>NC_143051.1:30412500-31037500 GCF_057628025.1 Oncorhynchus mykiss
CTCTCTCTCTCTCTCATTCTCTCTCTCTCTCATTCTCTCTCTCCTTTCTATCCTTCCACTCACATAAATATTGGAAAGTTGTAGCTGAATGTAATGTATTTGCACAGAGAGCGAGAGAAAAGAGAGAGCAGTGACAGAAGCAGTATATTATTAAACGTTACACCTCAGGGCTAACAGAGTATCAAGAGGCTTTGCGTCTGGGAATGACTGGGAACGCTTGGAATCACAGCGGAATCACACACACTCACACACACACAAGCTTTCTGTTGTCCATGAATCAACTCTGCTAATATAATCTTTCTCGCTCAAAGGCAGAGTGAATACTCTGACTATGGATGGTGGACGGATCCGACAGGTCGTGGTTGCTGCACCGCACCTGACTCTGTCTGTTTGGGTTTACAGTACAGTGCAAGGCCACTGCCACTAGTAATAAGGTTGTTAAGTATCTCTCTCGATCAAAAATATTCTTCTGTATCTTGTTTCTGCTGTTTTTTAGGGTGTTGAGAGGAGACTTGAAAGCAAGGGATGGGGTTAGAAGGTTACATCCCTGACAGATGGGTATTAAATTCTCTGGCAACAGCTTTGGTGGACATTCCTGCAGTCAGCATGCCAATTGCACGGTCCCTCAACACTTGAGACATCTTTGGCATTGTGTTGTGTGACAAAACTGCACATTTTAGAGTAGCCTTTTATTGTCCCCAGTACAAGGTGCACCTGTGTAATGATCATGCTGTTTAATCAGCTTCTTGATATGCCACACCTGTCACGAGGATGGATTATTTTGGCAAAGAAGAAATGGTCACTAACAGGGATGTAATCAAATTTGGGCACACATTTTAAGAGAAATACACTTTTTTTTATTTCAGCTCATGAAACATGGGACCAACACTTTACGTATTGTGTTTATATTTTTGTTCAGTATATATCCTTAATGTGGTCTGCCAAAAAATGGACTCATTAATTGAAATGGTGAAAAAAAGGCTTATGAAAAAAGGCTGCCACAAGTTTGAAGCGTTATTAAACGGAGGGACGATTATCGCTCAGACAGAATTCACCATTAAAGCCCGTATTGTCATCGAGTGCCAGGGGGTCAAGGTTGAATTGTTTTATGGCCAGTGCCAAGCCACTAAGACTGTACAGCTTGAGGAAAAAATCCCCCAAATTTGAATCATAAATGAAAAACCTGATGACATGACCATGCAAAATGATCCACTTATCTAACACTGTGGTGATAGCATAGCTAACACAGCAGTGTTAGCATCCTTAGCTAGTGTATTTATAAAAAGTCTCAACACACTTAACAAAACAAATAAAAAATACAAAAATGAATTAACTTACACCCAGGGATTATGGAGGTGTCAGTTTCATGTTTTATCCCCACCCCTCACTGTAACAGCCCTAGTTAGTCAGGGGAATGCTGCTCAACCTCGCTGGAACAGTATTCAGTCAACTAAGCAGAAAGCTTCATTTCGGGTCTATAGTTAATTGTTGTCTGTCCGATGTCTTTGCCCTGGGTGGTTGGAGTAGACGAGGACATATCATGATTTGGAGAAGATGGGTGGACGCAGTGGGGTGCAAAGGAGTGGGTGAAAGAAGGAAGGGCTAAGCAATGAGTCTCCACAGATCAAACATTTGGGAAGCTGAGAAAGCCCTGGTGATAGCCACCCAACTCTTTAAAAATATCACAATGTATTGTCTTGGGGAGAGTCGGTGGCCTCTCACCTGACTGACAGTCTATGGGTTTTTACATGTCCTGTTGAAGTTTTTTTTTACATGTCCTGTAGAAGGGTTTTTTACATGTCCTGTAGAAGTTTTTTTTACATGTCCTGTAGAAGGGTTTTTTACATGTCCTGTAGAAGTTTTTTTTACATGTCCTTTAGAAGTTGTTTTTTACATGTCCTGTAGAAGGGTTTTTTACATGTCCTGTAGAAGGGGTTTTTACATGTCCTGTAGAAGGGTTTTGTACATGTCCTGTAGAAGGGTTTTGTACATGTCCTGTAGAAGGGGTTTTTACATGTCCTGTAGAAGGGTTTTTTACATGTCCTGTAGAAGTTTTTTTTTTACAGTTTTTACATGTCCAGTAGAAGGGGTTTTTACATGTCCTGTAGAAGGGGTTTTTACATGTCCAGTAGAAGTTTTTTTAAAAGTTTTTACGTGTCCTGTAGAAGTTTTTTTAACATGTCCTGTAGAAGGGGTTTTTACATGTCCAGTAAAAGGGTTTTTTACATGTCCAGTAGAAGTTCTTTTTTTACAGTTTTTACATGTCCTGTAGAAGGGGTTTTTACATGTCCTGTAGAAGTTTTTTTTTACAGTTTTTACATGTCCTGTATAAGTTTTTTTTACATGTCCTGTAGAAGGGGTTTTTACAGTTTTTACATGTCCTGTAGAAGGGTTTTTTACATGTCCAGTAGAAGGTTTTGTTTAAAGTTTTTACATGTCCTGTAGAAGGTGTTTTTACCTGTCCTGTAGAACGGGTTTTTACAGTTTTTACATGTCCTGTAGAAGGGTTTTTTACATGTCCTGTAGAAGTTTTTTTTTTGTTTACCGTTTCTACATGTCCTGTAGAAGGGGTTTTTACATGTCCAGTAAAAGGGTTTTTTACATGTCCAGTAGAAGTTCTTTTTTTACAGTTTTTACATGTCCTGTAGAAGGGGTTTTTACATGTCCTGTAGAAGTTTTTTTGAAAGTTTTTACATGTCCTGTATATTTTTTTTTTACATGTCCTGTAGAAGGGGTTTTTACAGTTTTTACATGTCCTGTAGAAGGGTTTTTTACATGTCCAGTAGAAGGTTTTTTACATGTCCAGTAGAAGTTTTTGTTTAAAGTTTTTACATGTCCTGTAGAAGGTGTTTTTACCTGTCCTGTAGAACGGGTTTTTACAGTTTTTACATGTCCTGTAGAAGGGTTTTTTACATGTCCTGTAGAAGTTTTTTTTTTGTTTACCGTTTTTACATGTCCTGTAGAAGTTTTTTTTTTACAGTTTTTACATGTCCTGTAGAAGGGTTTTTACATGTCCAGTAGAAGGTTTTTTTACATGTCCAGTAGAAGTTTTTTTTTACAGTTTTTACATGTCCTGTAGAAGGTGTTTTTACATGTCCTGTAGAAGGAGTTTTTACATGTCCAGTAGAAGGGGTTTTTACATGTCCAGTAGAAGGGTTTTGTACATGTCCTGTAGAAGGTTTTTTACATGTTCTGTAGAAGGGGTTTTTACATGTCCTGTAGAAGGGGTTTTTACAGTTTTTACATGTCCTGTAGAAGGGTTTTTTACATGTCCAGTATTAGGTTTTTTTAACATGTCCTGTAGAAGGGGTTTTTACATGTCCAGTAGAAGGGGTTTTTACATGTCCAGTAGAAGTTCTTTTTTACAGTTTTTACATGTCCTGTAGAAGTTTTTTTTACATGTCCTGTAGAAGGGGTTTTTACAGGTTTTACATGTCCTGTAGAATGGTTTTTTCATGTCCAGTAGAAGTTGTTTTTACATGTCCAGTAGAAGGGATTTTTACAAGTCCTGTAGAAGTTTGTTTGTTTTTTTTACAGTTTTTACATGTCTTGTAGAAGTTTTTTTTACATGTCCTGTAGAAGGGGTTTTTACAGTTTTTACATGTCCTGTAGAAGGGTTTTTTACATGTCCAGTAGAAGGTTGTTTTACCTGTCCAGTAGAAGTTTTTTTTTACAGTTTTTACATGTCCTGTAGAAGGTATTTTTACATGTCCTGTAGAAGGGGTTTTTACATGTCCAGTAGAAGGGGTTTTTCCATGTCCAGTATAAGTTTTTTCAAGTTTTAACATGTCCTGTAGAAGTTTTTTTTACATGTCCTGTAGAAGGGGTTTTTACATGTCCAGCAGATGTTTGTTTTTTTACAGTTTTTACATGTCCTGTAGAAGTTTTTTAATACAGTTTTTACATGTCCAATGTAAGTTTTTTTACATGTCCTGTAGAAGGGTTTTGTTACGGTGAGTGAATGAGGACCCAAAAGCGAACTAACTTAAACAGAGCTTCTTTAATAACCAAACATAGGTAGGCTCAGATAGACCGGCAGATTCCGACAGGACAGGACAAGGTTACAGCAAACATGACGATAGTCTGGCTCAGGCATGAAACACAACAAACAAGAATCCGACAAGGACAGGAACAAAAACAGAGAGAGATATAGGGGACTAATCAGAGGGAAAAGGGGAACAGGTGGGAGAAGGGGTGACGAGGTAGTCAAGAGGAGACAAGGAACAGCTGGGGGAAAGCGGGGGAGAAAAGGTAACCTAATACGACCAGCAGAGGGAGACAGGGTGAAAGGAAAGGACAGAAAGACACAACATGACAATACATGACAGTACCCCCCCACTCACCGAGCGCCTCTTGGCGCACTCGAGGAGGAAACCTGGCGGCAACGGAGGAAATCCTCGATCAGCGCACGGTCCAGCACGTCCCGAGAGGGAACCCAACTCCTCTCCTCAGGACCGTACCCCTCCCAATCAACGAGGTACTGGTGACCACGGCCCCGAGGACGCATGTCCAAAATCCTGCGGACCCTGTAGATGGGTGCGCCCTCGACAAGGATGGGGGGGGGGGGGAAGACGAGCGGGGGCGCGAAGAACGGGCTTGATACAGGAGACATGGAAGACCGGGTGGACGCGACGAAGGTATCGCGGAAGAAGAAGTCGAACTGCGACAGGATTAATGACCCGAGAAATACGGAACGGACCAATGAACCGCGGGGTCAACTTGCGAGAAGCCGTCTTAAGGGGAAGGTTCTGAGTGGAGAGCCAAACTCTCTGACCGCGACAATATCTAGGACTCTTAGTTCTACGCTTATTAGCAGCCCTCACAGTCTGCGTCCTATAACGGCAAAGTGCAGACCTGACCCTCTTCCAGGTGCGCTCGCAACGTTGGACAAAAGCCTGAGCGGAGGGGACGCTGGACTCGGCGAACTGAGATGAGAACAGCGGAGGCTGGTACCCGAGGCTACTCTGAAAAGGAGATAGCCCGGTCGCAGACGAAGGAAGCGAGTTGTGGGCGTATTCTGCCCAGGGGAGCTGTTCTGACCAAGACGCAGGGTTGCGAAAAGAAAGACTGCGTAAGATGCGACCAATAGTCTGATTGGCCCGTTCTGCTTGACCGTTAGACTGGGGGTGAAAGCCGGAAGAGAGACTGACGGAAGCCCCAATCAAACGGCAAAACTCCCTCCAAAATTGAGACGTGAATTGCGGACCTCTGTCCGAAACGACGTCTGACGGAAGGCCATGAATTCTGAAAACATTCTCGATGATGATTTGTGCCGTCTCTTTAGCAGAAGGAAGCTTAGCAAGGGGAATGAAATGAGCCGCCTTAGAGAACCTATCGACAACCGTAAGAATAACAGTCTTCCCCGCTGACGAAGGCAGTCCGGTGACAAAATCTAAGGCGATGTGAGACCACGGTCGAGAGGGAATGGGAAGCGGCCTGAGACGGCCGGCAGGAGGGGAGTTACCGGACTTAGTCTGCGCGCAGACCGAACAAGCAGCCACGAAACGACGCGTGTCATGCTCCCGGGTGGGCCACCAAAAACGCTGGCGAATGGAAGCAAGCGTACCCCGAACGCCAGGGTGGCCGGCTAACTTGGCAGAGTGAGCCCACTGAAGAACGGCCAGACGAGTAGGAACGGGAACGAAAAGAAGGTTCCTAGGACAAGCGCGCGGCGACGGAGTGTGAGTGAGCGCTTGCTTTACCTGCCTCTCAATTCCCCAGACAGTCAACCCGACAACACGCCCCTCAGGGAGAATCCCCTCGGGGTCAGTGGAGGCTACTGAAGAACTGAAGAGACGAGATAAAGCATCAGGCTTGGTGTTCTTAGAGCCCGGACGATAAGAAATCACGAACTCGAAACGAGCGAAAAACAGCGCCCAACGCGCCTGACGCGCATTAAGTCGTTTGGCAGAACGGATGTACTCAAGGTTCCTATGGTCAGTCCAAACGACAAAAGGAACGGTCGCCCCCTCCAACCACTGTCGCCATTCGCCTAGGGCTAACCGGATGGCGAGCAGTTCGCGGTTTCCCACATCATAGTTACGTTCCGACGGCGACAGGCGATGAGAAAAATACGCGCATGGGTGGACCTTGTCGTCAGAGAGGGAGCGCTGAGAAAGAATGGCTCCCACGCCCACCTCTGACGCGTCAACCTCGACAACGAACTGTCTAGAGACGTCAGGTGTAACAAGGATAGGAGCGGATGTAAAACGATTCTTGAGGAGATCAAAAGCTCCCTGGGCGGAAACGGACCACTTAAAGCACGTCTTGACAGAAGTAAGGGCTGTGAGAGGAGCTGCCACCTGACCGAAATTACGGATGAAACGACGATAGAAGTTCGCGAAGCCGAGAAAGCGCTGCAGCTCGACGCGTGACTTAGGGGCGGGCCAATCAATGACAGCTTGGACCTTAGCGGGATCCATCTTAATGCCTTCAGCGGAAATAACAGAACCGAGAAATGTGACGGAGGAGGCATGAAAAGTGCACTTCTCAGCCTTCACAAAAAGACAATTCTCTAAAAGGCGCTGGAGGACACGTCGAACGTGCTGAACATGAATCTGGAGTGACGGTGAAAAAATCAGGATATCGTCAAGGTAAACGAAAACAAAGATGTTCAGCATGTCTCTCAGGACATTGACTAATGCCTGAAAGACAGCTGGAGCGTTAGCGAGGCCGAAAGGAAGAACCCGGTATTCAAAGTGCCCTAACGGAGTGTTAAACGCCGTCTTCCACTCGTCCCCCTCCCTGATGCGCACGAGATGGTAAGCGTTACGAAGGTCCAACTTAGTGAAAAACCTGGCTCCCTGCAGGATCTCGAAGGCTGAAGACATAAGAGGAAGCGGATAACGATTCTTAACTGTTATGTCATTCAGCCCTCGATAATCTATGCAGGGGCGCAGAGACCCGTCCTTCTTCTTGACAAAAAAAAACCCCGCTCCGGCGGGAGAGGAGGAGGGGACTATGGTACCGGCGTCAAGAGCTACAGACAAATAATCCTCGAGAGCCTTACGTTCTGGAGCCGACAGAGAGTATAGTCTACCCCGGGGGGGAGTGGTTCCCGGAAGGAGATCAATACTACAATCATACGACCGGTGTGGAGGAAGAGAGGTGGCCCTGGACCGACTGAACACCGTGCGCAGATCGTGATATTCCTCCGGCACCCCTGTCAAATCACCAGGCTCCTCCTGTGAAGAAGAGACAGAGGAAACAGGAGGGATAGCAGACATTAAACATTTCACATGACAAGAGACGTTCCAGGAGAGGATAGAATTACTAGACCAATTAATGGAAGGATTATGACAAACTAGCCAGGGATGGCCCAAAACAACAGGTGTAAAAGGTGAACGAAAAATCAAAAAAGAAATGGTTTCGCTATGATTACCAGAAACAGTGAGGGTTAAAGGTAGCGTCTCACGCTGAATCCTGGGGAGAGGACTACCATCCAGGGCGAACAAGGCCGTGGACTCCCTTAACTGTCTGAGAGGAATGTCATGTTCCCGAGCCCAGGTCTCGTCCATAAAACAGCCCTCCGCCCCAGAGTCTATTAAGGCACTGCAGGAAGCTGACGAACCGGTCCAGCGTAGATGGACCGACAAGGTAGTGCAGGATCTTGAAGGAGAGACAGGAGTAGTAGCTCTCACCAGTAGCCCTCCGCTTACTGATGAGCTCTGGCTTTTACTGGACATGAAGTGACAAAATGACCAGCAGAACCGCAATAGAGACAGAGGCGGTTGGTGATTCTCCGTTCCCTCTCCTTAGTCGAGATGCGGATACCTCCCAGCTGCATAGGCTCAGCTCCCGAGCCGGCAGAGGAAGATGGTAGTGATGCGGAGAGGGGGGCAACGGAGAACGCGAGCTCCTTTCCACGAGCTCGGTGACGAAGATCAACCCGTCGCTCAATGCGAATAGCGAGTTCAATCAGGGAATCCACGCTGGAAGGGACCTCCCGGGAGAGAATCTCATCCTTTACCTCTGCGCGGAGACCCTCCAGAAAACGAGCGAGCAAAGCCGGCTCGTTCCAGCCACTGGAGGCAGCAAGAGTGCGAAACTCAATAGAGTAGTCTGTTATGGATCGATTACCTTGACATAGGGAAGACAGGACCCTGGAAGCCTCCTCCCCAAAAACAGATCGATCAAAAACCCGTATCATCTCCTCCTTAAAGTCCTGATACTGGTTAGTACACTCAGCCCTTGCCTCCCAGATTGCCGTGCCCCACTCACGAGCCCGTCCAATAAGGAGAGATATGACGTAGGCGACACGAGCAGTGCTCCTGGAGTAAGTGTTGGGCTGGAGAGAAAACACAATATCACACTGGGTGAGGAACGAGCGGCATTCAGTGGGCTCCCCAGAGTAACACGGCGGGTTATTGATTCTGGGCTCCGGAGATTCGAAAGCCCTGGAAGTGGCCGGTGGATCGAGGCGAAGATGGTGAACCTGTTCTGTGAGGTTGGAGACTTGGGTGGCCAGGGTCTCAACGGCATGTCGAGCAGCAGACAATTCCTGCTCGTGTCTGCCTAGCATCGCTCCCTGGATCTCGACGGCTGAGTGGAGAGGATCCGAAGTCGCTGGGTCCATTCTTGGTCGGATTCTTCTGTTACGGTGAGTGAATGAGGACCCAAAAGCGAACTAACTTAAACAGAGCTTCTTTAATAACCAAACATAGGTAGGCTCAGATAGACCGGCAGATTCCGACAGGACAGGACAAGGTTACAGCAAACATGACGATAGTCTGGCTCAGGCATGAAACACAACAAACAAGAATCCGACAAGGACAGGAACAAAAACAGAGAGAGATATAGGGGACTAATCAGAGGGAAAGGGGGAACAGGTGGGAGAAGGGGTGACGAGGTAGTCAAGAGGAGACAAGGAACAGCTGGGGGAAAGCGGGGGAGAAAAGGTAACCTAATACGACCAGCAGAGGGAGACAGGGTGAAAGGAAAGGACAGAAAGACACAACATGACAATACATGACAGGTTTTTTACATGTCCAGTAGAAGGGGTTTTTACATGTCCTGTAGAAGGGGGTTTTACCGTTTTGACATGTCCTGTAGAAGTTTTTTTTAACATGTCCTGTAGAAGGGGTTTTTACATGTCCAGTAGATTAGGTTTTTACATGTCCAGTAGAAGTTCTTTTTTTACAGTTTTTACATGTCCTGTAGAAGGGTTTTTTACATGTCCTGTAGAAGTTTTTTTTTGTACAGTTTTTATATGTCCTGTAGAAGTTTTTTTTACAAGTCCTGTAGAAGGGATTTTTACAGTTTTTACATGTCCTGTAGAAGGGTTTTTTACATGTCCAGTAGAAGTTTTTTTTACATGTCCAGTAGAGGGTTTTTTTTACAGTTTTTACATGTCCTGCAGAAGGTGTTTTTACATGTCCTGTAGAAGGGGTTTTTACATGTCCAGTAGAAGGGGTTTTTACATGTCCAGTAGAAGTTGTTTTTTTAAGTTTTAACATGTCCTGTAGAAGTTTTTTTTTACATGTCCTGTAGAAGGGTTTTTTACATGTCCAGTAGACGTTTTTTGTACAGTTTTTACATGTCCTGCAGAAGGTGTTTTTACATGTCCTGTAGAAAGTTTTTTTTTACATGTCCTGTAGAAGGTTTTTTTTACATGTCCTGTAGAAGGGGTTTTTACATGTCCAGTAGAAGGGGTTTTTACATGTCCAGTAGAAGTTTTTTTTTTACAGTTTTTACATGTCCTGTAGAAGGGGTTTTTACATGTCCTGTAGAAGCGTTTTTTACATGTCCTGTAGAAGGGGTTTTTACATGTCCTGTAGAAGTTTTTTTTACCGTTTTTACATGTCCTGTAGAAGGGGTTTTTACATGTCCTGTAGAAGGGGTTTTTACATGTCCTGTAGAAGTTTTTTTTTTTACAGTTTTTACATGTCCAGTAGAAGTTTTTTTTACATGTCCTGTAGAAGGGGTTTTTACATGTCCTGTAGAAGGGGTTTTTACATGTCCAGTAGATTAGGTTTTTACATGTCCAGTAGAAGTTCTTTTTTTACAGTTTTTACATGTCCTGTAGAAGGGTTTTTTACATGTCCTGTAGAAGTTTTTTTTTGTACAGTTTTTATATGTCCTGTAGAAGTTTTTTTTACAAGTCCTGTAGAAGGGATTTTTACAGTTTTTACATGTCCTGTAGAAGGGTTTTTTACATGTCCAGTAGAAGTTTTTTTTACATGTCCAGTAGAGGGTTTTTTTTACAGTTTTTACATGTCCTGCAGAAGGTGTTTTTACATGTCCTGTAGAAGGGGTTTTTACATGTCCAGTAGACGTTTTTTGTACAGTTTTTACATGTCCTGCAGAAGGTGTTTTTACATGTCCTGTAGAAAGTTTTTTTTTACATGTCCTGTAGAAGGTTTTTTTTACATGTCCTGTAGAAGGGGTTTTTACATGTCCAGTAGAAGGGGTTTTTACATGTCCAGTAGAAGTTTTTTTTTTACAGTTTTTACATGTCCTGTAGAAGGGGTTTTTACATGTCCTGTAGAAGCGTTTTTTACATGTCCTGTAGAAGGGGTTTTTACATGTCCTGTAGAAGTTTTTTTTACCGTTTTTACATGTCCTGTAGAAGGGGTTTTTACATGTCCTGTAGAAGGGGTTTTTACATGTCCTGTAGAAGGTTTTTTTTTTACAGTTTTTACATGTCCAGTAGAAGTTTTTTTTACATGTCCTGTAGAAGGGGTTTTTACATGTCCAGTAGAAGTTTTTTTTTACATGTCCTGTAGAAGGGGTTTTTACATGTCCTGTAGAAGCGTTTTTTACATGTCCTGTAGAAGGGGTTTTTACATGTCCTGTAGAAGTTTTTTTTACCGTTTTTACATGTCCTGTAGAAGGGGTTTTTACATGTCCTGTAGAAGTTTTTTTTTACATTACCTGTAGAAGGGTTTTTTACATGTCCTGTAGAAGTTTTTTTTACATGTCCTGTAGAAGTTTTTTTGACATGTCCTGTAGAAGGGTTTTTTACATGTCCTGTAGAAGCGTTTTTTACATGTCCTGTAGAAGGTTTTTTTTTTTTTTTACAGTTTTTACATGTCCTGTAGAAGGGGTTTTTACAGTTTTTACATGTCCTGTAGAAGGGTTTTTTACATGTCCAGTAGAAGGTTTTTTTACATGTCCAGTAGAAGTTTTTTTTTTTACAGTTTTTACATGTCCTGTAGAAGGGATTTTTACATGTCCTGTAGAAGTTTTTTTTTTTTTTTTACAGTTTTTACATGTCTTGTAGAAGTTTTTTTTACATGTCCTGTAGAAGGGGTTTTTACAGTTTTTACATGTCCTGTAGAAGGGTTTTTTACATGTCCAGTAGAAGGTTTTTTTACCTGTCCAGTAGAAGTTTTTTTTTTACAGTTTTTACATGTCCTGTAGAAGGTGTTTTTACATGTCCTGTAGAAGGGGTTTTTACATGTCCAGTAGAAGGGGTTTTTACATGTCCAGTATAAGTTTTTTCAAGTTTTAACATGTCCTGTAGAAGTTTTTTTTACATGTCCTGTAGAAGGGGTTTTTACATGTCCAGCAGATGTTTGTTTTTTTACAGTTTTTACATGTCCTGTAGAAGGGGTTTTTACATGTCCTGTAGAAGTTTTTTAATACTGTTTTTACATGTCCAATGTAAGTTTTTTTACATGTCCTGTAGAAGGGTTTTTTACATGTCCAGTAGAAGGGGTTTTTACATGTCCTGTAGAAGGGGGTTTTACCGTTTTTACATGTCCTGTAGAAGTTTTTTTTAACATGTCCTGTAGAAGGGGTTTTTACATGTCCTGTAGAAGGGGTTTTTACATGTCCAGTAGATTAGGTTTTTACATGTCCAGTAGAAGTTCTTTTTTTTACAGTTTTTACATGTCCTGTAGAAGGGTTTTTTACATGTCCTGTAGAAGTTTTTTTTTGTACAGTTTTTATATGTCCTGTAGAAGTTTTTTTTACAAGTCCTGTAGAAGGGATTTTTACAGTTTTTACATGTCCTGTAGAAGGGTTTTTTACATGTCCAGTAGAAGTTTTTTTTACATGTCCAGTAGAGTTTTTTTTTACAGTTTTTACATGTCCTGCAGAAGGTGTTTTTACATGTCCTGTAGAAGGGGTTTTTACATGTCCAGTAGAAGGGGTTTTTACATGTCCAGTAGAAGTTTTTTTTAAAAGTTTTAACATGTCCTGTAGAAGTTTTTTTTTACATGTCCTGTAGAAGGGTTTTTTACATGTCCAGTAGACGTTTTTTGTACAGTTTTTACATGTCCTGCAGAAGGTGTTTTTACATGTCCTGTAGAAAGTTTTTTTTTACATGTCCTGTAGAAGGTTTTTTTTACATGTCCTGTAGAAGGGGTTTTTACATGTCCAGTAGAAGGGGTTTTTACATGTCCAGTAGAAGTTTTTTTTTTACAGTTTTTACATGTCCTGTAGAAGGGGTTTTTACATGTCCTGTAGAAGCGTTTTTTACATGTCCTGTAGAAGGGGTTTTTACATGTCCTGTAGAAGTTTTTTTTACCGTTTTTACATGTCCTGTAGAAGGGGTTTTTACATGTCCTGTAGAAGGGGTTTTTACATGTCCTGTAGAAGGTTTTTTTTTACAGTTTTTACATGTCCAGTAGAAGTTTTTTTTACATGTCCTGTAGAAGGGGTTTTTACATGTCCAGTATAAGTTTTTTTTTACATGTCCTGTAGAAGGGGTTTTTACATGTCCTGTAGAAGCGTTTTTTACATGTCCTGTAGAAGGGGTTTTTACATGTCCTGTAGAAGTTTTTTTACCGTTTTTACATGTCCTGTAGAAGGGGTTTTTACATGTCCTGTAGAAGTTTTTTTTACATTACCTGTAGAAGGGTTTTTTACATGTCCTGTAGAAGTTTTTTTTACATGTCCTGTAGAGGTTTTTTTTGACATGTCCTGTAGAAGGGTTTTTTACATGTCGAGTAGAAGTTTTTTTTACATGTCCTGTAGAAGGTTTTTTTACATGTCCAGTAGAAGTTTTTTTTTTACATGTCCTGTAGAAGGTTTTTTTACATGTCCAGTAGAAGTTTTTTTTACATGTCCTGTAGAAGGGGTTTTTACCGTTTGTGCTGGGCGCCTAAGAGGACGCTGTCATGTTGTGTTCAGGCTTTAAATTACTGTTTGATGTCACAGCTTGGGCACAAACCTTGTTATTCTGCATTGTACCTCAGTGAGAGAATATCCTCTATACCCCAAGATGGCATTATGGCTGACGTGTATATTTAGAGTTATGTCCATAAATTAATGTATAACATGTTGCTTATTGAGAGACATCTTAATATCCCCATATATCCCCAGCTGGAGGCCCGTGGGCCGAATTCAGTTTTATTTTCTGAGCAAGAAAAATGAACTTTTTTTGTGTGGAATTTTCATTGTTGGACATAAAAGACTGTAAAAACACCAGGAAATCAGCCAGCCCCAAGTTATTTTAATTTGAGAAATCTGTTCCCAAGTTTTCCCACGCATAATAGACAGACGCATGATTGTATACAAATGTAAGCAACGTTTGAAATGCTTATGTTTTAGTCAAACATATTTGTTTGGGCCAATTTGCAATCATGTTCCGGCCCCCCGACCATCCACTCCACACAAAATCGTCCCGCAGCTGAATCTAGTTGATGATCCTTGGCTTACAGCATATAAGGCCAGGGTTTTCTCATGACTACTGTACATGACCTTGACCAGGAAAACCTCTGGGGCCTTTAACTGAGGTGATAATTAACAGACATGCTGCATTTTATCTTTGGTAATGCCCTATTGCTTGAAGAGACCTGGGTCATGTTCATTAGGCACCAAACGGACTGAAACAAGGAGAAAGTAACTGATCCAATAAGAAAGGCTCATTTTAGTTTTCCGTTGCAAGATGTTTTCCATTACGGTGCCTAATGAACACGACTCCGATTGCATTGACAATTAGAAACCTTGACCTTTGACGAGTCCAAGGTAAATATGTTCAATAGCCACTTTCCCTTCTAAATGAGACTGCTCAGTTAATAATTGATAAAGAGTACAGAGTTCCTGATCCGATTACTGTTGGTGTGGGACTCAATTAGCAGAAGATGTACCATCGTCTGCTGTCCCTCAATCAGCTGTAAACCAATAAACTGCCTCTAGTTATACCTCTTGAACAGTGACATGACTGATCTTAGGTCAGACCTACTGACTGAGTGCCTTGAGCACAGCCATCCAATAGCTCTCATTGCCTGACTTTGAACTGTATGAATTCACTAAAATTGTTTACTTTCTAGTAGTTCCCATTTCATATCCTTGCTGACCAGAAGGAGACATCAACAAGGCAGAGACTGCCAATTGGTAGGTTCTAACCTTCCTTCATGTTCCACTGCTTTTATCTGATGGGGAGTGGTTTTCATCTCTTCAGATTTGGGACCGACCATGATCTAGTTACGGACACTTTCACCATGTTTCTTAGCAAATGTTCAAGTCAAATCAAATTGTTTTGGTCACATACAAATATGTAGATGTTATTGCGGGTGTGGCGAAATGCTTGTGTTCCTAGCTCCAACAGCGCAGTAGTATCTAACAATTCACAACAATACACAAACAATCTAAAAGTAAAAGAATGTAATAAAGAAATAGAAATATATAAATATTAGGACGAGCAAATTCAGAGTGGCATTGACTAAAATACAGTAGAATAGAATAAGTATATACATATGAGATGAGTAAAGCAGTATGTAAACATTATTAAAGTGACTAGTATTCCATTATTTTAAAGTGGCCAGTGATTCCATGTCTATGTATTTAGGGCAGCAAGCCGCTAAGGTGCAGGGTTGAGTAGTCGGGTGGTAGCCGGCTAGTGATGGCTATTTAACAGTCTGAAGCTGTTTTTCAGTCTCTCGGTCCCATCTTTGATGCACCTGTACTGACCTCGCCATCTGGATGATAGCGGGTTGAACAGACAGTGGCTTGGGTGGTTGATGTCCTTGATTATCTTGTTGGCCTTCCTGTGACATCGGGTGCTGTAGGTGTCCTGGAGGGCAGGCAGTGTGCCCCTGGTGATGCGTTGGGCAGACTGTACCACCCACTGGAGAGCCCTGCGATTGCGGGCGATGCAGTTGCCGTACCAGGTGGTGATATAGCCCGACAGGATGCTCTCAATTGTGCAAATCTGTAAAAGTTTGTGAGAGTCTTAGGGCCAAGCCTAATTTCTTCAGCCTCCTGAGGGTGAGGAGGCGCTGTTGAGCCTTCTTCACCACACTGTCTGTTTGGTAGATAATTTCAGATCGTCAGTGATTTGTACGCTGAGGAACTTTAAGCTTTCCACCTTCTCTACTGCGGTCCCTTCGATGTAGATAGGGGTGTGCTCTCTCTCCTGTTTCCTAAAGTCCATGATCAGTTCCTTCATTTTGTTGACGGTGAGGGAGAGGTTATTTTTCTGGCACCATTCCGCCAAGGCCCTCACCTCCTCCCTGTAGGCTGTCTCATCATTGTTGGTAATCAGGCCTACTACTGTTGTGTATCTGCAAACTTGATTGAGTTGATTGAGTTGGAGGTGTGTGTGGCCACTCAGTCATGGGTGAACAGGGAGTACAGGAGGGGGCTGAGCACGCACCCTTGTGGGGCCCCTGTGTTGAGGATCAGCGAAGTGGAGCTGTTGTTTCCTACTTCAGGAAGTCCAGGACGCAGTTGCACAGGGCGGGGTTCAGACCCAGGGCCTTGAGCTTGATGATGAGCTTGGAGGGTACTGTGGTGTTGAAAGCTGAGATATAGTCAATGAACAGCATTCTGAAGTAGGTATTCCTCTTGTCCAGATGGGATAGGGCAGTGTGCAGTGCGATGGAAATTGCATCGTCTGTGGATCTATTGGGGCGGTAAGCAAATTTAAGTGGTTCTAGTGTGTCAGGTAAGGAGGAGGTGATATGACCCTTAACTAGTCTCTCAAAGTACTTGACAGAAGTGAGTGCTATAGGGTCATTTAGTTCAGTTACCTTTGCTTTCTTGGGTACAGGAACAATGGTGGACATCTTGAAGCAAGTGGGGACAGCAGACTGGGATAGGGAGAGATTGAATATGTCCATGAACACTCCAGCCAGCTGTTCTGCGTATGCTCTGAGGACGTGGTTAGGGATGCCGTCTAGTCTGGCAGCCTTGTGAGGGTTAACACGCTTTAATGTCTTACTCACATCACAGAGAATGAGAGCCCACAGTCGTTTGGAGCGGGCCACATCGGTGGCACTGTGTTATCCGCAAAACGGGTGAAGAAGGTGTTTAGCTTGTCTTGGAGCAAGACGTCGGTGTCCTTTGTCTCTGTACTGACATTTTGCCTTTTTGATTGCCTTATGGAGGGATAAACTACACTGTTTGTATTCAGCCATATTCCTAGTCACCTTGCCATGGTTAAATGCAGTGATTCACGCTTTCAGTTTTGCACGAAATCTGCCATCAATTCATGGTTTCTGGTTTTGGTAGCTTTAAATAGACACCGTGGGAACAACATCCCCTATACACTTCCTGATGAACTCAGTCACCGTGTCCGCGTAAATGTCAATGTTATTCTCTGAGTCTACCTGGAACATATCCCAGTCCACGTGATCAAAATAATCTTGAAGCATGGATTCCGTTGAATGCGGTATTATTACAGTTTGAGTGGGTCTCCATCCATAAATGTATGTCTACTGTACAACACCAAGGGCAGGTCTTGGACAGCCAATAATGACCGTAGAGTCAGTGCAATGCTTGACCTTGAGTCTGAGTACCAACACAAAACTCCTTACATGCATTTCAACCAGAGCTGTTTGTTTGTCAGGAAGCATAGGTCTGTCTCTACATCACTTTCTGGATCCAACTGGCCAAACTCGACTGCATTATTCATCAAACACAAACACACAGAGAATGGATTCCTCTGGACCGCTACTCAACAAAGTCACAAGATTTATGAGTCCCTCTTTAGGTTATAATTCAAAGTTCATCCTCACATACATCATATTTTGAAGCACATAGATTATGAGAGAAAGCACATTTATCATATCCAGGCACACACAGACGCACACACACAGACACGCACACCAATAAATAGGCACACAGACACACACTTATGTTCACCCACCCTCCACCCTCCACAATTCAAATCTTATTCCAAGACATCCCCTCCTCTGAAGTGTTCAAGTGCCTGAGCTTTTTGTTACAATCTAATGAGATATACAGTAATGAACAAGAATGCTTTACTGTATATCGCCCACAAAGAAAAATAAGTGATACTGTTTAAGTAATGAAAAATATTGAGTATAAAACTGTCAAATTAAGGGTTAAGCCATGCTTGTGTCATCTATTGACCATTGCGGTTCACTTACTGGAACATGAAATTACACATTCATCAATTGTGTGTTCAAAATACTGTATAGAGTCTAAGTTCAACCCCCAAATATCATCCAACTATCCGTTAACCCTGCCTCACACCATGATAGATTACATTATGGCCTAATCTTAACTCAAACACTTGATAAGAAAGGGTAATTTGAGGGCTGATGGACTGAGGGATTTAGTTCAAATCTCTCAGGCCCAGTGAATAGATGCAAATATCATAATTGCAAAAAAAAAGCCTCGATTCCACATTTGGCACCAAAACAAACTCGCCTCTTCAGAGGTCCCATATCACAATTTTTGGATGTCGACATATTTGATTATCTCTAAATAGGCGTGATAATGTTATTGATGCCACTTCAAATTAGGTTTTAATGTCACACTCAAATTGGAGATCATTGGCTTACGCTAATCCCCTCCATTTGAACGACTTGTCAGAGAGGAAACTGAAACTGCCATTTTGCAAGTGCCCTCATCATCCGGTCCTTCAAATTGCCGCCTTTCAAACATTCACAAGAAATATGTCTTCTGTCTTCCAAGCAGGAAGAACAACTTCTGTTTTGTTTGGAGTTTTCGGGCAAATCATGAGATAATGAATCATTTTGAGTGTGTGGAGAAAAGATGTCAAAATATGAAAGGCTTGGGTGAGAAATATTTAGATGTCGGGTGATGGTGGTGGGGGGGAAGCTACATTAATTACTAAAGCTATTATTAATTTATTAAACTCTTATCAGTAATTAATCAAGCACTTTGATGTAAAGTTGAGTTTACAAAAAAAGCAAGGAAATAGTATTCCGAGATTTTCCCTGAGTTAACAGATGACCGATACCCTTCATTAAACAAGGCAAGTCAGCTAAGAACAAGTTCTTATTTACAAAGAGGATGTTTCTGAGCTACGAGACAGTAAAGCGAAAATTACCAGGGATGATCCAATCTTTTAATCTCACTCATTTAGAAAACGCGCCTTAAATCAAACTCAAATTCATCTGCTTTATAGCACAACCTGCAAAGGGTCCAATGACAGGGGTCAAACAACCCTTGACGTGCATTATGGAGCGATAGACATAGATCTTAAAGGGATACTTCGGGATTGCTAGCAGACACCATAGACTTCCAGTCATAATGCTAATGCTAGTTAGCAATTGCACTAGAGCTACTTAGCAGCTTCTTTCTGCATGCAGAGATAAAATGGTATCCATGAGTTCACCTGACACTGGGGAAGTGTCACGCCCTGATCTGTTTCACCTGTCTTTGTGCTTGTCTCCACCCCTCTCCAGGTGTCGCCCATCTTCCCCACTTATCCTCTGGGTATTTATACCTGTGTTTTCTGTCTGTCTGTGCCAGTTTGTCTTGTTTGTCAAGCTTAGCAGCATTCGTCCTGTCAGCGCCTGTCTTTTCCCAGCCTCTCTTTTTCTCGTCCTCCTGGTTTTTGACCCTTGCCTGTCCGGACCCTGTATCCACCTGCCTGACCATTCTGCCTGTCCCTCATTGTAAAAATCCTGACGTATTCCTTTACTATACAGTGCATTCGGAAAGTATTCAGACTCCTTGACTTTTTCAAAACATTTGTTATGTTACAGCCATATTCTAAAATGGGTAAAAAAAATCCTCATCAATCTACACATAATACTCCAGAATCACAAAGCAAAAACAAGTTTTATAATTTTTTGCAAATGTATTAACAATCAAAAACAGAAATGTCTTATTTAGATACGTTTTCAGAGTTTGCTAAGAGACTCAAAAATGAGCTCAGGTGCATCCTGTTTCCATTGATCATCCTTAAAAATGTTATACAGCTTGATTGTAATCCACCTGTGGTAAATTTAATTGAATGGACACGATTTGGAAAGGCACAGACCAGTCTATATAAGGTCCCACAGTTGACAGTGCATGTCAGAGAAAAAAACAAGCCATGAGGTCGAAGGAATTGTCCGTAGAGCTCCGAGACAGGACTGTGTCGAGGCACAGATCTGGGGAAGGGTACCAAAAAATGTATGCAGAATTGAAGGTCCCCAAGAAAACGGTGGCCTCTGTCATTCTTAAATGGAAGAAGTTTGGAACCACCAAGTCTCTTCCTAGAGATGGCTGCCCGGCCAAACTGAGCAATTGAGGAAGAAGGAGCTTGGTAAGGGATGTGACCAAGAACCTGATGGTCACTCTGACAAAGCTCCAGAGTTCCGCTGTGGAGATGGGAGAACAGCTTGGAGTTTGCCAAAAGGCACCTAGGACTAGGTAGTAACCAAAAAAAATTTAAACAAATCAAAATATATATTTTTTGTATTAGATTATTCAAATATAGCCCCCGTTTGCCTTGATGACAGTTTTGCACACTCTTGGCATTCTCTCAACCAGCTTCATGGGGAATGCTTTTCCAACTGTCTTAAAGTAGTTGCCACATGTGCCACATAAGCAGCCACTTGTTTTTTTTTCACTCTGCGGTCCAACTCATCCCAAACCATCTCAATTGGGTTGAGGTCGGGTGATTGTGGAGGCCAGGTCATTTGATGCAGCACTCCATCACTCTCCTTCTTGGTCAAATAGCCCTTACATAGCCTGGAAGTGTGTTGGGTCATTGTCCTGTTGAAAAACAAATGATAGTACCACTAAGCACAAACCAGATGGAATGGCGTATTACTGCAGAATGCTGTGGTAGCCATGCTGGTTAAGTGTGCCTTGATTTCAAAATAATTCACTGACAGTGTCGCCAGCAAAGCACCCCCACACTATCACACTTCCTCCTCCATGCTTCACGGTGGGAACTACACATGCGGTGATCATCCGTTCACCTATTCTGCGTCTCACAAAGACATGGCGGTTGGAACCAAAAATATCAAATTTGGACTCAGTAGACCAAAGGACAGATTTCCACCAGTCTAATGTCCATTGCTCGTGTTTCTTAGCCCAAGCAAGTCTCTTCTTTGTATTGGTGTCCTTTAGTAGAGGTTTCTTTGCAGCAATTCGACTACAAAGGCCTGTTCACGCAGTCTCCTCTGAACAGTTGAGGTTGAGATGTGCCTGTTACTTGAACTCTGTGAAGCATTTATTTTAGCTGCAATGTCTTAGGCTGGTAACTCTAATGAACTTGTCCTCTGCAGCAGAGGTAACTCCATAATGTGGACTTGGCCATTTTATCAAATTAACTTTTATCAAGGCACACCTGTTAACCTCTCTAGGGTATGTGGGACGATAGTGTCCCACCTCGTCAACAGCCAGTGAAACTGCAGGGCGCCAAAGTCAAAACAACAGAAATCCCATAATTAAAATTCCTCAAACATACAAGTATTTTACACCATTTTAAAGATACACTTGTTGTAAATCCAGCCACATGTTCCCGATTTCAAAAAGGCTTTACGACGAAAGTAAACCAAACGATTATGTTAGGTTAGAGTCAAGTCACAGAAAAACACAGCCATTTTTCCAGCCAAAGAAAGGAGTCACAAAAAGCAGAAATAGAGATTAAATTAATCACTAACCTTTGATGATCTTCATCACACTCATAGGACTTCATGTTACACAATACATGTAGGGCGCAAAGGTTTTGGCCTTTCTAGGGAGTTTTTCCTAGCCACCGTGCTTCAACACCTGCATTGCTTGCTGTTTGGGGTTTTAGGCTGGGTTTCTGTACAGCACTTTGAGATATCAGCTGATGTACGAAGGGCTATATAAAATAAATTTGATTGATTGATTGATTGATGTTTTGTTCGATACAATTTATATTTATATCCAAAAATCTGAGTTTACATTGGCGCGTTATCTTCTGTAGTTCCAAAACATCCAGTGATTTTGCAGAGAGCCACATCAATTTACAGAAATACTCATCATAAACATTGCTAAAAGATACAACTGTTATGCATGGAATTTTAGATCCACTTCCCCTTAATGCAACCGCTGTGTCAGAGTTCAAAAAGCTTCATGGAAAAAGCAAACCATGCAATAATCTGAGTACGGCGCTCAGAGACCAAAACAACCCAAACAGATATCCACCATGTTGTGGTGTCAGAAATATTGCACTCCTAGGAATCCCAGTTCCACAATAAATGTTTGTTTTGTTCGATAATGTCCATCATTTATGTCCTAGCTTTTTTGGCTGAGTAGTAGGCAGTTTAATTTGGACTCGCTTTTCATCCAAAATTCCCAATGCTGCCCCCTACCCTAGAGAAGTTAATTGAAATGCATTCCTGGACTGTTTTGCTAGCACCGACTGAAATATGTTTCGGGATTCCTCTGATGGCATGGAGGTGTACACCACATCAGTCATTGGCTTCATCAATAAGTGCATCAAAGACTCTCCACCCCCCCCCCCCCCCCCCCCCACAGTGACCGTAGGTACATACCCGAACCAGAAACCAAGGATTACAGGAAACATTCGCACTGAGCTAAATGCTAGAGCTGCCACTTTCAAGGAGCGGGACTCTAACCAGGAAGCTTATAAGAAATCTTGCTATGCCCTCCGATGAACCATCAAACAAGCAAAGCGTCAATACAGGACTAAAATCGAATCATACTACACCAGCTCTGACACTCGTCAGATGTGATAGGGCTTGCAAACCATTAAAAACTACAAAGGGAATCACAGCCGTGAGCTGCCCAGTGACATGAGCCTACCAGATGAGCTAAACTACTTCTATGCCCGCTTCGAGGCAAATAACACTGAAATATGCATGAGAGCACCAGCTGTTCTGGAAGACTGTGTGATCACGCTCTCCGCAGCCAATGTGAGTAAGACCTTTAAACAGGTCAACATTCACATGGCCGCAGGGCCAGATGGATTACCAGGACGTGCACTGTGAGCATGCGCTGACCAACTGGCAAGTGTCTTCACTGACATTTTCAACCTGTCCCTGACTGAGTCTGTAATATCAACATATTTTAAGCAGAACCCCGTAGTGCCTGGGCCCAAGAACACTAAGGTAACCTGCCTAAATGACTACCGACCCATAGCACTCACGTCTGTAGCCATGAAGTGCTTTGAAAGGCTTGTCATGGCTCACATCAACACCATTATCACAGAAACCCTAGACCCGCTCCAATTTGCATACCACCCCAACAGATAATGCAATCTGTATTGCACTTCACACTGCCCTTTCCAACCTGGACGAAAGGAACACCTATGTGAGAATGCTATTCATTGACTACAGGTCAGTGTTCAACACCATCGTGCCCTCAAAGCTCATCAATAAGCTAAGGACCCTGGGACTAAACACCTCCCTCTGCAACTGGATCCTGGTCTTCCTGACGGGCCGCCCCCAGTTGGTAAAGGTAGGTAACGACACATCCGCCTCGCTGATCCTCAACACAGGGGCCCCTCAGGGGTGCGTGCTCAGTCCCCTCCTGTACTCCCTGTTCCCTCATGACTGCAAGGCCAGGCACAACTCCAACACCATCATTATGTTTGCCGATGACACAACAGTGGTAGGCCTGATCACTGACAACAACGAGACAGCCTATAGGGAGGAGGTCAGAGACCTGGCCGTGTGGTGCCAGGACAACAACCTCTCCCTCAATGTGATCAAGACAAAGGAGATGATTGTGGACTACAGGAAAAAGAGGACAGAGCACGCCCCCATTCTCATCGACGGTGTTAAAGTGTAGCAGGTTGAGAGCTTCAAGTTCCTTGGTGTCCACATCACCAACAAACGAGCATGGTTCAAGCACACTAAGACAGTCGTGAAGAGGGCACGACATAACCTATTCCCCTCAGGAGACTGAAAAGATTTGGCATGTGTCCTCAGATCCTCAAAAGGTTATACAGCTGCACCATCGAGAGCGTCCTGACTGGTTGCATCACTGCCTAATATGGCAAATTCTCGGCCTCTGACCGAAGGCACTACAGAGGGTAGCGCGAACAGATCAGTACATCACTGGGGCCAAGCTTCCTGCAATCCAGGACCTCTATATCAGGCAGTGTCAGATGAAAGCCCTAAAAATGGTCAAATATTTCCAGCCACCTTCGTCATAGACTGTTCTCTCTGCTACCGCATGGCAAGCGGTACCGGAGCACAAAGTCTAGGTCCAAGAGGCTTCTTAACAACTTCTACCCCCAAGCCACAAGACTCTTGAACACCTAATCAAATGGCTACCCAGACTATTTGCATTGCCCCCCCCCTCCCCCTCTTTTACACCGCTGCTACTCTCTGTTGTTATCATCTATGCATAGTCACTTTAATAACTCTACCTACATGTACATATTACCTCAACTAACCGGTGCCCCCATCACTTTGACTCTGTACCGGTTCCCCCCTGTATATAGTCTCGCTATCGGCATTTTACTGCTGCTTTTTAATTACTTGTTACTTTTATTTCTTATTCTTATCCGTATTTTTTTCAACTGCATTGTTGGTTAGGGGCTCGTGGGTACGCATTTCACTGTAAGGTCTACACCTGTTGTATTCGGCGCATGTGATATGTACAATTTGATATGACTTGATTTGATTACTTCATGAAGCTGGTTGAGAGAGTGCCAAGACTGTGCAAAGCTCTTCATCAAAGCAAAGGGTGGCTACTTTGAAGAATCTCAAATCTCAAATATATTTTTATTTGTTTACCACTTTCTTGTTTACTACATGATTCCATATGTAGTATTTCATAGTTTTGATGTCTTCACTATTATTCTTTAATGTGGATAATAGTAAAAATAAAGAAAAAACCTGGAATGAGTAGGTGTGTCCAATCTATTGACTGGTACTGTATAGAAATGTGATATTTCAGTTTTGTATTTTTAACATCATTGCAAAAATGTTTAAAAACTCATTTTGATTTGTCATTAGAAAAAAAACGATTTAATACCTTTTAGAATAAGGCTGTAAGGTAACAAAATGTGGAAAAGTAAAGGGGTCTAAATACTTTCCGAATGCACTTTATTCCGAAGGTACCAGCTTGTTGAAAGTTTGGTCTAGTTTCTTCTTCAAAATATTACTATGAACAACTTATCATACGGGGCTTTGACGTGTATTAAAGGATTGGCCTCTTTTTTTCAATTTTTGCATAAACTGAACTACCCCAATCTAACTGCCTGCAGCTCAGGCACTGAAGCAAGGATATGCATATTCTTGGTACTATTTGAAAGGAAACACTTTTGAATTTTGTGGAAATGTGAAAGGAATGTTGGAGAAAATAACACAATAGATCTGGTAAAAGATAATACAAACAAAAAATAACCATTATGAATCTTTGAAATGCAAGAGAAAGGCCATAATGTGTTATGCCAGCCCAGGTGCAATTTTGATTTTGCCCACTAGATGGCAGCAGTGTATGTGCAACATTTTTGACTGATCAAATCAAATCAAAATCAAATAACATTTTGTTTGTCACATACACATGTTTAGCAGATGTTAATGCGAGTAATATCTAAAAAGTAATCTAACAATATCGCAACAAATACCTTAGGTCGCAGTTGTATATGAGAACTTGTTCTCAACTTGCCTACCTGGCTAAATAAAGGTGAAATAACTTAAATTAAAAGGAATGAATAAGAAAATGTACATAACAATATATGGATGAACGATGGCCGAACGGCATAGCTAAGATGCAGTAGATGGTATAGAGTACAGTATCTACATATGAGATGAGTAATGTAGGATATGTAAACATTATATTTAAGTGCCATTGTTTAAAGTGGCTAGTGATACATTTATTACATCCAATTTTTTATTATTAAAGTGGCTAGAGATGAGTCAGTATGTTGGCAGCACCCACTCAATGTTAGTGATGGCTGTTTAACAGTTTGATGGCCTTGAGATAGAAGCTGTTTTCAGTCTCTCGGTCCCCACTTTGATGCACCTGTACTGACCTCGCCTTCTGGATGATAGCGGGGTGAACAGGCAGTGGCTCGGGTGGTTGTTGTCCTTGAGGATCTTTTTGGCCTTCCTGTGACATCGGGTGGTGTAGGTGTCCTGGAGGGTAGTAGTTTGCCCCCGGTGATGCGTTGTGCAGACCTCACTACCCTCTGGAGAGCCTTACGGTTGTGGGCGGAGCAGTTGCCGTACCAGGCGTTGATACAGCCCGCCAGGATGCTCTCGATTGTGCATCTGTAAAAGTTTGTGAGTGTTTTTGGTGGCCAGCCGAATTTCTTCAGCCTCATGAGGTTGAAGAGGCGCTGATACGCCTTCTTCATCAGGTTGTCTGTGTGGGTGGACCATTTCAGTTTGTCCATGATGTGTACACCAAGGAACTTAAAACTTTCCACCTTCTCCACTACTGTCCCGTTGATGTGGATAGGGGGCTGTTCCCTCTGCTGTTTCCTGAAGTCCACGATCATCTCCTTTGTTTTGTTGATATTGAGTGTGAGGTTAGCTTCCTGACACCACACTCCGAGGGCCCTCACCTCCTCCCTGTACGCCGTCTCGTTGTTGTTGGTGATCAAGCCTACCACTGTAGTGTCGTCTGCAAACTGGATGATTGAGTTGGAGGCGTGCATGGCCACACAGTCATGGGTGAACAGGAGGTACAGGAGAGGGCTGAGAACACACCCTTGAGGGGCCCCAGTGTTGAGGATCAGCGGTGTGGAGATGTTGTTTCCTACCCTCACCACCTGGGGGCGTCCCGTCAGGAAGTCCAGGACCCAGTTGCACAGGGCGGGGTCAAGACCCAGGGTCGAGCTTAATGAAGAGTTTGGAGGGTACTATGGTGTTAAATGCAGAGCTGTTGTCAATGAACAGCATTCTTACATAGGTATTCCTCTTGTCCAGATGGGTTAAGGAAGTGTGATACAAGGACCCATTGCATTTTTGTTCAAAATTTTGTATCGAGACTGCCCAAATTTGCCTAATTTGTTTATTAATAACTTTTCATCTTCAAAACTGTGCACTCTCGTCAAACAGTAACATGGTATTATTTCATTGTAATAGCTACTGTAAATTGGACAGTGGAGTTGGATTAGCATAAATTCAAGCTTTCTGCCAATATCAGATATGTCCATGAATTGGGAATTTTTCTTGTTACTTACAACCTCATGCTAATCGTATTAGCCTACATTAGCTCAACCGTCCCGCAAGGGACCCACCAATCCTGAAGAAGTTTTAACAGTTAAGTGCACTCACTCATTTCAATATATCTTTGAATGCACATCAAAGGTCTCACATCAGCTCAGATCTGAAACAGCTGGAGTACTGTGTGTGTGTGTGTGTGTGTGTGTGTACGTGTGTGTGTGCGTGTGTGTGTGTGTGTGTGTGTGTCTGTATGGGTTTGTGTGAATACTATGGGTCTTTGTGAATACTAAGGTCTACTTCAGAATAAATCTCCATATTTTCTTGTGACACACTGAATGGGCTTTATATTCCTACTGTATGTTCTCCTGATGTGGGTGTTTTTCTTCTTAAATGCAATACAAGTCATCTTGGTCTCCTTGCATAGTGAAAATGTTCCAAAAAATGCGAATCCTAAAAGTGAAGATTTCAAAAATGATAGAAAGAAACCTGTTATCTGATCATGTTCACCATCAGAGCCATGACTATATTATTTTCAATATTTGTTACATACACTTTGGTCAAGACTTTATTTACGTTACAACATTTTTGTTTGGTTATTTGATATTATTCAGCATTATTATTTTTACTAGCTTAAAAAGTAGCCTGTATGTTGCCATACTACATTTTCTTTTACTATAACAAGGAAATTGATCATTATTAAATGCTGGAACTTCTTAAAAAGTTACGTACAACAGACCTTGTATTGGTGATTATTCCAGTTCTCTCTCTCTCTCTCTCTCTCTCTCTCTGTCTTGGCGAGTGTGATGAAGCCAATCTGTTGAATAATGAAAATAGCTATGCCTCTCTCTCCCAAGAGATTGTGTGTCGGCATTTTGTGTCTTAAACACTGCCACTACCACACGATTGAAATCCCCCACTTTGATCAGCCATCTAGAGGACCTAGACACTGCAGAGGGAGGGAAGGGAGCAAATCATAGTGTGTGTGTTCGTGTGTACGTGTGTACGTGTGTGTGTTCGTGTGTACGTGTGTGTGTGTGTGTGTGTGTGTGTGTGTGTGTGTGTGTGTGTGTGTGTGTGTGTGTGTGTGTGTGTGTGTGTGTGTGTGTGTGTGTGTGTGTACGTGTGTGTGTGTGTGTGGAATGCAAGAGTAAGGTTAATTTGTAGGTTAGTCCGAGTGCTGTTTTTCTTAATTATAAGAATTATATTTATAAGTTTCCTTTTTATATTTTTTGATTACCGTACTAGAAGTACTTTGTGTTGTGTGCATCTGATTAATGTCAATGCAAGGCTACAGTATATATACTGTATATAGTGGTAATCAGATGGGATTTAACGACCATTCCAACGTGTTGTGAAAATGATATTTTCCATCCCTTCGTCTCGTCTTTGTCTTTTTACTGGCTGCCATCATACGCTATTCTCCCTTTCCTCAGTTCCATTTTGGGCGTGTGGTCAATGACTCCGATCTCATCTCTTCCCCTAATTTTCTCTTTGATGAACAAATAGAAGCCCTCGTATCCTTTTTAAAATGTTTATCATTCTTATAAAGCATGTTCAGGCAAATTAATTAATGGCAAACCAGGAATAAAAATAAAAAAATTATGATGAGCAATGAAGATGCAAAGAAAGAAAGAAAGAAAGAAAGAGTGAGAGAACAGAGGGAAGGAAAGAGAGAAAGAGAAAGCATTTCAAGCTCCCTCACTTCCTTCCAGGTGTCTTTGCCTGCATGATTTCATCTGTGAACCATAATCAACTTCCTTAATGAAATACGTAATTAACATATTATAATTGTACTACGGATGGTTTTGACAGAAATCATTTTCCATATCTAATACTATGCTAATTTTATCTGTTTTTCGCTCGCCAACATGACCTTTTGTGATTAAGTTTCATGGCGGATTTCTTCAGTGTGTTTCCGTGCGAAGTGTGTGTGTGTGTGTGTGGATTGATTAAGCCACTGTGAAGGCTCAGCCTGTGCTAGGACTTGGTTGTCACAGTTTTAACTTCCAGAATGCAGACACAGATGGTGAGACAAGGTATATGGCAGAAGTGCTAGGAAACTTGGGGAGATCTGCCAAACTGAGAAACAGAGATATAGTGGCTTGCGAAAGTATTCACCCCCTTGGCATTTTTCCTATTTTCTTGCCTTACAACCTGGAATTAAAATATATATTTTTTTTGGGGGGGGGGGTTTGTAACACTTGATTTACACAACCCGCCTACACTTTGAAGATGAGAAATATGTTTTATTTTGAATCAAACAAGAATTAAGACAAAAAACAGAAAACTTGAGAGTGCACAACTATTCACCCCCTCACCCCCTCCCCAAAGACAAAATTTTGTAGTGCCACCTTTTGCAGCAATCACAGCTGCAAGTCTCTGCCTATTCTTCAAGGCAAAACTGCTCCAGCTCCTTTGAGTTGGATGGGCTCCGCTGGTGTACTCCATTATTTAAGTCATTCCACATATTCTCAATTGGATTCAGGTCTGGGATTTGACTAGTCCATTCCAAGACATTTACAGTAAATGTTTCCCCTTAAACCACTTGAGTATTGCTTTAGCAGTATGCTTAGGGTCATTGTCCTGCTGGAAGGTGAACCTCCATCCCAGTCTCAAATCTCTGGAAGACTGAAACAGGTATCCCTCAAGAATTTCACTGTATTTAGCACCATCCATCATTCCCTCAATTCTGACCAGTTTCCCAGTCCCTGCCGATGAAAAAGATCCCCACAGCATAATGCTGCCACCACCATGCTTCACAGTGGGGATGGTGTTCTCGGGGTGATGAGAGGTGTTGGGTTTGCGCCAGACATAGCGTTTTCCTTGACGAACAAAAAGCTCAATTTTTGTCTCATCTGACCACAGTACCTTCTTCCATATGTTTGGGGAGTCTCACACATGCCTTTTGGCAAACACCGAACGTGTTTGCTTATTTTTGTCTTTAAGCAATGGCTTTTTTTCTGGCCACTCTTCCATAAAGCCCAGCTCTGTGGAGTGTACTGCTTAAAGTGGTCCTATGGACAGATGCTCCAATCTCAGCTGTGGAGCTTTGCTGCTCCTTCAGGGTTTTCTTTGGTCTCTTTGTTGCCTCTCATTACATGAAATCCAAATAAAAACCCATTTAAATTACAGGTTGTAATGCTACAAAATAGGAACAATGCCAAGGGGGATGAATACTTTTGCAAGGCACTGTAAGTGAAGGAACTGTTTTATAAATATAAAACCAACTGAGAGGCAGTTATGGTTTGTCAAATACTGCCAAATTAACATTTCCACAGGCCATGGGCAAACAGTCCATTACTTTTGCCCCGCTCATTTCTGTCAAAGCCAACATTTAGCATTCAAAGTAGCTATAGGCCCAATAGAGATACAAGAAATCAGCAAATTATTTTCTCCCCTAATAGGACCAGAGGTATACTGAAGAACTGGATACCATTATGCTGCCTCTGCACAGTCTACTCACCCAATCATGATGAGTACATGGGAGACTTCTTGCATCTAAATCTGTTTTGTTTGTACACATAGTGACAACATTTTACTGACTGTTTTTGATCAATAATAGCCCTGAGGAGCCAACATGGATGGCTTTGAGTCATGTCACGTCATCCCAAGGCTAAGTGTATCACAATGCATTTCAGTTAAAACAGGGATATATCATTTTATCTGACAGAGTTCCACACCAACAGTAACACGCTCCTCTTCGTGTACTTAGGAAAGGTCAAGTAGAAAGGAATGCAGGAAGGGGGAATATACAGGAAGTGAAGAGGAAGTAATCTGGGTAGCAGCCTATAGTGCGGGGGGATATTTGATGAGTGACAGATTTGATGCCAGCGAGTAATGAGAGAAAGTGTCCTAGATTGCCTCTCATTGTTTATCTGTGTGACGGCTTCAGTGCCCCAAGGTGTGCCAACAAAACTCTGCCACTTTTCACCTCCGATCAACAGCATATCCCTCTGCCTTTCAGTGTGGCACAACCCATATGGGGTGATGGAACTTGACATGTCTGTGTTATGCTGGAATGTCACTTGTTGTTTATCGCACGTAAAGCGCTCATTAGTTTGGTCGAAGTCTGTGTTTGCATACTTGGGTGTGTTTTAAAGCAACGCAAATGGACAGACAACAATGCGCCTTTTAAATGCATTTTCCCAGGACGTTCGCTGAGATCACACATCGGCTCAAGCCTGCTCTATAATGTGGCTTGGATTGAATCCCAGCCGAAATAAATGTGAATGTTCGACTGCGGTAGCTTACTGGCGACCTCACTGGCCCGTTCACTGGCTAGTATTGTTTGTGTCATAGATGTACAATACGTTGACACATTTCAACTTACTTTAATGGCTACATTTAGGATTGGGGTGAATTCATGTAATGAGGAAGACCATTGATGGACATTAAAATTGAATGGAATTGAGAGAGTAACACTAGTTTAATAGATTTCGGCGATGAGAGACCTGAACTGGAACTGAAATTCAATTATTTAAATTAACCTACTGATTGTAACTTTAAAAAATGTAAATATTAAAATGTGTCACACACATACCGTGCCTTCAGAAAGAATTCACACCCCTTGACCTTTTCCATATTTTGTTTTGTTACAGCCTGAATTTCAAATTGATTCAATTGACATGTAATATCACTGGCCTTCACACAGTACCCCATAATGTTAAAGTGGAATTATGTTTTTAGACATTTTTACAAATTCATTAAAAATGAAAAGCTTAAATGTCTTGAGTCAATGAGTATTCAACCCCTTTGTTAAGGCAAGTTTAAATAAGTTCAGGAGTAAAAACGTGCTTAACAAGTCACATAATAAGTTGCATGGACACACTGTGTGCAATAATAGTGTTGAACATGATTTTTGAATGTCTACCTCATCTCTGTAACCCACACAATTATCTGTAAGGTCCCTCAGTCGAGCAGTGAATTTCAAATACAGATTCAACCACGGAAACTAGGGATGTAGATAGGTTAAAAAAAATAAGACATTGAACATCCCCTTGCGCATGGTGAAGTTATTAATTACACTTCAGGTGGTGTATCAATACACCCAGTCATTATGGAGATACAGGCATCCTTCCTAACTAAGTTGATGGAGAGGAAGGAAACCGCTTAGGGATTTCACCATGAGAACAATGGTGGCTATAAAACAATTACAGAGTTTAATGGCTGTGATAGGAGAAAACTGAGGATGGGTCAACAAAATAGTAGTTACTCTTCAATACTAACCTACAGTAAATGACAATGAATAGAAGGATGCCTGTACAGAATAAAAATATATTCCCAAACATGCATCCTGTTTTGCAATAAGGCTCTAAATAATGAGCTTTTTAGGATAAACATTTATGGAATAGAGCTAAGCACAGGTAAAATCCTAGAGGAAAACCTGGTTCTGTGTGCTTTCCAACAGACACTGTGAGACAAATTCACCTTTCAGCAGGACAACCTAAAACACATTGCCAAATATACACTGGAGTTGCTTACCAAGACATTGCATAGTTCCTGTGTGGCCTAGTTACAGTTCTATCTTAAATCTGCTTGAAAATGTCGGGCAAGACTTCAAAATGTCTGTCGAGCAATGATCAACAACCAACTTGACAGATCTTGAATAGTCTTCATAAGAATCATGTGCAAATATTGTACAATCCAGGAATGGAAAGCTCTTAGAGACTTACACAGAAGGACTCACAGCTGTAATTGCTGCCAAAGGTGATCGTAACATGTATTGACTCAGGGGTGTGAATACTTACAGTATGTAAGTGACATAATTCTGTGTTTCATTTTCAAAAAATAAAACAAAAAATCTGAAAACATGTTTTACCCTTTGTTATTATGGGGCATTGTGTGTAGATGGTGAATAAAAATACATTTGATCAATTTTGAAATCAGGCTGTAACAACAAAATGTGGAACAAATCAAGGGGTATGAATCCTTTTGAAGGCACTGTAAAATGACTGCTGATCCTGCCTTCTGTATGGCATAGCAGTTTGATTGACGGGCGCAGTCATGCGCCACATCAACTGCCAACATGCTGAGAGACTGCACTAACAATGACTTCTATTCCCAGGAGACCCTTCCCCACCATAATGGCGAATGAACTTATTTTAGCGGAATAACGAGTTGTCAATAAAATTATAGAAACCGTTTGGGGTTCTGAGGCTGTTCCACACAACCCGAGGCAAAAACATGAATAAAAAAATGGATTCTGAACTATGATTACAGGCTTTACAGTAGGACACACTAGCACAATACTGGAAACCACTTTCCTAGACGTTTTCTTATCTAGTTTACATCCTCCTCTCCTGTCGCCTATCTATCTGGAAGGTATTGGCCTGGTTTTAATCATTTTTATTTATTTTTTTTACCTTTATTTAACCAGGCAAGTCAGTTAAGAACAAATTCTTATTTTCAATGACAGCCTGGGAACAGTGGGTTAACTGCCTGTTCAGGGGCAGAACGACAGATTTGTACCTTGTCAGCTCGGGGGTTTGAACTCACAACCTTCCAGTTACTAGTCCAACGCTCTAACCACTAGGCTACCCTGCCGCCCCAAATAACTTGTTGCTGCTCTCCAGTGCCCTCCAGTGATTCAATGGAAACAAATTGAGGCATCAGTGCTTTTTGTGCATGGGGAGTTGTACTTTGGCCAGGCTACTTGCACCAGACAAAAGTTTCCAAAGAAAATGTGACTATTTTACTTATTAATTTAATTTGAGGTTTGGCCCGAACTGGTATTCATACCCGGGTAATGCTTTTCAATAGTCAAGCATCTATACTGTAGATCGACTATCGGAAGTGTTGTCAAAATTCAAATAACCACCGTAGAGATGTTGATAAAGCCAAGATATCCACAAGCACCACAGCTTTCTTTGGAACACACAGACAGTTGTTTATATAAACCAACCACATTAGACACACAGATACGGCACAGATTACATTGATGTGATCATGCGAAATAACATAATGCTGGGTATCAAAAGGGAATGTTAGTTGAATGCTGCAGTAAGCCATTAGCATGCCTCAAGCACTGCCACAAATCATTAGCAAGGCACTGTTTGGGTTACAGTAGACTAAGGCAAGAGAGGGTTGGGTATATCATTCATATTAAATATTCTACCTTCACACAGAGGTTCTATAGTAAGTAGAAGTTGCCCCTGATCACTGATACGAGGTCAGATGTTTTTTCATTCACATATTGGTGATGGGGTAGGTTAATCTGATCCTAGATCTGCGGTTTAAAGGAACATGTATGTAAACCTCCGACAGTTGAAGTCGGAGGTTTACATACACCTTAGCCAAATATATTTAAACCCAGTTTTCCACAATTCCTGACATTTAATCCGAGTAAAAATTCCCTGTCTTAGGTCAGTTAGGATCACCACTTTATTTTCAGAATGTGAAATGTCAGAAAAATAGTAGAGAGAATGATTTATTTTGGCTTTTATTTCTTTCATCACATTCACAGTGGGTCAGAAGTTTACATACACTCAATTAGTATTTGGTAGCATTGCCTTTAAATTGTTTAACTTGGGTCAAACGTTTCGGGTAGCAAGCTTTCCACAAGCTTTCCACATTAAGTTGGGTGAATTTTGGCCCATTCCTCCTGACAGAGCTGGTGTAACTGAGTCACTTTTCGCATCAAAGTACGTTCATCTCTAGGAGACAGAACGCATCTCCTTCCTGAGTGGTATGACAGCTGCTTGGTCCCATGGCGTTTATACTTGCATACTATTGTTTGTATAGATGAACGTGGTACCTTCAGGTGTTTGGAATTTGCTCCCAAGGATGAACCAGACTTGTGGAGGTCTACAATTTTTTTCTGAGGTCTTGGCTAATTTCTTTAGATTTTCGCATGATGTCAAGCAAAGAGGCCCTGAGTCTGAAGGTAGGCCTTGAAGTACATTCAGAAGTGCACCTCCAATTGACTCAATTGATGTCAATCAGAAGCTTCTAAAGACATGACATAATTTTCTGGAATATTCCAAGCTGTTTAAAGGCACAGTCAACGTAGTGTATGTAAACTTCTGACCCACTGGAATTGTGATACAGTGAATTATAAGTGAAATATTCTGTCTGTAAGCAATTGTTGGAAAAATGTCTTGTGTCATGCACAAAGTAAATGTCCTAACCGACTTGCCAAAACTATAGTTTGTCAAAAAGACATTTGTGGAGTGGTTGAAAAACAAGTGTTAATGACTCCAACCTAAGTGTATGTAAACTTCCGACTTCAACTGTATTTCTTGTTATTGTATATTAACTACATAAACTAGTGGTTAATGCTATTGCTATGGCTAGTGGATAACGCGACAGTACTAGGGTCAAAAGTCATATCCATCTCCATCTGCCAATCACAGAAAGCCAAACCCCCAATCTGATATCTGCGGTCGCCATCCCTCATTACCGATTCCACAATACAAAATGAGCCTGATGTACAGGATAAACATCTAAAATGGTTTCTAGCCCTCAGGCTAACAGAATGATGAGCGCTATCAAATATCAGACACTCCTGCCTAGGCATGAGGACCCATATCTGTCATGCAGCTTTCATCACTAGGCAACAAAGTGTGCGCTTCTTTCTATACCCCTTCATCCACCCACCCCCGACGGACATCTACAAACAAACAGGGATGTGAGCACTGACAAGGCCGATGAAGATGTTGGAAAATGGTGGTTATTTTGAGGAAAATAACATTTTGTTAGAAATCTTGCTCTGTTGTTTGTTGGTGATAAGTAATGCAGTACTTTTAATATGGGATATGTCTTGGTGGTAATGAGGAGACAAGGGTAGTATTTGAATGACTGTGGCAGTTGAATCAGAACACGCTGACATTTCATGACAGATCATGCAGCGATAAATTGGGGACCATTCTCCGAAAGGTTCTCAAACATTTGCTAAAAAGCCCCTGCATCCGTTTGCTTCATGACTGAGTAGTGAGCTCTCTGTTATATCTAGAACCGCTGAAGACGCTTCCAGACCCACACGGCAAATTCTTCCACACTGTAGCCCTCATCTCTCCTCTCTTCTCACCTTCTCTGTCCTGTCCTCCACTCTATCCTTTTCCCCTTTGTCCCCCTCCTTTATCTCCCTCTGTTCTTCCTTCCCTCCACCTCACTCCTTATTTTCTGTCTTTCTCACCTGTTCCTTTAGGTCCTCCTCTCCTCTCTTCTCCTTTCCTCTCCTCCTCTACTTTCCTCTCCTCCTCTCCTTTCCTCTCCTCCTCTACTTTCCTCTCCTCCTCTACTTTCCTCTCTTTTTCTTCCTTTCCTCTGGCAACTTCCCTTTCTACACTTCACTATTTCTCCCTTTCCCTTCTCTCAACTATACACCCCTCTTTCGTCTCTTTATCTCATTGCAGTCGTTGAAGCAGCGCTCGACATTCACCACCTGGCTATTTCCTCGCTAGACTCTAATAGGAAGGCGAGGATGCCTATCGATTAAAAAAGCTTTTTGCTCTGCCCCTCCCCCTCCAGAAATATAAGCAGATGGATGCTAGATGCTTCAAATCAGTCCCTATTGGCCATTTCCTCCCTGGTTGCTATGTTACGGCTGACAGACAGAACGTGTCAATCTTGTTGATGGGGAGGGGTCTCTTACTCGACCGCCTGACGCCAACAGCTCTAGTTGGTGTTAGCTTTGGATTTACCTGTAAATCTTGTATACTGCACCTCTAAGTCTGGTCAAGAGAGATCAAGGTGAACCATCATTGGATGTCTAAGAAGGACACTGGTATAAAAGAAGGGAGGAGGGACAAATAAATTAGAACGAGATGGTTGGAGAGGAGGAAAACAATATGATGAAGAGATGACCATAGAAAGCAAAGAGTATTATAGAAATAATTCAATTTAGAATTAGTTTAAGTTTATTGGAATACTCCGGACATTTCTAAGCTTTACGATTGAAATACATGGGTCATTACAAGGGAATAGAATCAGAATAACAACACAGACTAAAACATAAGAGAGATGAAAGAGAGAGAGAGAGAGAGAGAGACAGAGAGAGAGAGAGATTGGCCCAGGCGCTAGTGAGTGGAAGGGTTTATTATTCTCCCCAGCACTCAATCAAACATTGGCCCCGTCACCGCGAACAGAGAGTCATGCTAGAGAATCATCCTGGGGCTTTTCTCTCTCTCTCTCTTTCTCTCTCTCTCTCTCTTTCCCCTCCAGTGTATATGATTGGTATCCATCTGTCAGCTGTCAGTGCCAGCGAGCGCTATAGAGAGCTGTCACTTCTTGTCAGCCGATGTTTGTGAGGCCTTTTTGCAGCTGCTGTGTTACACATCCCCTGTTCTGACTGAAGGCCAGCACAGGGCCCAGAGGAGAGAGGGAGGGAGAGAGAGAGGGAGAGAGAGAGAGAGAGAAAGAGGAAGGGAGGGAAAGGGAAAGAGAGAGGGAGGAAGGAGGGAGAGAGAGAAAAAAAGAAAAGGAGAGAGGATAGAGAAAGGGAGGAATAAAGAATGAGGGAGAGCAAAAGTGGTGGAGAGTGAGAGGGCAGGCCATCTTGAGCAGATGAAAGAGCAAGTGAGTGAGAGAGAGATGGAGTAGAAATAGGGAGAATGAGGAAGAGTGGTAAGACTGTGTGGGGGTAGATGAGTCAGAGAATTGCGGGCACTTCACTGGCACCGCTTCAGAGTGTGGTTTGGGCATAGAAAGACAGACAAAGAGAGCTAGATAGAGAGCGTCAGGGGAGTCAGAGAGAGAGAAAGATTATTAGAGAGAAGGAGGACAGAGATGTGACTGCCAGTGGCAAAGAGAGGAGGGCAAGCAGCAGCAGATGGCACAGGGAGCCAATCAGATAACAGGAAGACCTGTGTGTGTGTGTGTGTGCGTGCATGCGTGTGTGTGTGTGTGTGTGTGTGTGTGTGTGTGTGTGTGTGTGTGTGTGTGTGTGTGTGTGTGTGTGTGTGTAAGCTGTTTACCCAACACTCGTGCCCCGTTTCTCACAAGAGCTGCACTCAAGTACAACACAGCTGAGAGGCAAAGTGCCAAAACCAAATGTGGCTCTTGGAAGCAGAAGACCCTCTGCTTCCAATCCCTCTTACTCATCCAAAGCATCTACTGCATAGTAATGTTCACTTAATTCGTCCTCTTAACACAAACACTCTGATGAGGTGCTTTAACTCTCAGAGAGTGAAACTTTGTATCCTCTGTCACTTTCAGCTAGGAATTCTCACCCTACTGTATGCCAGTTTTACACTACTGAGCTGAGTCAAGCTGTTCTGGCCTGGTTATGCATCCATCATAATAGGGAAATAGGTAACACTTTATTTGGATAGTCCATCTGTAGATGCTCTACAGACAATCTACTGACTATCAGTAACATTTCAACTAACTATATACTAACCCCAACCCTTGCTCTAACCCTAACATTAACCATTACCCTAACCTTTATTCTAAACCCAACCCTAACCGTAACTTTAGTACATGTACATTAGTGCATGTGCATTTATACAGTAATTATTATCATGTCATAACCTGGGATTTCAACTCACAACCTATTGGTCCACAGCATTCCGAGCTTCCTGCTATGCCACCATGTCTGTGTCGATGTTTGATTTCATCTGTATTGCTACACTTTGCACCTCAAAGTATATCTCAGCTCTGTTAATTAAAAGTACACTCAAGAACAACTATTATATTTCTCATAGTGATTCAGGAGTAAAATTAAAACAGAGTAATATGTGCATGGCCACGTTGAGTGCTAGTCGTTTAGCTCAGTTACCTTAGCTTTCTTGGGAACAGGAACAATGGTGGCCCTCTTGAAGCATGTGGGAACAGCAGACTGGGATAGGGATTGATTGAATATGTCTGTGAACACACCAGCCAGCTGGTCTATGCATGCTCTGAGGACGCGGCTAGGGATGCCGTCTGGGTTGGCAGCCTTGCGAGGGTTAACACGTTTCAATGTTTTACTCACGTTGACTGCGGTAAAGGAGAGCCCGCAGGTTTTTGTAGCGGGCCGTGTCGGTGGCACTGTATTGTCCTCAAAGCGAGCAAAGAAGTTGTTTAGTTTGTCTGGGAGCAAGACATCGGGGTCTGCGTTTTCTTTTTGTAGTCCGTGATTGACTGTAGACCCTGCCACATACCTCGTGTCTGAGCCGTTGAATTGCGGCTCTACTTTGTCTCTATACTGATGCTTAGCTTGTTTGATTGCCTTGCGGAGGGAATAGCTACACTGTTTGTATTTGGTCGTGTTTCCGGTCGCCTTTCCCTGATTAAAAGCAGTGGTTCGCACATTCAGTTTTGCGTGAATGCTGCCATCAATCCCCGTTTTCTGGTTGAGAAAGGTTTTAATAGTTGCCGTGGGTACAACATCACCGATGCACTTGCTAATAAACTGACTCACCGTATCAGCGTATACATCAATGTTGTTGTTCGAAGTTATCCGGAATATACATCAGTCCACGTGATCGAAGCAATCTTGAAGTGTGGAATCAGATTGGTCGGACCAGTGTTAAACAGACCTGAGCACAGGAGTTTCCAGTTTTAGTTTCTGTCTATAGGCTGGGAGCAACAAAATGGAGTCGTGGTCAGATTTGCCGAAAGGAGGGCGAGGGAGGGCTTTGTATGCTTCGCGGAAGTTAGAGTAACAGTGATCCAGAATTTTGACAGCCCGGGTCGCACATTCGATATGATGACAAAATTTAGGGAGCCGTGTTTTCAGATTAGCCTTGTTAAAATCTCCAGCTACAATAAATGCAGCCTCAGGATATGTGGTTTCCAGTTTACATAGAGTCCAATGAAGTTCTTTTAGGGCCGTCGAAGTGTCTTTTTGGGGGGGATATACATGACTGTGATTATGATTATAATCAAAGAGAATTATCTTTGTAGATATGACACATACAATACCGACAGAGCTGGCATTACAGTTTTCTTAAACGCTTTGGTGCAATTTTCACAAGTATGTGGTACATTTCCTCAACTCTTAGTATACAACTCAATACAGATCATCAAAAAGACAGTTGTTTCAGAACTCTAAGCACATTTTTTATTAAATAAGTACAAACACACAAAAAAGTATATTTTTCACCAAACAGTTTTTCATCGATAAATACATGTTTCACATTGCAATACATGTTTATATAAAGTTTATGGGAAAGTTGAATGTCAGCACAATGCAATGCTCACGTTACATTTTATATGATTCTATTTTCATTGGTTACGATACACTTTACTATTACTTAATCCAACTGCTCTTAATTGACGATCCATAAAACATTTGGTAAACCTAGAGATTTCACAAACTGGTTGGTATGCCTGCTACAGATTTTGACCACTACATAATGAAAACGTACTCTATGTCTGTAAAGTAAAAACATAAAAAGTAGGATATATACTCGCATGTAGTAGTATTTTATTTATTTTTGTATTGTTTTATTGAATCTTTATTTAACTAGGCAAGTAGGTGATGATGACATAGCCACTATAATGATTACTATTATGATTTTGCTTCACAGTAAGTTGAAATCAAATCTGATATTGACAAGATCAGAGTGTAACGGCTCTCGTGGGTTGAAGAAGGAGACCAAGGTGCAGCGTGGTAGGTGTTCATGATTTTTAATAAACTGAACACCGCAACAAAAGAACAAAGTAGAAAAAACGAAAGCGAACAGTTCTGTCAGGCAACAAAACAGCTAAACAGAAAATAACTCCCCACAAAACCCAAACGGAAAATCAAAACTTATATATGATCCCCAATCAGAGACAATAAATAGACAGCTGCCTCTGATTGGGAACCACACTAGGCAAAAACAACAAAGAAATAGAAAGCATAGATTCTCCCACCCGAGTCACACACTGACCTAACCAAACGTAGAGAATAAATAAGGATCTCTAAGGTCAGGGCGTGACAGTACCCCCCCCCCCCCCCCCCAAAGGTGCGGACAAACCTGAACCTATAGGGGAGGGTCCGGGTGGGCATCTACTCTAGGTAGGGCCACCGGTGCGGGACGCAGACCCCGCCCCGCTTTAGGCTCCCCCCACTTTGGTGGCGCCTCCGGTGCAGGGATCGTCGCCGGGACCTCCGGACCGTAGAGCGCCTGAGGCTCTGGACTGCAGACCGCCGCTGGGGGCTCTGGACTGCAGACTGCCGCAAGGGGCTCGGGACTGGGGCCCGTCGCTGAATGCTCCGGACTAGGGACCGTCGCTGGGCTGTGCAGACGCACGGAGACACAGTGCGCAGAGCCGGCACAGGATATCCAGGGCCGAAGAGGCGCACTGGAGGCCAGGAACTCTGAGCCGGCACCATCCGTCCTGGCTGGATGACCACTCTAGCCCGGCCAATGCGGGGAGCTGGAATATAGCGAACCGGGCCGTGACTGCACACTGGAGACATGGTGCGCATCACCGTATAACACAGTGCCCGACTGGTTACATGCTCCCCACGGTAAGCACGGGGAGTTGGCTCACGTCTAAACCCTGACTCCGCCAATCTCCCCGTGTGCCCCCCAAACATTTTTTTTGGAGCTGCCTCTCTGGCTTCCGTGCTAGCCGTGACCCTTTGTGTAGTTGCTCCCTCCTTGCTGCCTCCGTCTGCTCCCATGGGAGGCGATCCTTCCCAGCCAGGATCTCCTCCCACGTCTAGGATCCTTTACCATTCAGGATGTCCTCCCACGTCCATTCTTCCTGACCACGCTGCTTGATCTTTTTGTGGTGGAGAGTTCTGTAACGGCTCTCGTGGGTTGAAGAAGGAGACCAAGGTCCAGCGTGGTAGGCTTTCATGATTTTTAATAAACTGAACACTGCAACAAAAGAACAAAGTAGAAATAATGAAAGCGCACAGTTCTGTCAGGCAACAAAACAGCTAAACAGAAAATAACAACTTCTATATGATCCCCAATCAGAGACAACGATAGAAGGCTGCCTCTGATTGGGAACCACACTAGGCAAAAACAACAAAGAAATAGAAAACATAGATTCTCCCACCCTAGTCACACGCTGATCTAACCAAACATAGAGAATAAATAAGGATCTCTAACGTCAGGGCGTGACACAGAGAACAAATCAAATTGAATCAATTATCGAATCAAAGATTATTAGTCCCGTACACAGATTGGCAGATGTTATAGCAGATGCAGCAAAATTCTTGTGCTTCTAGCTCCTAAGTTGCAGTAATACAACATCAATACAATACAAAGCCAATACGGAAATATTCCAGAAAGTCCTAAACAAGAAAGAAATGCATCCCTAATACAGTAAACATGGAAGTGGGGTCACACTGCTTTAAAAAATTCCAATACAGTACTGTAATACCGTAATATGCTGACACTGTAATACACTGACACTGACACTGACACTGTAATACACTGACACTGTAATACACTGACACTGACACTGTAATACACTGACACTGTAATACACTGACACTGACACTGTAATACACTGACACTGACACTGTAATACACTGACACTGTAATACACTGACACAGACACTGTAATATACTGACACTGTAATACACTGACACTGACACTGTAATACACTGACACTGACACTGTAATACACTGACACTGACACTGATAAACATTGTTATTTACATAACATAGACTGACAAGGGGAATACAGCTGAAAACTATGATCCATTATTGATATCACTTGTTAAATCCCCTTCAATCAGTGTAGATGAAGGGGAGTAGACAGGTTAAATAATGATTTGTAAGCCTTGAGACAATTGAGACATGGATTGTGTATGTGTAACATTCAGATGGTGAATGGGAAAGACAAAAGATTTAAGTGCCATTGAACAGGATATGGTAGTAGGTGCCAGGCACACCGGTTTATGTCAAGACTGCAACGCTGCTGGGTTTTTCATGCTCAACAGTTTCCCGTGTGTCTCAAGACTGGTCCACCACCCAAAGGACATCCAGCCAACTTGACATAACCGTGGGAAGCATTGGACCAGCATCCCTGTGGAACTCTTTTGACACCTTGTTGAGTCCATGCCCCAGCAAATTGAAGCTGTTCTGAGGGGAAAAGGAGGAGGGGGTGCTACTCAATATTTTTTTTGTTTGTTTTTAATGTTTTGAATCTCAGTGTATATTCCATTTACATAGCAGACACTCTTATCAGTCCACACATTTTGGCGTGTGACCCCTGCGGGAATCAAACCCGCAACTCTGGTGTTGCTAATGCCATGCCTCTTATGAACTGAGCCCGGTACAAGACCACCACAATACATAAGTACAAAACATTTCTGGAAAATACAATACACGATTACAATGCAGGTAGAATATGTATAATTGCCATCCCCATTACCACCCTCCTTCAGTCCATGGATTAGGCATGCAATGATTTCAATCCAGACCTATGTCAGGCTTGGATTCTGTCACACCCTGGCCTTAGTATTTTGTGTTTTCTTTATTATTTTGGTCAGGCCAGGGTGTGACATGGGTATATATGTGGTGTGTTTTGTCAAGGTTTTTTTTGAAGGTTATGGGATTGTGGTTTAGTGAAGTAGTCTAGGTAAGTCTATGGTTGCCTAGAGTGGTTCTCAATCAGAGGCAGGTGTTTATCGTTGTCTCTGATTGGGAACCATATTTAGGCAGCCATATTCTTTGAGTGTTTCGTGGCTGATTGTTCCTGTCTCTGTGTTTGTTGCACCAGATAGGGCTGTTTCGGTTTTTCACGTTTCTTGTGTTTTGTATATTGTTCGTATTTTCATCTTTATTAAAGATGTATAAAGATAACCACGCTGCATTTTGGTCTTCCTCTCTTTCGACAGAAGAAAACCGTAACAGAATCACCCACAACAACAGGACCAAGCGGCGTGGTGACAGGCAGCGGCAGCAGGAGCAGCGCAAGGAGGAATGGACATCGGAGGACGTTTTGGACGGCAAGGGTTGTTACACTTGGGAGGAGATCCTGGCTGGAAGAGATCGCCTCCCATGGGAACAGGTGGAGGCACTTAGGAGAGCAGAGGCAGCCGGAGAGAGGAGCCGGCGATACGAGGGAACATGGTTGGCAAGGAAGCCCCAGCCCCAAAAAATGTATTGGGAGGGGGCACACAGGGAGTATGGCGAAGCCAGGTAGGAGACCTGCGCCAACTTCCTGTGCTTACCGGGGGGCTAGAGAGACCGGGCAGGCACCGTGTTATGCTGTGGAAAATACGGTGTCTCCAGTGTGGGTGCATAGCCCGGTGCGGAACATACCAGCTCCTCGTATCAGCCGGGCTAGAGTAGGCATCGAGCCAAGTGTCATGAAGCCGGCTCTACGCATCTGGTCTCCAGGGCGTCTCCTTGGGCCGGCTTACATGGCACCAGCCTTGCGCACGGTGTCCCCGGTACGCCTGCATAGCCCAGTGCAGGCTATTCCACCTCGCCGCACTGGCAGGGCGACCAGGAGCATTCAACCAGGTAAGGTTGGGCAGGCTCGGTGCTCAAGAGCTCCAGTGCGCCTGCACGGTCCGGTCTATCCAGTACCACCTCCACGCACCAGCCCTCCGGTGGCAGCTCCCCGCAACAGGCTTCCTGTGCGTGTCCTCGGCCCAGTACCACCAGTGCCAGCACCACGCACCAGGCCTACAGTGCGCTTCGCCTGTCCAGCGCTATCAGAGCCTTCCTCCTCTCCAGCGCTGTCGGAGTCTCCCGCCTGTCCAGCGCTGCCAGAGCTGCCAGTCTGCCAGGAGCCACCAGAGCTGCCAGTCTGCAAGGAGCCGCCAGAGCTGCCAGTCTGCAAGGAGCCGCCAGAGTTGCCAGTCTGCAAGGAGCCGCCAGAGTTGCCAGTCTGCAAGGAGCCGCCAGAGTTGCCAGTCTGCAAGGAGCCGCCAGAGCTGCCAGTCTGCAAGGAGCCGCCAGAGCCGCCAGTCTGCAAGGAGCCGCCAGAGCCGCCAGCCTGCAAGGAGTCGCCAGAGCCGCCAGTCTGCAAGGAGCCGCCAGAGCCGCAAGTCTGCAAGGAGCTGCCAGAGCCGCCAGTCTGCAAGGAGCCGCCAGAGCCGCCAGTCTGCAAGGAGCCGCCAGAGCCGCCAGTCAGCATGGAGCAGCCAGAGCCGCCAGTCAGCATGGAGCAGCCAGAGCCGCCAGTCAGCATGGAGCAGCCAGAGCCGCCAGTCAGCATGGAGCAGCCAGAGCCGCCAGTCAGCATGGAGCAGCCATAGCCGCCAGTCAGCATGGAGCAGCCAGAGCCGCCAGTCAGCATGGAGCAGCCAGAGCCGCCAGTCAGCCAGGATCCGCCAGATCCGTCAGTCTGCCAGTCAGCCAGGATCCTCCAGTCAGCCAGGCTCTGCCAGAGCCGCCAGTCTGACAGGATCTTCCAGAGCCGCCAGTCTGCCAGGATCTTCCAGAGCCGCCAGTCAACCAGGATCTTCCAGAGCCGCCAGTCAGCCAGGATCCGCCAGTCAGCCAGGATCAGCCAGTCAGCCAGGATCCGCCATTCAGCCAGGATCCGCCAGTCAGCCAGGATCTGCCAGAACCGTCAACCTGCCTGAGCTTCCTCTCAGTCCTGAGCTTCCTCTCAGTCCTGAGCTACCCCTCAGTCCCGAGCTACCCCTCAGTCCCAAGCTACCCCTCAGTCCCGAGCTACCCCTCAGTCCCGAGCTATCCCTCAGTCCTGAGCTACCTCAGTCCCGAGCTGGCCCTCAGTCAGGAGCTGCCCCACAGTCCAGTGGGGCCCTTTGTTAGGGTTACTAGGCCAAGGTCGGCGGTGAGGGTCGCCAATCTAAGGACGCGGAGTAAGAGGACTAAGACTATGTTGGAGTGGGGTCAAGACAGGTTTGACGCAAACTACTGCCTGCTAAACATTTATTTGATTTCATTACGTTGTGAAAGATGTCTTCAATAATCACACCTTTGATCACACATGGGATAGAAATTATGGAAATGTGATGTTCAGTCAATATTAATGGGTAGTGCAAATGTATTGTCTAATGGCCATGTTCTCTTATATTCTCCACCAGCACAGCCAGAAGAGCACTGGCCACCCCTCATAGCCCGGTTGCTCTTTAGGTTTCTTCCTAGGTTCCTGCCTTTCTAGGGAGTTTTTCCTAGCCACCATGCATCTACATCTGCATTGCTTGATATTTGGGGATTTAGGCTGGGTTTCTAAATAAGCACTCTGCTGATGTAAAAATACATTTTAAAATATATTTGATTGATTGATTGATAAAGTGAAAATATTGTATTGTACTGTAATTTAAAATAGTGTAGCATACAGCATTTATAGGACAATTTTGAATTGTATCTCACATTTTTTTTAACTGGTTGTTTAAAGAACTAAATTGAGACGATATCATTATGTTTGGTTTTGGTGAATAAACCAATGTACTCATTACATTTCACTATAAACTTACATTTTGGGTCAATGGTTGTGCAGTGAAAGATGTCTACAAACCAAATGAATGCACAATGAAAGGTTTTGAATGTAAGTATGGTGTATTACCAGTTTGGAGTTTTGTACTAAGAGTTTTGAAATTCATCGCAATCTTGTGAAAATAGGACCAAAGCGATAAAAAACAGAGCTGAGATATGCAGGACTTTGAAGTGCAAAGGGTAGCAAGGCAAGGCAGTAAGTCATTGATGCAGACATGGTGGCGTAGCAGGAAGGTCAGAATGTTGTGAACCAATAGTTTTTTTCAATGTATTTTTTATTTCACCTTTATTTAACCAGGTAAGCCAGTTGAGAACAAGTTCTCATTTACAACTGCGACCTGGCCAAGACAAAGCAAAGCAGTGCGACACAAATAACACAGAGTTACATTTGGGATAAACAAACGTACAGTCAATAACACAATAGAAAAATCTATATACAGTGTGTGCAAAGGTAGTAAGATTAGGGAGGTAAGGTAATAAATAGGCCATAGTGGCGAAATAATTACAATTTAGCAATTAAACACTGGAGTGATAGATGTGCAGAATATGAATGTGCAAGTAGAGATACTGGGATGCAAAGGAGTAACAGCAGCAAAAAATAACAATGTGGAGATGAGGTAATTGGGTGGGCTATTTACAGATGGGCTGTGTACAGGTGCAATGATTGGCAAGATGCTCTGACAGCTGATGCTTAAAGTTAGTGAGGGAGATATAAGGCTCCAGCTTCAGTGATTTTTGCAATTCGTTCCAGTCAATGGCAGCAGAGAACTGGAAGGAAAGGCGGCCAAAGAGGAGTTGGCTTTGGGGATGTGCGTGCTACGGGTGGGATAACGCGGGGATTTACCTAGCAAAGACTTATAGATGACCTGGAGCTAGTGGGTTTGGCGACCAGGATGAAGCGAGGGCTAGCCAACGAGAACATACAGGTCACAGTGGTGGGTAGTATATGGGGCTTTGGTGACAAAACAGATGGCACTGTGATAGACTACATCCAATTTGCTGAGTAGAGTGTTGAAGGCTATTTTGTAAGTGACATTGCCGCAGTTAAGGATCGGTAGGATAGTCAGTTTTATGAGGCTATGTTTGGCAGAATGAGTGAAGAATGCTTTGTTGTGAAATAGGAAGCCGATTCTAGATTTCATTTTGGATTGGAGATGCTTAATGTGAGTCTGGAAGGAGAGTTTACAGTCTAACCAGACACCTAGGTATTTGTAGATGTCCATATATTCTAAGTCAGAACCGTTCAGAGTAGTGTCGCTAGACGGGCAGCGGGTGCGGGCAGCAATCGGTGAAAGAGCATGCATTTAGTTTTACTTGCATTTAAGAGCAGTTGGAGGCCACGGAAGGATTGTTGTATTCAATTGAAGCTTGTCTGGAGGTTAGTTAACACAGTGTCCAAAGAAGGGCCAGAAGTATACAGAATGGTGTCGTCTGCGTAGTGGTGGATCAGAGAATCACCAAGAGCAAGAGCGACATCATTGATGTATACAGAGAAAAGAGTCGGCCTGAGAATTGAACCCTCTGGCACCCCCATAGAGACTGCCAGAGGTCCGGACAACAGGCCCTCCAAATTTGACACACTGAACTCTATCTGAGAAGTAGTTGGTGAACCAGGTGAGGCAGTCATTTGAGAAACCAAGGCTGTTGAGTCTGCCGATAAGAATGCGGTGATTGACAGAGTCAAAAGCCTTTGCCAGGTCGATGAAGATAGCTGCACAGTATGCATTGTCTTTTATCGAGGGTGGTTATGATATCACTTAGGAAATTGAGTGTGGCTGAGGTGCACCCATGACCAACTCGGAAATCAGATTGCATAGATGAGAAGGTACGGTGGGATTCGAAATGGTCGGTGGATAGATAAAGGATAGAAAGGATAGATAAAGGTCTGTTACAGTTTGGGTCTAGAGTGTCTCCCCCTTTGAAGAGTGGGATGACCGCGGCAGCTTTCCAATATTTAGGGATCTCAGACGATACGAAAGAGAGGTTGAACAGGCTAGTAATAGGAGTTGCAACAATTGCAGCTAATAATTTTAGAAAGAGAGGGTTCAGATTGTCTAGCCCAGCTGATTTGTAGGGGACCAGATTTTGCAGCTCTTTCAGAACATCAGCTTCTGGATTTGGGTGAAGGAGAAATGGGGAGGCTTGGTCAAGTTGCTGTGGGGGTAGCCAAGTGGAAAGCATGGCCAGTTGTAGAAAAATGCTAATTGGAATTCTCGATTGTCGTAGATTTATCGGTGGTGACAGTGTTTCCTAGCCTCAGTGCAGTGGGTAGCTGGGAGGATGTGCTCTTATTCTCCATGGACTTTAAAGTGTCCCATAACCTTTTGGAGTTTGTGCTACAGGATGCACATTTCTGTTTGAAAAAGCTAGCCTTTGCTTTCCTAACTGCCTGTGCATATTGGTTCCTAACTTCCCTAAAAAGTGTAATGTCGCGGGGGCTATTCAATGCTAATGCAGTACACCACAGGATGTTTTTGTGCTGGTCAAGGGCAGTCAGGTCTGGAGTGAACCAAGTGCTATATCTGTTCTTCATTCAAACATTTTTGAATGGGTCATGCTTATTTGGGATGGTGAGGAAAGCACTTTAAAAAAATAACTTGGCATCCTCTACTGACAGAATGAGGTCAATATCCTTCCAGGATACCCGGGCCAGGTCGATTAGAAAGGCCTACTTGCTGAAGTGTTTTAGGGAGCGTTTGACAGTGATGAAAGGTGGTTGTTTGACCACAGACCCATTACGGACGTAGGCAATGAGGCAATGATCGCTGAGATCCTGGTTGAAGACAGCAGAGGTGTATTTAGGGGCAGGTTGGTCAGAATGATATCTATGAGGGTGCCCGTGTTTACGGATTTAGGGTTGTACCTGGTAGGTTCCTTGATCATTTGTGTGAGATTGAGGGCATCTAGTTTAGATTGTAGGACTGCTGGGGTTTTAAGCATATCCCTGTTTAGGTCACCTAACAGTACAAACTCTGAAGATAAATGGGGGGGAATTCATTCACATATGGTGTCCAGGGCACAGCTGTGGGCTGAGGGGGGTCAATAACAAGCGGTAACAGTGAGAGACTTATTTCTGGAAAGGTGGATTTTTAAAAGTAGAAGCTCGAACTATAACTTGTGTAATGACGAATAGATTTTTTGAGAGAATGTTTTTTTGCGACCATCAGGCGACATCCTAAAAATGTATTTTGGGACGTCCCTGGAACAATCTGGGACCTCATCAATATCCTCAAGAGGACAATAACACTACCCTATGTTTTAAATGCCATTGGACACATGAATGTTCTTACAATGAAACGTGTCGAGAAAATGCATATGTTTTATTCTGAGAACATGGCAACCATGTACAGTTGAAGTCAGAAGTTTACATAGACCTTAGCCAAATAGATTTAAACACAGTTTTTCACAATTCCTGACATTTAATCAGAGTGAAAAGTCCCTGTTTTAGGTCAGTTAGGATCACCAATTTATTTTAAGAATGTGAAATGTCAGAATAATAGCAGAGATAATTATTTACTTCAGCTTTTATTTATTTCATCACGTTCCCAGTGGGAACATACACTCAATTAGTATTTGCCTTTAAATTGTTTAACTTGGGTCAAACATTTCCGGTAGCCTTCCACAGGCTTCCCACAATAAGTTGTGTGAATTTTGGCCCCTTCCTCCTGCCAGAGCTGGTGTAACTGAGTCAGGTTTGGAGGCCTCCTTACTCGCAAACGCTTTTTCAGTTCTGCCTACACATTTTCTATAGGATTGAGGTCAGGTCTTTGTGATGGCCACTCCAATACCTTGACCCTATTGTCCTGAAGCCATTTTGCCACAACTTTGGAAGTATGCTTGGGGTCATTGTCCATTTGGAAGACCCATTTGCGACCAAGCTTTATCTTCCTGACTGATGTCTTGAGATGTTGCTTCAATATGTCCATGTAATTTTCCCTCCTCATGATGTCATCTATTTTGTGAAGTGCGCCAGTCCCTCCTGCAGCAAAGAACCCTCACAACATGATGCTGCCACCCCTGCGCTTCACGGTTGGGATGGTGTTCTTCGGCTTGCAAGCCTCGCCCTTTTTCGTCCAAACACAAGAATGGTCATTATGGCCAAACAGTTCTATTTTTGTTTCATTAGACAAGAGGACATTTCTCCAAAAAGTACAATCCTTGAACCCATGTGCAGTTGCAAACCGTTGTCTGGCTTTTTTATGGCAGTTTTGGCACTGTGTCCTCTTCCTTGCTGAGTGGCCTTTCAGGTTATGTCGATATAGGACTCGTTTTACTGTGGATATAGATACTTTTGTACCTGTTTCCTCCATCTTCACAAGGTCCTTTGCTGTTGTTCTGGGATTGATTTGCATGTTTTGCACAAAAGTACGTTCATCTCTAGGAGACAGAACGCGTCTCCTTCCTGAGTGGTATGACAACTGTGTGGTCCCATGGGGTTTATACTTGCGTACTATTGTTTGTACAGATGAACGTGGTACCTTTAGGTGTTTGGAAATGTATCCCCCCGTGGATGAACCAGATTTGTGGAGGTCTACAATTTTTTTTCTGAGGTCTTGGCTGATTTCTTTTGATTTTCCCATGATGTCAAGCAAAGAGGCACTGATTTTGAAGGTAGGCCTTGAAATACATCCACAGGTACACCTCCAATTGACTCAAATTATGTCAATTTGCCAATCAGAAGCTTCTAAAGCCATGACATAATTTTCTGGAATTTTCCAAGCTGTTTAAAGTCACAGTCAACTTAGTGTATGTAAACTTCTGACCCACTGGAATTGTGATACAGTGAATTATAAGTGAAATAATCTGTCTATAAACAATTGTTGGAAAAAAATATTGTATCATGCACAAAGTAAATGTCCTAACCAACTTGCCAAAACTGTAGTTTGTTAACAAGAAATTTGTGGAGTGGTTGAAAAACGAGATATAATGACTCCAACCTAAGTGTACGTAAACTTCCGACTTCAACTGTATGTTTGGTGTGATGTTGATTAAATATTCTCCTAAGCCTCAGAAAACTGGACGCATGAATGTCCCTGCAACGTTCCCATGAAACGTGTCTAGAAAATGTATATATTCTGAGACCATGGCAACCACGTTGTGTGCATCCTTGTTGGTGACATTGATAGAATATTCTCCTCAACCTCAGAAAACTAGAAACTGGAATATTCTTGCCACGTTCCAATGAAACGTGTATAGAACATTATTATTGAATATTCTTAAAATATTGTAACCATGTTCTGGATAAGTTGTGTTTCACATTAAGGTAATGGTCTATAGGAAACAGTCCTTACACATCACTGGAACATTCCTATGAAAATGCCTTGCAGACTCCCAAGCCAGCTTTCTCTAAAGGTGTGGCAACATTTGTTGTTAGCTGGGAAGGTTGTAAGCTAATGCACTGAATTCAAACAAAGTTGCACTGTGGAGAACCATGTTTTAAATGCAATCAAATTTGATTTGGGCTTTATTTTAACAACACATTTAGGGCTGGGTTGCTATTTAGCACCTTGTGAGAAATGTAGTCACAGACTGACAATTGATTCAAATTTGTCTCCAAAAAATACAGAAGAGCCCCTTCTAAACTTTGGAGAAGCGGAATTATTGAACTGCTGACAGTTATCTATTTTCCTCATTCAAATTGCTTCTTTAAATTGTCATTTCTGTCGAAGTCCCTTGGAGACTTCTGTCGAAGTGGAGTGCTTCCCAGACAAGTGCCTGTCAATGTAGATTCAGCGTACCAGCTAAGGAGATCTCTCTCTCTCTCTCTCTCTCTCTCTCTCTCTCTCTCTCTGTTTTTCAGTCTCTTTGTCTCTCTCAATTAAATTTCAATTTAAGGGGCTTCATTGGCATGGCAAACATATGTTTATGGGAAACACTTGCTTAAGCAAGTGAAATAAACAATAAACAAAAATGGAAGAAACAATAAAAAAATAACAGTAAGCATTACACTCACAAAAGTGCAAAAAGAATAAAGACATTTCAAATGTCATATTATGTCTAAAAACAATGTTGTAATAATGTGCAAACGTGTGTGTGTGTGTGTGTGTGTGTGTGTGTGTGTGTGTGCGCGCGTGCGTGTGCGTGTGTGTGTGTGCATTGAGAAGGGAGGGGGTTATGAAGACAGAAATATGCAACACATTCCAAACAGCCTCTTAAAAACTGACTCTCTCCCACTTTCTTCAAAGCGTCAGACCTAAGCATGGAGGAGCCTTCCTGAAAAACACATCAAAACAAAAACAACGAGCAGAACATTTAACGCACCTCTTTAATTCCTCAAATTGTACGTCTGTATTCAAAAAGAGGCTACGGGGGATAGGGAAACATCAGTAAAAATGTTTGAAAGCAGCCCCCGCCCAAAGTAACCAAACCACCACCACTCTTTGACTTTCCTAATCTTCACTGCCTAATAGAGAGCGGAACTTAAAAACAAATAAGCGTGAATTCAAAGAGCGTATTTTTTTTGCTTCAACATGCATTCAACAGACTGACACAAGGGCTTATGGGTTGGTTATGGGAACAGTGTCGACTCCAGTATCTAAGACAGACTATCACTGTTTCCTCTCACAGGAAAAGTAGGTTTGATTATTGTTGGGTAAATGAAAAATGGAAGGTGATGGAGAAAGTATGTTATTAACTTAGGTTTTATTTTATTTGTATTGGTTGTTTATCAAATTGAATCCCATTGAGATATGAATCTCTTTTTTTATTTGATTTAAAATAAAGCATATTTTGGGTGAAAGACTGCCTACCATATACACATACAATAGTTAGTATATTCTTTTTAAATGACCCTTTCAAGCCATAGACATGTACATAGTTGTAAGGGCGTTCGTCTGTAGGAGGAAGAGAAGCGGACCAAAGCGCAGCGTGGTGGTTATTCATGTTTTAATAAATCACTACACATGAACAAACTAACAAAAACAAGAAATGTGAAAACGCAAAACAGTCCTATCCTGTGACACCAAACACAGTGACAGGAACAATCACCCACAAACACACAGTGAAACCCAGGCTACCTAAGTATGATTCTCAATCAGAGACAACTAATGACACCTGCCTCTGATTGAGAACCATACTAGGCCGAAAACATAGAAATGCCCCAAAACATAGAAAAACAAACATAGACTGCCCACCCAACTCACGCCCTGACCATACTAAATAAATACAAAACAACAGAAATAGAGGTCAGAACGTGACAGTACCCCCCCCCCCAAAGGTGCGGACTCCGGCCGCAAAACCATGACCTATAGGGGAGGGTCTGGGTGGGCGTCTGTCCGCGGTGGGACAACTGCTCGGGACAGAGGGGCAGCTGCTCGGGACAGAGGGGCGATAGCAGCTCGGGACAGAGGGGCGATAGCAGCTCGGGACAGAGGGGCGATAGCAGCTCGGGACAGAGGGGCGATAGCAGCTCGGGACAGAGGGGCGATAGCAGCTCGGGACAGAGGGGCGATAGCAGCTCGGGACAGAGGGGCGATAGCAGCTCGGGACAGAGGGGCGATAGCTGCTCGGGACAGAGGGGTGGCAGCTGCTCGGGACAGAGGGGCGGCAGCTGCTCGGGACAGAGGGACAGCTGCTCGGGACAGAGGGACAGCTGCTCGGGACAGAGGGGCGACAGCTGCTCTGGACAGAGGGGCAGCTGCTCGGGCGGCCCCTGGCTTACTGGCGGCACTGGCGGCCCCTGGCTGACTGGCGGCACTGGCGGCCCCTGGCTGACTGGCGGCACTGGCGGCCCCTGGCTGACTGGCGGCACTGGCGGCCCCTGGCTGACTGGCGGCACTGGCGGCCCCTGGCTGACTGGCGGCACTGGCGGCCCCTGGCTGACGGGCGGCACTGGCGGCCCCTGGCAGACGGGCGGCACTGGCGGCTCCTGGCAGACGGGCGGCACTGGCGGCTCCTGGCAGACGGGCGGCACTGGCGGCTCCTGGCAGACTGGCGGCACTGGCGGCGCTGGGCAGACGGGCGGCGCTGGGCAGACGGGCGGCACTGGCGGCGCTGGGCAGACGGGCGGCACTGGCGGCGCTGGAGAGGAGGAAGGCTCTGGAACCGCCGGACTGACGGGCGGCACTGGCGGCGCTGGGCAGACGGGCGGCGTTGGCGGCGCTGGGCTGACGAGCGGCACTGGCGGCGCTGGAGGGGAGGAAGGCTCTGGAAGCGCCGGAGAGGCGGGAGACTCCGGCAGCGCTGGAGAGGAGAGAGCCCCTGCAAGGATGGGCCGGAGAGACAGCCTGGTACGGGGAGCTGCCACCGGAGGGCTGGTGCGTGGAGGTGGTGACGGATAGACCGGGCCGTGCAGGCGCACTGGAGCTCTTGAGCACCGAGCCTGCCCAACCTTACCCGGTTGAATGGTCCCGGTCGCCCTGCCAGTGCGGCGAGGTGGAATAGCCCGCACTGGGCTATGCAGGCGAACCGGGGACACCGTGCGCAAGGCTGGTGCCATGTAAGCCGGCCCAAGGAGACGCACTGGAGACCAGATGCGTAGAGCCGGCTTCATGGCACTTGGCTCGATGCCCACTCTAGCCCGGCCGATACGCGGAGCTGGAATGTACCGCACCGGGCTGTGCACCCGCACTGGGGACACCATGCCCTCCACAGCATAACACGGTGCCTGCCCGGTCTCTCTAGCCCCCCGGTAACCACAGGAAGTTGGCTCAGGTCTCCTACCTGGCGTAGCCATACTCCCTGTTAGCCCCCCCCCAATACATTTTTGGGGCTGACTCCCGGGCTTCCTTGCCAACCGTGTTCCCTCATATCGCCGGCTCCTCTCTCCGGCTGCCTCTGCTCTCCTCGCTGCCTCCACCTGTTCCCATGGAAGGCGATCCTTTCCCGCCAGGATCTCCTCCCATGTGTAGCAACCCTTGCCGTCCAACACATCATCCCAAGTCCATTCCTCCTTGTGCCGCTGTTGCCCGTTACCACGCCGCTTGGTCCTGTTGCGGTGGGTGATTCTGTAAGGGCGTTCGTCTGTAGGAGGAAGAGAAGCGGACCAAAGCACAGCGTGGTGGTTATTCATGTTTTAATAAATCACTACACATGAACAAACTAACAAAAACAAGAAATGTGAAAACGCAAAACAGTCCTATCCTGTGACACCAAACACAGTGACAGGAACAATCACCCACAAACACACAGTGAAACCCAGGCTACCTAAGTATGATTCTCAATCAGAGACAACTAATGACACCTGCCTCTGATTGAGAACCATACTAGGCCGAAAACATAGAAATGCCCCAAAACATAGAAAAACAAACATAGACTGCCCACCCAACTCACGCCCTGACCATACTAAATAAATACAAAACAACAGAAATAGAGGTCAGAACGTGACAATAGTCTAGCTCTATAATGACTCATAACTCATTACCAAGACCTCAGGCCTCACTGCCCTGTCATTGCATAAGCTCTCACCGAGTCATACAGTACCTCTGAACAAACTGCAGGCTACACAATATAAGCTATCATAAACACCCACAGTACCAGCCGTTGTAAATATTGTGTTTAGCTAAGAAACCATATAATTGACTCGGTTCAGCAAGTTTGAGTTACTTGCAGAGCGAGAAAGGGAGAGATGGGGGGGTGAAAGAAAATACATAAAGGGGATAGAAAAGTGGAAGGGGGGAAGAAAAAGGCTAAAACAGATGAAGCAAGAAAACAGGATGAGGGAAACAACAGTTTAAAGTAGTGGAGAAGAAACAATTGAGTGAGAGAATGACAGCGAAAGAGAGAGAACCAAATTCAATTGAAATGTATACGCAACATGCTTCATAAACAACAGGTGTAGACTGACAGTGAAATGGTTACTTACAGGCCCTTCCCAACAATGCAGAGAGAGAGACAATAGAGAGATAATAAAAAAGCAAAACATGTAATCATAAAGTAATATACACAACGAGTAACGACAACTTAGCTATACACGGGGTACCAGTACCGAGTCGATGTGCAGGGTTACGAGGTAATTGATGTAGATGTTGTATACAATGTTGTATCAATGGTGCAGCTGTATAACCGTGGTGACCATAATAGATCCTCGGTGATGTGGATGCAGAGGAACTGGAATCTTTTGACCCGCTCACACTACAGCCTTGTCGATGTGAATGGGGTTGCGCTCGGGCAGGTCTCTGACCTCCTCCCTATAGGCTATTTCGTCGGTGATCAGGCCTACCACCGTAGTGTCGTTGGCAAACTTAATGATGGGGTTGGCGTCGTGTGCAGCCACGCAGTCATTGGTGAACAGGGAGTACAGGAAGGGACTAAGCACGCACCCCTGATGGGCCCCGGTGCTGAGAGTCAGCGTGGCGAATGTGTTGTGGCCTACCCTCACCACCTGGTGGTGGCCCGTCAGAAAGTCCAGGGTCCAATAGCAGAGAACAATCACAGAGTCAGAGAGAACCGCTGCACTAATTTGCTCCTGACGTCGTTTCTTCTTTGTTTGCGTGCGTAAACATGCTTTGTGATGAAATATTGATGGCGCCTTCTAAACTGTCTTGTAAATCGTTTCCCCTTCTCTTAGCTCTCCATCTATCTGTAGCTCCTGGGGTAGACGCTGGGAAATGCGCACGTCTGGAGAGATGAGGCACAGCCTTGTGCGTCGGGCTGTCAAAGATGACAGACCTTTTTTTCCTCCCTACATCTCCATCCCCCCATCACTACCGGGGGAAGACTGTTTGACTGTTTTCCCTTCACTCAAAAAACATATGCACAGGGTAATTTGATTGATGATGCAGGGGGATAAAGACGGCTCAAAGTTTGGATGGTGCGTTTGGTGGACAGATGATGCTGGAGATTTGTTTGGTCATCTTTCACAATTCTACTATATGTAAAATGTGTAAAAAGTGTGTAAAGTGTGTACGTGTTTGCGATGTGTATGTGCGTGCATGCTTGCGTATGTGCCATGTGTGTGCGTGTTTGCGAGAGAGAGAGAGAGCGAACTAAGTGCCGGCACAGACGGAGCGATAGGCGGGGATGACTGTTCCATCTGGGGACCCGTGACAAGGAGATGGCATTCCAACTGTGACAGATTTGGCAGGGAAGGCCCATATTGGCATCTGCCACTTATTCGCTCACAGTCGAGCATCTTTCATAATAACTCTGTGTCGAGCATCTTTCATAGTAACTCTGTGTGCCTAGGAGGTAAAACGGTACTGCTTTAAGTCAATTTTGTGTCTTAAACATACTCTCATGTCCATGGAAGTTGTAGAATATTTTAGGTTTAGGCTTGGCTTAGCCACCCTCAATCAGGTCAGTGCACAGATAGGGACCTAGGGGTGCTCGAGCTCTTCCACTATGAGAAAAGTGCACTTGCAGACATATTGTGACATATTTTATTCATTTTTCTTTCTTGTAACTGTAAATGTAATTAATTGCCCATCAAACTAGGTAGGCTAAACTCTTGCTTTTTAAAAATTCCCTCTCTCCTGCCCCTTTGCTGCCATGAGAGCATACACTGCTGCACTCGTCCTGGCTGTGGGATAGACTACTGGCCTAGGATGGTGAGTTTTCTTGACAATTTATCTCAATACGTTAAGTCAGTGTCTCAAAATCATTTATTTTTCAGTGAAAAATGGCCTTTGAATGTTTTGGTACAAATACTGGAGACCTCTTCTTCGTCTACACCCATTTAGCATTGTTCACACCCTCTTAAGCTTTAGTCCCACCCATCTCTTTAATCCGAGCGTTCTGTCCTAACAACAGCAGTCATGCACCCAAGTTAACTGGCTAACGTTGGCTAGCATGCTCGCTACTTCCAGACACAAATGAGAGAACAGCTCACTCTGACCATTTTACTTGCCCTAGAAGATCTGGTTAGACTATTTTTATGTTATCCAGAGCCTTGATAACTGCGACTGGGCTGCTGGAAACAATTTACGCTTTTTTGCCAACGTTTACTGACACCGCCATATTCAACGGCTGTTGAGCTTTTGTAAATTCTTCAGTTATTCTCCAGTTCAGCACACTCAGACGAGAGTGCTCTGAAATCTGAGTAGACAGCCAGAGTGAATTTACCAGATATGTTTATTAACGTGGATTATTTTGTTAAGAAATGTAGATAGCTAACTAAACAATGAACCATAATCCCAAGTCATGACGTTACTACCCTGCATGAATCTGCAGGTAGCTAACCAACCAGGTTCAATGTTAGCTAGCAAACATTAGGCTATAACTAACACAGATCACACACGTAACGCTAGCGAGCTGACCTAACAACAGCAGTAATGCACCCAAGATAACTGGCTGATGTTGGCTAGCTTGCTAGCTACTTCCAGACACAAATGAGAGAACGGCTCACTCTGACCATTTTACTCGCCCTATTGAAATGGATACTTGCATAGTGGAGTCTTTTGTTAAGACATGTAGCTAGCTAGCTAAACAATGGACCACAATCCCAACTCATGATGTTACTACACTTCATGAATCTGCAGGTAGCTAACCAACCAGGTTTAATATGTAGCTAATATTAGACTGTAACTAGCAAAGAAAATGGCTCTGAGATATGAATAATATTACAACACAGATCATACACGTACTGTTAGCTAGATAGCCAGCCAGCTAATGTTAGCTAGCTAACAGTACACTCTAACTTGAAATGAAAATGACTTTCTGACTAAATTAGAAATGTGTAATATTTCAAAATGTAGCTAGCTAGACTATCTTACCCATATGCATGGATGGACGCTTCTCCCTCTCTCACGGATGCCATGGTTGCCCTTAGTTTGAAGATGTAATCCAAAGACAGGTGTTTTCTCCATCTCCGTAGCTATCATATTCTAATTCCACTGATTTCAAAACTCGGTCCTCCAGAAAGTGGAGAGCAACACTTATGCAGTTCTATTACGCAATAAAAACTTTTTTTTTTAAAGCCACGTTAGACAGGATTACCTACACATACTGACCACCTCAAATAGACAGAAACATTTTCTATTAAAGTATCTTTGTCTTTCAGTATGACAATTGAATACTTTTTCCATCACTGTGAAAAACCCTGCAGCGTTGCAGTTCTTGACACACTCAAACCGGTGCACCTGGCACCTATATCCATACCTTGTTCATAGGCTCTTAAATATTTTGTCTTGCCCTTTCACCCTCTGAATTGCAGATACACAATCCATGTCTCAATTGTCTCAAGGTTTAAAAATCATCAACTCCCCTTCATCTACACTAATTGAAATGGGTTTAACCCACAATAGTCTAACCCCTGTCTAAGCCGGGGGAGGGGATTCTACTAAGCTATATGCAATTGTTTTAAGAAGGTCATACCAAGGATCATTTAACTATTTGATTTTGAATTTTAAGATTCCTTGAAGTATAAAAAAAAATCTAAAATGATTTAATAAAACTGCTATTACCCCATACAAACTCATTGAATAACAGATTCAATATATGGAACAACAGATAAATCCCCCCCCAAAATCTAAAGGAAGTTTGTTCTGAAGTGTCTGTCCTATATCTGAAAGATATAAGAAAGATCAGGATTTTTTTTTAATAACATGTATTTATGTACTTCTTTTTGGCATTAAACATTATTCATATATACTTCCATGCATTTTGTCAACTGGTACCAGGGGACCTTCAGACGATTCTTGTGACTCTAGAGCAAAACAACTGACATGTACATGTTCATGAGTCTCACCTTTCCAAAGGGGTCACATTATTGTTTAGCCCAAACTGATCGGACGCTGCTGAAAGAAGTTGGCAGATCAGCTGTGCCAACTTCAGACGAGTCCCAAGACGCTTGTTGGGGTCATAGAGCAAAACACTGTTGAGTTTGTGAGAGTATCATCTTTCCATGTTCGGATGCTACAGACGATTTTGTGAGAAGACTGATTTTCAGGATGTCTCATGGTCTGACAAACACCGCTCTAGTTCTGTCACCTTTCACCGCAGATGCGGAAGTGCGACATAGGCGGATGCGGTGGATTGAGACGCATCCAATGCAAAAAAACCTGAAAGATTTGAATGGGGATTTTTGTATTACGCTAATTACATTTTCGCAGGGCGTGGACATCAACATTAGGGGTTAACAAGTGACATCAATAAGCACGTATAACTTTCATCTGGATTCACCTGGTCAGTCTATGTCAAGACAGGTGTTCTTAATGTTTTGTACACACAGTGTACAGTGGGCTGGATGACCCCTTACACCCTGCAATGGTAAAGACCTACACAATTTAAAATGAGCAGGTGGGATGTACCATTTTGGACATCTATTCCAATTTGGTTCAACGTAATTTCATGGAAATACAATGTTGATTCGACCCGTGTGTGCCCAGTGGGTAGGGGCCAGGCACCTGCTTATCCATAAAGGCCAGAAAGTTTGAATTTTTCAGTCCTTATAAGGATCTGAATGAACAGTAACGTTCTAATCTCTGACACCAACATCAGTGCACTAAGCCTTTTAACCCAAGGCCAGAGGACAGCAAAAACAGAGAGGTGTTGGGGGAGTGGGCCATACTGTCAGCCAACTCTATTCTGGGAATGGACATGGTAGAGAGCACGGTACAAGACGGCCTTGTAAACTGGCACAACAAGGGGAGGTGTGTGTGTTCCTCCATCTCTCTCTCTCTCTCTCTCTCTCTCTCTCTTTGTCTCTTTCTTCCTCTTCCTTCACCAATCCCTCCCTTTCTATAAATCCGCCTTTTCCCTGATGAATGGCGGCGAGGGCCCATCCGTAAAAGGACGGCCCAGAAATCCTATTCATTTGCATACTGTAATTATTCTTTGAATCAGCCTACATTTATTGCTGCCAGCGAAAATCTACTGTCAGCATTGCCCAATAGATCACTGTTGAAAAGCCGGTCCACTGAAGGAAAGAGGGTCTGTGAGGAGATATGGGATGGGCTCCACCCCACCAACTAGCAGGCCAACACACACTCCATTCTTGTGCTTACAAACATATACACACACATATTAATACACTTTTGTGCAGACAAACACATACACATGTGCACATACCATGTGCACACACACACGCCATGCACACGCTTATAAACACACACTCAGATGAACACACTTCCTCGCAGACACACACAGAGCTATGAGATATACTGATCCTAGATCAGTGTAATGGGGTATTAGGACATGGACCATGTTAGTTTACATAGTGCACTGAGCCTAGATAAGTGCCCCTTGAGTTGGGAATAGCTTGACACTACTTTGAAGAGCATGTTGCTATTGTTTTCCTCACTATGGCCGCACCTTTGGCCTAAAATCTGACAGAGAGGGAAAAAGAGCATTAAAAGCTGTCTACGTAGCTAAAGATTACATTTGATTTTTAACAGCCAAACACGTCTTCTGGCGGTGCACACACACAAACACACACAGTACCCTCGCCCCCCTCCCATGTCTTGTTCCACTTGGCTGGGTTCGTTATGGAATGGAGTCCTCCTCACTTTCCACTCTGATAATAATACACTGATCTAGGCTCAATTCAGTTCACAGCTGTGTTTGGCTCTAAAAAGTCAATTTCTGATCTTAGTTCAGATCACTTGACTTGAGTTGAGTAACACTAGCTATGTACAGTATGGTCTGTGTTCTAATACCCAATTGAAATGTACGGCATGCATATCAGGACATCGTCAGTTGTCAGATTAGCAATACCATGTCTGAATGGCTGTCCCAATCATTCTATTAGGTAGCTTTCTTTCCTCATCTCCTTCCTCTTCTTTTCTTCAGGAGCTCTGACAGGTCAAATAATATTGGCTTATACTTTCAGGTCTGTAGGCATGTAATAAACCATCTCCAGGTCAGTTGAGGTCGGCGCTGCCGTCTGTCTTCAGTGCCAACATCTGATGTCACCTCAGTTGTGTTCAGCAAGGCCATCTGTTCCCGGAGCTCACCTTTCCCAGCTAGCACACGTTCTGAGAACCATATGTTTCTTAGAGCTTGGCGAGAGCATGGTTGTAATATGATTATTTAGCATAAAGCCTTCCCAAAACGTTTCCTACAGGTTTTCTTGCGGTTCTATTTAAAGTAATGTTCTCAAATTGTTCAGAGAACGTTAAGAAACAACGTTCTTCGGCGGGAATCTCAGTACTCCGGATTAACATTTTCTACAGGTTTCCTCATAGTTCTGGTTAAAGTCATGTTCTCAGAATGTTCAGAGAATGATAAGAAACAATGTTCTTCTGTGGGAATTCCAGTACTTCAGCATAACGTTCTCTTCAGGTTTGCTCATGGTTCCATTGAAAGTCATGTTCTCAGAACATTACGAAAACTTTTTATAAAAAAACTAAAAGAAAACATTAGTAAAGTTCTAAGAACATTCTAAGAATTGTATTTAAAAACATATTTTCCATGCATCAACAAAATTCGCTCTATCTTGTCGGCCATGCCGACACACCTAACCTAACAATGTACGTTCCCAGAACAGGTGAAATTTTGACTTCTGTTCAGAATGTTTAAAAAACGTTCCATTTTAACAATCAGGAATCTTGTGGTTTCGTTCCCAGAGCTAATGGGAAACCAAAAAACGTAAATTCCACAAATCCAAAGGAACCAAATGTGCTAGCTGAGTTGATATGCTACTGTTACTCCCTTCTGCATTTTATTATATAGGAAAATGTGTGTATTTACCTTTTATTATGTGTGCTGTACAATATCATTAGGCATGATTATGAATGACAAATACGTAATATTCCTACTTCCATTTCCACTTACGTTATTGTCCAAAGTAATAGTCCTGCAACCTGTACTGAATGGTATTCTGTGTAATTCTTGCAACATTTGTAATCATTTTCATAAATGTTTTATGTAGAATAGTATATCGATTTAAACAGAATGCTTTATATCCGGTAAGAACAGAAAGTTGTACCAAAACAAAAAAATGTTTTATACCTTTCTGTTTTCAGGAGATCCAAGGCTACAAGAACAGGTCCATAAACAGCATCTCGTCTGCTTTGAAAGGACTGCTAATGTTGATGACTCTAATTCACATTTGTGCATATGGGATTGCAGATGCTTGTTTATTTTCCCTGCACACGTCTCTCGCCCAGGTCTCCAGTGTTGTCGTCTCTACAGCAGATAAGATTGCCTAGCGTTACCCTGCCGCTCAATCTCCTCTGTGTGTGCTAGAATGTACCCTTTCCCTGCCAACACACACACACACACACACACACACACACACACACACACACACACACACACACACACACACACACACACACACACACACAAAGGAAAGAGGGGGACAGCTCTTGGCCTACATAGAAATCCCTGTGGGAAAAGGGGGAGAATCTCTGAGCCTCTTTAAGTAGCTGTTTTGTCATGTTTTATATCATTCAACTAATAAAACCCAAGTCCTTTACTAAAGACTCCGGCTCCCAGAAGACCCCTGTTCTAAATGTACTGCAAACACAATTGTTTGCCTTCAAAACATGTTCCTCCTTTTCATCCCCCTCTTCCTCCTCCTCTTCCCCAATCTACAGTCCCATGTCTGTGCTGCTGTTGTTTTCTTGGTAAACACACTGGTGAAATGTATTTGTTGATGGCTATAGGAAAAAATATCAAACTGCTTCGGAGTCCATTTTTGTTCCTTGCCATCAGTTTCCAAGTGAGATTTGCCTTTAGCGGGGAAATCTTGAAGAGGATTTTACTTTGATACAAATGTGTGGACAGCTTATTTGTTCACTTTCTGAATGCAGTGTCATGTTTTCTCTGAATTTCAATGTTTGAAATATTTTACATATAGAACACAGGGTGAACCAGATACATCTCAAAGAGCGATTTGCAGTATGTAGCGAGTAGGCCCCTAGATATTGTATTTTATGTTAGAGAAACAAGGACATTTCTTAGTGAGATGGGGATGTATGTAAGAATGAGAATTGGATGTTCATCATTCCTTAGTAATGCCTGATCTGTGTCTATAAATTCCTGTCTGTCACGTGAACTTATTGAGATGCTGGTTGCTTCTTGAGAATAAATACACGTTTTACATAGCTCTGTCTAGTCTCTGTCTAGTTTTAACTTTCCTATAGTTGATGTTCCATTCTCCGAACCCTATAATCAGAATCAAATAAAATGTTATTGGTCATACACATATTTAGCAGATGTTAATGTGGGTGTAGCGAAATGCTTGTGTTCCTAGCTCCAACAGTGGAGTAGTATCTATTAGTGCAGTAGTATCTAAAAAACGATTCTCAACAATACACACAAACCTAAAAGTAAAAGAGTAGATTTAAGAAATATATAAATATTAGATTGAGCAATGTCAGAGTGGCATTGACTAAAATACAGTAGAATAGTACTTTATATACATATGAGATGAGTAAAGCAGTATGTAAATATTATTTAAACATTATTAAACTGACTAGTGGTCCATTATTAAAGTGGCCAGTGATTCCAAGTCTATGTATATAGGGCAGCAGCCTCTAAGGTGAAGGGTTGTGTAACCGGGTGGAAGCCAGCTAGTGATGGCTATTTAACATTCTGATGACCTTGAGATAAAAGCTGTTTTTCAGTCTCTCGGTCCCAGCTTTGATGCACCTTTACCGACCTCGCCTTCTGGATGATAGCGGAGTGAACAGGCCGTGGCTTTCCTTGATTACCTTTTTGGCCTTCCTGTGACATCGGGTGCTGTAGGTCTCCTGGAGGGCAGGTAGTTTGTCAACTGTGATGCGTTGGGTATACCGCACCACCCTCTGGAGAGCCCTGCGGGCGGTGCAGTAGCAGTACCAGGCAGTGATGCAGCTAGACAGGATGCTCTTAATTGTGCATCTGTAAACGATTGTGAGGGTTTTAGGGGCCAAGACAAATATCAGATCGTCAGCGATATGTACGCCGAGGAATTTGAAGCTTTTCACCTTCTCCACTGCAGTCCCGTCGATGTGGATAGGGGCGTGCTCCCTCTGCTGTTTCCTGTGTTTTGTTGACGTTCAGTGAGAGGTTATTTTCCTGGCACCACTCTCCAAGGGCCCTCACCTCCTTCCTGAAGACTGTCTTGTCATTGTTGGCAATCAGACCTACTACTGTTGTGTTATCTGGAAACTTGATGATTGAGGTGGAGGCATGCGTGGCCACGCAGTCAAGGGTGAACAGAGATAACAGGAGGGGGCTGAGCACGCACCCTTGTTGGGCCCATGTGTTGAGGGAGAGCAAAGTGGGAGTGTTGTTCCCTACCTTCAGCACCTGGTGGCTGCCCGTCAGGAAGTCCAGGACCCAGTTTCCCAGGGCTGGGTTCAGACCCAGGGCCCCGGGCTTAATAATGAGCTTGGAGGGTACTATGGTGTTGAATGCTGAGTTATAGTCAATGAACAGCATTCTTACATAGTTATTCCTCTTGTCCAGGTGGGATAGGGCAGTGTGCAGTGCAATGCCGATTGCATCGTCTCTGGATCTATTGGGGCGGTAAGCAAATTGAAGTGGGTCTAGGGTGTCAGATAAGGTGCAGTGCCTTGCGAAAGTATTCGGCCCCCTTGAACTTTGCGACCTTTTGCCACATTTCAGGCTTCAAACATAAAGATATAAAACTGTATTTTTTTGTGAAGAATCAACAACAAATGGGACACAATCATGAAGTGGAATGACATTTATTGGATATTTCAAACTTTTTTAACAAATCAAAAACTGAAAAATTGGGCGTGCAAAATTATTCAGCCCCCTTAAGTTAATACTTTGTAGCACCACCTTTTGCTGCGATTACAGCTGTAAGTCGCTTGGGGTATGTCTCTATCAGTTTTGCACATCGAGAGACTGACATTTTTTCCCATTCCTCCTTGCAAAACAGCTCGAGCTCAGTGAGGTTGGATGGAGAGCATTTGTGAACAGCAGTTTTCAGTTCTTTCCACAGATTCTCGATTGGATTCAGGTCTGGACTTTGACTTGGCCATTCTAACACCTGGAAATGTTTATTTTTGAACCATTCCATTTTAGATTTTGCTTTATGTTTTGGATCATTGTATTGTTGGAAGACAAATCTCCATCCCAGTCTCAGGTCTTTTGCAGACTCCATCAGGTTTTCTTCCAGAATGGTCCTGTATTTGGCTCTATCCATCTTCCCATCAATTTTAACCATCTTCCCTGTCCCTGCTGAAGAAAAGCAGGCCCAAACCATGATGCTGCCACCACCATGTTTGACAGTGGGGATGGTGTGTTCAGCTGTGTTGCTTTTACGCCAAACATAACGTTTTGCATTGTTGCCAAAAAGTTCAATTTTGGTTTCATCTGACCAGAGTACCTGCTTCCACATGTTTGGTGTGTCTCCCAGGTGGCTTGTGGCAAACTTTAAACAACACTTTTTATGGATATCTTTAAGAAATGGCTTTCTTCTTGCCACTCTTCCATAAAGGCCAGATTTGTGCAATATACGACTGATTGTTGTCCTATGGACAGAGTCTCCCACCTCAGCTGTAGATCTCTGCAGTTCATCCAGAGTGATCATGGGCCTCTTGGCTGCATCTCTGATCAGTCTTCTCCCTGTATGAGCTGAAAGTTTAGAGGGACGGCCAGGTCTTGGTAGATTTGCAGTGGTCTGATACTCCTTCCATTTCAATATTATCGCTTGCACAGTGCTCCTTGGGATGTTTAAAGCTTGGGAAATCTTTTTGTATCCAAATCCGGCTTTAAACTTCTTCACAACAGTATCTCGGACCTGCCTGGTGTGTTCCTTGTTCTTCATTATGCTCTCTGCGCTTTTAACGGACCTCTGAGACTATCACAGTGCAGGTGCATTTATACGGAGACTTGATTACACACAGGTGGATTGTATTTATCATCATTAGTCATTTAGGTCAACATTGGATCATTCAGAGATCCTCACTGAACTTCTGGAGAGAGTTTGCTGCACTGAAAGTAAAGGGGCTGAATAATTTTGCACTCCCAATTTTTCAGTTTTTGATTTGTTAAAAAAGTTTGAAATATCCAATAAATGTCGTTCCTCTTCATGATTGTGTCCCACTTGTCCCACACTCTTTATGTTTGATTCCTGAAATGTGGCAAAAGGTCGCAAAGTTCAAGGGGGCCGAATACTTTCGCAAGGCACTGTATATGATCCTTGACTAGGCTTTCAAAGCACTTCACGATGACAGAAGTGAGTGCTACGGGGCGATAGTCATTTAGTTATGTTACCTCTGCTTTCTTGGGTGGACATCTTGAAGCAAGTGGGGACAGCAGACTGGGATAGGGAGAGATTGAATATGTCCGGAAACACTCCAGCCAGCTGGTCTGCGCATGCTCTGAGGATGCAGCTAGGGATGCCGTCTGGGCCAGCAGCCCTGCGAGGTTTAACACGTTTAAATATCTTACTCTCGTCGGCCACGGAGGAGAAGAGCCCACAGCCCACAGTGTCTTATGGTAACAAAGCATTTTAATGAACACCTAAAGGAAGCATTTTACATTTATTGATGTACTATCTCGATCAAGAAAACGAAATCAAGCAACTTTTTAAGTTCTATTTTTGACTCTGCAGGTGAAACCCTAGAAAATTTGGAGAACAGTAAATGCACTGAAGTGTGCAAATTCCTCTTCTTCCCTTCCCAAGAAAGCTTGGTCTGACTCATAACTGAGAAGAATGGGATATGCAATGCTTTTTATCATAATTTTATCTCGGCAGGCTTAATACAAGCTTCACACACCTGTATTTGGGGAGTTTCTCCCATTCTTCTCTGCAGATCCTCTGTAGCTCTGTCAGGTTGGATTGGGAGCATGGTTTCACAGCTATTGACAGGTCTCTCCAGAGATATTCCATCGGGTTCAGGTCCGGGCTCTGGCTGGTCCACTCAAGGACATTCAGCGGCTAGTCCTGAAGCCACTTCTGCGTTGTTGTCTTAAGTGTGTACTGAGGGTCGTTTTCCTGTTGGAAAGTGAACCTTCACTCTGGAGCAGATTTTCATCAATGATCTCTCTGTACTCTGCTCCGTTCATCTTAGCCTTCGACCCTGATTAGTCTCCCAGTCCCTTCCGCTGAAAAACATCCCCACAGCATGATTCTGCCACCACCATGCTACACCGTAGGGATGGTGCCAGATTTCCTCCAGTCGGGCTTGTCATTCAGGCCAAAGAGTTCAATTTTGGTTTCATCAGACCAGAGAATCTTGTTTCTCATGTTCTGAGAGTCATTTAGGTGCCTTTTGGCAAACTCCAAACGGGCTGTCATGTGCCTTTTACTGAGGAACGGCTTCCGTCTGGCCACTGTACCATAAATGCCTGATTGGTGGAGTGCTGCAGAGATGATTGTCAGAGTGACCATCGGGTTCTTCGTCGATTCCCTGACCAAGGCCCTTTTCTTGCAACTTATTTGTGGAACACTCTTCAAAATGTTCTTATATTTTATCTTCTGGTGCCTCTAGGGAAATTCAGAAAACCTTATTAATGATGAATGTGAGTTTTTATTATGACCGTGTTTTTCTTTCTTTCTTTCTGATTGTATTTTGTATTTATATTTTGATGTGTGTATTTTCTGTAATTTATGTAATTCAGGGCTCATCTGTAAGAGACCTTGGTTTCAGTATGACTCTCTGATAAAATAAAGGTTAAGATAGGTTCAGGTACTACCTCTACCCGTTTTCTTCCATTTTGTCCCTATTGAAAACGCCCCTGGGTTGAAATCATTCAAATACTTTGAGCATTTGCATGAGTCTACCTGGAGTGCCAGATGGAAGAATTTATTCAGAATTCATCTCGAAGCCAGTGTTAAGATCAGTGGCGTTCGGTGCCGTTTAAGATGAGGGAGGGTGATTAAAAAAAAATTCATGAGCAAGGCCTTATTTCTATTACAGCATATTGGATGACTGTCATTTATATTCCATTCACCCAGGCGCAAGATGGCGCCGACAGAGAAGGTCGCCTCGCTTCTAGTCCTTACGAAACTATGCAGTATTTTGTTTTTTGTATTATTTCTTACATTGTTAGCCCAGAGAATCTTAAGTGTTATTACATACAGCCGTTATTACATACAGCCATACAGCCGGATATAACTATTGGATATCAGAGCAACGTCAACTTACCATCACCTTTGTTCGAACCACCCAAGGCATTCGAACTGATTCCAGAGGCTGACCCAAAACAACGTTGTCGCAGAAGAGATAGACGGAGCGGCCTTCTGGTCAGAATTCGAAGGCGCGCACATCACCCACCGCTTCTGAGTATAGTACTCGCTCATGTCCATTCACCTGACCTAGAATTCCTTACAATCAAATGCTGACCGTATTATCTTCCAAGAGAATTCTCGTTGGTTATTGTCACAGCCGTGTATATCCCCCCTCAAGCCGATACCACAACGGCCCTCAAGGAACTCCACTGGACTCTATGCAAACTGGAAACCATATATCCTGAGGCTGCATTTATTGGGGAGTTGGGGATTTTAACAAAGAAAATTTGAGAACAAGGCTACCAAAATTGTATCAGCATATTGATTGTAGTACCCAGGCTGGCAAAACACTGAATCGCTGCTATTCTAACTTCCGCGATGCATACAAGGCCCTCCCCGCCCTCTATTCAGCAAATCTTAACACGACTCCATTTTGTTTCTCCCCTCCTATAGGCAGAAACTCAAACAAGATGTACCCGTGACAAGGACCATTCAACGCTGGTCTGACCAATCGGAATCCACACTTCAAGAATGTTTTGACAACGCGGACTGGGACATGTTCCCGGTAGCCTCAAGGAATAGCATAGATTTATAAGTTGATTCGGTGAGTGAGTATACAAGGAAGTGCATAGGAGATGTTGTACCCACTGTGACTATTAAAACCTACCCTAACCAGAAACCATGGATAGATGGCGGCATTTGTGCAAAACTGAAAGCGAGAACTGCCACATTTAACTTCTCTAGGGTAGGGGGCAGCATTGGGAATTTTGGATGAAAAGAATGCCCAAATTAAGCTGCTTGCTTCTCAGCCATAAAAGCTAGAATATGCATATAATTAGTAGATTTTGATAGAAAACACTCTAAAGTTTCTAAAACTGTTTGAATGATGTCTGTGAGTATAACAGAACTCATATGGCAGGCAAAAACCAGAGAAAAAATACAACCAGGAAGTGGGAAATCTGAGGTTGGTCGTTTTTCAGCTCATTCCCTATTGAAGATATAGTGGGATATTGGTCATGTTGCACTTCCTAAGGCTTTCACTATGTGTCAACCGTCTTTAGAACCTAGTTTGAGGTTTCTACTGTGAAGTGGGGGCAAATGAGAGGGGAATGAGTCAGAGGTCTGCCAGGAGCTACGAGCTGACCATGCGCGTGAAAGTTATCTTGCGTTCCATTGCTTTTTACAGACAAAGGAATTGTCCGGTTGGAACATTATTGAAGATTTATGTTAAAAACATCCTAAAGATTGATTCTATGCATCATTGGACATGTTTCTACGGACTGTAACGGAACTTTTGGACTTTTCGTGCGTCATGAAGTTGGATTACTGAACGCGCTAACAACAAGGAGGAATTTGGACATAATTGATGGACATTATCAAACAAAACAAACATTTATTGTGGAACTGGGAGTGCATTCTGGTGAAGATCATGAAAGGTAAGTTAATACTTATAATGTGATTTCTGACTTCTTTTGACTCCAACATGGCGGATATCAATTTGGCTTGATTTGTCGTCTGAGCACCGTACTCAGATTATTGCATGGCTTGCTTTTTCCGTAAAGTTTTTTTGAAATCTGACACAGCGGTTGCATTAAGGAGAAGTGGGTCTAAAATTCCATGTATCACACTTGTATTTTTTAGCAATGTTTATTGCTAAATTTAGTGTAAATTGATGTGGCTCTCTGCAAAATCACCGAATGTTTTTGGAACTACTGTACATAACGGGCCAATGTAAACTCAGATTTTTGGATATAAATATGAACTTTACCGAACAAAACATACATGTATTGTGTAACATGAAGTCCTATGAGTGTCATCTGATGAAGATCATCAAAGGTTAGTGATTAATGTTATCTATATTTCTGCTTTTTGTGACTCCTCTCTTTGGCTGGACCTCTCTCATCATCACCCAGTGCCTGGGCTTACCTCCGCTGTACCCGCACCCCACCATACCCCTGTTTGCGCATTATGCCCTGAATATATTCTACCATGCCCAGAAACCTGCTCCTCTTATTCTCTGTCCCCAACGCCCTAGGCGACCAGTTTTGATAGCCTTCAGCCGCACCCTCATACTACTCCTTCTCTGTTCCGCGGGTGATGTGGAGGTAAACCCAGGCCCTGCATGTCCCCAGGCACCCTCATTTGTTGACTTCTGTGATCGAAAAAGCCTTGGTTTCATGCATGTCAACATCAGAAGCCTCCTCCCTAAGTTTGTCTTACTCACTGCTCTAGCACACTCTGCTAACCCTGATGTCCTTGCCGTGTCTGAATCCTGGCTCAGGAAGGCCACCAAAAATTCTGAGATTTCCATACCCAACTATAACATCTTCCGTCAAGATAGAACTGCCAAAGGGGGAGGAGTTGCAGTCTACTGCAGAGATAGCCTGCAAAGTAATGTCATACTTTCCAGGTCCATACCCAAACAGTTCGAACTACTAATTTTGAAAATTACTCTCTCCAGAAATAAGTCTCTCACTGTTGCCGCCTGCTACCGACCCCCCTCAGCTCCCAGCTGTGCCCTGGACACCATTTGTGAATTGATCGCCCCCCATCTAGCTTCAGAGTTTGTTCTGTTAGGTGACCTAAACTGGGATATGCTTAACACCCCGGCAGTCCTACAATCTAAGCTAGATGCCCTCAATCTCACTCAAATCATCAAGGAACCCACCAGGTACAACCCTAACTCTGTAAACAAGGGCACCCTCATAGACGTCATCCTGACCAACTGGCCCTCCAAATACACCTCCGCTGTCTTCAACCAGGATTTCAGCGATCACTGCCTCATTGCCTGTATCCGCTACGGAGCCGCAGTCAAACGACCACCCCTCATCACTGTCAAACGCTCCCTAAAACACTTCTGTGAGCAGGCCTTTCTAATCGACCTGGCCCGGGTATCCTGGAAGGACATTGACCTCATCCCGTCAGTTGAGGATGCCTGGTCTTTCTTTAAAAGTAACTTCCTCACCATTTTAGATAAGCATGCTCCGTTCAAAAAATGCAGAACTAAGAACAGATATAGCCCCTGGTTCACTCCAGACCTGACTGCCCTCGACCAGCACAAAAACATCCTGTGGCGGACTGCAATAACATCGAATAGTCCCCGCGATATGCAACTGTTCAGGGAAGTCAGGAACCAATACACACAGTCAGTCAGGAAAGCTAAAGCCAACTTCTTCAAGTTGCATCCTTTTGCATCCTGTAGCTCCAACTCCAAAAAGTTCTGGGACACTGTGAAGTCCATGGAGAACAAGAGCACCTCCTCCCAGCTGGCCATGCCTTCCGCCTGGCTACTCCAACCTCGGCCAACAGCCCCCCCCCCCCCCCCCCCCCCCGCAGCTACTCGCCCAAGCCTCTCCAGGTTCTCCTTTACCCAAATCCAGATAGCAGATGTTCTGAAAGAGCTGCAAAACCTGGACCCGTACAAATCAGCTGGGCTTGACAATCTGGACCCTCTATTCCTGAAACTATCCGCCGCCATTGTCGCAACCCCTATTACCAGCCTGTTCAACCTCTCTTTCATATCGTCTGAGATCCCCAAGGATTGGAAAGCTGCCGCAGTCATCCCCCTCTTCAAAGGGGGCGACACGCTGGACCCAAACTGCTACAGACCTATATCCATCCTGCCCTGCCTATCTAAGGTCTTCGAAAGCCAAGTCAACAAACAGGTCACTGACCATCTCGAATCCCACCGTACCTTCTCCGCTGTGCAATCTGGTTTCCGAGCCGGTCACGGGTGTACCTCAGCCACGCTCAAGGTACTAAACGATATCATAACCGCCATCGATAAAAGACAGTACTGTGCAGCCGTCTTCATAGACCTTGCCAAGGCTTTCGACTCTGTCAATCACCGTATTCTTATCGGCAGACTCAGTAGCCTCGGTTTCTCGGATGACTGCCTTGCCTGGTTCACCAATTACTTTGCAGACAGAGTTCAGTGTGTCAAATCGGAGGGCATGCTGTCCGGTCCTCTGGCAGTCTCTATGGGGGTGCCACAGGGTTCAATTCTCGGGCCGACTCTTTTCTCTGTACATCAATGATACATCAATGATGTTTCTCATGCTGCGGGCGATTCCCTGATCCACCTCTACGCAGACGACACCATTCTATATACTTCCGGCCCGTCCTTGGACACTGTGCTATCTAACCTCCAAACGAGCTTCAATGCCATACAGCACTCCTTCCGTGGCCTCCAACTGCTCTTAAACGCTAGTAAAACCAAATGCATGCTTTTCAACTGTTCGCTGCCTGCACCCGCACGCCTGACCAGCATCACCACCCTGGATGGTTCCGACCTTGAATATGTGGACATCTATAAGTACCTAGGTGTCTGGCTAGACTCTAAACTCTCCTTCCAGACCCATATCAAACATCTCCAATCGAAAATCAAATCAAGAGTCGGCTTTCTATTCCGCAACAAAGCCTCCTTCACTCACGCCGCCAAACTTACCCTAGTAAAACTGACTATCCTACCAATCCTCGACTTTGGCGATGTCATCTACAAAATTGCTTCCAACACTCTACTCAGCAAACTGGATGCAGTTTATCACAGTGCCATCCGTTTTGTCACTAAAGCACCTTATACCACCCACCACTGCGACCTGTATGCTCTAGTCGGCTGGCCCTCGCTACATATTCGTCGCCAGACCCACTGGCTCCAGGTCATCTACAAGTCCATGCTAGGTAAAGCTCCGCCTTATCTCAGTTCACTGGTTACGATGGCAACACCCATCCGTAGCACGCGCTCCAGCAGGTGTATCTCACTGATCATCCCTAAAGCCAACACCTCATTTGGCCGCCTTTCGTTCCAGTTCTCTGCTGCCTGTGACTGGAACGAATTGCAAAAATCGCTGAAGTTGGAGACTTTTATCTCCCTCACCAACTTCAAACATCTGCTATCTGAGCAGCTAACCGATCGCTGCAGCTGTACATAGTCTATTGGTAAATAGCCCACCCATTTTTCACCTACCTCATCCCCATACTGTTTTTATTTATTTATTTTTCTGCTCTTTTGCACACCAATATCTCTACCTGTACATAACCATCTGATCATTTATCACTCCAGTGTTAATCTGCATAATTGTAATTATTCGCCTACCTTCTCATGCCTTTTGCACACAATGTATATAGACTCCCCTTTTTTCTACTGTGTTATTGACTTGTTAATTGTTTACTCCATGTGTAACTCTGTGTTGTCTGTTCACACTGCTATGCCTTATCTTGGCCAGGTCGCAGTTGCAAATGAGAACTTGTTCTCAACTAGCCTACCTGGTTAAATAAAGGTGAAATAAAAAAAAATAATAAAAAAAACAAATGGCTGTTTTTCTGTGACTTGGCTCTGAACTAACGTAATCGTTTGGTTTGCTTTCGTCGTAAAGCCTTTTTGAAATCGGACACTGTGGCTGGATTTACAACAAGTGTATCTTTAAAATGGTGTAAAATACATGTATGTTTGAGGAATTTTTATTATGGGATTTCTGTTGTTTTGAATTTGGCGCCCTGCAGTTTCACTGGCTGTTGACAGGTGGGACACTACCGTCCCACGTACCCTAGAGAGTTTAACCATGGAAAGATGACCAGGAATATGGCCGAGTACAAACATTGTAGTTATTCCCTCTGCAAGGTAATCAAACAAGCGAAATGTCAGTATATCGACAAAGTGAAGTCGCAATTCAACGGCTCAGACACGAGACGTATGTTGCAGGCAATCACGGACTACAAAAATAAAATTAGCCACGTCACAGACACAGACGTCTTGCTTCCAGACGAACTAAACACCTTATTTGCCCACTTTGAGGATAACACAGCGACACAGACACAGGCCGCTACCAAGGACTGTGGGCTCTCCTTCTCCGTGGCAGACGTGAGTAAGACATTTAAATGTGTTAACCCTCGCAAGACTGCCGGCCAAGACGACATCCCTAGCCGCGTCCTCAGAGCATGCGTAGACCAGCTGCCGGATGTGTTTACAGACATATTCAATCTCTCCCTATCCCAGACCAGTTGCCTGGTGTGTTTACAAACATATTCAATATCTCCCTGTCCCAGATCAGCTGCCTGGTGTGTATACAGACATATTCAATCTCTCCCTATCCTACCTAAGAAGGCAAAGGTAACTGAACTGATTGACTATCGCCCCGTAGCACTCACTTCTGTCATCAGGAAGTGCTTTTAGAGACTAGTTAAGAATCATATCACCTCCACCTTACCTGTCACCCTAGACCCACTGCAATTTGCATACCGCCCCAATAGGTTCACAGACGATGCTATTGCCATCTCACTGATCACTGCCCTATCCCATCTGGATAAGAGGAATACCCATGTAAGAATGATGTTCATTGACTACAGCTCAGCATTCAACACCATAGTACCCTCCAAGCTCATTATTAAGCTTGAGGCCCTGGGTCTCAACCCCACCCTGCGCTATTGGGTCCTGGACTTCCTGACAGGCCCCGCCCAAGTGGTAAAGGTAGGAAACAACATCTCAACTTCGCTGAGCCTCAACACTGGGGCCCCACAAGGGTGTGTGCTCAGTTCCCTACTATACTCCCTGTTCACCCATGACTGTGTGGCCATGCATGCCTTCAACTTGATCATCAAATTTGCAGACGACACAACAGTAGTAGGCTTGATCACCAACAATGACGAGACAGCCTGTAGGGAGGAGGTGAGGGCACTCGGAGTGTGGTGTCAGGAAACAACCTCTCACTCAACGTCAACAAAATAAAGGAGATGATCGTGGACTTCAAGAAACAGCAGAGAGAGCACCCCCCTATCCACATCGACGGGACAGTAGTGGAGGAGGTGGAAAGTTTTAAATTCATCGGCATACACATCACGGACAAACTGAAATGGTCCACCCACACAGACAGTGTGGTAAAGAAGGTGTAACAGCGCCTCTATAACCTCAGGAGGCTGAAGAAATTTGGCGTGCCACCTAAAACCCTCACAAAAGTTTACAGATGCACAATTGAGAGCACCCTGTCGGGCTGTATCCCTGCCTCGTACAGCAACTGCACCGCCCACAACCGCAGGGCTCTCAAGAGGGTGGTGAAACTACCTGCCCTCCAGGACACCTACAGCACCTGATATCACAGGAAGGCCAAAACGATCATCAAGGACAACAAACCCCCAAGCCACTGCCTGTTCACCCTGCTACCATCCATAAGGCAAGGTCAGTACAGGTGTATCAAAGCTGGGACTGAGAGACTGAAAAATAGCTTCTATCTCAATGCCATCAGACTGTTAAACAGCCATCACTAACACAGAGAGGCTGGTGCCTACATACAGACTTGAAATCATTGGCCACTCTAACAAATGGATCACTAGTCACTTTATTAATGCCGATTTAATAATGATGTTTACATATCATGCATTACCCGTATGTATATACTGTATGTAGTAGTGAATATAAGTACTTATAACGTCATAACGAGTCAAGCAAAAAATGTACAATTGAGAGGAATATGTTAATTAATGTAGAGACAAACAATTCTGCATATTTCTTGGTCATACATTTAATTTACGAAAATCGCTATTTATCAACAAAATAATTCTGTCATATCCAATACCAGATGTATCAAACTCCATTCTTTGAATGATGCTGTGTCTGCATGTATGTATTACAATTATACACTTCAGCAGTGTTTACCACTGAAACTCTCCTGGGACATCAATGATTACACATTGTAACTATGAAATAGACTAGAAACATGATTTAACCTGTTGTGACTCTAGGGGCAGTATTTTCATTTTTGGAAAAAAAACGTTCCCGTTTTAAACGGGATATTTTGTAATCTTTGGCAAATAAAATTTGGATCTGTTCTTCTTTGTCAAATAAGATATGGATATGTTCGCACTTCCTACGCCTTCCACTAGATGTCAACAGTCAGTAGAACGTGGAATCAACCCTCTAGTGTGATGTGGGACCGGATGGCAGCTATTTGAGTCACTGGTCTTGCAGAATGCCAATTCCTGGTTACACGCAGTAGTCATTATATCGCCTTGCGTTCTACGTTCTGTAGACAAAAACGAATGCTCCGGTTGGAACGTTATTGGATATATATATGATAATAAAATCCTGAAGATTGATTCTCTACTTAGTTTGACCAGTTTATTCGACCTGGAATATAACTTTTTGAAGTTTTTTTTTTTTCGCCTGGACCAGCGCCAGCTTTTGGACATGTGAACTAAATATGCTAGCAAAAGTAGCTAATTGGACACTAGTATTGGATTTTATGGAACAAAACAACGATTTATTGCGAAACTAGGATTCCTTGCACTGCATTCTGATGACAGATCATCAAAGGTAAGGGAATATTTCTGATGTAATTTCGTATTTCTGTTGACTCCAACATGGCGGAGAAATATATTTACGTCTGAGCGCCGTCTCAGATTATTGCATGGTATACTTTTTTCGTAACGTTTAAAAAAAATCTGACACAGTGGTTGCATTAAGAACCAGTGTATCTTTAATTATATGTAAAACATGTATATTTCGTCAACGTTTATGATGAGTGGCCTCAGTGATTAAGGGCGCTGTACTGCAGCTCCAGCTGTGCCACCAGAGACTCTGGGTTCGCGCCCAGGCTCTGTTGTAACCTGCCGCGACCGGGAGGTCCGCGGGGCGATGCACAATTGGCCTAGCGTCGTCCAGGTTAGGGAGGGTTTGACCGGTAGGGATATCCTTGTCTCATCGCGCAACAGCGACTCCTGTGGCGGGCCGGGCGCAGTGCACAGTGTTTCCTCCGACACATTGGTGCGCGATGAGACAAGGCTTCACCAGCCCCATGTAAATGACCATTGAAAAGGTCTGACATGGAAATGGTCTTCCATGCCTCTTTCTTTCCTGCCTGCTTCTTAGCCCCATACTTATTTGTGTTCGCCATCAAGGAATCAACAACTGACAAGGTGAAAAAGTTGGAGGCTGTACTTTGCAGTCATGTCTAGTTGAGGTCCTGGCTGCCTTTTGGGTCTAAAAACTGGTGGATTTGGTTCCACATCATCTTCTAACACAGAGTGCCAACAACTCTCTGGCCCTCTGTCTGCAGGTTTCTCTCTTCCCCACCTCCTCTTCTTTGTCACTGACTTCACAACTTTAGATGGCCGGGTAGGTGTGGAGCCGGAGACAGCAGGGGTCCAGCTGGATGAACCAGTTTCCGAGGGAGATGGACACCTAGACATTGGCGGCTCATAATCAGAATCACTGCCACTGTGAAAGATTTTAAAAATCAGTAACAATAATTTCACATATGAGCCCTGTAGCAACGCATAAAATAAACAGATATATATATAGAGTACAGGGAACATAATCACTATGGTGAAGAGCTGTTCCATTCCAAGTTTATGTAAAATACATTTCAAAAATATATCACACACACAGTATTGCCAATGTGTACTTTACACATTTCATTACAGAAGATATTTATATATATTGCAAATAAAATAAGAAAATCACCACCAAAAAAATCTCAATGAATAATATTTCATATTAATTTCAAACAATGACATTAGCATTAGAATTAGCATTAAGAACCAAGCATTATAACAAATCCAGCAGGGCATCCTCGCCGTGCAGAAACATTACCTCATCTTCCTGAAGAAACTCTGTCTCGCTGTCTCGATCAATTTCCTCTATAATTTGGGTTAAATCTGTATTTTTGCTTTTCCTGATTTATTCGCCATAATTTAAATATATAAACTTGTTGAAAATGCTATTGACTATGTACTGCTATGCGTAACACTCGTGGCTCCGTCAAGTAGGAGTTGCAATGGCGAATTAACCTCTTTTACGCCAGAGTTTACCATAAAGGCTGGTCTTCGAATGTATAACCATTACATATTGCCGTTTACCTCAGCTCATTGGCTATCTTCCAAGCTAGGTTTCAAGATGATCAGTGGTCATTGGGCCAAAAAACAGTCAATCAACGATAGACCGGTCCTACCATTGGTGCGCAATGAGGTCATTGATTGGTGTCTTCAAATCGGTTTGTTTCGGTCAATATGTCCCGGGAAAATAACCATCATGTATGGTTGTGTTAGTAACAACCAGATGATTGCAATGAAACCAACCATGACTGGATAAACATTTGTTTAGTGTGTGTAATTACCATGAACGCTTCGCCCAAAGTTGAATGAGACGGAAATCACGACGCAACCGGTTTACAAATGTTTCGTGTTAGGCTATAAAAATGTATTTTATCAAACAAAACAAACACTCACTGTGTTGTTAGGACACTTGGCATTGCCACCAGAGGAAGATCTTCAATGGTAAGCAATTTATTTTATTGTTATTTCTGACTTTCGTGACGCTAATGGGGTGCCGTCCTCAGAAAATCTCATGTTTGCTTTTGCAGTAAACCTTTTTGAAATCTGACACAGCGGCTGGATTAATAAGATATTCATCTCTTAAATGATGTTAGATACATGCATTTACAATAATGTTTAATACAACGAATGGTGTATTTAAAATGTTAGCTCTCTGCAGTTTCACCGGATGTTGGCCTGGTGGGACGTGAGCGTCTCCCCTACCCTAGAGAGGTTAATAATGGTGTTGTAGTCGTGTTTGGCCACACAGTCGTGGGTGAACAGGGAGTACAGGAGGGGACTAAGTACACACCCCTGAGGGGCTGCAGTGTTGAAGATCAGCGTGGCAGACGTGTTGTTGGCTGACGTGTTGTTGCCTACCCTTACCACCTGGGGGCGGCCCGTCAGGATGTCCAGGATCCAGTTTCAGAGGGAGGTATTTAGTCCCAGGGTCCTTAGCTTAGTGATGAGATTTGTGGGCACTATGGTGTTGAAAGCTGAGCTGTAGTCAATGAATAGCATTCTCACATAAGTGTTCCTTTTGTCCAGGTGGGAAAGTGCAGTGTGGAGTGCGATTGAGATTGCGTCATCTGTGGATCTGTTAGAGCGGTATGTGAATTGGAGTGGGTCTAGGGTATCCGGGAGGATGCTGTTAATGTGAGCCATGACCAGCCTTTCAAAGCACTTCATGGCTACCGACGCGAGTGCTACGGGGCGGTAATGTTTTAGGCAGGTTACCTTTGCTTCCTTGGGCACAGGGACTATGGTGGTCTGCTTGAAACATGTAGGTATTACAAACTCGGTCAGGGAGAGGTTGAAAGTCAGTGAATACACTTGCCAGTTAGTATGCGCATGCTTTGAGTGCACGTCCTGTTAATCCATCTGGCCCCGCGGCTTTGTGAATGTTGACCTGTATAAAGGTCTTGCTCACATCGGCTACCGAGAGCATTATCACACAGTCCTCCAGAACAGCTGGTGCTCTCGTGCATGATTCAGTGTTCTTTGCCTCGAAGCGAGGATAAAAGGCATTTAGCTCGTCTGGTAGGCTCGTGTCACTGGGCAGCTCGCGTCTGGGTTTCCCTTTGTACTCCTTAATAGTTTTCAAGCCTTGCCACATCTGACGAGCGTCAAAGCCTGTGTAGTAGGATTCAATCTTAATCCTGTATTGACGCTTTGCTTGTTTGATGGTTCGTCTGAGGGCATAGCGAGTTTTCTTATTAGTGTCCCACTCCTTGAAAACGGCAGCTCTAGCCTTTATCTCGATGTGGATGTTGCTTGTAATCCATGGCTTCTGGTTGGGATATGTACATACGGTCACTGTGGGGACGATGTCGTCGATGCACTTATTGATGAATCCGATGACTGAGGTGGTATCCCCTTTCGTTTTCCGTTTGCAAAACATTTTTCAACAGAACCGGAGGAATGAATACACTCCTGATCACGCATAAACATAGTTCACTTTCATAGCAGCCACAATGTATTCCTTCTCACATCTATGCACTCTCCTCCTCTCACCTTTTCCCTTGATTTGTTGACTTAAATGCACAACAAATCAGCTGTATGTTACCAGGTGAAAAAAACATTCCAAGCCAAACCATATCATAATCGCTACACACAGCCTACATCGTTGTCACGATATTAACTAACATAACTAATAGAAGTAACGCATTAGTAAACCCGCTGCAATCATGCAGTAACGTTGCAGTGCATAGTCAGTAAGCAGTTTTGCAGTTACACCGGTGGGCCCCGGTGGCAATACATTTGTAATACCAAAAGCTTACCTTGATTTGGAAGAGTTCCAGGGTTGTGTTGGATAGTCATTGCCAACTAGTTAACATAGCATCCCTCTGTTTGAGCAAGGTGTTTGGGTTGGCTAAATTAGATGGCTGGATTTGCTAGCTAAGTAAGTTAAACTGAAAGTGAAAAAAAATCTTATGCTTTCAGTACTAGATTTATTCTCTGATCATTTGATTGGGTGGACAACATGTCAGTTCATGCTGCGAGAGCTCTGATTTGAAGTTGTCATAATAACCGTGTAAGTCTATTGAAGGGGGGGAGAACCAATGTTCCCTCAAAAAAAATTCTGCACTGAGCAAATTTCAGGTCTGCTGAGTTTAAACTTGAAAATGGGGAAAATTCTGTGCATTTTCCAGTGTGCGTTTACTGTGAACACTTAGGCTGTTCCCACTTTAAGTTACAGTTTTAACAGTTGCCAAGTAGACTACTGTGGCTATTTGATCTTAATGTAGGCCTACCCGAGGGGCCTACCATCAAAAACAATGGAGAAAAGCCTCCCATAACATTTTAACATGAAAATAGCTGTTATATCATTCAGCCTACAGTAGCATCCAATGTGTGGTGTTCAATCTAGGCCTACATTCCATTAACCTTTTGAAAAATACTTGCGGGGCTTGACCTGTTTATCCACTTGTCCTTCAGACAAGGAGGTGACTGAACATGTTGTTGTGTTGTTTGATGCAAGAAACTACTTTACAATATACAATTATTTATTATTCACATACCATTATTACAGAGAATCAGACAAATGATGTTAACCTCTGCCTATTGGCTACTTAGCTTATTCAAGCCTGTCTCAAAAAAGCAACACTGCCCCTTTAAGACAAAAAAAATCTGACTCATTTTTCAAAGATGTTTAGAAATGTATATGAATAAAATGTGACTAGTATCAGGAAACTAGGCGTATGTCATGGGTCACTACTTCACAGGAGAGCCAATTGAATGTAAACTTGAAAGCAAAATGCGATTTTTGGCAGGAATGCCTTCTGGAACATGTGAACTTTCATGGGCCTTAATAACAAACTTGTTTGCCATCTGTAAATACAAATAAATTGTCAGAACTGCATCAGTGTTGCTCTCCACTTTCTGTAGGACCGAGTTTTGAAATCAGTGGAATCAGAGTATGGTAGCTAAGGAGATAACTAAGGAGAAAACACCTGTCTCCGGATTACATCTTCAAACTAAGGGCAACCATGGCATCCATGAGAGAGGGAGAAGCATAGTTTTAGCGTAATGTTAGCTAGCTAATATTGAACCTGGTTTGTTCGTTACTTGCAGATTCATGCATGGTAGTAACGTCATGAGTTGGGATTATGGTTTATTATTTACCTGGCTAGCTAGCTACATGTCTTAACAAATGACTCCACTATGCATGTAACCATTTCAATAGAATGTCACTGCAACAACTGTTGATAGACATAGCTGGTAAATTCGCTCTGGCTATCTACCCCGATTTCAGAACACGGGTAAGATAGTCTAATTAGCTACATTTTCAGATATTACACATATCTAATTTTGACAGAAAGTAATTTTCATTTCAAGTTAAAGTGTACTGTTAGATAACTAGCTAATGTTAGCTGGCTGGCTCGCTACTTAGCCAGCTAGGTAACGTTAACGTCTGGCACGCTAGCTAACGTTACATGTATGATCTTATTATTTGTATCTCAGAGCCATTTGCTTTGCTAGTTTTAGCCTAATGTTAGCTAGCTAATATTGAACCTGGTTGGTTAGCTATCTGCAGATTCATACAGGGTAGTAATGTCGTGAGTTGGGATTATGGTTAATTGTTTATCTAGCTAGCTACCTACATCTTAACAAAAGAGTCCACTCTGCAAGTAACCATTTCAATAGAATGTCAGGCAACAACTGTTGATAGATGTAACTGGTAAATTCGCTCTGGCTATCTATTCCAAATTCAGAGCACTATCGTCTGAGTGTGCCAGAGCGCAGAATAACTGACAAATTTATGAACGCTCAACAACTGCTGAATATGGCCAGTGTCAGTAAACGTTGGTAAAAAAAATGTCAATTGTTGCCAGCAGCACTCTTTGCAGTCACCAACGCTCTGGATAACTTAATGTTAAAGAGGCTGCAAATTTTTGCAGCTTTTTGTTAAAAATCTCGCAACATTTCAACGTCCTGCTACTCATGCCAGGAATATAGTATATGCATATGATTAGTATGTGTGGATAGACAACACTCTGAAGTTTATAAAACTGGTTAAATCATGTCTGTGACTATAACAGAACGCGTTTAGCAGGAAAAATCCCAAGGAAAACTGTTCACAAAAAAAAGAAAAAAATATCCCTCCGCCAGTCTCTGTATTGTCTATGGCAAGGGCAAATAGATAGGGCCCTGTTTACAATGCCTACAGCTTCCACACGATGTCGCCAGTACTGTCAATTTATTTTAAATTAATCCTTGGTAAAATGATGAATAGGCACTTCCTGTCGTCGAGCACACCACAGGAAATAATGAAAGAGAGAATGTGAACCATGATTTCAAAACGTGCTGCTATTGAATACAGATCGCTCCGTGATCAATTTGATCGATTATTAACGTTTACTAATACCAAAAGTTAGATTACAAAAGTAGTTTGAAGTGTTTTGTCAAAGTTTATGGGTAACTTTTTACATTTTTAAAAATGACGGTGCGTTTTGGAACGGTGCTTTTTCATGGATCAGACGGGCTTCATAAATTGACATTTTGGGTATACATGGACGGATTTAATTGAAATAAATATGTTTATGGGACATATAGGAGTGCCAACAAAGAAGCTCGTCAAAGGTAATGAATGTTTTATATTTTATTTCTGCGTTTTGTGTAGCGCCGGCTACGCTAATTATTTTGTTTACGTCCCCTTGGGTTATTTCGGGGGTTGCATGCTATCAGATAATAGCTTCTCATGCTTTCGCCGAAAAGCATTTTAAAAATCTGACATGTTGGCTAGATTCACAACGAGTGTAGCTTTAATTGAGTACCCTGCATGTGTGTTTTAATGAAAGTTTGAGTTGTATCGAGTACTATTAGTTGTCACTCTGAAATTTCCGCTGATGTCCGCTGATGTTGATCCCTGTACAGGGACAGCAGCCGTAACAGGTTAAAAACAGCCTAACCAGCTCTGATAGGGCGAGTAAAATGATCAGTTAGCTGTTCTCTCATCTGTGTCTGGAAGTAGCTAGCATGCTAGCCAAGGTTCGCCAGTTAGCTCCGTTGCTTGACTGTTGTTGTTAGGACAGAACGCTCGGATCAACCCTTAAAGAGATGGGTGGGGCTTAAGCTTAAGAGGGTGTGAACGATGCTGAATGGGGGTAGACAAAGAAGAGGTCTCCAGTAGGTAGCAAAAACATCCAAAGGCAGTTTTATCAGAAGTCAGGTTCTATGTTTTCCCATTGTTCCTCAAATACAGTGTATGATATACCATTTTGTAGCTCCATTTTGTCTCTGCTTTTATTCCATGTAAAAAACACAATTTCAAATGTTGCTACATAAGACCGAATCAAGGCGGTCGGTCACTACATGCTACATGCAGGTCTTGCTTTGATCTCAAAACAAGCACATCTACTCACAACCGCTAATGCTGTACACACAGTCCAGTTAAAGGTAAATGGCACAGATCCATATACGGCAATGGTCTATTTGCATACAATATAGGCCTACTGCAGCTCTGATTGCTTATGCCGCACAAGTCTGTGTAGAGCATTGGCTGAGTAGTGTATGTCAATGCAATACAATCCTACTCTGATGCCTTCTGCCTACAACAAAATCTGTTGCATAGTTTGTTTTCTTTTGGTAGGTTGCGACAAGTTGATAGTGTTAACAGGGAAAACTCTAGAACAGTGGTCACCAACCTTTTGGTGGTCACCAAAGTCATGATCACTTTGAGTCAAAATGCAAGCCGAGATCTACCACCTAGAATATCTTTTTAATAGGCCCAATACATTACCACCTTATATTGGATTTGCTTGAATTTTTCGGGACGTTTAAAAATATATATGTTTCAACATTTGAGGTAGGCTTCCTCCTCTGAGGAGCCTCCACTGGTTAAGATACAGTCTGCAAAATACATTCACAAAAACACAAGACTTGACTTCCTTAGCAATCAGGCTGCATCTCTCTCTGCCAAGACCCAAGACAGCACCAAGCAAGACACTGCAGACATTTCCCAAAACATGTCGTCTGACCTTGTTGTCCAGCCGGCAGGTGAATTATTCCCTTCTCCCCCTCTTTGGTGTTTAAAACAGGACTGGAGGGGAGTTTTATTGCTAAGTGGGCCCGGGCACGGTAAAGTGCCAGACGACGGTGTTTAACGTGACCATTAACAACAGGAAAGAAAATCAATACAGAGAGGTAGAGAGGAGGTGCATCTCCGTCACGGTGATGTGTAGTTAGTGCCTGATTGTCCCCAGGCTGAGATCTGGCCTCACTCCCAAAGCCTGGCTGTTGTGATGTTATAATGTACTCTGCTCCGACGCAATTAAATTGAGCCCCCCTTTAGCTGCGGTGGCGGTGGAGAGAGTGAAGGCCTGTAAACATGAATATAAAAAGGGCCATTTCTTTTGGGTTCGAGCCACACATTCTTTTTAACTTCATTTTGGGATGTCTGTGTCAGCTGACTTTTTGTGATGATTTTACATGTTTTCTTTTGTTTACACATTCATTCATCGCTAAATGTCTTTAAAGATGTCTTATCAATTGTCAATATCTTTGCAAAGCTTTGCTATCAAGATATTAATCTGTGGCACCATTTATGTCCTACATTTGTACCTAACTATAAATTGAGGCTGATACCTAACTGTAAGCTGAGGCAGAAAATGCACTGAACAAATGGAAGAAACACACAACACTGAAAACATTGAACACACCCGGAAAAAAAATCATCGACTCTTCGCCATCACGAACATTTCAGTTCCAGCTGCCCTTCCCTTCTGGTGCATCTAATAGACAGAGAAGTGTGTGTTTGAGAAATGTATTTGTGAGAAGTGTGTGTCAGAGCCTTTCAGAGAGGCGCACGCCCTCCCGCTGCTATCCCATAAGGCCTCATGTGTGTGTGTGTTGATTGACAGGCCTTACCTTCCTAATGGAACGGTGAAGGAAGCCGGATGGCACCACTCTGGGTTTGCCGGGGGGTTCCCCCTTAGGCTAGCACACTGATGACTTCACAAGGCAAACAGAGATGCGCACCAAAATCCAAATGAAGAGGAGTAGTTATACACACATTGATGAGGCTATTGAGGTGTGTGTGTGTGTGTGTGTGTGTGTGTGTGTGTGTGTGTGTGTGTGTGTGTGTGTGTGCGCGTGTGCGTGCGTGCGTGCGTGCATGTTATGCAGTATTGCCCTCTGGGACCCTCTTCCCCTGCTGCCACATCTTATTTGGGGCTTGGGTTTTGTAAATGAGAAGAGCAACTCAAGGAAACAAGACTATTGCTCTTGCTTGCTTTGTTTCTCTCTGCTGGGAGTGAGGGGGTGTTCTTGTACCTTCGTTTTGAATCAATGGAATGACCCAGGGAAAGTGTTCAGTTGAGATTTCTAAACAAAAGTTGACAGTCTGCATTTGACATTAAATAACTGCATCTACTTGACGTCAGGCAGCACATTGGTTGGTATCCTATCCAGCACAGTTTCAAAGCTGGCTAGCGAGTCCTCCTTCCCCCTGCCTTGTTCAGGGGCAGAACAACAGATTTTTTCCTTTGCATCTTGATCTAGCAACCCAACTAGACTACCTGCCGCAGCCAATTAATCAACACAGCAATAATATCAAAAATCTACAGTAATGATATGATGTCACCACATGAAGTGTTCACTTCCAAAGCCACATAACATTTTTTTGTGTCCTTCTCTTTCTGAAAATTCACTTCCTCTCTCCTGATCACTCTCGCACCAATGCAAGCAAATGGCTTATCAGAATCCGTTCACTCTCTCTCTCTCTCTCTCGCTCTCTCTCTCTCTCTCTCTCTCTCTCTCTCTTTCCTTTCCCCTTATCTCTCCAAGCCTTCTTATAGAAACTCATCAGGCCTCTAACCCTTCTCCTACTGTTCACAGTACGGTGTGCTTTTCATAGCCTGTCACATTATGACAGGTCAGGATGTCAGTCAGTCGTGTATGTCCGGGGGTATTGTTGCATGGGGCCACAGTGTCTCCCGACCCCTCCTGTCTCAGCCTCCAGTATTCATGCTGCAATAGTTTATGTGTCGGGGCTAGGGTCAGTCTGTTATATCTGGAGTATTTCTCCTGTCTTATCTGGTGTCTTGTGTGAATTTAAGTATGCTCTCTCTAATTCTATCTCTCTCTTTCTATCTCTTTCTCTAGGAGGACCTGAGCTAGGACCATGCCTACAACCATTTCTCAGGACTACCTGGCCTGATGACTCCTTACTGTCCGCAGTCCACCTGGTCTTGCTGCTGCTCCAGTTTCAACTGTTCTGCCTGTGGCTATGGAACCCTGACCTGTTCATCGGACGTGCTACCTTGTCCCAGATGTCTGTTTTCAACTCTCTAGAGACAGCAGGTGCGGTAGAGATGCTCTGAATGATCAGCTATGAAAAGCTAACTGACATTTACTCCTGAGGTGCTGACCTGTTGCACCCTCGACAACCACTGTGATTATTATTATTTGACCCTGCTGGTCATCTATGAAAATTTGAACATCTTGGCCATGTTCTGTTATAATCTCCACCCGGCACAGCCAGAAGAGGACTGGCCACCCCTCATAGCCTGGTTCCACTATAGGTTTCTTCCTAGGTTCTGGCCTTTCTAGGGAGTTTTTCCTAGCTACCGTGCTTATACTGTTACGGAGCGTGAATGAGGACCCAAAAGCGAATTAACTTAAACAGAGCTTCTTTAATTACCAAACATAGGTAGGCTCAGACGGACCGGCAGATTCCGACAGGACAAGACAAGGTTACAGCAAACATGACGACAGTCTGGTTCAGGCATGAAACACAACAAACAAGAATCCGACAAGGACAGGAGCAGGAACAGAGAGAGATATAGGGACCTAATCAGAGGGAAAAAGGGAACAGGTGGGAAAAGGGGTGACGAGGTGGTTAGGAGGAGACAAGGCACAGCTGGGGGAAAGAGGAGGAGAAAAGGTAACCTAACAACGACCAGCAGAGGGAGACAGGATGAAGGGAAAGGACAGAGACAAGACACAACATGACAGTACATGACAGTACCCCCCCACTCACCGAGCGCCTCCTGGCGCACTCGAGGAGGAAACCTGGCGGCAACGGAGGAAATCCTCAATCAGCGCACGGTCCAGCACGTCCCGAGAGGGAACCCAACTCCTCTCCTCAGGACCGTACCCCTCCCAATCTACGAGGTACTGGTGACCACGGCCCCGAGGACGCATGTCCAAAATTCTACGGACCCTGTAGATGGGTGCGCCCTCGACAAGGATGGGGGGGGGGGGGGAAAGACGAGCGGGGGCGCGAAGGACGGGCTTGATGCAGGAGACATGGAAGACCGGGTGGACGCGACGAAGGTATCGCGGAAGAAGAAGTCGAACTGCGACAGGATTAATGACCCGAGAAATACGGAACGGACCAATGAACCGCGGGGTCAACTTGCGAGAAGCCGTCTTAAGGGGAAGGTTCTGAGTGGAGAGCCAAACTCTCTGACCGCGACAATATCTAGGACTCTTAGTTCTACGCTTATTAGCAGCCCTCACAGTCTGCGTCCTATAACGGCAAAGTGCAGACCTGACCCTCTTCCAGGTGCGCTCGCAACGTTGGACAAAAGCCTGAGCGGAGGGGACGCTGGACTCGGCGAACTGAGATGAGAACAGCGGAGGCTGGTACCCGAGGCTACTCTGAAAAGGAGATAGCCCGGTCGCAGACGAAGGAAGCGAGTTGTGGGCGTATTCTGCCCAGGGGAGCTGTTCTGACCAAGACGCAGGGTTGCGAAAAGAAAGACTGCGTAAGATGCGACCAATAGTCTGATTGGCCCGTTCTGCTTGACCGTTAGACTGGGGGTGAAAGCCGGAAGAGAGACTGACGGAAGCCCCAATCAAACGGCAAAACTCCCTCCAAAATTGAGACGTGAATTGCGGACCTCTGTCCGAAACGACGTCTGACGGAAGGACATGAATTCTGAAAACATTCTCGATGATAATTTGTGCCGTCTCTTTAGCAGAAGGAAGCTTAGCAAGGGGAATGAAATGAGCCGCCTTAGAGAACCTATCGACAACCGTAAGAATAACAGTCTTCCCCGCTGACGAAGGCAGTCCGGTGACAAAATCTAAGGCGATGTGAGACCACGGTCGAGAGGGAATAGGAAGCGGCCTGAGACGGCCGGCAGGAGGAGAGTTACCGGCCTTAGTCTGCGCGCAGACCGAACAAGCAGCCACGAAACGACGCGTGTCATGCTCCCGGGTGGGCCACCAAAAACGCTGGCGAATGGAAGCAAGCGTACCCCGAACGCCAGGGTGGCCGGCTAACTTGGCAGAGTGAGCCCACTGAAGAACGGCCAGACGAGTAGGAACGGGAACGAAAAGAAGGTTCCTAGGACAAGCGCGCGGCGACGGAGTGTGAGTGAGCACTTGCTTTACCTGCCTCTCAATTCCCCAGACAGTCAACCCGACAACACGCCCCTCAGGGAGAATCCCCTCGGGGTCAGTGGAGGCTACTGAAGAACTGAAGAGACGAGACAAAGCATCAGGCTTGGTGTTCTTAGAGCCCGGACGATAAGAAATCACGAACTCGAAACGAGCGAAAAACAGCGCCCAACGCGTCTGACGCGCATTAAGTCGTTTGGCAGAACGGATGTACTCAAGGTTCCTATGGTCAGTCCAAACGACAAAAGGAACGGTCGCCCCCTCCAACCACTGTCGCCATTCGCCTAGGGCTAACCGGATGGCGAGCAGTTCGCGGTTACCCACATCATAGTTACGTTCCGACGGCGACAGGCGATGAGAAAAATACGCGCATGGGTGGACCTTGTCGTCAGAGAGGGAGCGCTGAGAAAGAATGGCTCCCACGCCCACCTCTGACGCGTCAACCTCGACAACGAACTGTCTAGAGACGTCAGGTGTAACAAGGATAGGAGCGGATGTAAAACGATTCTTGAGGAGATCAAAAGCTCCCTGGGCGGAAACGGACCACTTAAAGCACGTCTTGACAGAAGTAAGGGCTGTGAGAGGAGCTGCCACCTGACCGAAATTACGGATGAAACGACGATAGAAGTTCGCGAAGCCGAGAAAGCGCTGCAGCTCGACGCGTGACTTAGGGACGGGCCAATCAATGACAGCTTGGACCTTAGCGGGATCCATCTTAATGCCTTCAGCGGAAATAACAGAACCGAGAAATGTGACGGAGGAGGCATGAAAAGTGCACTTCTCAGCCTTCACAAAAAGACAATTCTCTAAAAGGCGCTGGAGGACACGTCGAACGTGCTGAACATGAATCTGGAGTGACGGTGAAAAAATCAGGATATCGTCAAGGTAAACGAAAACAAAGATGTTCAGCATGTCTCTCAGGACATCATTGACTAATGCCTGAAAGACAGCTGGAGCGTTAGCGAGGCCGAAAGGAAGAACCCGGTATTCAAAGTGCCCTAACGGAGTGTTAAACGCCGTCTTCCACTCGTCCCCCTCCCTGATGCGCACGAGATGGTAAGCGTTACGAAGGTCCAACTTAGTGAAAAACCTGGCTCCCTGCAGGATCTCGAAGGCTGAAGACATAAGAGGAAGCGGATAACGATTCTTCACTGTTATGTCATTCAGCCCTCGATAATCTATGCAGGGGCGCAGAGACCCGTCCTTCTTCTTGACAAAAAAAAACCCCGCTCCGGCGGGAGAGGAGGAGGGGACTATGGTACCGGCGTCAAGAGCTACAGACAAATAATCTTCGAGAGCCTTACGTTCGGGAGCCGACAGAGAGTATAGTCTACCCCGGGGGGGGGTGGTTCCCGGAAGGAGATCAATACTACAATCATACGACCGGTGTGGAGGAAGAGAGGTGGCCCTGGACCGACTGAACACCGTGCGCAGATCGTGATATTCCTCCGGCACCCCTGTCAAATCACCAGGCTCCTCCTGTGAAGAAGAGACAGAGGAAACAGGAGGGATAGCAGACATTAAACATTTCACATGACAAGAGACGTTCCAGGAGAGGATAGAATTACTAGACCAATTAATGGAAGGATTATGACAAACTAGCCAGGGATGGCCCAAAACAACAGGTGTAAAAGGTGAACGAAAAATTAAAAAAGAAATGGTTTCACTATGATTACCAGAAACAGTGAGGGTTAAAGGTAGCGTCTCACGCTGAATCCTGGGGAGAGGACTACCATCCAGGGCGAACAAGGCCGTGGGCTCCTTTAACTGTCTGAGAGGAATGTCATGTTCCCGAGCCCAGGTCTCGTCCATAAAACAGCCCTCTGCCCCAGAGTCTATTAAGGCACTGCAGGAAGCTGACGAACCGGTCCAGCGTAGATGGACCGACAAGGTAGTGCAGGATCTTGAAGGAGAGACAGGAGTAGTAGCGCTCACCAGTAGCCCTCCGCTTACTGATGAGCTCTGGCCTTTTACTGGACATGAAGTGACAAAATGACCAGCGGAACCGCAATAGAGACAGAGGCGGTTGGTGATTCTCCGTTCCCTCTCCTTAGTCGAGATGCGGATACCTCCCAGCTGCATGGGCTCAGCACCCGAGCCGGCAGAGGAAGATGGTAGTGATGCGGAGAGGGGGGCAACGGAGAACGCGAGCTCCTTTCCACGAGCTCGGTGACGAAGATCAACCCGTCGCTCAATGCGAATAGCGAGTTCAATCAAGGAATCCACGCTGGAAGGAACCTCCCGGGAGAGAATCTCATCCTTTACCTCTGCGCGGAGACCCTCCAGAAAACGAGCGAGCAAAGCCGGCTCGTTCCAGCCACTGGAGGCAGCAAGAGTGCGAAACTCAATAGAGTAGTCTGTTATGGATCGATTACCTTGACATAGGGAAGACAGGGCCCTGGAAGCCTCCTCCCCAAAAACAGATCGATCAAAAACCCGTATCATCTCCTCCTTAAAGTCCTGATACTGGTTAGTACACTCAGCCCTTGCCTCCCAGATTGCCGTGCCCCACTCACGAGCCCGTCCAATAAGGAGAGATATGACGTAGGCGACACGAGCAGTGCTCCTGGAGAAAGTGTAGGGCTGGAGAGAAAACACAATATCACACTGGGTGAGGAACGAGCGGCATTCAGTGGGCTCCCCAGAGTAACACGGCGGGTTATTGATTCTGGGCTCCGGAGATTCGAAAGCCCTGGAAGTGGCCGGTGGATCGAGGCGGAGATGGTGAACCTGTTCTGTGAGGTTGGAGACTTGGGTGGCCAGGGTCTCAACGGCATGTCGAGCAGCAGACAATTCCTGCTCGTGTCTGCCTAGCATCGCTCCCTGGATCCCGACGGCTGAGTGGAGAGGATCCGAAGTCGCTGGGTCCATTCTTGGTCGGATTCTTCTGTTACGGAGCGTGAATGAGGACCCAAAAGCGAATTAACTTAAACAGAGCTTCTTTAATTACCAAACATAGGTAGGCTCAGACGGACCGGCAGATTCCGACAGGACAAGACAAGGTTACAGCAAACATGACGACAGTCTGGTTCAGGCATGAAACACAACAAACAAGAATCCGACAAGGACAGGAGCAGGAACAGAGAGAGATATAGGGACCTAATCAGAGGGAAAAAGGGAACAGGTGGGAAAAGGGGTGACGAGGTGGTTAGGAGGAGACAAGGCACAGCTGGGGGAAAGAGGAGGAGAAAAGGTAACCTAACAACAACCAGCAGAGGGAGACAGGATGAAGGGAAAGGACAGAGACAAGACACAACATGACAGTACATGACATATACACCTGCATTACTTGCTGTTTGGGGTTTTAGGCTGGGTTTCTGTATAGCACTTTGTGACATCACCTGATGTAAGAAGGGCTTTATAAATAAAAGTACATTTGATATGGTCTGATTGATAGAACAGACTTGGTTTAGGTTCCCGAAAGCTTCGTAGCTATTGTGGTCCTTTATTTCTCTCAATGACCCAAACTGATGCACACTAAGAAGAGCAAACCACTTCATTTAATGAGATATGCACATGCCAATGTCCAGTGTTGGGAAGTAGTGAGCTACGTGTAGTTCAATTAAACTACATTTTGGGGTAGCTTGGTGGTAATTGAACTAAATTCAAATCTTGTTATTGTTTTCTGTAGTTTTTTGTGTCATGTAGCAGTGTCGCCAACTACTGGAACTCCACACTGTTTTTTATAAGTAGGCAATAATTGTATTTTTTGACATCAGGCATGTTTAATTCTCACTTGAAACATTGTTTTTGTTTAATAAGATAAACTACACATTCTGTTAACATCGATTTGTATTCTATGGCATTTCAGATTTAGATATGATCATTTTTCATTAAGTAGTTTGGATGTAGTGAAATACTTTTTCAAAGTAACTTTTTCACAAGGGTAGCTTTAGTGTGGTGTGGTGTCAGGAAAATAACCTCACACTCAACGTCAACAAAACTAAGGAGATGATTGTGGACTTCAGGAAACAGCAGAGGGAACACCCCCCTATCCACATCGATGGAACAGTAGTGGAGAGGGTAGCAAGTTTTAAGTTCCTCGGCATACACATCACAGACAAACTGAATTGGTCCACTCACACAGACAGCATTGTGAAGAAGGCGCAGCAGCGGCTTGACACCAAAAGCACTCACAAACTTCTACAGATGCACAATCGAGAGCATCCTGGCGGGCTGTATCACCGCCTGGTACGGCAACTGCTCCGCCCTCAACCGTAAGGCTCTCCAGAGGGTAGTGAGGTCTGCACAACGCATCACCGGGGGCAAACTACCTGCCCTCCAGGACACCTATACCACCCGATGTCACAGGAAGGCCATAAAGATCATCAAGGACATCAACCACCCGAGCCACTGCCTGTTCACCCCGCTATCATCCAGAAGGCGAGGTCAGTACAGGTGCATCAAAGCTGGGACCGAGAGTCTGAAAAACAGCTTCTATCTCAAGGCCATCAGACTGTTAAACAACCACCACTAACATTGAGTGGCTGCTGCCAACACACTGACACTGACTCAACTCCAGCCACTTTAATAATGGGAATTGATGGGAAATGATGTAAATATATCACTAGCCACTTTAAACAATGCTACCTTATATAATGTTACTTACCCTACATTATTAATCTCATATGCATACGTATATACTGTACTCTATATCATCGACTGTATCCTTATGTAATACATGTATCACTAGCCACTTTAACTATGCCACTTTGTTTACATACTCATCTCATATGTATATACTGTACTCGATACCATCTACTGTATCTTGCCTATGCTGCTCTGTACCATCACTCATTCATATATCCTTATGTACATATTCTTTATCCCCTTACACTGTGTACAAGACAGTAGTTTTGGAATTGTTAGTTAGATTACTTGTTATTACTGCATTGTCGGGACTAGAAGCACAAGCATTTCGCTACACTCGCATTAACATCTGCTAACCATGTGTATGTGACAAATAAAATTGGATTTGATTTGATTTGAGTGTAGCTCAACGTCTTCCAGTGTGAAATAATTGGTAGCTTGGGAAACTATCTATTTTCAGAGTAGCTTCCCCAACACCGCCCATGTCCAGGGAGCAGATAGTATGCCAACTCCAGATGATCTTTTATTGTCGAGACTTAACATTTCAATTTGTGTTTCATTCAATCCAAATAATGAGCTATACCGTGTTCGTTACGCTAGCATCCAATCAACGCTTCATCCAATCATCACAATTCCCAACAGACACAGACTCTAAATTCCCAGGGAAACATAGTTCTAAATGTAGTTCTAATATCTGGTCCCCCATGTGCTAATCTGTCAAACCTGTCCCCAAATTCCATCTGTCTCGGCTCTAACACTGTACCAGGATTCAGTTTCATTGACAACGGCAATTTATAAAAACATGACAGAAATTTGGAGGGATAAAAAAAGCCTTTGTTGCCATGGTAATACCAAACTGATGCCAAGCTCTTGATTCTGTCTCTTGGGTTTTGAAGCGGAAAAATTTGATCAAATTTCATAGAAATTTCTCCCCAGAGTCCAGTTTCAGCAAATTCGATGTGTTTTCTAGTACAATGAAACACAAAATAGAATTCCACTATTTTGAAGAGTCACTTTTGTTTTGCAAACGGACACGGAAAACCTCACCACTTTTCTCTCTTTCATAACTTTTCATGTCTTACTTTTATTTTCTATCTCTCTCATCTTAGCTTTACATCCAATTATGTATTTCTTCGTTCCCTGTCACTATCTTCCCTCATCACCCTCTCCTGTTATCTCTTATTTTTCTCCATCTCTATTTTTCCTTCTACATGCAACATATTCTCACAATTTATTTTCCACACAACAAAATGTCAGCGCAATGTAGCCTTGTTGGATTATATCCAATGGTGTCTCATCAGGAACAACGTCATTTTCTAGTGCTATAGTGGATCCCTGCTGGCCTTACATCATTAAGAAAACCCTGCACCAGTCATGTCCTCCAAACAAAAATAACATGAGGCTAATTTGGTTATTGGGATTATGAAGACCCATTTCCTAATGACCCGCAGGCTATGATAATAGGAGCATCAACGACGTCACCTGGTTGGTTGTCGTGGTAACCAGCCTACCTTCTAAGCATGCTGCCACCAACTGCCATTTGATGGCTTGGGCCAGATAAAACAAACACACACACACAAACATAATAACAAAAACACTGCTTAGAGCAGGGATGGGCAATTTTGATGGGGTGGGAGCCACAAAAAATCTGAACTCATCATGGCTGGCCGCTGTGGCTCGCGGGTCTGCATTCCCACATCCATACCCACACATGTAGTCAGAGCCAGTCCGAGCCTTTCGGTGGCCCAAAGCAACATTTTGTTTACCCCACCTTGCGAGCAAAACATTTTAGCGTTCCCGCTCTTGACAGCAGAGAGAAAAGAAATCCTGCCATTCTACACATTTTACCATGGGGAGGAGAGAAGATTTTGCCATTTTATAGCTATTTTCATGCTGTTCTTAACATTTTTCCTTGAGGCAGAGAGAGAAATGTTCAGTTTTACAGCTAATTTCCTGCAATTATACACATTTTGCCATAGGGTGGAGAGAAATGTTTGCAGCTTTTTATATGATATCTGAGCGAGAGTGACTCAATGGGGGCTCCCCGGTCAGCAATAAACCACTATTACTACAAGTTTAGATAGCTGGCCGCAAGACTAACTCACCAATCTAACAAATATTAGCTGACATGGTTAATTGAGTGACTGTCATTGACTGACATAACAAGAGAACACTGCTAATGCACAACAAAATATTGACATTGCACCTTGTGTATTCTACTGTTCTAACTCTCAATCTCAAACTGAACACCCCCCCAAAAAATATTATGATTTATTTATCTTTGTCTTTGGAAATTGATCCGCGGACGTACGCCACTTGCCCATACCTGGCTTAGACGGAAGATGAATGAAAGACAATATGTTGTAACTCAACAGGGGAAATAATGCAGACAATTACATTGATGGAAGCCAGAATCTATCTGCAATATCTGAAGTCAATGCACATGTTAATACAGACACAAGATGAAATTACATTTTAAAAGCTGGAATTGCAATTACTGACAAGGATTTGACCTTTTGTCCAAGTCTATAAAAAAACATGTTCTTGTTTGTAAAAAGCATGTTATTCAATTTGATGTAAATTTCTACAATGGCACATTTAGGGCAGAAACACCTTTCAAGTTTTTTCTGATCAGTGGTCGTGAAGAAGACAAGGTGAAGGCTTGGCAAGCCAGGCAGTAGGGTGGCAATATTCCCGAACTGTTCCTAAAATTCACATGTTTTCCGGTTGGAGGATTCCCTAGCTGCTTATTCCCTCCTGAAAACCTGTAACATTTTGGAAAGTCTCCTGGAAATGTGTTACACCATCCACGTCCTTATAGTGGGTTTGGTTCTGGTGGAGGCTCCTCGTTCCTCCCCACTCCTAATGCCCTTTCGCACTGTGTCAACTTTAGGGAGAGTGTCAACAGCTATGAAAAGGCAGTACTGTAACAGGCTAGTGGCTAGTCACTAGCGCTAGTCGCTAATTGCTGACCCTAAAAGAGCCAATTAGCGACTTCATGCTCTGCTCCAGGGGTCCCAAGGGAAGGGTTTGCACTGCACACCAGTCGAGTCTTCACACACACAGCAGCCAGACATGGCCCATCTGTCTTTCTTCTTAATCATCCATCTACCCATACTTTCTTTATTCCTCTCATTACAAAACGGACAATATACAGTACAAGTCAAACGATTGGATACACCCACTCATTCCAGGGTTTTCTTAATTTCTACTGTGCAAAGCTGTCATCCTGGGAAAGGGTGGCTACTTTGAAGAATATCAAATATAAAATATATTTTGATTTGTTTAATAACACTTTTTAGGTTCCGACATGATGATATGTGTTATTTCATAGTTTTGATGTCTTCACTAAATCCTTGGAATGAGTAGGTGTTTCGAAACCTTTGACTACTACTGTATGTCATTTAGCAGACGCTTTTATCTGAAGAAACCTACAGTCATGCATGCATACATTTGTGCAGCTGGCCCAGGAAATCAAACCCACTATCCTGGTATTGCAAGAGCCATGCTATACCAACTGAGCTACAGTGGACCGCAGAGCGACTGGCTGCTGTGTTTTGATGGAACGAGAGCAAGAGGTACCATGGGATACTGAATGTACAGTACAGTAGGTTTCAACTACTGATGAGGATCATTTCAGGGACAAGTCCTTATAGAAACAGTAGTGGTGCGAGGGTAAAATCACTGTGGAAGCCAAGCCAGGAAAAAAGCCATATTACAATGTGTTGTGATAATTGCTTTGTTTGCTCTATAACCTGTTAGTTCATATGCATTGACACTGTGATATACAGGCCTAAGACCAAGACAATAAGAAGACACGGTGGCAGAGTAAATTCAACCACACCTTTGTTTCATCTCAAAACTGGACAGCAATCTGTCCGGTGGAGTCCACAGTGCATATTGCATATATCAAATAGTTACATGACCTACATTCCAACATTTTTGGAGTACTAAACAACTATTGATTTAGAAAACCTTAACGCAAGTATCAACGAAAACAGGAGCTGCCCCCACTATTCCAGCACCATTTCAACTTCAACATTTTAACATCATCAAATCATCTGTGTTTTTTTCTAATACAGTGACATCTAATACCATCCTCTTTTCTTTCATGCTGCCAAAATGGTCTATGACAGTCATACAGTACACAATTTTAGTTTGTGTTGTCCTAGGCTGCTTGCCAAAAATGCTTGCTCGCTAGCCTAACTTCCTTTCATTGGCAATGAGTAGCCAGTTAGTTAAGATTATCCCAATACATCTAGGTACATATTGAACTTCCATCCTCTCAGGCCAGAGGCACAATGTATTGGCCAGTACGGAGAATTAAGAAAAACCACAAGTCTAAATCCCTATCTCCATCCATATCAAAATTTAGGAAAAGGCCAATTTTAGCTAGCCACCAGAGGACAACACAACAAAAGGCAACATTTCTATTTTTCTCTGTTAATGACGTTTGGCTTTTGATGTGATATGATAGGTGTGAAACCAAATCCAAACTGGCTTCCCTTGATGCTTTTTTTGGTGCGCGAGGACAATTCACAGTTGAGCTCATTCAGTTTAGTTCAACAATGATTAGCTATTATTTTATACTTTTTTATTAAGGAAGGCTAAATGCTCATTGGCTTCCCTTGCATTCAATGCTATAGGTGACAACAACGTCATACCATTTTTGACTAGACAGCATCAGATAAACAGTGGGGCAAAAAAGTATTTAGTCAGCCACCAATTGTGCAAGTTCTCCCACTTAAAAAGATGAGAGAGGCCTGTAATTTTCATCATAGGTACACTTCAAATAGGACAGACAAAATGAGAAAAAAAATCCAGAAAATCACATTGTAGGATTTTTAATTAATTAATTTGCAAATTATGGTGGAAAATAAGTATTTGGTCAATAACAAAAGTTTATCTCAATACTTTGTTATATACCCTTTGTTGGCAATGACAGAGGTCAAACGTTTTCTGTAAGTCTTCACACGTTTTTCACACACTGTTGCTGGTATTTTGGCCCATTCCTCCATGCAGATCTCCTCTAGAGCAGTGATGTTTTGGGGCTGTTGCTGGGCAAGACGGACTTTCAACTCCCTCCAAAGATTTTCTATGGGGTTGAGATCTGGAGACTGGCTAGGCCACTCCAGGACCTTGAAATGCTTATTTCGAAGCCACTCCTTCGTTGCCCGGGCGGTGTGTTTGGGATCATTGTCATGCTTAAAGACCCGGCCACGTTTCATCTTCAATGCCCTTGCTGATGGAAGGAGGTTTTCACTCAAAATCTCACAATACATGGCCCCATTCATTCTTTCCTTTACACGGATCAGTTGTCCTGGTCTCTTTGAAGAAAAACATCCCCAAAGCATGATGTTTCCACCCCCATGCTTCACTGTAGGTATGGTGTTCTTTGGATGCAACTCAGCATTCTTTGTCCTCCAAACACGACGAGTTGAGTTTTTACCAAAAAGTTATATTTTGGTTTCATCAAACCATATGACATTCTCCCAATCTTCTTCTGGATCATCCAAATGCTCTCTAGCAAACTTCAGACGGGCCTGGACATGTACTGGCTTAAGCAGGGGGACACGTCTGGCACTGCAGTATTTGAGTCCCTGGCGGCGTAGTGTGTTACCGATGGTAGGCTTTGTTACTTTGGTCCCAGCTCTCTGCAGGTCATTCACTAGGCCCCCCGTGTGGTTCTGGGATTTTTGCTCACCGTTCTTGTGATCATTTTGACCCCACGGGGTGAGATCTTGCGTGGAGCCCCAGATCGAGGGAGATTATCAGTTGTCTTGTATGTCTTTCATTTCCTAATAATTGCTCCCACAGTTGATTTCTTCAAACCAAGCTGCTTACCTATTGCAGATTCAGTCTTCCTAGCCTGGTGCAGGTCTACAATTTTGTTTCTGGTGTCCTTTGACAGCTCTTTGGTCTTGGCCATAGTGGAGTTTGGAGTGTGACTGTTTGAGGTTGTGGACAGGTGTCTTTTATACTGATAACAAGTTCAAACAGGTCCCATTAATACAGGTAACGAGTGGAGGACAGAGGAGCCTCTTAAAGAAGAAGTTACAGGTCTGTGAGAGCCAGAAATCTTGCTTGTTTGTAGGTGACCAAATACTTATTTTCCACCATAATTTGCAAATAAATTCTTTTTTTTTTCTCATTTTGTCTGTCATAGTTGAAGTGTACCTATGATGAAAATTACAGGCCTCTCATATTTTTAAGTGGCAGAACTTGCACAATTGGTGGCTGACTAAATACTTTTTTGCCCCACTGAATAGTGCTACACATACAGAGACAGAGTGCTGTTTCGCTCGCTCGGATGCTTTCTCCGGTGAGATACGTTCAGCCTCTTCCAAATTTAAGGAAGAATTATGAAACACAGAGTGATGAATGTGTTTTCTCTTTTTGTCTTGGTCATTATTTGGGGGAAGCCTGGCTTCCCTTGGCATCCATGAATACATGGCACTGTATATAAGTCTGTGATTGATGATCAAGAAGGTAGCACAAGGGTGAGGACCTTCGTTTCATGCTTTTTAATATACACTATTTGATGTATATATTGTATACATAAATACATGTATATACTGTACATATACTCAGTATGTATATTTATAACAGTATAGTATTTAGAAGACATTGGTCAATAGATATAGAATTCTGATCGAACATTATCGTCCTTTCCTCTTTGTCCCCATAATGCTATTTTGCTTTCCCTCTATCTCCTTCCCCAATTATTGTAGTCAGGCTTCTCCTTTTCTCTTCCCCTCTTCTATATCTTTCTTCTCCTTCTCTCCCCGGGTTATGGCAACACTGCTGAAAGATACTGTGCATTACAGAGCATCAGGGTAGAAGCGCATGATGACCGTACTCAAAACACTGTCATGTCCATTCAGTCCCCGCATTGACGCGGCTCACACAGGCTCAAGTCGTTGCCCCAGATTGCAACATGGTCGCCGTCAGTGCCATCCGCGAGCACATCAGTAGCATTGTCTCTGGCTTTAGCCCCCCCTCTCCTAACAGAGCAAATCCAACCTCCCGGGTCATGTTTATTAGGGCAAGCAATGGAAAACATTTCAAATCAAATCATTATTTCTGTGAGGTACGTGTGAGAATCTCAAGTTAGAATTCGGCCCACACTCACAGTGTACGACCGCTTTCCCTTTATTGAAGGCAAACGTCGTATTCAACACATTAGAAATATTGGGAAACCGAGAGAACTCCAAACGGAACCCACAAGACAAGCAGTGGAGAGAGCACTTACGTGCGTTGCCATTTACAAATACCCTGTTTTGTTCATGGTGTTTACCGTGTTGCGTTGTCACGACACTGACATGTAACTCTGGCAAGGAGTTAAAACAGATAAATAAGACAACGGCGTCAGAGAGTGGATAATCCCTTTTGTTTCGGCGGATTTGCTCTTCTCATGTGGTAAGGCAAACATCCTCTGTGAAACTGAAAGGGAGGGAGAGCAAAAAAAAACAAGTAGCTTTGATATGTAAAGCTAAAAAATCTTTACCTGAGGCCATACAATCATGGTTTCCCTCCTCAATTCAGAGGAATCAAAAGTGGGTAGAGAACAAAAGAGATGGGTGAGGAAAACAATAAATCTCTCTTTAGAGGAAGACGACAAAAGAAGAAGGGAAGAACGAACGCAAAGGAGGAAAAATAAATAAAGGGGGCAGGGGGGGGGCAAAGCAAGTTTTTCCTCGGTAGGAAAGCCAAGTTTGTTGTGCAAAATGCAAAGGAGAAAATGGTCTGGTTGTGCATTCCCATAGCTACACCCACCCACACCCCACATCGCTTTGCTATAATCACACATTTTAAAGGGTTAAAAGGTTACACAAGCATAGTGATAAAGTGCAATACAGTTCATTCCTTTTGGCCATGTTTCATGGTAACATGAGAGAACATTTATTTTTTTAGACACGTCCAAGGTCAAACTGTAATGTTGTTCCTTTTTGCGAAACCAGAACGTTACAAAATGAAACAGACAATAGAATTAACACCGCCACATTCACATTAGTGACACGCATTAGTGACTTTAACCACAGAGGCATAAGCTCAGAGGTCATCTTCATGTTTTTCACTTTCCCTCTTTTTGACTTCATCTAAAATAGTGGGGGCTGGAATGAACTTAACCAACTTAACTATTTCCATAAACTGTATGGACACAGAGCGTCCAGCAACAGGAAATTCAAATCAACACATTGTTTTGGCCACGTCAAGAGCAGCTAACCGAGTAGCCATCACCGGGTGGCTCGGGGATATGAGTTATCAAAACGGTGGCCCTGCGAAGCGCTTCAACTAATCTAATCTTGCTGATCTCTCCCTGTATGTCTCCTAATGCACGTCTGACCTCATTCTGTTTGGAGGGATACGTCGGAGGGAGGAGAGGAGAAATCCGGGTAAACAAGTCTAATTCGCAGAGTCAATCCGAGAAGATGTGTGAGAAGCTGCCTTAACGGGTGGCGACATGGTGGCAGCGTTTGCCACTTGCATGCCAGCATTGTCCTGAGGGGGGGGGACAGTAGCTGTTACACTTACAGAGAGGGCAAGGAAATACTGGCCTCAAAATAGAATGTGGGGCATTAAGTGATCACGTTTTGGGTGATATTTGCTTACATTGTTCTGTTAAATCGGATACCACTAAATCAGTGTTATACTATATTTCATTAAAGGGAAAAGTACCTAGGTAGGATGATGTTGTAAATGTCTTTTTCGGGTATTCATGTCTGAGATGGTACTGAATATCATCAAAGTCAGACCAAAAGAGGGTAGACATTCCTCCATTATACCAATGTGTTATTTGCCTCAGCTCTATCTGTACTGTGATTTTAGCTGTTTGAACCAAAATGGCAGCTACAGTGTGCGATAGTTGCCACTGTTGTCTTTTTCAAAGTTTTGCTAGAGAAGTAGAGGCGGATGTCACTCATACCTGCTTAACAGACCCTACTGTGCCAGTAATGGTTGGACAGCGGGCCAAAGACAGACTGCTGAGCCAGACAGGTGGACATTGGTGATAAGGAGATTTCAGAGCCACATATAACTGAGTGGCAAAGCAGTTTGGAGGATATCCAGCTGAGGACAGTTAATAACTGATGGAGAGAAGTGCTAGAGATTGTCATCTTCTATCTCTCCTCCCACCGCAAATTGATCCTAAATTCTATGTGAATGAATAAACGGATTGTGGCTCATAAGCTTTATAAGTTGGTCATATACAGTATGCCAATTTTAGTCATAGATGCTTATACTGTTTTTACATGAAAGTCGTTGTATTTCTATAACTGACAGTTGTCAATACCGATGCCTGTAACACAATAACCATTAGTTTTGAACTGTACACCGCGTTTGCTTCTCTCAACAGATCTCTACTCATAACGATCCATGGTAAAGATATGACAAAGAGTCAATCAGATATGTGGGAGGGCCCTTGTCAAGGAACTCACAGAGCCGTCTGCTAAACATTTGTTCAAACAAAGATTGATTGTGTTGGAAAACCACTGATCCAATGTGTGGCTCTCGCCTCCTCTCCTCTCCTCTCACCACCACAGAAGAGTGGAGGACGTGCTATCCCTCCCTCCACCCTCGTGAGAGGAGTGATGTGAGAGTTGGCAGCGGAGGTGAAAAACACTCATTATGTCCTTTTACTTGTACACTTTTCTGATGAGTTATTTTGTTGAAGGTTATTGTGTACCGTGTATGTGGTGACTTCCTGCTATAACCTGAAAGGGTTCTTAGGCTTGTCCCTGTAGGAGAACCCTTTTTGGTTCCAACAAAGAACGCTCAAAGAAACCTTTCTTCAGGGAGAAAAGGGAGAAAGGTTCTACGTAGAACCCAACCCCAAACCCTACCCGTCTTCAAATAACTCTTTTTTTCTAAGAGTGTATAAATGAATGGAACAAAATTATAATTGAAGTGGGAGTACATGTGCACATGTACCGTAGACCCATATAATGAATGTAGAGCAGACTCTGAACTGTTAAAACAATGCTGAAATAGAATAACAAATGTCCACCCTTTCAAAGTGAGTTTCACAAGGGGACACAGCATCAAAACAAATCCTTTCTCAGAGTGTATGAGTGTGTTGGGTCGTTGATGTGCCATGTGCCCTGGCCAGCCAGTGCGCTTGCCCTACTGTTCATTTGCTCATAACCTCTGACCTCTACACACGTCAAAAACCAAAATGAAAAAACATAGGCGGTGAGGTGAGAGAGGGCATATCCTTCTGCTATAGGGATGAAGGGGAAACTTTGTGGATGGCGTGTGTATCACCATGGGAACGTTCACCCTTTGGTCAAGGCCCCGCCCCCATCAGGCCAGGCTCACAGCCCCTCTTGACAGCAGTGACACGACAAGCAGGTGGGCCAAGGATAGAGATGGTGAATGTGGGCACAGCAGTGTGCCCCATTATGCCCTCAGAGGGCAGCCTCCTTGACCAAGTGATTGTAACATGGGGGTTCTTCACTGTAAGGGGAGAATGGGTTCTCTTGGGTTGCCCGGGAAGGGTAAATAACAGCAGGGGTGGTGGACACAGGGTCACTCAAAGACTCTACTCAAGCTCCAAATAAATAAATCACACTTTTCAATACACTATAATTCACACAGTATACTGTAGTTGCCCTGATTTTGAGCGATCCTGTTTCAGTAAAAACATATCAGGCACAGCAACATCGGAGTGGTCGTACTGCCCACTGGCCGGTGCTTCAGAATTCCGATGGCCAAGAAGAACGTGTTCAAACATTCATTAGTTCCCTGTGCCGTTGGCCTACTAAATACAACGTAAATTGTATCGGTATATGTACTTATCTGTCTAGTGCAGTTGGGACAGTTGTGAGTGAATGTATTCATGTCCTCTATGTTGTTAGTGTTTGCAACATGATGGACTGACATCACAAAATGTGTCTGATTGTGAGAATGCATGTGTCTGTGATCCTTTTAATGAAGGTGATGCCAAAGAAACATGTCCATCCTGGATGGACAATGAAGATTGATTCTTTTCTAATCTGAAACAACATGGATGTTACCTGGGTATCAGCAACAAGAACAGACACTTTAGTATGAAAAGTCCTTATCATAAAAGGAACTGAGTAGGCATAGCAAGCCAAACAAGCATTTTTGTGGAACAAACCATATCTTTAGTTTTCTTGGCAACAACAAGTCAATTTAATCCGGCCAACTTTTTGGAGACACCAAATGTGTTTCAAGTAAAAGACTTTCACCCATCAATCTGCTCTGTCTCCCATAGTGACTTATTTTACACTCTACGGGGCTAGTAACAAAAGTGTATTGTATTATACTAAAACAGCCTCAGTTTTAGCTATTCCAACACCCGAGTAGTCAGAACAGGCTTTTCCTCCAGGGGGTAAAATGCCCAAGCCTCACATGCCGTCCTCCTGCATGCAAACATCTGCCAGGATACTCAAGGGACCTCCCTCCACACTGTTCCTTCTCAACAGATCCTCGCCATGCCCATACCACTATAATCACATGCACAGCAAGCGTGACAGTCAAGGGACGTTGGGAGAAAAAAAAAGCTGCAAATTGGATCGAAATTGCGTCAGTGTATTTTTCTTAAACACGGCATTGTTAAAATGATCTTTGTTTTCCATGTGTGCCTCAAAATCTCAATTTCATCTTACTGCCAAATGGGTTATAGCCTAATACTATTTACATTCCTTTAACTAATCTTCTAGTTGTTATGCCCAGTGATTTTAAGGGACTACACGCAGGTGAAAACAAAATGGAGGAAATATAGCATTACCTAATTCATTTTTTATGTCATTGGTCACTAATGAAAGTTAACCAGGAACCATCCACAATTGTTGAAAACCATTGGGACATCGCTGTTCTCTCTTGATTCTCCCTCTTGGCTTTGTTCACAGAGCCGTTTCCCACAAATCCACTGTTCTTCAGTCTCCGAGAGCTTAAACACCTGCTTCTCCTCTCCTTTGATAATTACAAACGGAGCACTTCTTAATCCGCTCTAATAGTGTTCAAGCTGAGTTGGTTCGCAGCTACTAATTATACTCACCAGCATGGGGGGGTTTGGTCGTCTCTGGGTAGTACAAGTTTGACTCAGTACCTTTCGGAATAAACAAAGTCCCTGAGCTACAGTAGCAGAGTAGGGCTCTTTTCCCAAATCATGTTTCTGAAGAATTGAGGAAAAACAACTTGAGAAAAAAGGTCTGCAGATGGTCTAGGGTCCAGATTCAACTCCAGAATCGGCCATCTTGTTGACTATGACACTTAACATAGATGCTGTGGTACTGTACTGTGTATCATAACTAGCTTAAGACCTATGAAAATGCAAAGGAAGACTGTTGCGGTGAAAATATTCGCAAACACAGTGAACTCTCAACGAGAATCTCGTCAGACATTTACCAAAGCACATTTCCGTTTCTCGCTTTTTAAAACAAACCTTAAAATGACTCATTTTAGGGAACATAAACCTAAAAGTCTTTTGACACGAAAGTTGAAGTGTATCCATTTTCCTGTGGAAGCCGTAGTGAACATATGTGTGTCATGCAATGTTTTACGTAAGACATCTTGACGGCCATATGTGCACCCAATTACCGTCCCACCAAAGGAAGAAATTCTCTCCGACTCTGAAGGATGCACACAGGCAAGTCACTCCCAGAGACCACCATAGGGACTCATCATCTATAGCTTTCTTCCTGAAGTCAGTTAGCGCAATCATATCATCATTACCGCTGGAGCTGCTTCTTCTTAAATCAAATGATGTTTTCTGACTTCCACAGAAAAGTCTGTTCGTTTTACTGTAACTCCAGAGCTTTTGCCCGGGGCTTTATAAACATAAGGGGGACGTCGATCTGTGCTCATCAAAAGCTCACTTACAGGGAACAAAGATAAAACACCATTTAAACGGTGAGCAATCCAAATGTGTTGCTGTTCCTGATGTGCAGATTCAGAAGTGGCTGTTTGTTTAAATTGCACACACAATCGACACGGGGAGTGAAAGACAGAAGCCTGGGAAGAGGAGGATGAGAGGGCGAGGAGAGAGGAGCCCCAAAATTAGGTGGAAGGAGTGTGAGATATTCGGAACTGGAGGTAGTCTAAGACAAAAGGGGGAGGAGTGTCAGATATTCGGAACTGGAGGTAGTCTAAGACAAAAGGGGGAGGAGTGTGTGATATTCAGAACTGGAGGTAGTCTTAAGACAAAAGGGGAGGAGTGTGTGATATTCAGAACTGGGTGTAGTCTAAGACAAAAGGGGAGGAGTGTGTGATATTCAGAACTGGAGGTTATCTAAGACAAAAGGGGGAGGAGTGTGAGATATTCGGAACTGGAGGTAGTCTAAGACAAAAGGGGAAGGAGTGTGAGATATTCAGAACTGGAGGTAGTCTAAGACAAAAGGGGAGGAGTGTGTGATATTCAGAACTGGAGGTAATCTAAGACAAAAGGGGGAGGAGTGTGAGATATTCGGAACTGGAGGTAGTCTAAGACAAAAGGGGGAGGAGTGAGAAATGAAATGGGGGTGATATGGAAGTAAAGAGAAGACGGAGCAATGGAAAGAAATGCACAATGTATTATGAAAATGAGGATGAAAGACAATGCAGAATGTGTGCTCTGTCTAAATGAAGGCAAAAGAGTGAATGCCTGCCTGTGCAGCTACTCAGCCTGTACCTTACAGTTCAACTGAAACAGAGATGATTGGGGAATATTCAATGTACCATTCTTCAGGACCTGTCTGTTTGCTGTTATAGGTTCAATCACCACAGAGCTATGTTAGGACATACAGTACAAGCTAGATCAGACATCCGAGAAAAACTGCAAGCTAGCCTACATCAGACGAAAATGGTCTGCGTGTTGCATTTAGTTGTACCAGAAAGGGAGTGTTCCGGTTCAGGCCATAGCAGGCCAAGCCTCAAGCCTCAACTCCTCACCATGTCCTTCCCCACGCCCCTGAAGTCGCCCATTACTCACGCTGTGTTCATGAACTCCAGATGCTCCCACCCGGGAGAATAGAGTCAGCTAACGCTCATCCCTCTTCATTCCCGCTAACAATTTGGTAATGAAATATAGATTTTTAGTTAGATTCATATTGATGCTATTAGCTTTGCATTGATAAATCACCCTGGCCGGGGGCTCGGCCGTGACCGCGGCTGGCTACAATAGAGTTGGGGGGAGATAACAATCAAGTCATCCATGTGTTAATTTGATTGATACATCTTATTTCTCTTCTGTGTCTCTTAGCTGGCTCGCTCTGTCTCTCTCTCCATCTCTCTTAGTCTCGGGAACACCGTTTCATAACAATGGATCAGTACAAATTGCATTTGTGCAGTATTTATGGCTGTCCATTACCTAACTCAGCCCTCAGTCTTTCTCTCTTTCACACACACACGTCCAAACACACATGTGCACACACACACACACACACACACACACAAACAGAACAACAATACTGGTACTCTGATACCTCCTACAACAAATTCAGCACAGTTGGTTACTCGTACCAAGTGTTTTGCTCAATTACTATTATCAAGAGTATATCATAACCATGGCAGTAATGGATATGATTTTCACAGTGCCCTACCGTACAGTTGTTTATGTGTCTGGGGGCTAGGGTCAGTTTGTTATATCTGGAGTACTTCTCCTGTCTTATCCGGTGTCCTGTGTGAATTTAAGTATGCTCTCTCTAATTCTCTCTTTCTCTCTTTCTTTCTCTCTCTCGGAGCACCTGAGCCATAGGACCATACCTCAGGACTACCTGGCATGATGACTCCTTGCTGTCCCCAGTCCACCTGGCCGTGCTGCTGCTCCAGTTTCAACTGTTCTGCCTGCGGCTATGGAATCCTGACCTGTTCATCGGACGTGCTACCTGTCCTAGACCTATTATTTGACCATGCTGGTCATTTATGAACATTTGAACGTCTTGGCCATGTTCTGTTATAATCCCCACCCGGCACAGCCAGAAGAGGACTGACCACCCCTCATAGCCTGGCTCCTCTCTAGGTTTCTTCCTAGGTTTTGGGCTTTCTAGGGAGTTTTTCCTAGCCAACGTGCTTCAACACCTGCATTGCTTGCTGTTTGGGGTTTTAGGCTGGGTTTCTGTACAGCACTTTGAGATATCAGCTGATGTACGAAGGGCTATATAAAGAAATTTGATTTGATTTATAATCTCAAATTCAGCAGTTCAGCAGTACAACTGTCCCAAATCCCAGATCCATTATTTTTACCTGCTTTGTATCTGCATGATTTAGTTTAGCGCACGTATCATGAAAGTCCCAAGCCATTGCATGTATCTGGGTTGTGTTCATTAGGGCACACAAAGATTTTTTTTGCAATAGTACACATTTCTTATTGAATAAGTATAAGTAGTCCCTTTCTGTTTGAGCCTGTTTCCTTCTGTTTCCTTCTGTTCTGTAATGAACATGTCCCAGAGGTCGACTATAGGCACTTAAATGTTGAGAGAGAGGAGTTTGGATTGAAGTCAGTGGTTATATTTGATATAATTTAATAGGAGTTTGGTGAGATGAAATACTAACATTTAATATGCTATAGTCTTTGTATATGGCTCCCCTCATTTGGACAACTATAGCCATGTGGTAAAACCAGCTAACAACATGCCACCTGTCATTTAATCACAATTCTGTTGTAGATGCAAACATAAATGGTTCAATATTTAATGCAGAGCTGATATGAGTATGGCTTCAGTAATATGTTTAAGAGTGATGTATAGGTGAGTTGGTACTTTAGCAACAAAACCGACACGTGCACAACAATGAGGCAAAACAGACAGGGTTGGCTTAGATTGTTGATTTAAACTTTATTTATTCGCCAATGTTTATTGAAAATATAAATAAAGCTGCACAATGAGCACTTGTTGTCTCTCAAATACATCGTTACAGTTGTTGGTTAGCTAGCTAGTTAGCAACTTTTAGCCAAATTAGCATAGACGTGACATCAGTCCAAACACCTCAAAACCATAAATGGTGCCAAAAACCAGATCCAATGCAGAACGAGCCACTTACGATTCACCACATGGCAGGTTCTTGTCATTGCTGTCTGGCTATCAAGAAACGATGACAACACACAGCCCCCCCCCCCCCCCCCTCCCTTTAAAGCACACGTATTGGTTTTATGATGTTGTCAGCTAACCCTTCTTTGTGTCATAGTATATGATCTGAGTAGACTAAGAGTTACAGTAAGCAGACACCACTAGGGAGGAGACAGGCTGAAAAGTGTTCTCCTCACACGGTGTGGTGTTGGCCGACACTGGGCTCTTTATCAGGAGAGTAATAGTGCAGCACTGCTAACCAGGAGACCTCAGGCTGTTTGTTTTCCTCTAACAAGGTGAGTCTTTGCTTTTTCTTTCCCTCCTCTCTTCTTCCCTCTATTTCTTTCTCCTGGAAAAGTTGGAGAAGCTGACCGATGACAAGGGGGTCAAAATTGATGCCACTGCTCTGGCGTAAAGCATCACAGCATAGAAAAGGGTCAGGCACACAATTACAAATATTTTTTTACTTTTGACAGTGTTTCTGTTTTTTTGTCTCCCGTTTTGAGCCTAATGAACACAGCCCAGTAGTAATTTTTTTCAGAAGTGCCAACTATTTTGACGGGATTGATGGTTCGACATCACAAAGGCCGTAGGAGCTGAAATGTCTTATAACATTAGATCACTATTTTGTCAAACGTTTTCCATTGCATGCACTAATGAACACGACCCAGGTGCGCATGTGAGTCTACCTAGATGTCAGTCACGTCCCACGAACCCACTTCAATTTCCTATCGTAGGATGTCAAACAGCGGTCAGCGACAGTGAGGGAGGGGGAGGAAGAGTGCTCTAACGAGGGGTCAGGAGGGTAAGAGGGCTTTCAGGGGTCCTCTAATCACCCTGTCCCCGTCAATCGGTTGCCAATACCAATCGCCGCCGATGGCCATCCTTCACCCCAGCTGGGCAATAGTAATGGCTCACCCGTTAGCAGTGCGATCACCGAGTGCTTGAGCCGGAGAGACGGCGTCGCAGTGAGATCCATCACTTCGGCCCAGAGGTAGCGCTGCAACTGCCGCCGTTGTGCCCCGTAATGGCTGCCACTCCGATTGTCGCCCAGGTGTGACAAGATCCCCTGACAGAGAACAGAGAACAGGGCAATGCAGTCAGTAGAGGGGATAGAAAGAGAGGAAGAAAGGGAGGAAGGAAGAGAATCGAGGGAAGGGTGAGGGGTGCTAGAAAATACTATGCACAGAAGAAGAAAGAACAGTGGAGTGGAGAACAGGAGATAATGAGAGGAAAAGAAGGAGGGGCGATGATAGAGGGCGGATGAGGGAGGGAGGAGGAGGGAAGGTGTTAAAGAAGCGACGGGAGCAGCACAGAAATTTCAGGCACGACGCCCCGGTGGCACTGGGTAATGAGGCAGCACAGCAGAATATACCCAGACCGTCGTTTGATAAAGGCGAGCTGACACCGGAGCGTGGATAGGTGCTTTTGTGATGCAGACACATGTCCATCCATCACTTCTCTGCACTCCTGAGGGGGAGGTGCGTGTGTGTGTGTGTGTGTGTGTGTGTGTGTGTGTGTGTGTGTGTGTGTGTGTGTGTGTGTGTGTGTGTGCGTGCGTGCGTGCGTGCGTGTGTGCGTGAGAGAGAGGGAGAGATAGAGTGTCTAGGGACTGAAATGGTCCAAGAACGGCCACAAACAGCTTGTGGCACACTGGACATTACAGGGAAAACAAATGTGATACATTTTTTGAAAGGGGTTTCAAATGAGACATTACACCCAGGGCGGGCAAAGACATCAGTGGCAACACTTCACTTAAATGGTAAGTCATAAAGCCTTCACAACTCTGACATGAATCATTCATGACCGGTCTTCTCCATGAATGTAAAACAAGCCAAGATACAAAGTACCCACAATTATTTTCCTTTTTACTGTCCATCTAACTAAATTGCAGTGGTTACATTGCAAAATATATTTGACATTCATGATGCATATGTAATATCTCCATTGATTTACTATGTTTCTACAAACAACTACACAGCATAATGATGGGACCCTTAGAGAGAACAAAAAAAGATATAAAGAAACAACCGAGTGGAATCAAACCAGACTCGAACCCACAGGCATGCAGCACCAAGACCTGGGTCATGTTCAGTATTGCACAGCATAGAAAAACATATTATAACATGTTCAAGAGAAAATTAAACGACCAAACCAACAGCAAAAAATGCTGGAAGGTGAGGCCACAATCAGGGTTTGGGTCCATTTTAGTTTCACTCTGAAACATCTTGAGTTGAGGTGGAACTGATCCCTGCCTTGCCTCAAGATCAGGGTGTATCTAAATGCTCTCCAAAGCATGCATGAACTGACTGGTTGTGGAATAGAGGTACTGTATGTTACGTCCTTGTTGAGGTAACTGGTGTTTCTTGTAGTGTGTCTGCACATTGCGTGTGAAATAGTGTGAAATGTGTTGTGAATTCTCCGGCTCTAAAATTAGTAAGCCAAACACACACGCACACACACAATGAAGCAGAGCTTTCCAGGAAAATAAGAGGAGACTTTTACGCCCTAAAATTGGATGCTATACTAACTGTACACAGCCATGAAGCCAGAACACAATTCCACCCATCAGCAGAAACAAACAAAGGCCCACTTTGTTCCATTGTTCTCCACATATCGTTTCTCGTCTTCCACAGTTGTTTGTTGAACAATACGTACGCAGTACTGTTCACACAAAGAAGACACGTCATTCTGGAAATGATCTGTTGACTTTAGCTTCCATTTGCAACTCATTGCCACCTGTTTCTATTTCAAAAGGCAACCGATACATAACACGAAACGGAATTCACTGAATTCGTTTTCAATCTGATTTCTATGCAGGGTGACTTACAAAATGCTGATGGTGAAACAACGGCATATCACTTTCATCGCGCATAAATCCTTCAAGTGTCAACTTTCACCACACTATTATAAAACAGTCTTGTATTGCTGCTGCGGCCACGGGGGAACAAACTTCTTACACGCTCGATAACATGGGGGACCCTGCCTTGAGTAGGAGCAACACCCCCCCCCCCCCCCCTCCGAAAAAAGTGTGCTGACTTGATTTTCACACCCCTTGTTGTTGTCTTACTTCCCATATATTCTCATCAACGTGTTGTTGGTTCAGCATCTGTTATTGTCAAGATGGCCACCTGTCTCCGTTGCTCTCCTGAGATGAGAGACAGGACAGTTTACACATGCCAGAGCATAACCAGACATAATGTACAGTGAAGCTATATAGCTTCTATGTTTTTATTTTTATTTTACCAGGTAAATTGACTGAGAACGCATTCTCATGTATAGCAACGATCTGGGATAATGTAACTACGGGGAGTAGTCAATGGCTGAGGACCCAAGTGTGAGGATTACCCCTGGAAATTGGAACGGACAAAGAGAACGGCTTGTGGACTGTGAGGTGATTGGTGAATTCCCCCTTCCTTCCCGGTGTACCAAAACCCCTAATAAACTTCCCATTTGCATTCTATTTGTGCTACTAGTGCAAGATTTGTTATTGAACTTGGTGACGTGGAAACCCCACACCCTTGAGCCTGCATCATGTGGTGGAGAATGCGGGCAACCCAAACCAAGCTCGATAACTAAACAGACACAGAGCACAATGGAAGCATTGGTGAGACAGCTGGTGGAGGCGAACATAGCACAGCAGGCTATGCACCGGGAGCTGCTGGATTGGCATAGCGGCAGGCGTAGCAGTCTCTCGTCCTAAACCCAGTAGGTTTCTACTGAAGCTGGCAGAGTCTGACGACATCGAGGCTTACCTACAAGCCTTCGAAAGGACGGCGGCTAGACCTATCAGGATCTGACGGTTGACCAGGCGATGCAGCACAAGGTGTTGAAAAAGGAAATCCTGCGCCGACTGGTCAAACAGCAGGAGGACAACTACCTACAGGAGGGCCTGCTGCAGGAGGTGCAGGCCACAGTCTTCCAGGAGAGGGAGGCCAAGGATGCACTGAGAGGGTAGGTGTCCCTCAATCAGCAGAGATCTGCAGAGCTCCAGCATAGCCTGGAAGAGCAGAATGTTGCTATGAGGGAGGATCTTGCCAGGCAGAAGGAGGAAAAGCAGGAGACCCTTAGAGAGCTGAAGGACCAGCTTGTCCAGCAGCAGAAGGACAGCTCCCTACAGAAGGTATTGCAGGAGGCCCAGGCTGTAGCCCTCCAGGAGGAGGCGGTAGACGCTCTGAGAGGGGAGGTGACCCTCAATCAGCAGAGAGCTGCAGCGCTACAGCAGAGCCTGGAGGCTGCTCTGAGGGAACTGAGGGAGCAGGAGGAGAAGAGCAGAGATGAGGCCACTCTGAAGATGGAGGCCCTCCATGCAGCAGACGACCTGCAGCTCAGGATTCTGACAGAGAAGGCAACCATCCGCCTTACAGGAGCAGCTAGCTAAGAGGGAGCAGGAGATCTCCCTTCAGAAGAAGGCACTGCAGGAGGCCCAATGGGAAAAAGAGTCAGTGGAAGCGATTCGTGACTGGCCCTGTCCCCTCACCAAGAAGCAGGTGAAGTGGACCGAGGAGACAGAGAAAGCCTTCCAGGACCTAAAGTGAGCACCGTGTTCTGTACCCATGCTGGTGACACCAGACTTCTCCAAACCACTGGTGGTTCAGACCAATGCGTCCAAAAGGAGGAGTGGTTATTGAGGGGAGATATCTGGCAGTCCGTTGGCTCCACCCCCCGGGCCTTATATGGACTTCCTGCCCCAACGAGGCAAGGCTGTGGTTTGTTAAGCCAGGGAGTGTTTGGGGATAAAGGAGGAAGCAGCCTGCACAAAGGGGCAGAGTAGGAGATGACCAAGAGCATTATGAAGAGTGGGAGAAGAGAGAATACTATCTGTATGATTACCCATTGTGACCTGGACTGTCGGTCTACCCGAATTGTGTACCGGACCGGATTGGCTGAGGACCCGAGTGTGAGGATTATCCCTGGAAAACAGAATGGATAAAGAGAATGGCTTGTGGACAGTGAGGTGACTGGTGAATTCCCTCTTCTTCCCCAGTGTACCAAAACCCCCCATAGACTTCCCATTTGCATTATATTTGTGCTACTGGTGCAAGTTTTGGTGATGTGGAAACCCCACACCCTTGAGCCTGCTACACAATTAATATTAAACAATTCAAAATAAAATGGCAAGTTAATAGCAAAAATGTAAAACGACCCTGCACGGTGGATTCACAAGGCTGTTGGTCGTCATCAGCTGGAATGTGAGCAGCTGTATTTTGGAGACACACTGCTCACGCCGACTGGAGAAAGGTCTAGAAAATGTGACCTACACATTGCCCATTCTAACTCTCCTGGATAGGCCACTATCACAACATTCCATTTCAGCTGTCAAAACCTAAACAAGATTACATATGTTCCCTTATGACTTGCAAAATGGTACCATAAGGACTCGAGCCAGGGTGCCGACAGGCCCAAACGAAGGACTGCACTCAATGCAGCAGGTGAAGTGATATAACATCGACATCTCTGTTCTCAGTGAGGCCAGACTCCTGGGTCGCTCAGAGAGAAAGGAGGGGCTACACCTTCTTTTGGAAGGGATACCACCCAGAAGGACAACGTCTGCAGGATAGGGGCATTGCCATGAAGAACTGCCTCCTGCCAAATCTCACAGAAACACCAACTGGCATTAGCGAAAGGCTAATGTCACTCCGCATTCCCCTCGTTGAAAAGCAGCATGCCACTCTCCTCAGTGCTTATGCACCAACTCGACCATCAGAAGATGATGCAAAAGACCGGCATTAGCGAGGGCTACACCTTTACAGGATTCTGGACGAGGCCCTCCACAGACTACCCAAATATGTACTCAACGCAAGAGTGGGGAGAGATTGTGAGATGGAGTGGACTGATAGGACAGCACGGCGTTGGTCATGCCAATACAAAACCTCCTGGATGCACCCACGATCATTACGCTAGCCATGTGAAGAGCGGAGTGCTGGACAGATCATCGGATTATGTTAACCAAGCTCAGAATGAAGGTTCGCCCAGCCATCCACCTCAAGAAGTCCACAAAAAAAGGCAGCACTGTGCTCGACTTCAGGAAACAGAGGCAGGTAACAACCTATGTCGCTCTCTATCAGAAAAACTAGAAAACATTGAGACTCTCCTGAATGTAGACTGTGCGATTGATGACAAATTGTCATTCCTAACATCAGTCTATGAGTCAGCAGCCCACTCCATTGGCTACAACAGAAAGAAACACCAGGACTGGTTCAATGAAAACTCAACAAGCCTACTTCTGAGGCCCTCAAAAAGCAATGACAAGTAGAGCGGAAGGGGGCACAGAGTATCTACAAAATGAGTGGTGGATCTCCAAAGCATAAGAAATCCAATCTTTTTCAGACAGATATGACATGCACAACTGTTTTTGATGCACTGAAGACCACCCATGCATGGCCCAAGGAGTTGCTCTATCTCTCTCTTCAGAAGTACAGATTGGTCCGCTCTCATAAAATACCAAACTAAGATATTACAGAGGTGGAAAACACTTTGAAGCCCTCTTAAACCAGCCGACTCAGGTGACTACTCAGTGCTGGAGAAGCTCACAACCCTGCCCACCATCCAGAACCTTAATCGCCCACCCAGGTCTGCGCTGCCATCAGGTCACTGAAGAACAACCAAACTCCTGGACCTGACTCCATCCCTGCTGAGTTCAAAGGAGTTGTTCTGTTCATCATCTGAGATATGTCGTTTAGAGAGCATCCCCCATCAATGGAGGGATGCAATCATTGTCACCACATTCAACAACAAGGGAGACAAATCCATCTGCGGCAACAGCAGGGGCATACCCCTCCTTGCAGTTGCTGGAAACGTCTGCAGACTCATCGTCACCATCACTGAAGACCTGCTACCAGAGTCCTAGTGCGGCTTAAGAAAGAACAGAAGCACGGTGGACACGCCAAATGCAGAAAAAATGCTGTGAACAGAAACAACACCTGTTCATGGCCTTTGTGGACCTCTCCAAAGCCATCAACATTGTGCACCGACATTGTGCAAGGTTATCCTGCAGTAGGGCTGCCCAGGGAAATGTGTGAACATCCTGCCTCAGTTTCATGAGGGGATGGTGCCAGAGTAACAATTGTTGGTCAGGAATCTGAACTCTTTGGAGTTGGCACTGGTGTGAGGCAAGGGTGTGAGGCAAGGGTGTGTGCTTGGTCCAGGATGGAGTCAGGTGCAGAAGTTTGGTTGTGTATCTACACTCATTTTATGGATGTGAAACAGAGACAGTTAAGGTGCATTAAAGCTGGGACCGGGAGACGGAAAACCAGCTTTTGTCTACAGGCCATCAAACTGTTAAATAGTCACAACTAAGCATTTCACTGCACTTGCGATAACATCTGCAAAATATGTGTACGTCACCAATACAATTTGATTTGAACATGGACAGTCTACAGCTGACACAATCCTTTCACATAAAATGCCTCCAAAACATTTTGAAATTGATCGGACAGGACCGTGTTCCGCACTCAGAGATCCTAAAGAGAACCAACTGAATGAGCATTGATGCGTCCATCACACACCACCCGCTTAGACGGCTTGGCCTGACGCGAAAGATGCTATACGGACCGCTATGGACCGCTATGGGCCGTCGCTATGCAGGTGGGCAGAAAAAGTGGCTAAAGGACCAACTGAAGAAGTTGGGGATAAACCGCGCCTCCCTCCAGACTGTTGCTGAGGACCGCTCTACCTGCGTGGCCTCTGCCTTCAAGGAGTGCAGTTGGCCGAGGAAAAGAGTACTGAATGTCACCTGGTGAAGCGACAGAGAAGAAATATGACCATGCCTTCACCAGCCTCAACAAGACAGGCCTTTGTGTGCCCTGTCTGTGGCAGAGAACGTGCATTCTGCATCGGATTATACAGTCATCAGCGAACCGACAAGCAGTAGTGGAATTCATCATTGGATACAATGGACTACCTTAATGGTGTGTGTGTGTGTGTGTGTGTGTGTGTGTGTGTGTGTGTGTGTGTGTGTGTGTGTGTGTGTGTGTGTGTGTGTGTGTGTGTGTGTGTGTGTGTGTGTGTGTGTGTGGCCTCCAGATTGCGGGCCTGACAAAAACTAGGGCAAAGCAATTGGCTAGGTACTGCTTTGTTTCAGCTGTCGCGGACAGCCTAGCTCTTTGTAGGAGGTGCTTTTGTACCCTTGAGTGCCATGCACACAGGGACCTTTGAAATGTTTGGTTCCTTTTTTGTCAATTTGATTGGTGTATTCAAATAAATTATTTAAAATGTGTGTGTGTGTGTGTGTGAAATTACCTCCCACAGTAGACTGTTTATCTCTGCAGAAATCGAGCAGTGTGCATATGACCCCAACACACACACACACACACACACACACACAGAGATCCACCTCACATGGACCAACAGAACAGGAGAAGCCTGTCACTCCGATCAGCCACCAGTCAGTCTCTCCTCTTGCCTGCAAAGGGGTGAACTAAAGCGAGGCAGTTTCCTGTCAAAGAACATATGCCAACCCATCTCCTTCTCCCAGCCAGACTGGTGACATGATCTACTCTCGGGCCCTATGGCCAACATGACTCTCACTGGTCCTCTGCTCGTGGCTCTGGCCATGATCTGTGTATTTTAGGCCGATGACTGACGCTGTCACCATGCCTAGAGATGATGCGGTCCCATTGACAAACAGGATGTGATAGTTACACTCTACTATGGCTGTGTGTGTGTGTGTGTGTGTGTGTGTGTGTGTCTGTTCAAAGGGCATCGGACGAATGCGTTCACAGAGTGGATCCAAGAGGAAGCAATGGAACCGAACGGCTGTACAGATTCGAGGCATGGACTGAAACCGTTGATTTAGTTTTATGGTGTTTTGTGCTCAGTAAACAAAAATGGTTTTACCTGATTTTTCACACCTGAGTGTGGCTGTAGGGCCCGTTTCCCTCAGCTTAAACCTAATCTCAGTCATTTTGGGTGAAAGAGAAAAACTGATCTGTCCTTAGCTGCCCCATTTATTGCCTTTGTTTCAATGGCTGTCTATCCAGAGGTTTGTTGTCTGTCTTTTGACAATCCACACTTCACAATCTGTACTTTTATTAACATTGTTATGGCAATATTCCTTGTATTATGTATGTGGTGTGGTGACGTTATCTACATTTTGTCTATAAATGAGCCATGTGTAATACTATTTGATGTGTTTCATCCTTTGCAGCTGAACTCTTCTCCACCGAAACCTTGGTATTGTGCGCCATCTCCTGATAGAAATTGTACTTACTGCGTTCAGCGGTTTAGTGTTGAACTGGGATGTGGAAATGGAAGGTAGGGTTAAGGTTGAGGCTAGGGTTAGGGTTGAACTGGGAGGTGGACATGGAAGCGGGGGTTAGGGTTGAGGCTAGGGTTAGGGTTGAACTGGGAGCTAGACATGAAGTTAGGGTTAGGGTAGGATCCAACTGCACACAAATTAAAACAATTCCATATAGCTTAGTAGCTTAGACAGGGCTTAGACTCTTATGGGATAACATACTACTCTCTCTTGGATAAGGTTTGACTTATTTGTAGATTTTGATGAGTGCTTTGGGTTATTGTCTTGCTGGAATATCCACTTGCAGCCTCCTAAAATGGGAAACAAGGTTTTTGGATAAACTGTCCTAGTCCTGGGTAAAGTGAATTGTTCCGCTGATCTTAAAAAGGGCCCCAGGACCAGTGGAAGCAAAATAACCCCATAACATCAAAGATCCACCACCATATTTTACAGTAGGTACAGTGCCTTGCAAAATGATTCATCCCTGTTGCCGTTTTTCCTTTTTTGTTGCATTACAACCTGTAATTTAAATATATTTTTATTTGGACTTCATGCTCATACACAAAATAGTCCAAATTGGTGAAGTGAAATAAATAAATAACTAAAAAAATTAAATAATGTAGAAACGGAAAAGTAGTGCGTGCATATGTATTCACCCCTCTTTGCTACGAAGCCCCTAAATAAGATCTGGTGCAACCAATTACCTTCAGAAGTCACATAAGTAGTTAAATAAAGTACACCTGTGTGCAATCTAATTGTCACATGATCTATCACATGATCTCAGTATATATACACCTGTTCTGAAAGGCCCCCAGAGTCTGCAGCACCACTAAGCAAGGGCCACCACAAAGCAAGCGGCACCATGAAGACCAAGGAGCTCTCCAAACAGGTCAGGGACAAAGTTGTGGAGAAGTACAGATCAGGGTTGGGTTATAAAAAACATACGAAACTTTGAACATCCCACAGAGCACCATGAAATCCATTACTAAAAAATGGAAAGAATAACAAAAAACCTGCCAAGAGAGGGATGGATAAACAACATTGTAGTTACAGTATTAACCTAAATGACAGAGTGAAAAAAAGAAGCCTATACAGACTAAAAATATTCCAAAACATGCATAGTGTTTGCAAAAAGGCACTAAAGTAATACTGCAAAAAATGTGGCAAAGAAATGCATTTTTTGTCTTAATACAAAACCCTTTGTTTGGGGGAAATCCAACGAAACACATCACTGAATACCAGTCTTAATATTTTACAGCATGGTGGCGGCTGCATCATGTAATTTGATTTGATTTAACCTTTATTTAACTAGGCAAGTCAGTTAAAAACATGATTCTTTACAATGATGCCTTCCCCTAACCCGGACACCGCTGAGCCAATTGTGCTCCGTCCTATGGGACTCCCGATCATGGCCAGTTGTGATACAGCCTGGGATCTAACCAGGTTCTGTAGGGACGCCTCTAGCCTGAGATGAAGTGCCTTAGACTGCTTCTCCAGTCGGGAGCACATATTATGGGTATGCTTGTCATCGGCAAGGACTAGGGAGTTTTTTTAGGATAAAATTAAAAGGAACAGAGCTAAGTCCTTGAGGGAAACCTAGTTCAGACTGCTTCCAACAGACACATTCAGCAGGACAATAACCTAAAATATATGACCAAATATACACTGGAGTTGCTTACCAAGATGACATTGAATGTTCCTGAGTGGCCAAGATACAGTTGACTTAAAATCGTCTTGAAAGACTATGGCAAGACTTGAAAACGTCTGTCTAGCAATGATCAAAAACCAACTTGACAGAGCTTGAGGAAATGTTAAAAGTATAATGGGAAAACATTGTACAATCCAGGTTTGCAAAGCACTTGGGAGACTTACCCAGAAAGACTCACAGCAGCAATCATTGCCAAACATGTATTGACTCAGGGGGTTGAATAATTATCTAATCAAAACATATACATTTTATTTTCCATTCATTTATTTTTGATTTTATTTATTTTTTACTTTGACATTACAGAGTATTATGCGTAAATCATTTACATAGACTTACCAGGTGAAAGGTATGATCCCTTATTGATGTCAAATGTTATGTACACTTGAATTAGTGTAGATGAAGGGGACTAGACAAGTTAAAGATGGATTTGTAAGCCTTGAGACATGGATTATATGAGTGCCATTCAGAGGGTGAATGGGCAAAACAAAATATTTAAGTGCCTTTGAACGGGGCATGTGTATGAAGAATGGTCCACCACCCAAAGAACATCCAGCCAACTTGACAACCGTAGGAAGCATTGGAGTCAACATGGGCCAGCATCCCTGTGGAACGTTCGACACCTTGTAAAGTCCATTCCCCGACAAATTGAGGCTGTTCTGAGGGCAAAGGGGGGTGCGACTCAATTTAGGATGGTGTTCCTAATGTTTTGTACACCTGGATTGTCCTCTCAAAAAATGAATGTCAAATTCCTTCCAGATTGCTTGGCAACACTTTTTACTTTCTAATAAAACAGCTAATTTAGAAATAATAAATGTTGTGAGTGCTTTATTAAGCACTGTTAAACAACTATTTTCATGTTACATAATCACAATCATGTGTGTCATAAACATATCACCTCAAAGGCTGATGAAAGAGCCTCGAGGATAACAAAATGACCAAAACCATGTCCATGTAAATATAGCAAGTTTTATTTGTACTAACAGGTATTGTGCCATATAAATACTTTGAAAATACAACCCCACCATCTAAAGTCCTAAAAGAATATCTGAGCACCATTAGCAAACACAGCTAGTCTTCATGAAGCATTCTGAGAACTACGTCCCTCTAAAGCACCAACCTTTTCTTATTACAAAAGTCGGCCATTTTATAATTGCCTTCAAATCATAAATTATATATATATATTTTTTTTACATACGACAATCGATCAAGGTGGATAACTATCATATAATATTCGATAAATAACGAAGTAATAACACCAGATTGGTACTGTTTAACATGTATGGCTTTACTTCCTTGTGGGCAGCTAAAATAACTTGAATACACTGCAGAAGCCATTTCTAAGACAGAGATACCCAGTGATTCAGCAAAACACCAAAATAAAACACTGCAAAAAGGAACTAAACACAGACAGTCCAAGACCGAACCCACAATCCTCCTCAGTGAAGAGTCGTGATTTTCATGGAGTCAAACTGCACATCTACCTTCTCAGACATTTTCTGTTCTCAAACCTCAAAAGTGGCCTTCTGTTCAAGTTCGCAACCGTTGGTTGTGTCGATCCAACTATATTCATGAAGCACTGCAAATCTGTAAGTTACATAGTGCTTTTCTTTTCCATTCATTCTGGATTCATTTTAAGTTCCAACTGGATCAGATGGCCTGGGAAGTGGAATTATCAGAACAGAACACCATTTTTTTTTTCTCAACAGAAAACAATTTTCTGAGGTCGGAGAAACATGATCCGCATCGTCAGTGTTCCCTAGCGAGGGAATCTATTTCATTTTAACACAGAGAAACCAGTCTTTCAACGTTGGGATATCAACTTGAGTGGACATACAGACTTAACGCAACAGAACTAAAATAGATGGAGTATGTATGTTCTAGGTCCTATTCAGAAGCTGTGATGTAGAGGTAAAAAAAAAAGGTGGTTAAACTATGACCTCTAGTGGGCGATCGAGATAAGACGAACAACCACCTATACAAACTATAATGTATGACATTTTCATAACTGTATTGTTTGCATGTTGATGGCATTTTAATGTAGGCCTATAGGGAAGGTAGGACATGGGGAAATAATGAACAATATTTTTTTTGTTTTTAAAGTTGTTTAATAAGATTAGTACAGATTTTCTCAGGGGAACCCACATAGGGCCCCCGACCCCAAGTTTGGGAAACACTGTACTAACCTCTCTCTGCTTGCGTCCCCTGTTACTGGCCCAACAGCCTAACCTCGAGGCTACCTGCCGACGTTTACATGCATTTACCCTCCACCACATCCCAGGTCAGCAGAGTCTAGCATGCTTGTTGTTCGTGTAAACATGGCTGGAGATGGCTGGTAAGTCACAAACAGCTGCCTCATTATTGTTGCTTAAAGATGGAATATTAAAGGCCCCACAGCCTTTGTTATAGTTTTTTGGGGCGAAGCAGAGCCTGGGGAGCATCGCGCAATGATGTCCGAGGGAAAACTTCTTCGCCGTGGTAATATCACAAACGGACGTGGCTGTTACACCATTAAGGAGTCCAGCTTTAAAGGTATAGGTAGTAACGTTGCTGCTGTGAGCTGGCTGACCTGACCAATCCAAACCGTTTCCAAATACCACAGAGAAAAAGTGCCAAAAGCTCAAATAAACAAGATGACTAAAACACTAACACACATTCACAGTAAATACACACACCAATCCGATTACTTCACCATTTTCTAACAATTCTCTGGAGGGCTATAACATGAAAGTTTCAGTCTTTGCTTTTTTTTTTCTCTGACATGGATTTAAAGGGTTTAAAGGTTACATAAAACATCCTGGGGGTCCTGGTTTCCTGCCCTTTAACAACTGATTTAGGATCAGTTATCTAACCCAACTGCACCATCTCTAGATCAGTATACTTTCACCACAGAAACATCTAAGTTGAGGCTGCTGAGGGGAGGACAGCTCATAATAATGACTGGACTGACTGGAACGGAGCAAACAGAATGGCACCGAACACATGGAAATCATGTATTTGATGCATTTGATACCATTTCACTTATACTGCTCCAGCCATTACCATGAACCAGTCTGTCCCAATTAAGGTGCCACCAACCTCCTGTGATCTAAGCCCAGTGGGTGATGTAGCAGATGGTTCAGTGCATCGCTACTGCCTTCCTGAGAAGTTCTGTTGCTCTGGATGCAGAAATGCCTTAGCCTTTCTTGGTCCGACACACTGACGGTGCTTGTTGAGTTACAGTGCAGACGGCTGTGAGTTTACACTCCAGTTGGGGAAGAATTTCCACTCTGTCACGTCCGCATGTTATGGTAACTCCTTTTGTCCGGGTGGATTAGTTAGTTGTAAACAAAGAGTGTCCCTTGAGACAATTGGGCCCCTAAAGTGAAGAGCTCCTGTAGTCATGGCTTGGTTCCTGTGAGAGACTGCAGGCCTTTCATTTTGCAACAGTGCATTTTGGGAAGTGGAGTTCTCATGTCCCCTTCCTGAGAGAGGCTGTTGAAGTAGCGGAACAGCCGATCACCTGCAGAGGACAGAGACAAGGGGCAAAATGGAGTCAGATCACAGATCACACCAAGACACGTTTGTGTGTGCGCGCGTGTTGCTGAGTGTCAGTTGTCTTTCTATGAGTGTATTTGTGTGTGTGCAAGTATAACTCCGACTGTGTGTTTCCGAATGTGCAAAAATGTCAGTTTGTGCGAGAGTGCGTGAGTTCATCTTTCGGTGTGTGTCAGTGTGTCCTCACGTCTCACACGTTGCAAAGGCAACAGAAGAAGACGAGGTAAGTAAAGAGAACAGACAGGCAGGTAGAGAGTGTCCAGGAGGGCCTGCATGTGGTCATGATTGGCAGGATGTTGACATGCCATATGGAGACACACGACTGTTTACCCCGAGGGGGGCGTCAAGATGTTTTTGTTTTCCTGTCAGCTCCTCGTACCAAGCCGAGAAAGAGCCGTCTGACACAGACGCCCAAGTATCACTGCCTCGCCTTTAGTGTTTCAAACACTGATTTCTCTTTTGGATTCTCGGAGCTGGGAGCAGAAAGGAGTGGCGAGAGATTTTTTTTTTTTTTAAAGGTCTAAATACCTTTAGTATTTTTGTTATTGACAGGATAGCGGGAATGCAAAGAGAGAAAAACACATATAAAAGAAGCACAGACAGTAAGGAGACAGATTCTATTTCTATGCATTGAATCCTATCCGATAGCTGAAATCCAGATAGATAAATTGGGCCAGGGAACATATAGGGGAACATTAGCACTCAACCAGACTCTGGCACAGGTGAGGAATTATAAAAAGGGGAGAACGGTCACAGCAAAACAAAACCCAAACAAAAAGTACCATACTTGTTTAGAGGCCTCTGTGGAGGAATGGACTTCGTTTTCAAAATGTCCGTTGTGCTGCAGTATCCCTGTAGAAACAAGAGACATAGCAACACTTTAGAATCCCAAGACCTTCACAACTGAACTTAATGCAAGAGTCAGTTAAGGTACTGGTTCTATATTTCTAGGGCAATATTCCGTTTGGATTTCAGGTTAATATTGCCTTGGATTGAGATGCAGGGGAAACAGTGATGGCTTTTCTGCTTGTTCTATTTTTTAGCCTCCCATTGAAATTGTGTTTAAATTATAATATACGCCATTTAGCGGACACTTTTATCCAAAGCGACTTAGTCATGCGTGCATACATTTTACGTATGGGTGGTCCCGGGAATCAAACCCACTATCTTAGCTTTGCAAGCACCATGCTCTACCAACTGAGCTACAGAGGATCAACGGTCACTGTGCTGGTGGCCCGGCATCTTATTAGCATGCACACACACACACCAATTACATCCCCATAACTGACATCTGATTAATAATGTATAAAACATTTCACAGGTCAGTGTCACAAGCAAATGTGTTTGTTCAAAGTTGAAGGACTGCCATCCAAGGACAAAATCATATACAAGGGCAGACATGCATGCAAACACACACAAAAAAAACACTTCGTAAAGAAATGCAAATTACTTTTTTGATGGTTTTTCATCATTAGTGTGCGTGTGCAAATCTGTACTCGCACCAGTCCAGTCAGCCTATGCTTGCACAAATCCAATTATTTGGAATGAGTAAAGACCAAACCAGAATGTTTATAAACACAGCTGTCTGGTAGTTCAACACCACTCTCTTGCCTCTATTTTTCTAGGTTGATAGCTAGCTAGATAGTTTGCTTCATTTCTGAAGGAAATGCTAGCTAGCTAGCTGACCTACATTGCAGCTGACCTGTTAGTCACAGTTAGCGAGCCAGCTAGCTCTAATTGCAGTGTTTGATAGGAAGCTAACCTGTTCCATTCATGAAAATAGCGACAATTATCTCACACAGCGGGGATGTATTGTGCAAAAACAGTAGCTGGCTAGTTAGTTTGTGTTTTTCTTCCAGAATGTAATTTAACAGAATTAAGTCATATCGTGATAGTGTGGAAAGTATAGGAGTCAGTGTCAAGGGTCAGATTTGAATCCGCGCAGACACAGGTATACATAGGTATACATATACTAGACCACCTAAGCCACAAAGTACAGGGCTCATTAGTACATCTGATGTGCCATTCATCTGGGGGGGGGGGGGGGGGGGGGGGGGGTGGAGCTTCCTTCAGGGCAGTGGATGGCAACTTTCGTACCAAATCGTGGTGGTGTACCTCCGACAGCCCTGACCCACCCCCTGGCTGCCTGGGAAGTAGCGCATAAATTACTGCAAATTGCCGGGCCTCTTTGATGTGCCCTTGGCCAGCGCTCCCGTGTCACATGTCAGGTGTACTCCTCTCGCTCTTTCTCTCTCTATGTCTGTATATCTCTCTCACTGGGTCACTCTTTCACTGCCTGTTTCTCCATCTCTTTCCTCTGTCTCTCTCTCCTTCCCTGTACTTGCTTGCTGAGCTTTCCCCCCACTGTCACTCCAATTGTGTCATGTCTCTCTGATGTCCTGGCCATGGAATTTACTCTGTGTGTGTGGACTTGCCACCTCTATCATTCTCATTCTCTCAGACACACACACACACACACACACACACACACACACACACACACACACACACACACACACCCTTGTCACACAGCACTGGGTGCCCACTGCCCATCTGTGTCACTGTGATCCATGCATGCACATACTGACACACGCGCACACACACACACACACACACCACCCCAGGACCTACACACAGGTCAACACTAGACAGAGACCTATTCCTTGACTGGTACTATCACCGGCAGAAACATGTCCTTCTGTCGGCCTTGGTAAACATGTTTCCCAAAGCTATTAGCATTCATGCCAAAACACTCATAGAAAAAGAGAAAAGGTGGAGGACAAATATAAATATTTTTAAAGGTCACGTTATTAAATGTGACTCAAAGGGCTAAAGAGGATGATGATGATATCTACGACGACAAGCTGCAGGTTAGAGTTGCTACTCTCAAAAGGACCTTAGTGTACAGTGCAAAGGACATGGTCAGTTTTGTGAATGTCTGTCTATCTTTCTCCCTCTCAGTGTGTCTGTACACATGCTGAATTATGTAGGGCTGTGGTGAACATTATACAACCATTTTCACTGCCAATTAATGGACTACATTACCCAACACTCAATCCCTCCTTACCTTGTGGGTCAAGCCTGGGATCTACAAAGCCCCAGTGCTGGTAGAGAGCTGCCAGCTCGTGGGGGCTGTAGTTCTTCAACAGACCCAGGATGCCCATGTCCATCGGGGTGTCTCTGCTGTTCACAGCAGTCAACTCCGTCTTCCCGTGGCCGAGGGTGGTGGTGGGTGCCAGGTACCCGCTGCTGCCCTCCGCCCCAAACATGTTTGTGACTGACCAAAGGTCTTGACCTTTCAGGGCTGCAGGTGGATCCCGTGGACGGCTGTGGGGGTGTGGGTGGGGCTGGGGGTGGAGGTGAGTTCTGTCTGGGGTAAGATGGGACGTGTGGTCGGCCCAGCCATGGTTCCTGGCGAGAATAAAGCCGAGGCCCTCTTGCGGAAGCAGCCTTCCCTCGGCAGCCGCCCGATAATGTCCGGTTTTGGGGCTGCTTGTCGACTGCTGGGAGAAGCCTTGAATGATGGTTGAGGCGGTGGTGGTGGCGGCAGGAGCTTTGGGGTGGGCTTTCGTTTTAGATCGGACGCTCTTATTTGCCACCTCCTCCATATGGGTTGGGCGGCTCGACTTCTTTTTTTGAGGTAGGAGTGACTTCCCACCACCAGGGGGAGACCTTGTAGAGGTACGCGACGCTGACACCATGGCCTGGCTGGTGTTGGGCTGGGAAGTAGTAGTTGTACTGCTTGGGTGGGTCTTTGGCCTCTTGGTGCCTCCACCTGAAGGATGTGTGGCGGTGGAACCTGGGGCTTGTGTGCGCTGGGCCCGGGGGACTGAGAGTGCCGGGCAGTCTTTGCCCTCCAGAAAGGGCGGGGGCCCCGTGCGCCGTCCAGCAGCCTTGGGGCCCTTGAAGCCGGTGACGCAGGGGGCCCACTTGGGGGCCAGGGAGCTGCCACTATCCACCCTGTGGGCCACACGCTGGTGGATCCACAGCACCTCCAGGTAATGGGTTGTGTGGGAGCAGAACGGACACTGGTGTCTGACCAGCTGACCCTCAGACGCTGCTGCCACAGGATTCACACCGCCATCCTCGTCCTGGCCATCGGGCGGGGCAGACAGGTTGAGGAGGCTGGCGTAGATGATGGCATCCTGAGAGGATTGCCCTTTGACTTTTAGGCTCCTCGACTTCTCCGACTGGCAGCTTGATGCCGCCCTCTCCTGGCCAGGAGGACAGACGTAGGGATTTGTGTAGGGCTGGCTGAGCAGTGTGCTCTTCAGCCGGAGATATTCCACATAACCTGAGGCCTTGGGAGCGCCGTGGCTTGGTTCTTCCATAATAGCTCCCAGTATGTGATGATGTGCATCCCTGACATCCTTGTGCTGCTTGTGCATGTGGGATGTGAAGGAAGAGGGGTCACTGGTGTGGAAATCACAGTGCTCGCAGAGGTATGGCTTGGTATCTGTGGATTGCAGAGTACAGTTAGACTAAGCTCATATTGAAAAACAGACATTTTAAGAAAATGAGCTTCAGCAAAGTATGAAGATTTAATAAGTGCTAACATGATTTAACAAACACATGGATGAGAAAGGAGTACATTGTCATGCTATTCTCCATAGGTCATTTACCTATATGAATGGTACAGAAAGGGTTATGCCTCATTTAGCAAAGTACCAGATGTAAAGGCCTTTCATATTTCTTTATGTAGGATGAAGGGTGTAATGGGCAATCCATGCCACACGATGGTGCCATAACACCAATTAATTTTCAGTGGCAACCTAAAGGCAACTGCGAAACACACATTTTACCTGTATGAGTACTGCTCCATGGCAACTGAAGGCCAGTTTTTAACTGGAAAACTGAACTGAAAGTGCTACAGAATTCATAATTATATCTATCACTTTTGCTTGTCAATGTCATGAGTGCAATTTCAAACATTAAAAGCCTATTACAAACTTCTGAGTTGCTCGATATGGGCATATTTACCATGTACTTCCGGTTCTTGGTTAATACTGTTATCAAGAGGACTCGGAAGGGAACCATTTATTATCCTATCACAGAGTTTAACAGTCAAAGCAGCATCACTTTTCAGACTGTCTTGTCTCCAATAATCAGTTGCTGTACATGAATACAGGCAATTAAACCATAACATAAAAACAGGTCCCTGTTTGACATACTGCTCAATCTGCAGTCTACTATGCTAAGTACGCTACATACCTCAGCAGCTCGGGAGAGAAATGTGCCCACATACACAGAGGCGTTTAGTTATGCTAAGATGTGTAAATTGATGAATCAACACATGAGGTGAGGTCTCCCTTTTACCACGTGAAAATAGATTGACCATAACTCAGGACTGAGTAGCAATAGAAACCAAAACAAACATGACTGAATCACACTGAAAACTGTGATATACATCAAAGAATATAGTATGGGAATGGAATTTGGTATGGTAATGTCTGAAATTGGGGGGGGGGGGGGTCATTGTTATTGCTGTAGTAGTAAACAAAATGTTCCCTTTTCAATCATGATTTTAAGGGTGAATACGACCAAGATGCCCTTTGTCATGTCATTTAAATAAAATCTAATTATTGTTGCTAATCTAGGCATTTTTTTTGTCTTACCTTCATAGGTTGGATCCTTGATACTATTCCTCTTTATGGAAGAGGAAGATAGAGAATCTTCATGTCTTGGTGTGCTGGGCTGACTGGCAGAGTTTGATTTAGTGGCTGGCTTGATGGACTGATGACCATCTTTCACCTTCTTTTTCTGCAATATCCCAAACGTCTCTGGACTGAGCCCATTCAATAAGGTGCGGCTATTTCTACTGTCACCCTGCTGGTGGGAAATCCCACCGCTGCCACCATTAATGACAACATCCTGGGCCCCTTTCTTCTTCTTTCTTTGGGAGGAGTCCAGCTGCCTCTTTCGCTTCTCCTGTTTCAGAGGCACATACTCGCCCTTCTCCCGGGCAAACGCCACCTCGGCATCCACCAGCCTCTCCTCCCAGCCTAGGCTTTTATCTGTCACCTCTACCACACATCCTCTGGTGACCAACTGCCAGGCCTGGTAACTGCATACCGGGTCCAGCTCGGGGATCCGTCTTCCAAGATTCCCCTCTATAGCTGCCTCTCCAGCCCCGGCTGCCCTGAGGTTAAGGCATTCCAGGAAGCGCCTCTTGGCGGCGGGTGACGACGAGCTTTTGTCGGGGTCTTGCTGCGGCGGCTTGCTGGGGGTGTGGCTCTGCTTGTGGACCCTCTCGTGCAGCCGGAGGGTCTTGCGGTCGTAGAAGAAGTTGCCGCAGCCGGCACACAGCTCGTAGAGACAGTCCTCGTTCACCAGGGACGCCGGCTCCCGGGGGACCCCGTTGAGGGTGGTCTGGGACTCACTGCTGTCGCCACTCCCACCCCGCAGCTGGCTCTTGGCCCGATGAATCCGCATGTGGCTCTGGAGAAACCAGGCCTGGCGGAAGCGCCGGCCGCAAATGCGGCAACCGTGGTCCAGGGAGCCTCGATGCTTCTTCATGTGGGCCTTGAGGAGCAGGGCCTGGGGGAAGACCTGGCTGCAAGAGCCGCAGGGAAAGGAACCCGCACCGTCCCCATTGTCCACCCAGAAGGTCCCTCCCGGAAGTGAGTCGCCCTCAGTCATGGTTTGCGGCTCGTCCTCCTTGCAGTCCTCCTGGACGACTGCTTCTTCGCCTTTCTGCTTGGAGCTTTTCGTCTTGCCATTGACTTTGTGCTTCTTGGCCGAGGTGCCATTGGCGAGGTTGTCAGCGGGACTATCCAGTTTCTTAGGGTCCCCCTGTGTTTGTCCTTGCTCCCCGACCCCCTCCTCACAGTCCAACTTGCCCAGGCTCCGGTTGAGCAGGCCCAGCTTGTGGCTGCGGATGTGGGCTTTCAGGCTGCCCTTCTGAGCGGCCCGGTGTTCACAGTAGGGACACTTGTAGGGCTTCTCCCCAGTGTGCCTGCGCATGTGCTGGGACAGCGAGCTCAGGAGAGGGAAGCCCCGTCCACAGAGGCCACAGGTGTGGCCAGAGACCGTCGCATCGTACTCCTCCTGGTCCCTCTTGACAGCGTCGGCCTTGCTTTGGTCCGCCTGCTCCTGCTTCGGCTCCACCTCCATTTCCGGCCCCAGGGCTGTGGTAGCTCAAGTATCCCTGACGAAGAAAACTAACCCGTGTGTTCCAAAGTCATAAGGTTGTCATAGTGATTGCAATGGGGGACATGTTTGTAGATATTGCTTTACTTCTGTTGTTGGAGGGATTTTCTTTAACCGACATTAAGACTGGAGAGATGATCATTGAAAAACACCTGAAAACACAAGAAAAAAACTATTAGAAAACATTTAGAATCTAATAATAGGTTATATGATAATCACACAACCAATACAGTAACTGACATCTGGTAGGCTATATTTTCAACCCAGAGACAGAAAGAACGCAGTTGGCACAGTCACCAGGAGGTCAAATAGAGAGGAAATGCTATCATGCCACAGTCATCAACAACAAGGCAACTTTGTCCAAATGTCATGGCCCTCGAAAGAAGTAGGCCAAAGTGCAGCGTTGTGAGCGTACATTTTGCTTTTATTTTAGTAAATGTCGCCAACAAAACAACAAACGAAAAACAACCGTGAAGTTTACAGGGCTATAGTGCCACTAACAAAGATAACTTCCCACAATGACAAAAGGGGAAAAGGCTGCCTAACTATGATTCCCAATCAGCGACGACGATAGACAGCTGTCCCTGATTGAGAACCATACCCGGCCAAAACATAGAAATACAAAAACACAGAACATATAATGCCCACTCCAAATCACACCCCGACCAAACCAAATAGAGACATAAAAAGGCTCTCTAAGGTCAGGGCGTGACACTAAAGGACTAGCCTCTTTAGAATGATGGTTGCTAATAAATAAAAATGACACATCCCGTTCCCTGGTATACTCAGTTAATAACATCATTTTTACCACACCCTAACAACAGTTTGCAATCATTTGAAAGAGCTTCTCCCACGGGGCCCCAGTGCAACGTGTTTAAGTATAAGCATTATTACTAAAAATCCTACTTTCTACATAGTCCGTTTCTCACTGTGTATGTTTCACTGTCACAACGTAAGAGGGTGTTACGTCTGTGTATATTTCAGTTTTATAAATGTAACAGTGTGTGTAAGAAAGAGGAGAGGGAGAGAATTTGCATGACACTGATTTTGGAATGGCTATTGTCCCGAACAGGATGATTGACGGTTGTCCTTAAAGGAAGCTTATACTGAAAGTGTGTGTGTGTGTGCGCTCGTGTCCTCTGTTCCCCATGCCTTAGTTGAGTGTGTTTAGTGAAGCATGAAGAGTTGCATTCAGTCCTGACCAGTCAGGATGAGGCCTCAGGGCCAGTCCATTCCAAACCCCATCAATATGCCATTATCAACAAACTACATTTATTTCTCTCCATCTCATACACACATACACACACACACACACACACACACAGTCATACACACTCACACATGCAGACTGAAACTCACACACACATACACACGCACTCACACAATCCCAATACTGTCAGTGGATGCCAAGGTCACATTGAGAGTGGTAGTAATATGAAGGGAAATGACTAAATGTGCCATCATCAACAAACAGTAGTTAACCTCACTCCTAGAAGACACACTGAGAGAAAAGCAAAGGCAAAGAAATGATGAAAAGGGGCAGGTGGCGTCAGTATAATCACGAGAATATATGATAAATCTGTTTTCGTAATCAACCTCCAGCACACTAGATCACCTAAAGTCAAATAAAACAAAATGTGTTCCTATATCAAACATCTTCAGAAAAATCATTATTCATGTCTAAGATAAGCGTTTATCTTTGTGAAGGGGCATCGGTTCCAAGTTGCTTTTTATTTCTGTGGATGATATACACACATCCATTACAGCCAAGTAATTGGCAGTAATTTCCAGACCACAGCAGAAGATGTTGGTTTCCTTCTCGACAACTACAACAGGGAGAAAAGTGCCCGGGCTCTCTTAAAGCCAACGCAGGGCAGGCAGCCTGCGGGAAAGAAACACCATTGTGTCAGCTGCACCAGAACTGTCACATTTCCTCACGTCTCGCCCTCCACCTATCACCAGGGGGTCCTTGGGGTCCTACGGTGGCCATTGTTGGACAATGGGCCCAGCGCCCTACACTTCAGCGCCCTGCAAAAGATGTCTGGGGGTGGGAGGGCAGTGGACTTGGGGGGGGGGGGGGGGGGGGGGGGGGGGGTGACAAAAGAGACCTATCTATTCTCAGCCGTGTGTGTGTGTGCGCATGTATGTGTGTGTGCCTGTGTGCGTGCGTGCGTGCATGTGTTCGTGTGTGTGTGTCTCAGCATGTGTGTGTGTGCCCGCCACTTTGGGCTTTTCGCTGTGCGCGCTCTACCGGGCGAAATAGAGAAGAAACTGGCATGGGCTCCAGAATGGGAGTTGAGTTAGACGAGTGTGGCGGCAGGTGTTGAGGGCAGACGCTGACGGATTAGCACACGGAGCGAGTGGCACAGTGTCTCTGGGTGGGGGGGACAGGGAGGGGGGTGGTTAGTGGTAATTAAGAGGTTAAGGTGAAGGCCGGGTGATGAGGGGTTAACACAATAGGGGGATGGTGGGATGATGTCAGAGCGAAAGGAGGCAACAGATGGTAGTGGAGGCCAAAAGTCCTGTGTGTGTTGGTTCTTCTACCATTGTGGGGACCTAAAATCTCCAAAGGTCCACACAAGTATAGTAAATCAAGAAGAATTCTCCCTCGTCCCCATGAGGACAAATGCTATTTTAGGCTTTGGGTTTAGGGTTAGGTTTACTATTACGGTTAGAATTATGGTTAGGGTAAGGGGTTAGGTTTACTATTACGGTTAGAATTATGGTTAGGTTAAGGGGTTAGGTTTAGGGTTAGGTTTACTATTACGGTTAGAATTATGGTTAGGTTTAGGGTTAGGTTTACTATTACGGTTAGAATTATGGTTAGGGTAAGGGGTTAGGTTTACTATTACGGTTAGAATTATGGTTAGGGTAAGGGGTTAGGTTTACTATTACGGTTAGAATTATGGTTAGGGTAAGGGGTTAGGTTTACTATTATGGTTAGAATTATGGTTAGGGTAAGGGGTTAGGTTTAGGGTTAGGTTTACTATTACGGTTAGAATTATGGTTAGGGTAAGGGGTTATGTTTACTATTACGATTAGAATTATGGTTAGGGTAAGGGGTTAGGTTTAGGGTTAGATTTACTATTACGGTTAGAATTATGGTTAGGGTAAGGGGTTAGGTTTACTATTACGGTTAGAATTATGGTTAGGGTAAGGGGTTAGGTTTAGGGTTAGGTTTACTATTATGGTTAGAATTATGGTTAGGGTAAGGGGTTAGGTTTACTATTACGGTTAGAATTATGGTTAGGGTAAGGGGTTAGGTTTACTATTACGGTTAGAATTATGGTTAGGTTAAAGGGTTAGGTTTAGGGTTAGGTTTACTATTACGGTTAGAATTATGGTTAGGGTAAGGGGTTAGGTTTAGGGTTAGGTTTACTATTACGGTTAGAATTATGGTTAGGGTAAGGGGTTAGGTTTACTATTACGGTTAGAATTATGGTTAGGGTAAGGGGTTAGGTTTACTATTACAGTTAGAATTATGGTTAGGGTAAGGGGTTAGGTTTACTATTACGGTTAGAATTATGGTTAGGGTAAGGGGTTAGGTTTAGGGTTAGGTTTACTATTATGGTTAGAATTATGGTTAGGGTAAGGGGTTAGGTTTACTATTACGGTTAGAATTATGGTTAGGGTAAGGGGTTAGGTTTACTATTACGGTTAGAATTATGGTTAGGTTAAAGGGTTAGGTTTAGGGTTAGGTTTACTATTACGGTTAGAATTATGGTTAGGGTAAGGGGTTAGGTTTAGGGTTAGGTTTACTATTACGGTTAGAATTATGGTTAGGGTAAGGGGTTAGGTTTACTATTACGGTTAGAATTATGGTTAGGGTAAGGGGTTAGGTTTACTATTACAGTTAGAATTATGGTTAGGGTAAGGGGTTAGGTTTACTATTACGGTTAGAATTATGGTTAGGGTAAGGGGTTAGGTTTACTATTACAGTTAGAATTATGGTTAGGGTAAGGGGTTAGGTTTACTATTACGGTTAGAATTAGGGTTAGGGTAAGGGGTTAGGTTTACTATTACGGTTAGAATTATGGTTAGGGTAAGGGGTTAGGTTTAGGGTTACGGGTTAGGTATTAGAGAAAATAGGATTTTGAATGGAAATACATTTAGGTCCCCACGAGGATCAAATAACATAACGAGTGTGTGTGTGTGTGCGTGCGTGCGTGTGTCTATATGTAGTATTTCCAACTAGGCACTCGAGGGAATTGTTAGGTCTTGGGTCTTAAAAATACATATAGGAACCTTGACTAGCCTATATGCTTCATCTTTTTTGAAACTCTCAAATTCAATTCAGCATACTGCTCCCATCATTTTGGACCAATGAGAACAAGCTACAAAAATGTAAGACAGACATCTAGACATACTTAGAAACTAAACAACTCCACCATACCTTCCTGAATAGAACACACACACACACACACACACACTCAAACACCCACAAACACACACACACACACAAAACAAAAAGAGGCTTTCTTTGAGGGGGTTTAAACACATGCTGTGTCATTTAGTGGAGCGAGAAGGCTTCTGACAGAGTGTGTTGTGTATTCCGACCTCTCTGACATCTGGCTGTTTCTTTATTAGTCACTGTTCATGTGAATCTCTGTGTTCTTCGAAAGCCCAAACTAAACAGAAATGGGCCTAATAGAGAAGACCATGATCTTGAATGATCATTGATTTGTGCAATAGACAGCATGCCAATAGAAACTAAGTGCAAAAATGTACAATCTGCAGTATTTACAATTCAAAACAAATTGTAAGTGTGCCTCTAAAGATATATTAACTCTGTGTTGAACCTTTCAAAGAGGTAAGCTCTATTGAAGATGAGAGGGGCAGTGTTCCCTCGATTGGTCTCCATGAAGGAAGGCAATATAGGCTGGGGGTTTCCAACACTGTCCCTGGAGAGCTGCCATCCTGTAGGTTTTCACTCCAACCCTAATCTAGCACACCGGATTCTAATAATTCGCTGGTTGAAAAGCTGAATCAGGTTATTTACAACTGGGGTTGGAGCAAAAACCATCAGCAGGGTAGTTCTCCAGGAACAGAGTCGGAGAACCCTGATGTAGGCTATAGTTTAGCTAGATAACACATTCAATGAAAACAGAGCGGATATAACATTCAATAAAAAAAACTGGAAGTGTGATGCTTTAGACACACACACACACACACACACACAGGAACAAAAAAAAAAACAGGATAAACCGATGGAGGATACACACACAGGCGCAGAATGCCAAACATGTTGCTCTGGGCTGAATTTGTTCTTTACAGACCCTCTCTCCCTCTCCCTTTTCTCCCCCTCTTTTCTTTGACAGATGAATAGCCATGTCCAGTCAGCTGTACTCACGTCCAAACCAGCTCAGCACAAACTCCCCATGGCCAGGGCTCTGCTGCTGAGCTAAGAGCCTGTGTATGTATATGTGTGTGTGTGTGTGTGTGTATAGACACGTGTGTGTGGTGAGTGAGAGAAAGAGAGCGACAGTAAGTGAATACATGTATGTGTGTGGCTGTGTGCACGCATCAGTGCACCCATGTCTGAGTACGTGAGTACGTGCGGAAGTCATCCACATACGTTCTCTCAACCAACCGCAAACTGTGCCAACACAGCCACTAGTGCTAACATGTGACCGTCCCTATGCTAATATTATGCTATACAGTGCGATTATGTCAGTGTTCCAAACCTCTAGCCCCCTACGCCTATCCAATCCTTACAGATCTAGGACGGAGTAGGGCAGGTTTTCCCAAACTCGGTCCTCAGGGCCCCAAGGGGTTCACCTTTTGTTTTTTGCCCTAACAACTACACAGCTCTTTCAAATAATCAACCAATCATCAACCGTTGATCATTTGAATGAGCTGTGTAGTTGTTCGGGCAAAAACCAAAATGCATCCCTTGGGGCACTGAGGACAGAGTTTGGGAAACTCTGCCCTAGTCCGTCCTAGATCTGTAAGGATTGGATAGGCGTACACAATGAGGTGAACATTCCTGTGAGTTTATCAAAGGGCAAGGGGCAGTTATTATGGTATTGCTTACACCTATCTAATTGTTTCATTTCATAGAGGGTAGGGGTCAATTTGGGATTGGGTGAATGCATCCCAGTGTTATAATTGTTTTATTTTACCTTTATTTAACTAGGCAAGTCAGTTAAGAACAAATTCTTATTTTTTATTTTTTTATTTCACCTTTATTTAACCATGTAAGCTAGTTGAGAACAAGTTCTCACTTACAACTGGACAAGATAAAGCAAAGCAGTGCGACAATAAACAACAACACAGAGTTACACGTCGGATAAACAAAAGTACAGTCAATAACACAATTGAAAAATCTATATACAGTGTGTGCAAATGGAGTAAGGAGGTAAGGCAATAAATAGGTCAATAGTAGCGAAGTATTTACAATTTAGCAAATTAACACTGGAGTGATAGACGTGCATATAATGACGTGCAAGTAGAAAAGAGCAACAAAAAAAGTAAATATAAACAATATGGGGATGAGGTAGGTAGTCGGATGGGCTATTTACAGATGGGCTGGGCACAGCTGCAGCGATCGGTCAGCTGCTCTCACAGCTGATGCTTAAAGTTAGTGAGGGAGATATGTCTACCCCGGCCAAACCTGGACGACGCCGGGCCAATTGTGCGCCACCCTGTGGGACTCCCAATCATGGCCGGATGTGATGCAGCCTGGATTCAAACCAGGGACTACAGTGACGCCTCTCACACTAAGATGCAGTGTCTTAGACCGCTGCGCCCCTCGGGAGCCCAAGGTTTCACCCTGATTGTTTTGTAGGTGGAAGGTATAAAATAGCAGACAAAACAGGAGACAAGACAACTTAAAATACAAGAGAGAGTGATAGTAAATTAAGCAACAGAGATATGCTGGGAGATGCCTCCACTTTGATAACAAAGGGACCCTCTTCGGTCCTAAAGTGTCCCTATTTGGTCTACAGAAGCAACGAGGGTGACAGCCGTCTGTTGCGGTTAGGTCACAGTGTAGAGGCCGTTTAAATGAGGCTTTGTTTACCAGGCCGTACTGCAGCTTGAGCATCCGCCACACTGACTAATCCACATACCGGAGGCCCACTATGTGAAGACGTGTCAGAAACACTGTGTTATAGATGTATACAAAACACAGACTCACTGTGTGTAGACGTGCAAGAAACACAGACTCACTGTGTGTAGACGTGCAAGAAACACAGACTCACTGTGTGTAGGCGTGCAAGAAACACAGACTCACTGTGTGTAGGCGTGCAAGAAACACAGACTCACTGTGTGTAGGCGTGCAAGAAACACAGACTCACTGTGTGTAGGCGTGCAAGAAACACAGACTCACTGTGTGTAGGCGTGCAAGAAACACAGACTCACTGTGTGTAGGCGTGCAAGAAACACAGACTCACTGTGTGTAGAAACATGTCAGAAACACATGTATGAAACACCATATGTCTAGGTAAGAAAGAAACAGTTTATAGATGTGTCAGAACAGTGTGTAGATATGTTACACACATTGTCTAAAATGCTGCTTAATGACACGCATAAACACTGTCCTGGATAGATACAGTACGTAAGAAATATTGGATACAGGTGTGTCAGAAAACACTGTAGATGTGTCTCAAACACAGTGTATACAGGTAAGAAAAACATGGTACATTTGTACGAAAAACAGTGCAGTTGTGTAAGAAACGCTGTATATAGATGTGTTACATAAACTCACTTTGTATGGGTGTGTTCCACACAATGGGAGTGTTAGAAATACTGTTTATAGATGTCAATCAGCAAAACAGACATATGAGGAAGGATGTCTGGTCACCATTCCCATGACACCACTCTCCCAAATCCACAAAAAAAGATCTAGTAATATATCCCACAAAAAAAGCAAAAAAGGTGATTGTTAAAATAAGAGTAAGACATAGGATGAAGTCTCATTGTTCATGCTTTGTTTAAGCATTATGTTATGGCATAAGAGGTGCCAAATGTGCACTCGTGCAAACACACAGCATGTCTGGCCCTTAAGGCTTCCGGCAGCTGGTGTGGTTATGCTGCTGCTGCCGCTGTGTGTGTGTGTGTGTGTGTGTGTGTGTGTGTGTGTGTGTGTGTGTGTGTGTGTGTGTTCATTTTGGAGGGAAAGACAGCAAACACACATCACACTCCCATCGCACTCCTTGTTCAACTCTCCCTCCCTGTTACACAACAAATACACAGGGACTTGATAGCATGTGATGAGCTGCTCAATGAGCTGCCTTTTAACATTCCAGGCCTGCTACACCTCTGCAATGTGCTGGAGGTAAGCCAGGAAGGTATCTTGAGCACGGAAGTTGAAGGAATGAAGAAAACACATGCAAAACGCACATTTCATTTTTTTTTATTTAACTAGTCAAGCCAGTTAAGAACAAATTCTTATTTACAATGACAACCTACTGAAAGGCAAAAGGCCTCCTGCGGGGACGGGGGCTGGGATTTAAACGTTTAATATAGGACAAAACACCCATCATGACAAGAGAGACACCACAACACTACAGAAAGAGAGACCTAAGATAACAACATAGCATGGCAGCAACACAGCACAAACATTTTACTTATTTAACCTGGTAAGTTGACTGAGAACACATTCTCATTTACAGCAACAACCTGGGGAATAGTTACAGGGGAGAGGGATGAAGGAGACAACTGTAAACTGGGGCTGATTAGGTGCCTGCGATAGTATGAGGGACAGATTGGGAATTTAGCCAGGACACCAGGGTTAACATCCCTACTCTTACAATAAGTGCCATGGGATCTTTCGTGTCCACAGAGAGTCAGGACACCTGTTTAAAATCCCTTCCAAATGACAGCACCCTACAGAGGGCAGTATCCCCAATTACCACCTTGGGCTATTGGGATATATTTTTTTAGACCAGAGGAAAGGGTGCCTCCTACTGGCCCCCCAACACCACTTCCAGTAGCATCTGGTCTCCCATCCAGGACTAAACCTGCTTAGCTTCAAAAGCAAGCCAGCAGTGGAATGCAGGGTGGTATTCTGCTGGCAAGCAACAGCACAAAGGCAAGAAGATAGAGGCAACAACACATCACGCGAAGCAGCCACGAGTGTCAGTAAGAGTCTCCATCATTGAATCTTTGAATGACGAAATGGAGATAAGACTGTCCAGTTTGAGTGTTTTTTGCAGCTCGTTCCTGTCAATAGCTGCAGCGAACTGAAAAGAGGAGCAACACAGGAATGTGTGTGCTTTGGGGACCTTTAACAGAATGTGCCTGGCAGAACGGGTGCTGTATGTGGAGGATGAGGGCTGCAGTAGGTATCTCAGATAGGGAGGAGTGAGGCCTAGGAGGGTTTTATAAATAAGCATCAACCAGTCGTGCCTTTTACTAAGGAGTGGCTTCCGTCTGGCCACTCTACCATAAAGGCCTGATTGTTGGAGTGCTGCAGAGATGGTTGTCCTTCTGGAATGTTCTCCCATCTCCACAGAGGAACTCTATAGCTCTGTCAGAGTGACCATCGGCTTCTTGGTCACCTCCCTGACCAAGACCCTTCTCTCTCGATTGCTCAGTTTAGCCGGGCGGCCAGCTCTAGGTAGAACCTTGGTGGTTTTAAACTTCTTCCATTTAAGAATGATGGAGGCCCTGTGTTCTTGGGAACCTTCAATGCTGCAGACATTTTTTTGGTACCCTTCCCCAGATCGGTGCCTCGACACAATCCTGTCTTAGAGTTCTACAGAGAATTCCTTCAACCTCATGGCTTGGTTTTTGCTTTGACATGTACTGTCAACTGTGGGACCATACAGTATATAGACAGGTCTGTGCCTTTCCAAATCATGTCCAATCAATTGAATTTACCACAGGTGAATTACATTCAAATTGTAGAAACGTCTCAACATTCCATAGCAATGGAAACATCATGCACCTGAGCTCAATTTCAAGTCTCATAGCAAAGAGTATGAATACTTACAGTGAGGGAAAAAAAGTATTTGATCCCCTGCTGATTTTGTACATTTGCCCACTGACAAAGAAAGGATCAGTCTATAATTTTAATGGTAGGTTTATTTGAACAGTAAGAGACAGAATAACAACAAAAAAATCCAGAAAAACGCATGTCAGAAATGTTATAAATTGATTTGCATTTTAATGAGGGAAATAAGTATTTGACCCCTCTGCAAAACATGACTTAGTACTTGGTGGCAAAACCCTTGTTGGCAATCACAGAGGTCAGACGTTTCTTGTAGTTGGCCACCAGGTTTGCACACATCTCAGGAAGGATTTTATCCCACTCCTCTTTGCAGATCTTCTCCAAGTCATTAAGGTTTCGAGGCCGACGTTTGGCAACTTGAACCTTTAGCTCCCTCCACAGATTTTCTATGGGATTAAGGTCTGGAGACTGGCTAGGCCACTCCAGGACCTTAATGTGCCTCTTCTTGAGCCACTCCTTTGTTGCCTTGGCCGTGTGTTTTGGGTCATTGTCATGCTGGAATACCCATCCACGACCCATTTTCAATGCCCTAGCTGAGGGAAGGAGGTTCTCACCCAAGATTTGACGGTACCTGGCCCTGTCCATCGTCCCTTTGATGCGGTGAAGTTTTCCTGTCCTCTTAGCAGAAAAACACCCCCAAAGCATAATGTTTCCACCTCCATGTTTGACGGTGGGGATGGTGTTCTTGGGGTCATAGGCAGCATTCCTCCAAACACGGCGAGTTGAGTTGATGCCAAAGATCTTCATTTTGGTCTCATCTGACCACAACACCTTCACCCAGTTGTCCTCTGAATCATTCAGATGTTCATTGGCAAACTTCAGACGGGCATGTATATGTGCTTTCTTGAGCACGGGGACCTTGCGGGCGCTGCAGGATTTCAGTCCTTCACGGCGTAGTGTGTTACCAATTGTTTTCTTGGTGACTATGGTCCCAGCTGCCTTGAGATCATTGACAAGATCCTCCCGTGTAGCTCTGGGCTGATTCCTCACAAGAGTGTGCTCCTAATCTCAGCTCGTTACCTGTATAAAAGACACCTAGGAGCCAGAAATCTTTCTGATTGAGAGGGGTCAAATACGTATTTCCCTAATTTGTTAAGGTGCGTAAATGAGGACCCAAAAGCGAATTAACGTAAACAGAGTTTCTTTAATAACGAAACATACGTAGGCTCAGATGGACCGGCAGATTCCGACAGGACAGGACAAGGTTGCAGCAAACATGACGATAGTCTGGTTCAGGCATGAGTAACACAAACGAGAATCCGACAAAGACAGAAGCAGAAACAGCGAGAGATATAGAGACCTAATCAGAGGGAAAAAGGGAACAGGTGGGAAAAGGGGTGAACGAGGTAGTCAGAGAAGACAAGGAACAGCTGGGAGAAAGAGGGGAAGAAAAGGTAACCTAGTACGACCAGCAGAGGGAGACAGGGTGAAGAGAAAGGACAGAAACAAGACACAACATGACAATACATGACAGTACCCCCCCACTCACCGAGCGCCTCCTGGCGCACTCGAGGAGGAAACCTGGCGGCAACGGAGGAAATCATCGATCAGCGAACGGTCCAGCACGTCCCGAGAGGGAACCCAACTCCTCTCCTCAGGACCGTACCCCTCCCAATCCACTAGGTACTGATGACCACGGCCCCGAGGACGCATGTCCAAAATCTTACGGACGCTGTAGATAGGTGCGCCCTCGACAAGGATGGGGGGGGGGGGGGGAGACGAGCGGGGGCGCGAAGAACGGGATTAACACAGGAGACATGGAAGACCGGGTGGACGCGACGAAGATATCGCGGAAGAAGAAGTCGCACTGCGACAGGATTAATGATCTAAAAAAAAATACGGAACGGACCAATGAACCGCGGGGTCAACTTGCGAGAAGCTGTCTTAAGGGGAAGGTTCTGAGTGGAGAGCCAAACTCTCTGACCGCGACAATATCTAGGACTCTTAGTTCTACGCTTATTAGCAGCTCTCACAGTCTGCGCCCTATAACGGCAAAGTGCAGACCTGACCCTCTTCCAGGTGCGCTCGCAACGTTGGACAAAAGCCTGAGCGGAGGGGACGCTGGACTCGGCGAACTGAGATGAGAACAGCGGAGGCTGGTACCCGAGGCTACTCTGAAAAGGAGATAGCCCGGTCGCAGACGAAGGAAGCGAGTTGTGGGCGTATTCTGCCCAGGGGAGCTGTTCTGACCAAGACGCAGGGTTGCGAAAAGAAAGACTGCGTAAGATGCGACCAATAGTCTGATTGGCCCGTTCTGCTTGACCGTTAGACTGGGGGTGAAAGCCGGAAGAGAGACTGACGGAAGCCCCAATCAAACGGCAAAACTCCCTCCAAAATTGAGACGTGAATTGCGGACCTCTGTCCGAAACGACGTCTGACGGAAGGCCATGAATTCTGAAAACATTCTCGATGATGATTTGTGCCGTCTCTTTAGCAGAAGGAAGCTTAGCAAGGGGAATAAAATGAGCCGCCTTAGAGAACCTGTCGACAACCGTAAGAATAACAGTCTTCCCCGCTGACGAAGGCAGTCCGGTGACAAAATCTAAGGCGATGTGAGACCACGGTCGAGAGGGAATGGGAAGCGGCCTGAGACGGCCGGCAGGAGGGGAGTTACCGGACTTAGTCTGCGCGCAGACCGAACAAGCAGCCACGAAACGACGCGTGTCATGCTCCCGGGTGGGCCACCAAAAACGCTGGCGAATGGAAGCAAGCGTACCCCGAACGCCAGGGTGGCCGGCTAACTTGGCAGAGTGAGCCCACTGAAGAACGGCCAGACGAGTAGGAACGGGAACGAAAAGAAGGTTCCTAGGACAAGCGCGCGGCGACGGAGTTTGAGTGAGTGCTTGCTTTACCTGCCTCTCAATTCCACAGACAGTCAACCCGACAACACGCCCCTCAGGGAGAATCCCCTCGGGGTCAGTGGAGGCTACTGAAGAACTGAAGAGACGAGATAAAGCATCAGGCTTGGTGTTCTTAGAGCCCGGACGATAAGAAATCACGAACTCGAAACGAGCGAAAAACAGCGCCCAGCGCGCCTGACGCGCATTAAGTCGTTTGGCAGAACGGATGTACTCAAGGTTCCTATGGTCAGTCCAAACGACAAAAGGAACGGTCGCCCCCTCCAACCACTGTCGCCATTCGCCTAGGGCTAAGCGGATGGCGAGCAGTTCGCGGTTTCCCACATCATAGTTACGTTCCGACGGCGACAGGCGATGAGAAAAATACGCGCAAGGGTGGACCTTGTCGTCAGAGAGGGAGCGCTGAGAAAGAATGGCTCCCACGCCCACCTCTGACGCGTCAACCTCGACAACGAACTGTCTAGAGACGTCAGGTGTAACAAGGATAGGTGCGGATGTAAAACGATTCTTGAGGAGATCAAAAGCTCCCTGGGCGGAAACGGACCACTTAAAGCACGTCTTGACAGAAGTAAGGGCTGTGAGAGGAGCTGCCACCTGACCGAAATTACGGATGAAACGACGATAGAAGTTCGCGAAGCCGAGAAAGCGCTGCAGCTCGACGCGTGACTTAGGGACGGGCCAATCAATGACAGCTTGGACCTTAGCGGGATCCATCTTAATGCCTTCAGCGGAAATAACAGAACCGAGAAATGTGACGGAGGAGGCATGAAAAGAGCACTTCTCAGCCTTCACAAAAAGACAATTCTCTAAAAGGCGCTGGAGGACACGTCGAACGTGCTGAACATGAATCTGGAGTGACGGTGAAAAAATCAGGATATCGTCAAGGTAAACGAAAACAAAGATGTTCAGCATGTCTCTCAGGACATCATTGACTAATGCCTGAAAGACAGCTGGAGCGTTAGCGAGGCCGAAAGGAAGAACCCGGTATTCAAAGTGCCCTAACGGAGTGTTAAACGCCGTCTTCCACTCGTCCCCCTCCCTGATGCGCACGAGATGGTAAGCGTTACGAAGGTCCAACTTAGTGAAAAACCTGGCTCCCTGCAGGATCTCGAAGGCTGAAGACATAAGAGGAAGCGGATAACGATTCTTCACTGTTATGTCATTCAGCCCTCGATAATCTATGCAGGGGCGCAGGGACCCGTCCTTCTTCTTAACAAAAAAAAACCCCGCTCCGGCGGGAGAGGAGGGGACTATGGTACCGGCGGCAAGAGCTACAGACAAATAATCTTCGAGAGCCTTACGTTCGGGAGCCGACAGAGAGTATAGTCTACCCCGAGGGGGAGTGGTTCCCGGAAGGAGATCAATACTACAATCATACGACCGGTGTGGAGGAAGAGAGGTGGCCCTGGACCGACTGAACACCGTGCGCAGATCGTGATATTCCTCCGGCACCCCTGTCAAATCACCAGGCTCCTCCTGTGAAGAAGAGACAGAGGAAACAGGAGGGATAGCAGACATTAAACATTTCACATGACAAGAGACGTTCCAGGAGAGGATAGAATTACTAGACCAATTAATAGAAGGATTATGACAAACTAGCCAGGGATGGCCCAAAACAACAGGTGTAAAAGGTGAACGAAAAATTAAAAAAGAAATGGTTTCGCTATGATTACCAGAAACAGTGAGGGTTAAAGGTAGCGTCTCACGCTGAATCCTGGGGAGAGGACTACCATCCAAGGCGAACAAGGCCGTGGACTCCCTTAACTGTCTGAGAGGAATGTCATGTTCCCGAGCCCAGGTCTCGTCCATAAAACAGCCCTCCGCCCCAGAGTCTATCAAGGCACTGCAGGAAGCAGACGAACCGGTCCAGCGTAGATGGACCGACAAGGTAGTGCAGGATCTCGAAGGAGAGACAGGAGTAGTAGCTCTCACCAGTAGCCCTCCGCTTACTGATGAGCTCTGGCTTTTACTGGACATGAAGTGACAAAATGACCAGCGGAACCGCAATAGAGACAGAGGCGGTTGGTGATTCTCCGTTCCCTCTCTTTAGTCGAGATGCGGATACCTCCCAGCTGCATAGGCTCAGCACCCGAGCCGGCAGAGGAAGATGGTAGTGATGCGGAGAGGGGGGCAACGGAGAACGCGAGCTCCTTTCCACGAGCTCGGTGACGAAGATCAACCCGTCGCTCAATGCGAATAGCGAGTTCAATCAAGGAATCCACGCTGGAAGGAACCTCCCGGGAGAGAATCTCATCCTTTACCTCTGCGCGGAGACCCTCCAGAAAACGAGCGAGCAAAGCCGGCTCGTTCCAGCCACTGGAGGCAGCAAGAGTGCGAAACTCAATAGAGTAGTCTGTTATGGATCGATTACCTTGACATAGGGAAGACAGGGCCCTGGAAGCCTCCTCCCCAAAAACAGATCGATCAAAAACCCGTATCATCTCCTCCTTAAAGTCCTGATACTGGTTAGTACACTCAGCCCTTGCCTCCCAGATTGCCGTGCCCCACTCACGAGCCCGTCCAGTAAGGAGAGATATGACGTAGGCGATACGAGCAGTGCTCCTGGAGTAAGTGTTGGGCTGGAGAGAAAACACAATATCACACTGGGTGAGGAACGAGCGGCATTCAGTGGGCTCCCCAGAGTAACACGGCGGGTTATTGATTCTGGGCTCCGGAGATTCGAAAGCCCTGGAAGTGGCCGGTGGATCGAGGCGGAGATGGTGAACCTGTTCTGTGAGGTTGGAGACTTGGGTGGCCAGGGTCTCAACGGCATGTCGAGCAGCAGACAATTCCTGCTCGTGTCTGCCTAGCATCGCTCCCTGGATCTCGACGGCTGAGTGGAGAGGATCCGAAGTCGCTGGGTCCATTCTTGGTCGGATTCTTCTGTTAAGGTGCGTAAATGAGGACCCAAAAGCGAATTAACGTAAACAGAGTTTCTTTAATAACGAAACATACGTAGGCTCAGATGGACCGGCAGATTCCGACAGGACAGGACAAGGTTGCAGCAAACATGACGATAGTCTGGTTCAGGCATGAGTAACACAAACGAGAATCCGACAAAGACAGAAGCAGAAACAGCGAGAGATATAGAGACCTAATCAGAGGGAAAAAGGGAACAGGTGGGAAAAGGGGTGAACGAGGTAGTCAGAGAAGACAAGGAACAGCTGGGAGAAAGAGGGGAAGAAAAGGTAACCTAGTACGACCAGCAGAGGGAGACAGGGTGAAGAGAAAGGACAGAAACAAGACACAACATGACAATACATGACATAATTAAAATGCAAATCAATTTATGACATTTTTGACATGTGTTTGTATGGATTTTTTTGTTGTTATTCTGTCTCTCAATGTTCAAATAAATTTACCGTTAAAATTATAGACTGATCATTTCTTTGTCCGTGGGCAAATTTACAAAATCAGCAGGGGATCAAATACTTTTTTCCCTCACTGTATGTAAATCAAATATTTCTGTTTTTATATTTAATACATTTGCAAATATTACTAAAAACCTGTTTTCACTACGTTGTATTTTGGTATTTTACTAGGATCCCCTTTAGCTTTTGTCAAAAAGCTACTCTTCCTGGGGTCCACACAAAACATGAAACATACAGAATGACATAATACAGAACATCAATAGACAAGAACAGCTCAAGGACAGAACAACATACATTTTAATGGGATACTGTGTGTAGATTGAATCCATTTTAGAACAAGGCTGTAACATAACAAAATGTGGGAAAACGAAAGGGGTCTGAATACTTTCCAAACGCATTGTATAGCTCCCCTACGTGAGTTTAAGGCACGATTTTGAGCCATTCCAGGATGTTGTGTATATGAGGTGGCGTTTCTTCTATTTTCCTGGTGGGCCTGACAGAGGAGCACAGACCTCTCTCTCTATCTCTGCAGCCTGGATTGGTTGGTGTGGGGGACACAGGAGTATAATCCGGTAGCATTAACTTGCTCTCTAAAAAAAGCACTCTCGACAGGGATTAGATTATCATGGTAAAGTCAGCTCAGACTCTCTCTCTCCATCCAACCCTCTGTCTGTCTCTCTGTCAAGCGCAGTGTATAAAATAATCTGGAACGACACAAGGGTTAAATACCCAAGTGAGAGCATCTAAAGAATTACAGTCAACATGTCCAATACATATGATCCATCTCATCCAAGTCCATCTAATTTCCCAGACAGCACATCTTTCACATGTAATTAGTGGTAGCCTGGCAGGCTAATGTTTTGTAGCTCAAACAATGATAGTGTCATTACACAGAGATTACAATAAGTATCAATTTGCTGATGGTATACTTTAAGTAGAAGAAGTGTCAATGTGCTGATTGATACAATTGTAGGTGAAATTGGTGGAGCTTGATTCTGAAACGGTGCTAAAACATGGTGATAATCCTAGTATCGTATAGCCTGGCAATAGGCACAATATTTCCAGATGCATCTCCGTCATAGAAAGAGTAGAGTAAGGGAAGCTTATATAATTCTGAAATGAAAGGCACGCAGTCTAAAGCCGGTAAAACATATCGCCTAAGGCTGTGTAGGCTACATCTACGCTATCACCATTATGTAACTTTATCCAGAAAGTAACTACCCACATAGACAACAGATTAACATCCAATTTTGGTTGCCATTGGATTGAGTTGTCAACAAATGTGAATTCAACTTGAAATAAACCAAACCATGAAATCCTATTGTCGATATGTAGGACAGGAGTCTTTCAAATAGGATAAAAGGCCATATCTGAATTTTTTTTCTACAGACAAATTCCCCCTTAAAAACAATTATATCACCACCCAGTCTATCACCACCTTCCACAACAAACAGTACTTAGTCAGTAGTTAGACTGTTTTTAACAAGTAATTAGGCCTATCATGAAATAATTTGCAGTCTATCAATCACTAAATGAAACCGATAGTTTGTAGAAAACCTAAGGAAGGGAAGCACTAGGGTACTGCTAGGGTACACAATGGTAGGCATTTTGTAAATAGAAGGTGCTCTTTGGTCAGGGAGTACAACATACATCTGTGTACCCCCTGACGAAGGCCAAGCTGCCGAAACAAGTCAGAGTTTTTCATCTTTGTTCCATTGAACATTCCATACAAATAAAGGCATTTGAATGATATGAAGAGTGCCTTGGTCTCCCTTGCTTTAAAAAAAAATACATTGTTTGTTGACAGTTTGAGCATCTAGACATCATCTGTGAGGGACCATTCTAATGAAGTGCTATCCAATATGTCCTCATTTCCTGTGTGCAACTAATGACAGCTGGCAGAATCAGGATCAGGTTCCCTGAGGTGGTGCAGCATCTCAACACCGCCTCATTGGGAGACTACAGTATAGGCTATAGGTAACCGGACACCCTGAGACCCATCTAATCATGTCTCCTTCTCCCCGTCTCAGAGGGCTAAACAGAAGGGATCTGGGTCTGCCTTACCTCCTCATCTCCCATCTGGACAAATGAACAATGTTTCCCCTACAGATGTGAGATCTTAATACAGTTTGCCTTAGCAGTTTGCCTTAGCATGAAAATAATCCTGCAGCAACAGGAAAATGTCATAATTTTTTTGTGGATTATAATTAATAGACATTTTTGTAGGGGTTGATACATTTTCCATAAGGGTAAATGAAGTTAGAAATTTCAAAGTGGAAATTACAAACTTCAGAAGACTTTTTAAACCTAAAATACACTATAAGTTTAAAATGTCCTGCGTTGCAGCTAACAAATAGTTAGTTACTTTATAAATGGCACTTTAATAATGAGGTTTACATATATTGCAATTCTCATCCCATATGTATATACTGTATGTTATACCACCTATTGCATCTTGCCTATGCCACTCGGTCATTGCTCATCCATATATTTATTTGTACATATTCCTATTCCATCCCTTTATTTAGATTTGCGTGTATTATATAGTTGTGTAAATTGTTAGATTACTTGTTAGATATTGCTGCACTGTCAGAACTAGAAGCATAAGCATTTAGCTACACTTGCAATAACATCTGCTAACCATGTATATGTGACCAATAAAATGTGATTTCTCCCTCAAAACCATCAGAATTAATTTAAGATTAAAACATTTTTAAATAACGTTGATGTGTTTTTTGTGAGGAAGTCACACCATTTTACATCTAGCTAAGGATTATTTTGCTTCAATGATTTGACTATTGGTACCAAAGCTAGCATACATTTTTACAACATTAGCTTGCTATCTGCGCCAGTGAGTGAAATGATGCTGCTGACCAACCCGCTACTAACTTAGTGCTTAACACACATTGTTGAATCTTCCAAAAAAAGCTAATTGGCAAGATACTGTAGTAGTGCTAATTCTTTATTATGTGTTCAGGAATGAGCTATTCTGCAGCGACTCATTGCAGTAGCTTCCCGAGTCAGCTGTTGTGCTCAGCCTACCCAACGATATAAAGCAACGTTAGCGATCACGGGGAAACATGCTGATCTACAGACTGATTTCTGATAACAGTTCCTCTTAAATTTTGGGCCGCAAGTCTACAACTTTAGGTTAATTTAAAAAGGCTAAGAAATGTTTATGCAGAGATAGCTAGCTAGTCAGCTATGTCAGTATGCTAGCTACAATAGTTAGGTAAGCAGCTGGTCAAGTAAGTTTTGCAGGAGATAAAAACAAGACGGTGGCTATTTTCTCACAATTGCAAACTATTAAATCACGGTCACAAAGTTTGTAATAATTTAGCTAGTAATTCTGCCTATTTTATGGAGAGTCATGCGAGAGCGCAATGATATGTAACGAGTGCCCTGAGAGTCAGGAAGCAAGTTCAGGGAATGAGTGTTTTAAATAAAATAAACAATGAACACAAAACACAAACAATGCACCGACATGAAAACACCTGAGGAAAGAACCAAGGGGAGTGACAGTTAATGGGAAGATAATCAAGGAGGTTATGCAGTCCAGGTGAGTGTCATGAGGTGCAGGTGCGCAAGACGATGGTGACAGGTGTGTGTGATAATCAGCAGTCTGATGCCCTAGAGGCCAGAGAGGGAGTATACGTGACAGTACCCCCTCACCAGCCACAAGATGCCTTCAAAGGGGATGAACCCAGGGATCAGGAGTGGACCGGTGTGATGTGCGAGAACCTGTCACGCCAGCTGAGGCACGGGAACTTGTGGAGTCAACTGGGGCGCGGGAACCTGACAAATCAGTTGAGGCAGGGGAGTCTGGCGATCCGGTTGAGGTATGAGAACCTGACAAGCTGGTGGAAGCAGGGGAGCCTGGCGGTCCAGCTAAGGCATGAAAGCCCGACGTGCCGGCTGAGGCATGAGAGCCTGACGCAGGGAAGCCTGGTGATCTGGCTGAGGTATGAGAGCCTGTAGCAGGGAAGCCTGGTGATCTGGTTGAGGTATGAGAGCATGTAGCATGGAAGCCTGGTTGAGGTATGAGAGCCTGAAGCAGGGAAGCCTGGTGATCTGGTTGAGGTATGAGAGCCTGTAGCAGGGAAGCCTGGTGATCTGGTTGAGGTATGAGAGCCTGTAGCAGGGAAGCCTGGTGATCTGGTTGAGGTATGAGAGCCTGTAGCAGGGAAGCCTGGTAATCTGGTTGAGGTATGAGAGCATGTAGCAGGGAAGCCTGGTGATCTGGTTGAGGTATGAGAGCCTGAAGCAGGGAAGCCTGGTGATCTGGTTGAGGTATGAGAGCCTGTAGCAGGGAAGCCTGGTGATCTGGTTGAGGTATGAGAGCCTGTAGCAGGGAAGCCTGGTGATCTGGTTGAGGTATGAGAGCATGTAGCAGGGAAGTCTGGTGATCTGGTTGAGGTATGAGAGCCTGAAGCAGGGAAGCCTGGTGATCTGGTTGAGGTATGAGAGCATGTAGCAGGGAAGCCTGGTTGAGGTATGAGAGCCTGAAGCAGGGAAGCCTGGTGATCTGGTTGAGGTATGAGAGCCTGTAGCAGGGAAGCCTGGTGATCTGGTTGAGGTACGAGAGCCTGTAGCAGGGAAGCCTGGTGATCTGGTTGAGGTATGAGAGCATGTAGCAGGGAAGCCTGGTGATCTGGTTGAGGTATGAGAGCCTGAAGCAGGGAAGCCTGGTGATCTGGTTGAGGTATGAGAGCCTGTAGCAGGGAAGTCTGGTGATCTGGTTGAGGTATGAGAGCCTGAAGCAGGGAAGCCTGGTGATCTGGTTGAGGTATGAGAGCCTGTAGCAGTTCGGACCCGAACGCTTCCTTTAGGTGAGGTGTTTTTCTGTAATGAGTGCGCTGAGAGTCGGGAAGCAAGTTCATGGAGTGAGTGTTTTAATAAATAAAATAAACAAGGAACACGAAACACAAACAACACACCGACATAAAAACACCTGAGGAAAGAACCAAGGGGAGTGACAGTTAATGTGAAGATAATCAAGGAGGTGATGCAGTCCAGGTGAGTGTCATGAGGTGCAGGTGCGCAAGACGATGGTGAAAGGTGTGCGGGATAATCAGCAGCCTGATGACCTAGAGGCCTGAGAGGGAGTATACGTGACATGATATCACAAATTAGTAACTATGTTTTCATTTTTGAATGGCGGACACTCTGGAATACAAAGATTTCAGGATGAGTTCGAGTGATCGTGGGAAAATCGATACAGTTACATATCGGAATATCATTTTTGACAATATTTCATCTTGTATTGTTTTGACAATACCAATGCCTGAAATAAGACTCCAGTATTTTCTCCATTATAGCTTGTTCTCCATCTTCACTTTAAATAGAGAGCCAATTTGTGTCCAGCGCTTTTATTTCCATGACTGAACAAAACTAATTTTCTCATGGCGCTCTCTCGATGTTTGGAACATCGAATAGCAATAAAATCCCAGTATCGAATCGCAAATTAATATAGAATCGCGAGCATCGCATATTTTATTGGCACATAAGTATTGTGATAATATCGTATCGTAAGGTCCCTGGCAATTCCGAGCACTAATGAGTTCCAATCCCACAAGACAGGTCATTTGAAGTACTAGCGTCACGTAGGAGTGACGCCACCTTTCGGAAGACAATGAATTTAAGGGGTCACTACTACAGCAAGAGTGAGAGGAGAGTGAAGAACCATGGGAGTATGAGTTTTCCCAGCAGATCAATAACTAAAGGAAAACTCCACCCAAAAACGTTGTATTTATTTATAGAATTTGAATTCTTCATATAGTCCCAAAATGTCTGCCAATGTAGTTTACTTGAATGAATAGGCCTAATTTGTGGAATAAACACATGGAAAAACACATTGGCACCTACATTACCAGTCAAAAGTTTGGACACACATTGTAGAATAATGGTGAAGACATCAAAACTATGAAATAGTTTGTAGTAACCAAAAAAAGTGTTAAACAAATCTAAATATATTTTATATTTGAGCTTTTTCAAAGTAGCCACCCTTTGCCTTGATGACAGCTTTGCACACTCTTGGCATTCTCTCAACCAGCTTCACCTGGAATGCTTTTCCAACAGTCTTGAAGGAGTTCCCTCATATGCTGAGCACTTGTTGGTTGCTTTTCCATCACTCTGCGGTCCAACTCATCCCAAACCATCTCAATTGGGTTGATGTCGGGGGATTGTTGGAGGCCAGGTCATCTGATGCAGCATTCCATCACTCTTCTTCTTGGACAAATAACCCTTACACGGCCTGGAGGTGTGTTGGGTCATTGTCCTGTTGAAAAACAAATGATAGTCCCACTAAGCCCAAACCAGATGGGGTGGCTGTAGAATGCTGTGGTAGCCAATTATGGTTCAGTGTGCCTTGAATTCTAAATAAATCACTGACAGTGTCACCAGCAAAGCACCCCCACACCTCCTCCTCCAAGCTTCACTGTGGGAACCACACATGCGGAGATCATTGGTCCACCTACTCTGCGTCTCACAAAGACACAGTTGGAACCAAAAATCTCAAATTTGGACTTCCACCGGTCCAATGTCCATTGCTAGTGTTTCTTTTTGGTGTCCTTTAGTAATGGTTTCTTTGCAGCAATTCGACCACGAAGGCCTGATTCCCGCAGTCTCCTCTGAACAGTTGATGTAGAGATGTGTCTGTTACCTGAACTCTGTAAAGCATTTATTTGGGCTGCAATGAGGCTGGAAACTCTAATAAAGATATCCTCTGCATCAGAGGTAACTTTGGGTCTTCCTTTCCTGTGGCGGTCCTCATGAGAGCCAGTTTCATCATAGCTCTTGATGGTTTTTGCAAAAGTTCTTTCAAAGTGTATTTTTCAAAGTTCTTTACATTTTCTGCATTGACTGATCTTCATGTCTTAAAGTAATGGACTGTCATTTATCTTTGCTTATTTGAGCTGTTCTTGCCATAATATGGACTTGGTCTTAACAAATAGGGTTATCTTCTGTATACCACCCCTACCTTGTCACAACACATCTGATTGTCTCAAACGCATTTAGAAGGATGAAATTCCACAAATTAATTTAATTGAAATGCATTCCAGGTGACTATCTCATGATGCTGGTTGAGGGAATTCCCAGAGTGTGCAAAGCTGTTTATTTTTTTATTTCACATTTATTTAACCAGGTAGGCAAGTTGAGAACAAGTTCTCATTTACAATTGCAACCTGGCCAAGTAAAGCAAAGCAGTTTGACACATACAACAACACAGAGTTGTACACGGAGTAAAACAAACATGCAGTCAATAATACAGTAGAAAAAATAAGTCTATATACGATGTGAGCAAATGAGGTGAGATGGTGATATGGTGATGGTGAGATGGAGATAAGGCCATGGTGGCGAAGTAAATACAATATAGCAAGTAAAACACTGGAATGGTAGATTTGCAGTGGAAGAATGTGCAAGTAGAAATGAAAAATAATGGGGTGCAAAAGAGCTAAATATATACAGTAGGGGAAGAGGTAGTTGTTTGGGCTACATTATGTTTGGGCTAAATTATAGATGGGCTATGTACAGGTGCAGTAATCTGTGAGCTGCTCTGACAGCTGGTGCTTAAAGCTAGTGAGGGAGATAAGTGTTTCCAGTTTCAGAGATTTTTGTAGTTTGTTCCAGTCATTGGCAGCAGAGAACTGGAAGGAGAGGTGGCCAAAGGAATAATTGGTTTTGGGGGTGACCAGAGAGATATACCTGCTGGAGCGCGTGCCACAGGTGGGTGCTGCTATGATGACCAGCGAGCTGAGATAAGGGGGGACTTTACCTAGCAGGGTCTTGTAGATGACCTGGAGCCAGTGGGTTTGGTGACGAGTATGAAGCGAGGGCCAGCCAACGAGAGTGCACAGGTCGCAGTGGTGGGTAGTATATGGGGCTTTGGTGACAAAACGGATGGCACTGTGATAGATTGCATCCAATTTATTGAGTAGGGTATTGGAGGCTATTTTGTAAATGACATTGCCGAAGTAGAGGATTGGTAGGATGGTCAGTTTTACGAGGGTATGTTTGGCAGCATGAGTGAAGGATACTTTGTTGCGAAATAGGAAGCCAATTCTAGATTTAACTTTGGATTGGAGATGTTTGATGTGGGTATGGAAGGAGAGTTTACAGTTTAACCAGACACCTAGGTGTTTGTAGTTGTCCACATATTCTAAGTCAGAACCATCCAGAGTAGTGATGCTGGATGGGCGGGCAGGTGCAGGCAGCGATCGGTTGAAGAGCATGCGTTTAGTTTTACTTGTATTTAAGAGCAGTTGGAGGCCACGGAAGGAGAGTTGTATGGCATTGAAGCTTGTCTGGAGGGTTGTTAACACAGTGTCCAAAGAAGGGCCAGAAGTATACAGAATGGTGTCGTCTGGGTAGAGGTGGATCAGACTCACCAGCAGCAAGAGCAACATCATTGATGTATTCAGAGAAGACAGTCGGCCCAAGAATTGAACACTGTGACACCCCCATAGAGACTGCCAGAGGCCCGGACAACAGGCCCTCCGATTTGACACACTGAACTCTACCAGAGAAGCAGTTGGTGAGCCAGGCGAGGCAGTCATTTGAGAAACCAAGGCTATCGATTCTGTCGATGAGGATGTGGTGATTGACAGAATCGAAAGCCTTGGCCAGGTCAATGAAAACAAGGCAAAGGGTGGCTACTTTGAAGAATCCAAAATGTAAAATATATTTTGATTTGTTGAACACTTTTTTTCGTTACCACATGATAACACATGTGTTATTTCATCGTTTTGATGTCTTCACTATTATTCTACAATGTAGAAAATAGTAGAAATAAAGAAAAACCCTGGAATGAGTAGTTATGTCCAAACTTTTGACTGGTACTGTATATCCATTCACGAATCAGGCAACATGTTTCCCATCTGTATAGAGTGGGAGACTTTAGTGAAAATGTTTTATTAAAGATGCCTAATATTGGCCCCTAAGTGCTGTTGTGTACTGTATATACATTTTGTTCAAACCCATTTGTTATTTGTTTAGCCTGATTGATTGCTCTTCATTTGGACTAGTAACCGGAAGGTTGTAAATTCAAACCCCCGAGCTGACAAGGTACAAATCTGTCGTTCTGCCCCTGAACAGGCAGTTAACCCACTGTTCCTAGACCGTCATTGAAAATAAGAATTTGTTCTTAACTGACTTGCCTGGTAAAGTCAAATTGAAGCATGGTTATGCTCAAACTATCCTCAAATTACAAAGCCAAAAACAGGGACAGTAGGCATACTGTATGCTGGCAAGACAGTCACACGAACAGCCTCGATGGTTAGATAGTAGATCCTCTGTTTAGTACCAACATTCAAAGAGAAGATGCATATTCAGCTAAATGTCTCACTCATGCACACACACACACTAACCGGATACAAACAAATACACACACCATGCCAGAACAGAGTCCTCTGCCCACATTGCTCTCAGCTGTGGCATTGCCAACTGACCAGAGCCAAGCTCTTCACCAGACACCAGCATGTGTGTTCTAAACACAGCTACTGCAATTGAGTACTCTCCACACACACACCAAAGCCACTCTTATTTCCTCTACAGCTTTTACACACAAATAACTTTAAGCAAAAGCACACTCACATTGAGTATGAAGCATTTCAACAATATTATGCTCAACTGTCATTCTTGACTATGAATAGTGTTTTTCAGTTCGTGGTCCACAGTGGCACAGCAGCTGTGAAAACAGTGTATTTGCATACTACTGAGGATGCCACTACAGTACCCTGCACCTGACAAGTGAGGAATGTCATTCAATAAAACTGTCCCTACAGTAAAGTGCAGTACATTTCTACATCTTTTTCAAAACGTAGTAAAAATGTATACTGTAGATTCTATATAGCATAGTAATAATGCCTTAGATGGTGGTTAACCATTCCTATCAGGCTATAGATTACATGAGGTATTTAGCAAGTTGTCCTGTAGCATAGCAGGTTGTCCTGTACCATAGCAGGTTGTCCTGTAGCATAGCAGGTTGTCCTGTACCATAGCAGGTTGTCCTGTAGCATAGCAGGTTGTCCTGTAGCATAGCAGGTTGTCCTGTACCATAGCAGGTTGTCCTGTACCATAGCAGGTTGTCCTGTAGCATCGCAGGTTGTCCTGTAGCATAGCAGGTTGTCCTGTACCATAGCAGGTTGTCCTGTACCATAGCAGGTTGTCCTGTACCATAGCAGGTTGTCCTGTAGCATAGCAGGTTGTCCTGTACCATGGCAGGTTGTCCTGTAGCATAGCAGGTTGTCCTGTAGCATAGCAGGTTGTCCTGTAGCATAGCAGGTTGTCCTGTACCATAGCAGGTTGTCCTGTTCCATAGCAGGTTGTCCTGTAGCATAGCAGGTTGTCCTGTACCATAGCAGGTTGTCCTGTGCCATAGCAGGTTGTCCTGTAGCATAGCAGGTTGTCCTGTACCATAGCAGGTTGTCCTGTAGCATAGCAGGTTGTCCTGTAGCATAGCAGGTTGTCCTGTAGCATAGCAGGTTGTCCTGTAGCATACATTGACCACAGCACTAAGCGTCATGAATACCCCCATCATGGGAATAACACATGAATGCAATAATTTCAAGATCCTACCTTCCTACATGATTTCAAGATCCTACCTTCCTACATGATTTCAAGATCCTACCTTTCTCCATGATTCCAAGATCCTACCTTCCTATATGATTTTAAGAGCCTACCTTCCTACATGATTAAAAAACGACTTTTTCAAGATAAACCATATAACTGAAAAATCTCAACAAAGAACTTCTGTCCGCCATGTCTCCCCCCCCATGTCTCTCCCACTTAATCTGTATGATTAAATCATTTTTCCTTGGCCCTAATTTTGTCGGGGATGACGATACTCTGCCTGCCGGATAGTTGCTGAGCATACTCCCCATTGATGGCCATGCTGAGAAGATTACCCTAATAGCAGCAGATTACCTCCCCACATGTTGGCCACACATGGGGGGATGGTGTGTGTGTGTGTGTGTGTGTGTGTGTGTGTGTGTGTGTGTGTGTGTGTGTGTGTGTGTGTGTGTGTGTGTGTGTGTGTGTGTGTGTGTGTGTGTGTGTGTGTGTGTGTGTGTGTGTGTGTGTGCGTGCGTGTGTGTGTATGTGTGTGTATAGGGAGCCGTGGTAGTAGAATATCTCTTGCTAGCTATATATCTGAAAGCATGGCTACCTACAATATTGGTCTAAATCTGTCTGTCTAAAATATCTGTCTGCCTTTGTCTATCCTTTTTGTCTGTCAATTCAAATAAAATGTTATTGATCGCATACACATATTTGCAGATGTTATCGCAGGTGCAGCGAAATACCTAACAATACAAACAAATCCAAAAAAGAATAAGAAAGTAATTAAGAAATATCATAAGGAGCAATGTCAGAGTCCAGAATATAAATATGTAACCTCAGCAAAAAAATAAATCCCTTTTTTAGGACCCTGTCTTTCAAAGATAATTTGTAAAAATCCAAATAACTTCCCAGATCTTCATTGTAAAGGGTTTAAACACTGTTTCCCATGCTTGCTCAATGAACAATGAACAATTAATGAACATGCACCTGTGGAACAGTCATGCACCTGAAGACACTAACAGCTTACAGACGGCAGGCAATTAAGGTCACAGTTATGAAAACTTAGGACACTAAAGAGGCCTTTCTACTGACTCTGAAAAGCACCAAAAGAAGGGTCCTTGCTCATCTGCGTGAACGTGCCTTAGGCGTCCTGTAAGGAGGCATGAGGACTGCAGATGTGGCCAGGGCAATAAATTGCAATGTGCGTACTGTGAGACGCCTGAGACAGCGCTACAGTGAGACAGGACAGACAGCTGATCTTCCTCGCAGTGGCAGACCATGTGTAACAACACCTGCACAGGATCGGTACATCCAAACATTACACCTGCGGGACAGGTACAGGATGGCAACAACAACTGTCCGAGTTACACCAGGAACTCACAATCCCACCATCAGTGCTCAGACTGTCCACAATAGGCTGAGAGAGGCTGAACTGAGGACTTGTAGGCCTGTTGTGAGGCAGGTCCTCACCAGACATCACCGGAAACAACGTCGCCTGTGGGCACAAACCGTCGCTGGATCAGACAGGACTGGAAAAAAGTGCTCTTCACTGACGAGTCGCGGTTTTGTCTCACCAGAGGTGATGATTGGATTCACGTTTATCGTCAAAGGAATGAGCATTACATCGAGGCCTGTACTCTGGATCAATTTGGAGGTGGAGGGTTCGTCATGGTCTGGGGCGGTGTGTCACAGCATCATCGGACTGAGCTTGTTGTCATTGCAGGCAATCTTAACGCTGTGCGTTACAGGGAAGACATCCTCCTCCCTATGTGGTACCCTTCCTGCAGGCTCATACTGACATGACCCTTCAGCATGACAATGCCACCAGCCATACTGCTTGTTCTGTGCGTGATTTCCTGCAAGACAGGAATGTCAGTGTTCTGCTATGAACAGCGAAGAGCCCAGATCTCAATCCCATTGAGCACGTCTGGGACCTGTTGGATCAGAGGGTGAGGGCTAGGGCCATTCCTCTCAGAAATGTCCGGCAACTTGCAGGTGCCTTGGTGGAAGAGTGGGGTAACATCTCACAGCAAGAACTGGCAAATCTGGTGCAGTTCATGAGGAGGAGATACACTGCAGTACTTAACACAGCTGGTGGCCACACCAGATACTGACTGTTACTTTTGATTTTGACCCCCCCTTTGTTCAGGGACACATTTATCCATTGCTGTTAGCCACATGTCTGTGGAACTTGTTCAGTTTATGTCTCAGTTGTTGAATCTTATGTTTGCAAAAATATTTACACGTTAAGTTTGCTGAAAATAAACTCAGTTGACAGTGAGAGGACGTTTCTTTTTTTGCTGAGTCTATGTATATGATGGTGTGTATAGACATTATGGACAGTATATTAATAGAAATGGTGTGTACAGCAGTAGTTATTAAGGATGAGCCTTGACTAGAATAAGTATATACATAAGAAGTGGGTAAAACAGTATGTAAACATTATTAAAGTGACCAGTGTTCAATGACTATGTAAGGTTCATGGTAGAGTACCGGGTGGCAGCCAGCTAGTAACAGTGACTAAGTTCAGGGCAGGCTGGCTTGTGGTGACTATTTTAACAGTCTGATGGCCGGGAGATAGATAGTCTGTCTGTCTGTCTGTCTGTCTGTCTGTCTGTCTGTCTGTCTGTCTGTCTGTCTGTCTGTGTCTTTTCAACCATCCAGATTCATCTACAGATATCTTTCCATCTACACATCATTACTATTACAGACCTCTAAACATCAGATCCCATTCTGCCAAGCTTGATTTCGACTGCGTCAGGCCTACACTCATATGCTTTCTTTCAAAGTCTAGGCCTATCCAGGAGGCAAGTCATCCAAACCATTTTTATTTGACAAGACTTAAGATTTGATTGCGGGGTTTTTGTGTCCCTGGCCTACAGTTCCACAGCATGTTGTGTGGATACACATCTGCAATACAGAAATACAACTCAGGATGGAGATGGTCTAACTGTCTATTGCCTAACTGTCCATATCTTCTCTATAGGTCTCCAACATACTGTGGTGAGAAGGTTGAACAGGAGCAACGGCTGAAGAATGACAAAGGCATACAAATATTATTGCCACTGCCAGTGTGGGTTTTTAGGCAGTCCAGATGGAGTAGACTAAGAGGCCATTGAGCGAGTGGAGAGAAAAGGAATTCTAGTAATCTGCTGCTGATCCTGTACAATAGACGCCTTGTCTCTTTTGTTAGGGCCCCTCACAAACACAAGTTTGCACTGACAATGATAGCACCAATAGTCTGCCTTGTGAAAAGGATAAGATAGGTCTACAGAAAGAAACCAATGGAAAGCAATTGTGTGCCAGCAGAGTGAGCCTGTTTTTCGTTATCTTGAGATGCCAAGAAAAAAATGAAATTCTATGTCTCTAATCTAGTCAAGTGTAGCCTAGAATAGACCTTATAGATCTTGATATTATAGAGCATTCTAACCTGCCTGTTGAACGCTACATTCGCACTGTGAATTAATTAACCATTGACGGACTGTTTATCCCCTCTCCTCTTCACCACAATGCACTGTCCTCCTCAAACGTTTTGGTGGCACCATGGAAAGCAATCATTAAAACAATGGCAAATATTTGCATATGAACTGTCGTTTATTTTATACAGTAGGAAAATAGGTTTTAAAAAAGTACCTTACCTCAAGACCTAAACGAATTTGTTGTGTCCTCCAGTAGCCTAACTACACACTTCAGCAAATATTTTTTTTAAAACACGATGACAGTAGCATGCATCCGTAGAAAGTTGTCAAATTATTTTATCGGGAACAGTCCTCCAATTACATGTTTATAGTTTACTGCTTGCTCCCCGATGAATTCCTGGCGTGATTTCTTACTGCTCTCAATGTGCCCAGAGTGCAAAGTTTCCGTCGGGTCGTTTAATCATGGTCTCGATGTCCCGTTTCGACTCGCTACCCTTGAAATAGAATCGGCTTAGTACTCGACAGACTACAAGCAATAGGCTTCCAGACAAAAATGCATCAAAACAAAAAAAGTAGGCGCTAAAGCTCCGCCCTGTGTTTCCAGCAGACCGTAGTTTCTGTAGCCTAGATACAAAAACATGTCGTGAAAACAATAGGCTATATTTGATGTAATTTCTTAATCTGATTTGGCTGTTGAAATAATCCCTGCACACTGCCTGTGCACGGACATCCACCGCCAATAAATACAAAAATAACGCTTGTAAATGTAGTTTGCCTACAAGCGTTCTCTTACCTACCTGTACGTTGTTAAAGCCCAAGGGCAGAGTAAATTAGATGCTGTGCATCGATGGCATGCATCAAAGTGAAGATGTCTAAGTGACGCCTCCTCCACTGTGGCGGATAGTTTCTCTGTTTTTTATGTGTAATAAAGTAGGTTACTCAGACTCACGTAACACAGTAACAACTCACATCAAGCCTATACAGTGCATTCGTAAAGTATTTAGACCCCTTGACTTTTTCCACATTTTGTTACCTTACAGCCTTATTCTAAAATGGATTAAATTAGCAGTGATTACAGCCTCGAGTCTTCTTGGGTATGGTGCTACAACCTTGGCACACCTGTATTTAGGGAGTTTCTCTCATTCTTCTCTGCAGATACTCTCAAGGTCTGTCAGGTTGGATGGGGAGCGTTGATGCACAGCTATTTTCAAGTCTCTCCAGAAATGTTCGATCGGGCTCAAGTCCGGGCTCTGGTTCGGCTACTCAAGGACATTGAGACTTGTCCCGAAGCCACACATGCGTTGTCTTGGCTGTGTGCTTATGGTCATTGTCCTGTTGGAAGGTGAACCTTCGCCCTCAGTCTGAGGTCCTGAGCGCTCTGGAGCAGATTTTCATCAATGATTACTCTGTACTTTGCTCCGTTCATTATTGCCTCGATCCTGACTAGTCTCCCAGTCCCTGCCGCTGAAAAACATCCAACAGCATGATGCAGCCACCACCATGCTTCACCGTAGGAATGGTGTCAGGTTTCCTCCAGACACTTGGCATTCAGGCCAAAGAGTTCAATCTTGGTTTCATCAGACCAGAGAATCTTGTTTCTCATGGTCTGAGAGTTTTTAGATGCCTTTTGGCAAACTCCAAGCATGCTGTCATTTGCCTTTTACTGAGGAGTGGCTTCTGTCTAGCCTCTCTACCAGAAAGGCCTGATTGTTGGAGTGCTGAAGAGATGGTTGTCCTTCTGGAAGCTTCTCCCATCTCCACAGAGGAACTCTGGAGCTCTGTCGGGGTCTTGGTCACCTCCCTGACCAAAGCCCTTCTCCCCCATTGCTCAGTTTGGCTGGGCTGACAGCTCTAGAAGAGCCTTGGTGGTTACAAACTTCTTCCATTTAAGAATTATGAAGGACACTGTGTTCTTGGGGACCTTGAATGCTGCAGAAATGTTTTGGTACCCTTCCCAGATCGGTGCCTCGACATAATCCTGTCTGTCTCACAGCTCTAGAGACAATTCCTTCGACCTCATGGCTTGGTTTTTGCTCTGACATGCACTGTCAATTGTGGGACCTTATATAGACAGGTGTGTGCCTTTCCAAATCATGTCCAATCAATTGAATTTCCCACAGGTGGACTCCAACCAAGTTGTAGAAGTAACTCAAGGATGATCGATGGAAACAGCAAGCACCTGAGCTCAATTTCGAGTCTCATAGCAAAGGGTCTGAATACTTATGTAAATAAATATATTTTTACATTTGCAAAAATTTCAAAACATCTGGTTTCGCTTTGTCATTATGGGGTATTGTGTGTAGATTGCGGAGGATTTAGAAATAAAACAATTTTAGAATAAGGCTGTAAAGTAACAACATTTGGAAAAAGTCAAGGGATCTGAATACTTTTTGAAGGCAATGTACCGTATTTAGGTGACTGTTACAGAATCTCCCTGGCGAGGATGCTGTGGGACTCATTTCCAGCGTGTGTGTAGTTGTTTATGTTTGTCTAGCGCTGCGTAGTCCAGTTCTCCCCCTCACGTGAGAGATATCGTTCACCACCAGCTCGTGGCTTCAGCCAATCAGACTATCCCCATGCACTCATAGCTTGGAGGGACATCGGTGCATGATTACAAAGTTGTCCCTGTTGTTACCAGTGTAGGATGAGCTAGAGTAGCAGTATTCTATGCATTTCTCATTCCTGTTATTATGTTACTACCGATATTGTCTGCAATGATTATTCACTGTTTACTACTTCCTATATATTTAAACAGTCCTTGCGCTTGTGTGTTGCTGTGTAATAGCCTACTATTTGTATAATATGCAGTACTTGTCATTATTCTTACTGTGCTTTTGTCATGCTAGGTATTAATCCGGTGTTACTATGTAATACATGGTTATTAGGTCATCATTAGGTACAGTCCTAGGTACAGTCCTTGTTGTCCCCATGTGCAGTTGCAAACCGTAGTCTGGCTTTTTTATGGAGCAGTGGCATCTTCCTTGCTGAGAGGCCTTTCGGGTTATGTCAGTATAGGACTCGTTTTACTGTGGATATCGATACTTTTGTACCCGTTTCCACCCGCATCTTCACAAGGTCCTTTGCTGTTGTTCTGGGATTGATTTGCACTTTTTGCACCAAAGTACGTTCATCTCCAGGAGACAGAACGCGTCTCCTTCCTGAGCGGTATGACGGCTGTGTGGTCCCATGGTGTTTATGCTTGCGTACTATTGTTTCTACAGATGAACGTGGTACCTTTAGGCATTTGTAAATTGCTCCCAAGGATGAACCAGACTTGTGGAGGTCTACAATTGTTTTCTGAGGTCTTGGCTGATTTCTTTTGATTTTCCCATTATGCCAAGCAAAGAGGCACTGAGTTTGAAGGTAGGCCTTGAAATACATCCACAGGTACACCTCCAATTGACTCAAATTATGTCAATTAGCCTATCAGAAGCTTCTAAAGCCATGACATTTTCTGGAATTTTCCAAGCTGTTTAAAGGCACAGTCAACTGTGGCATATTCTATCCTGTACGTGAATATTCTTTATTCCTTCATTCTCTGTATCTTTACAGAACCATCCCCATGTTTACCTCCATGTTCATCTCCAGTGTGTATAAATAAAGTTCACGTGTGTGTCAACTCTCGGGTCGCCTTATTCCCCTTTAAAGGCGAAGTCAGTTGGTCACTAACCAGCAAACATGTAGAGCCGGGTCACTCTCTTTCATTAATATCAACACGAAACGAAGTTGATTGATTCATGAAAAGTGATGAACTAAGTTCAGATTTCAATAGGACAAGTTGGTCAGGCGTGCTTGGCATACGTTGTTATTATATGCTGTTGAATACTAGCTTTTAGTCATACAGTTGGACAGCTATCATCTACTGTACTGTTGAAGGCCTGTACAGATCTCACACCAAGTGCAGAGATGCATATCCATACATTTGAATGCAAAGTAGAGAAGAGGAAGAACAAGTCTCTCACCGTTGCCTCCTGCTATAGACCCCTCTGCCCCCAGCTGTGCTCTGGACACCATATGTGAACTTATTGCCCCCCATCTATCTTCAGAGCTCGTGCTGCTAGGCGACCTAAACTGGAACATGCTTAACACCCACAGCCATCCTACAATCTAAGCTTGATGCCCTCTATCTCACACAAATTATCAATGAACCTACCAGGTACCTCCCCAAAGCCGTAAACACAGGCACCCTCATAGATATCATCCTAACCAACTTGCCCTCTAAATACACCTCTGCTGTCTTCAACCAAGATCTCAGCGATCACTGCCTCATTGCCTGCATCCATAATGGGTCAGCGGTCAAACAACCTCCACTCATCACTGTCAAACGCTCCCTGAAACACTTCAGCGAGCAGGTCTTTCTAATCGACCTGGCCGGGGTATCCTGGAAGGATATTGATCTCATCCCGTCAGTAGAGGATGCCTGGTTATTTTTTTAAATGCCTTCCTAACCATCTTAAATAAGCATGCCCCATTCAAGAACAGATATAGCCATTGGTTCTCCCCAGACCTGACTGCCCTTAACCATCACAAAAACATCCTATGGCGTTCTGCATTAGCATCGAACAGCCCCCGTGATATGCAGCTTTTCGGGGAAGCTAGAAACCATTATACACAGGCAGTTAGAAAAGCCAAGGCTAGCTTTTTCAAGCAGAAATTTGCTTTCTGCAACACTAACTCAAAAAAGTTCTGGGACACTGTAAATTCCATGGAGAATAAGAACAACTCCTCCTAGCTGCCCACTGCACTGAAGATAGGAAACACTGTCACCACTGATAAATCCACTATAATTGAGAATTTCAAATAGCATTTTTCTACGGCTGGCCATGCTTTCCACCTGGCTACCCCTACCCCGGTCAACAGCACTGCACCTCCCACAGCAACTCACCCAAGCCTTCCCCATTTCTCCTTCTCCCAAATCCAGTCAGCTGATGTTCTGGAAGAGCTGCAAAATCAGCCGGGCTAGACAATCTGGACCCTTTCTTTCTAAATATTATCTGCCGAAATTGTTGCCACCCCTATTACTAGCCTGTTCAACCTCTCTTTCATGACGTCTGAGATTCCCAAAGATTGGAAAGCAGCTGCGGTCATCCCCCTCTTCAAAGGGGGGGACACTCTTGATCCAAACTGCTACAGACCTATATCTATCCTACCCTGCCTTTCTAAGGACCATTTCGAATCTCACCATACCCTCTCTGCTATGAAATCTGGTTTCAGAGCTGGTCATGGGTGCACCTCAGCCACGCTCAAGGTCTTAAACAATATCTTAACCGCCATCGATAAGAAAAATTACTGTGCAGCCTTATTCATTGATCTGGCCAAGGCTTTCGACTCTGTCAATCACCACATCCTCATCGGCAGACTCGACAGCCTTGGTTTCTCAAATGATTGCCTCACCTGGTTCACCAACTACTTCTCTGATAGAGTTCAGTGTGTCAAATCGAAGGGCCTGCTGTCCGGACCTCTGGCAGTCTCTATGGGGGTGCCTCAGGGTTCAATTCTTGGACCAACTCTCTTCTCTGAATACATCAATGATGTCGCTCTTGCTGCTGGTGAGTCTCTGATCCACCTCTACGCAGACAACACCATTCGGTATACTTCTGGCCCTTCTTTGGACAATGTGTTAACAACCCTCCAGGCAAGCTTCAATGCCATACAGCTCTCCTTCCGTGGCCTCCAATTGCTCTTAAATACAAGTAAAACTAAATGCATGCTCTTCAACCGATCGCTGCATTCACCTGCCCGCCTGTCCAACATCACTACTCTGGACGGCTCTGACTTAGAATACGTGGACAACTACAAATACCTAGGTGTCTGGTTAGACTGTAAACTCTCCTTCCAGACTCACATCAAACATCTCCAATCCAAAGTTAAATCTAGAATTGGCTTCTTATTTCGCAACAAAGCATCCTTCACTCATGCTGCCAAACATACCCTTGTAAAACTTACCATCCTACCAATCCTCGACTTCAGCGATGTCATTTACAAAATAGCCTCCAATACCCTACTCAACAAATTGGATGCAGTCTATCACAGGGCCATCTGTTTTGCCACCAAAGCCCCATATACTACCCACCATTGCTACCTGTACGCTCTCGTTGGCTGGCCCTCGCTTCATACTCGTCGCCAAACCCACTGGATCCATGTCATCTACAAGACCCTGCTAGGTAAAGTCCCCCCTTATCTCAGCTCGCTGGTCACCATAGCATCACCCAAAACCACTTCTTTCTTTGGCCGCCTCTCCTTTCAGTTCTCTGCTGCCAATGACTGGAACTAACTACAAATATCTCTGAAACTGGAAATACTTATCTCCCTCACTAGCTTTAAGCACCAGCTGTCAGAGCACCTCACAGATTACTGCACCTGTACATAGCCCACCTATAATTTAGCCGAAAACAACTACCTCTTTCCCTACTGTATTTATGTTATTTATTTATTTATTTTGCTCCTTTGCACCCCATTCTTTTTATTTCTACTTTGCACAATCTTCCACTGCAAATCTACCATTCCAGTGTTTTACTTGCTATATTGTATTTACTTTGCCACCATGGCCTTTTTTGCCTTTACCTCCCTTATCTCACCTCATTTGCTCACATCGTGTATAGACGTATTTTTTTCTACTGTATTATTGACTGTATGTTTGTTTTACTCCATGTGTAACTCTGTGTAGTTGTACACTATGTGTCGAACTGCTTTGATTTATCTTGGCCAGGTCGCAATTGTAAATGAGAACTTGTTCTCAACTGGCCTACCTGGTTAAATAGAGGTTAAATAAATAAATATATTTCTCTTGTGTTTTAAGCCTTACCCCATAACTGGATGATCCTGGACAACAATGGAATGCTCTATGTGGGCGGGGGGATGGGAATGGTCCCAGGATGTTAATTCAAATATTACAAGTCTAAATCTGCACTGATCAAAAATATAAACGCAACATGTGAAGTTTTGGTCCCATGTTTCATGAGCTGAAATAAAATATCCCAGAAATGTTCCATGCATACAAAAAAGCCTATTTCTCTCCAATTCTGTTAGTGAGCATTTCTTCTTTGCAAAGATAATCCATCCATGTGACAGGTGTGGAATATCAAGAACCTGGTTAAACAACATGATCATTACACAGGTGCACCTTGTGCTGAGGACAATACAAGGCCTCTCTTAAATGTGCAGTTTCGTGAAAACAACACAATGTGTCTAAGTTTTGGGGGACCTTGAAATTGGTATGCTGACTGCAGGAATGTCGCGCAGAGCTGTTGCCAGATAATTTAATGTTCATTTCTCTACCATAAGCCACCTCCGTCATTTTAGAGTGACAGTACGTCCAACCGGCCTCACAACCGCAGACCATGTGTAACCATGCCAGCCCAAGAACTCCACATCTGGGGTCTTCACCTGCAGGATTGTCTGAGACCAGCCACCTGGACAGCTGATGAAACTGAGGAGTATTTATGTCTGTAATAAAGCCCTTTTGTGGGGAAAAACAAATTCTGGTTGGCTGGGCCTGGCTCCCCAGTGGGTGGGCCTATGCCTTCCCAGGACCACCCATGGCTGCACCCCTGCCCAGTCATGTGAAATCCACAGAGTAGGCCTAGTCAATTTATTTCAATTGACTGATTTCCTTATGAACAGTAACTCAGTAAAATCTTTGTTGTATGTGTATAGTATTGACTACTTACTAGCAACACTCAGTTTGGTCCCTCCACCAAAAGTCCACCACAGTGATTGAGTTTGACTTACTTGTCTACAAAGACCCTCACACACCTTTCGTATACACCTTTTGTATTAATATACTGTCCATACACATCATCATACAAAAATATATTTTTATTCCAGACTCAATATCTAGAAGGTGTTCTTACGTTTTTTTTCCTGATCTCATTACCTTGTAAGGTAAAACTCTGGGTCCTATCTGGAGGCTATGACAATTTTTTTTAAATTATAGATAGCTTCCCTTTTCGTCTTTGCAATGACTATAGGGATGGGTTTTTTCTTGTCGGATCATGTGAATTGGAAACACTCCTGGCCTAAGGTGAATCAAACCTTTTCAAACAACCACAAATCTTGTTATTAATCATTCTGAATCTGATATCAAAAAGGGCCCGAGACACATGAGGCAACAACAACTTAAATTACTTAACCTTTAAGGTTTATTTTACAGATGAGCCCTGAATTACAGAAATTACAAAAAATAAATATATACATCAATATAAATGCAAAAAGCAAGCAGAAAGGAACACGGACGTAAAAAACAAACGCATTCATCTGTCACGCCATGATCTGTTTCACCTGTCTTTGTGATTGTCTCCACCCTCCTCCAGGTGTCTCCCATCTTCCCCATTATTCCCTGTTTCTCTGTCTGTCTGTTGCCAGTTCGTCTTGTTTGTCAAGCTCACCAGCGTTTGTCCTCTCAGCTCCTATTTATTCCTAGTCTCTTTTTCTTGACCTCCTGGTTTTGACCCTCGCCTGTCCCGTCCCTGTACCCGCCTGCCTGACCACTCTGCCTGTCCCGTCTCTGTACCAGCCTGCCTGACCACTCTGCCTGTCCCCGACCCTGAGCCTGCCTGCCGACCGGTACCCTTTCCCCATCTCTGGATTATTGACCCCTGCCTGCCTTGACCTGTCTCTTGCCTGCCCCTTGGACTATTAAACCATTGTTTATTCAACGTGTCTGCATCTGGGTCTTACCTTGATTCCTCATATTCATCAGTAATAAGGTCCTCAATCAGCTTTCTGAATGGCCCTAGAGGCACCAGCACAGAACCTTTTGAAGATTGTTCCACAAATAAGGTCCAAGAAAACTAAAAGCTGTAATGTATCCAACTCAGTAGGAGAACAAACAAATTTACAGACTTTTCCATTCCTGAGACAGGGTGTGGTAACTCATATGTCTAAAGTTTAGTAATGATGTTAGGTACAGTGGGACTTTTTGTAAAAGGGCTTTATACATGGAAACATAGTAATGTATTAACCTACGTGACATCAAAGAGGGCATTCCACATTTCTGGTGGAGAATGCAGTGATGAGTACTAAAATTGTCGCCCGTAATAAAGCACAGCGCACGAAGATAAACTGCATCTGATGGCTTCAATGAAGTGGCAGCTGCGTTCATATCGATGATGTCTCCCTGTTGTCTAGGACCGACAGGAGCGTCGAATCATCTGCTTTCTAGTATTTAGTGAGAGGCAGAACCTATTTCTATAGCAGAAACCCCTTTCTATTCTCAGCTTTTTAACTAACTCGTCAATATGCTTTTTAAAAGACAGCTTTTCATTTACCCAGATATTCGTAAGCATTCGCAAGCATGATCAATATGGATACCATCCAAAGCACATATGCTTTTTTTTTAAAGCGCTCTAGAGAACATATAAACTCAGCAAAAAAAGAAACGTCCTCTCACTGTCAACTGAGTTTATTTTCAGCAAACTTAACGTGTGTAAATATTTGTATGAAAATAACAAGATTCAACAACTGAGACAAACTGAACAAGTTCCACAGACATGTGACTAACAGAAATTGAATAATGTGTCCCTGAACAAAGGGAGGGGTCAAGATTAAAAGTAACAGTCAGTTTTTTGTCTGGCCACCAGCTGCATTAAGTTCTACAGTGCATCTCCTCATTGACTGCACCAGATTGACCAGTTCTTGCTGTGAGATGTTACCCCACTCTTCCACCAAGGCACCTGCAAGTTCCCAGACATTTATGGGGAGAATGGCCCTAGCCCTCACCCTCCGATCCAACAGGTCCCAGACGTGCTCAATGGGATTGAGGTCCAGGCTCTTCGCTGTTCATGGCAGAACACTGACATTCCTGTCTTGTAGGAAATCACGCACAGAACAAGCAGTATGGCTGGTGGCATTGTCATGCTGGAGGGTCATGTCAGGATGAGCCTGCAGGAAGGGTACCACATAGGGAGGAGGATGTCTTCCCTGTAACACATAACGTTAAGATAGCCTGCAATGACAACAGGCTCAGTCCGATGATGCTGTGACACACCGCCCCAGACCATGACGGACCCTCCACCTCCAAATCGATCCCACTCCAAAGTACAGGCCTCGGTGTAATGCTCATTCCTTCAACGATAAACATGAATCCGACCTTCACCCCTGGTGAGACAAAACCGCAACTCATCAGGGAAGAGCACTTTTTGCCAGTCTTGTCTGGTCCAGCCAAGGTGGGTTTGTGCCCATAGGCGACGTTGTTGCCGGTGATGTCTGGTGAGGACCAGCCTTACAACAGGCCTACAAGCCCTGAGTCCAGCATCTCTCAGCCTATTGCAGACAGTCTGAGCAGTGATGGAGTGATTGTGCGTTCCTGGTGTAACTCGGGCAGTTGTTGTTGCCATCCTGTACCTGTCCCGCAGGTGTGATGTTCAGATGTACCGATCCTGTGCAGGTGTTGTTGCACGTGGTCTGCCACTGCGAGGACGATCAGTTGTCCGTCCTGTCTCCCTGTAGTGCTGTCTCAGGCATCCCAGAGTACAAACATTGCAATTTATTGCCCTGGCCACATCTGCAGTCCTCATGCCTCCTCCCAGCATGCCTAAGGCACATTCACACAGATGAGCAGGGACCCTGGGCATCTTTCTTTTGGAGTTTTTCTGAGTCAGTAGAAAGGCTTCTTTAGTGTCCTAAGTTTTCATAACTGTGACCTTAATTGTCTACCGTCTGTAAGCTGTTAGTGTCTTAGCGACCGTTCCACAGGTGCATGTTCATTAATTGTTTATGTTTTATTGAGCAAGCATGGGAAACAGTGTTAAAACCCTTCACAATGAAGATCTGTGAAGTTATTTGGTTTCTTTTTTTGCTGAGTTTACTTAGTTTTGCCTGCATCCAATACTAATTTCAAATCAATAAACTTTTTCTGTAATACAACGAAGGCAGACTGTAGTTCAGATAGAGCCTGGTCAACCGTTGGGGCAATAGCATAAGCAACAGTATCATCGGCGTACAAGTGCAGGTTAAAGTGTTTTACAGACAAGTTGATATTGTTAATGTAAACAGTAAAAAGTACAGGACCCAGAATCGACCCCTGCGGGACACCTTTCACAACATCCAGGAAACCTGATTAAACACCATCAGTAGATGCCTTTTGCCTTGCGAAAGTATTCGGCCCCCTTGAACTTTGTGACCTTTTGCCACATTTCAGGCTTCAAACATAAAGATATAAAACTGTATTTTTTTGTGAAGAATCAACAATAAGTGAGACACAATCATGAAGTGGAACGACATTTATTGGATATTTCAAACTTTTTTAACAAATCAAAAACTGATAAATTGGGCATGCAAAATTATTCAGCCCCTTTACTTTCAGTGCAGCAAACTCTCTCCAGAAGTTCAGTGAGGATCTCTGAACGATCCAATGTTGACCTAAATGACTAATGATGATAAATACAATCCACCTGTGTGTAATCAAGTCTCCGTATAAATGCACCTGCACTGTGATAGATAGTCTCAGAGGTCCGTTAAAAGCGCAGAGAGAATCATGAAGAACAAGGAACACACCAGGCAGGTCCGAGATACTGTTGTGAAGAAGTTTAAAGCCGGATTTGGATACAAAAAGATTTCCCAAGCATTTCTAACATTCCAAGGAGCACCTTGCAAGCGATAATATTGAAATGGAAGGAGTATCAGACCACTGCAAATCTACCAAGACCTGGCCGTCCCTCTAAACTTTCAGCTCATACAAGGAGAAGACTGATCAGAGATGCAGCCAAGAGGCCCATGATCACTCTGGATGAACTGCAGAGATCTACAGCTGAGGTGGGAGACTCTGTCCATAGGACAACAATCAGTCGTATATTGCACAAATCTGGCCTTTATGGAAGAGTGGCAAGAAGAAAGCCATTTCTTAAAGATATCCATGAAAAGTGTTGTTTAAAGTTTGCCACAAGCCACCTGGGAGACACACCAAACATGTGGAAGAAGGTGCTCTGGTCAGATGAAACCAAAATTGAACTTTTTGGCAACAATGCAAAACGTTATGTTTGGCGTAAAAGCAACACAGCTCATCACCCTGAACACACCATCCCCACTGTCAAACATGGTGGTGGCAGCATCATGGTTTGGGCCTGCTTTTCTTCAGCAGGGACAGGGAAGATGGTTAAAATTGATGGGAAGATGGATATAGCCAAATACAGGACCATTCTGGAAGAAAACCTGATGGAGTCTGCAAAAGACCTGAGACTGGGACGGAAATTTGTCTTCCAACAAGACAATGATCCAAAACATAAAGCAAAATCTACAATGGAATGGTTCAAAAATAAACATATCCAGGTGTTAGAATGGCCAAGTCAAAGTCCAGACCTGAATCGAATCTAGAATCTGTGGAAAGAACTGAAAACTGCTGTTCACAAATGCTCTCCATCCAACCTCACTGAGCTTGAGCTGTTTTGCAAGGAGGAATGGGAAAAAATTTCAGTCTCTCGATGTGCAAAACTGATAGACATACCCCAAGCGACTTACAGCTGTAATCGCAGCAAAAGGTGGCGCTACAAAGTATTAACTTAAGGGGGCTGAATAATTTTGCACGCCCAATTTGTCAGTTTTTGATTTGTTAATATCCAATAAATGTCGTTCCACTTCATGATTGTGTCCCACTTTTTGTTGATTCTTCACAAAAACATACAGTTTTATATCTTTATGTTTGAAGCCTGAAATGTGGCAAAAGGTTGCAAAGTTCAAGGGGGCCGAATACTTCGCAAGGCACTGTACATATTGAGTTATCTGTCAAGTAATTTATAAACCAGTTACAGTACATACATCCTGGTCTAGGCCAGTTGAGGAAAACCTCTGAATTAGCAGTAAGTGACTAGCACTATCAAAGGCCTTTGACAGGTCAATGGGCAGCACAATGTTGCTTTTTCTCCATACAGTTAACCACATCATTTATAACTAGGGATGCAGCAGAGATAGTGCTATGACCTGGTCTAAAACCCAACTGATGTACAATACATATCAATTTGCAATACATGTCAAAGATAAGAAAGATCTTAGTTGAGAATTAATCAAGGATTCTAATATTTTAGCTAGGCAAGAAAGTTTAGAAATATTGAGATAATTATTTAGGTCACAAGGGTTACCACCTTCGTGAAGGGGGAGTACATGGGCCACCTTCCAAACCTTGGGGATAGTACCAGATATGATCGTCAGGTAAGAAATATTGGTTAATTATTCAGCATTTAGGGGGGCAGAGAGCTGCAACAAAAATGGATCAAGCACATAAGCCCCAGTGGATTTTGTTTTACATCAATCTTAAGGCATCTAGCACATCACAGATAGTACATTATTAAAATGAAAGCAAAGATTTACTAGAAGTTGACAGGTTAACCATCGAGTCCCCTAGAGTCTGGCAGAGGAAAGAGCAGTCGAATGACTGACCAAGGTCAATTAAACCACCATGTATCTCAAATAAAAAGCCTACTGAGATAAAATAATGATTGCAAGCATCACTTAACCCATTCTTCTCAGATATGATGCCAGAGTCAGACAGAACTTGCTTTGGCAGGGAAGAAGAGGAATTTATACGCTTCAGTGCATTTCATTGCTGTTTTCCAAAATTTTGAAGGATAACCAGCAGAGTCAGAGTTGGAGCTTAAAAAGTAGCTTGATTTAGCTTTCTTAATCGATGTAGTACATCTGTTCCTCAATCATCTGGAAGATTGCTAGTCTGCTACAGAGTCCATTTTCCTTGCTTTGGCCCAGGGCTGATTTGGACAGCATAGTTTAGTAAACTGCTATAGCTGGACTGAGCGTTATGCAAAGAATGGCTACAATGTCTTTAAATATGAATTTCACTCTAAACACACACAATGATAAACAGTGAACTTTGATCATTCTATCGCAGTCTATACTAACCGAACCTGCCTTACTGTATTTCAAACAAAAACGGTACTTTTCAGATCTCTACACAGGCTCAGGAACCTGGGAGGGGGGAACCTCTTCATTCAGTGCTCCCTGTAACATTCCGGCTGTAAAGTCCTGGAGATACAGAATCTATTTGCCGCCTTCACAATGTCTAGCTTCTTTAAAAAAAATATTAGTTTGACTAGTGCAATTTCGAATTTGCCATATAAACGGAAGAAATTCTTATTAGTATGTTGGGATCCTTCTCCTGCATGTCATTCACTGCAGACTGTGGGATATCCACTACCATCTCCTCTCTATTCACTCCTACAGCTATTTTCACTGGCTCCACACAGGAGACCTGCTGGATGGCCCTGATCCTAGCTACTGTGACATCCATCCGTACAGGGCATTCCGGGAACGTGATTGCCATCACAATTAAAACAACATGCTTCAATTGACTCTTCAACTACTACATATTTATTAATTCGACAAACACTTGCCACGTGACCAAACTTTTTACAATTTGTGATTGTACTTTTTACAACACTGCAACAGCTTCTGTACATACGGTCTCTCACCGCATATCCCACACACCCAAGTTTTACACAAGTTGGGAGAACCACTTCATCAAACGACAGTAATACTGAGAGACGGAAGGAAGGAAGCCTATCATTCGATTCAATCGACGTGTGTCTACCACTCCTGGAATGTTATCCCTAAACCGCACAGCCTCTATGTCCAATGAACACCAGAGATGACACAACCAGTGCCCTACACTGAACATCCTAGCTTTCCACATCATATGACGACATCTTGTTGAGCCACAGCGCTTTCTCCTTTTGCGCTGTTGACACACACAAAATCAGAATCATACCGATAAGAGTTACTTGTCTAACAGAACACAGAGGGTGTTCTTTAATGGAAGCCTCTCAAACATAATCCAGGTAGAATCAGGAATTCCCCAGGGTAGCTGTCATGCCCTGACCTTAGTTATCTTTGTTTTCTTTATTATTTTGGTTAGGTCAGGGTGTGACTAGGGTGGGTATATTCGTTTTTTTATTGTCTAGGGGTTTTTGTATATCTAGGGTTTTTTGTATATCTAGGTTTTTTTGTAAGTCTAGGTATTTGTATGTCTATGGTGGCCTGAATTGGTTCCCAATCAGAGGCAGCTGTTTATCGTTGTCTCTGATTGGGGACCATATTTAGGTAGCCATTTTGTCTAGGGTATTTGTGGGTTCTTGGTCTATGTTCAGTTGCCTGTCTGCACTACGCATATTAACGGCATGGGTCGTTTTGATGGTTTTTCAGTGTTCGTTCTTTAAATAAAGAACTATGTACGCTTACCACGCTGCGCCTTGGTCTCCTCCATATGACGACAGTGACAGTAGCTGTTTATGTCCCTTGCTTTTTTTAAATTTTTACTAAACGACTGAGTAAAGCCAGAGTGTCTATGTTTGCGGATGACTCAACACTATACACGTCAGGTACTACAATGACTGAAATGACTGCAACACTCAACAAAGAGCTGCAGTTAGTTTCAGAGTGGGTGGCAAGGAATAAGTTAGTCCTAAATATTTCTAAAACTAAAAGCATTGTATTTGGGACAAAACATTCACTAAACCCTAAACCTCAACTAAATCTTGTAATGAATAATGTGGAATAACCCTAGATTGTAAACTGTCATGGTCAAAACATTGATACAGTAGTAGGTAAGATGGGGAGAACAAACAGGTCACCCCCAAAAAAAGATCCTTGCTCATGAATCTCACGCCAACCATAAACTGCTGTTAATTTCCAACTTTAGCCCTTTTCACTCCACTGTTCGCCATCGTCCTCTCATTCTCACCAACTGTACTCGAGCCAAGAGAATCGCACAATACTTCCACCATTGCTCCTCCAGTCTCCCTCGCTCTTTGCTATGAAAGATGTGAGAGTTTGTGTTCTCGAAGTGGCACCCATATTGTTAGCATTCCAGCACAGCTGTTGCTTCAACAAGGTTAACATTTCCTCAATTTTGTCCATTTTAATATATTCAACTGGATGGGACTTCCAACTTAATTTGTTGATCCCTCCTGGTGATCCGGTTTGATTCGTGTCCTAACGGGTCATCAGAATGGAGAAGCCAATCGTACTTCAAAATGGAGAGCGCCTCAATGGCGCCGCCCATGCTGTCACATTCTATAATGTCACAGATACAAAGATGAGTCCTCGGTCTCTATGGTGCAACCAGAAATAGTTAAGGCTCTGTAGGCCAGTGTTTCCCAACCCTGGTCCTTGAATACCCCCAATAGTACACCGTTTTGTTGTAGCCCTTGTTAAACACACCTTATTCAACTCATTGAGGGCTTGATGATTAGTTGACAAGTTGAATCAGGTGTGCTTGTCCAGGGTTACATAAAATGTGTACTGTTGGGGTACTCCAGGACCTGGGTTGGGAAACACTGCTGTAGGCTGTATCTAGGAGACCACTGTGAATGACAAGTGAATCCACCTGTTAAAGAGAGCGTGGGGGTTACGTGAAATCCCAAGCACAGGATTGTATTCACTAGACAGTGTTGGAGGTAATGTTAAATGATTAAAAAGTAGTTGTTACTGTGCCAATTAAAAGCGTGTTTGCATGATCTGATCTCCACATTTAGTTCTCCAGCCAGTGGATAAAGGCTGGTTGGAGAAATGTTGACAGATGATTGCTTCTGTGATAGCTCATTGAGGGGCTGTCCTGTCTGGTGGCAAGTGTGCCCTCTATACATCCCTATAGGTCTGGGTAGCCTATGTGCGGTCTTTAACCAGAACTGACGGCTTGAGAGATTTGGAATGAAAAGATAGGAAATCTGTACAGATGTTTGCTTATAGTATGGATATTTAACCAGCCCATATTAGTGTGCAGGACTTGTAGACTAGCGATCAAACCTGAGTTAGTAAGTAGCCTCTCTTTGGTAGACCGTGGTCGCCTCACCTTGCTCCCGCCGACAGTCAAAGTGGTTAAGATTCCTCTCATGAAAGTCACATTATAACATGTTACTTTCCACACAAAGTAATGCGTAATACTTTTAAGTAACTAATGCCAACACTGATAGACAAAACAGAGGCGACGTACGACGCCTGTTTACTTTTTCATTGCAAAAAGCTTTGAAAGTGGTGTGGCTCGCCACACGTTTTCCAGCAGCTCTGTCTCAAAGTGAATTTTAACAATTTCAGTAATTTTGCTATGTCCCCAGGTGCTATTCAATTTCTATGAGAAGTATAACCCATTAAATAAAGTATCCAAAATCTCTTCATTATTTTTACAATCCTACTTAAAATAATAATCCAGAGTAGCGGCAAAGGCACCGGATGGCAGGCGGGCTCAGGCAGAGTGGTCAGGCAGGTGGGCTCAGAGTCAGGACAGGCAAAGGTCAAAACCAGGAAAGTGAGGAAAAAGTGAGACTGTGGAAAAGCAGGAGCTGAGACAAACAACTGGTTGACTTGACAAACTGGCACAGACAGACAGAAGACACAGATGTAAATACCCAGGGGATAAGTGGGGAAGATGGGTGACACCTGGAGGAGGGGTGGAGACAAGCACAAGGACAGGTGAAACAGATCAGGGTTAACAAGTGTGTCTAAAATCACCTTTGGGAAAAATTTCTGGTGGAAAAACGATTGGAAACATTTTGTTGTTTGAAGGCTAGATTTAATGGGTATTATGGTATGGTACTCTATAGAGAACAGATGTTGCTTCTCAAGGTATCTCTACCTGAACATACATGATCTAACTGATTGATAGTTAGAATTAGACAGTCATAATATGATGTCTTATTTACTTTGAAGAACTAGATTATTTTGTCAGACAGCATAGGCAGCAACTCTATCGAGATGAGATGATGACTTGGAATGAAATAATAAAGTCATCAAATAAAATTAAAAAGATTATACTCTACAACTGAAATATTTTAGTCAAGTAAAATGATGTGAATAAATGATGGTTACTAAGTGATAAGCAGTAATGGGCAGTCACTATCATCATGGGACTTCTATTAGTTGTTTGATTCTGTGTTACAGCATTCAACCCAAAGAATCTAAACCGAAAAATAAAACCGTGATTATTTTTTAATAATCAAAATGAAACCCAACCAACCTCAAAAAGCACTAATCAATCAGCACTAGTTCCAGACAGGGTGTAAATGTGTCATGGTCCATTTGTGAACAATCCACCTATTATTATTAGGATTTAAGTGCCTGAGCTTGACCAACATGTTTTTCTAAAAGTCAAACATGTTATTTTTCTGATAGAATAACCCCCCCCCCCCCCCCCCCCCCAAAAAAAAAAAAAGTCCACGCATGGTAGGTTGGACCCAGCAGTCTAAATACTGCTTTGTAACTGATGCACCCTGCTGGTATACTATAGAACTTCAGCATATTGGACACATTCAAGTTCCCCAGTATGAAAACTGTTGTGAATTATGTTTATACAGTAACAATCAAAAGTTTGGACACACCTACCCATTCAAGGTGTTTTCTTTATTTTTACTATTTTCTACATTTTCTACATTAATAGTGATGACATCAAAACTATGAAATGACACATATGGAATCATGTAGTAACCAAAAAAGTGTTAAACACATTTTTATTATTTTTTTATCTTGGATTCTTCAAAGTAGACACCCTTTGCCTTAATGACAGCTTTGCACACTCTTGGCATTCTTTCAACCAGCTTCACTTGGAATGCTTTTCCAAACCAAATGGGATGGCATATCGCTGCAGAAATCTGTGGTGGCCATGCTGGTTCAGTGTGCCTTGAATTCTAAATAAATCACCAGCAAAGCACCCCCACACCATCACACTTCCTCCTCCATGATTCACGGTGGGAACCACACTTGCAGAGATCATCTGTTCACCCACTCTGCATCTCACAAAGACACGGCGGCTGGAACCAAAAATCTCAAAGTTGGACTCAAAGGACAGATTTTCACCGGTCTAATGTCCATTGCTCATGTTTCTTGGCCCAAGCAAGTCTCTTCTTATTATTGGTGTCCTTTAGTAGTGGTTTCTTTGCAGCAATTCGACCATGAAGGCCTGATTCACTCAGTCTCCACTGAACAGTTGATGTTGAGATGTATCTGTTACTTAAGAAGATAATTGCTTTGTGAGACGCAGAGTAGGTTCACCTTATTTGAGCTGTTCTTGCCATAATATGGACTTGGTCTTTTACCAAATAGGGCTATCTTCTGTGTACCAACCCTACTTTGTCACAACACAACTGATTGGCTCATGAGTAGATGCGTCCAAACGTTTGAGTGGTACTGTATGGCTCCTCATTTTGCATTATATAATATTACTAGATTTTATTATGGGACCATATCAAATACAGTGCCTTGCGAAAGTATTCGGCCCCCTTGAACTTTGCGACCTTTTGCCACATTTCAGGCTTCAAACATAAAGATATAAAACTGTATTTTTTTGTGAAGAATCAACAACAAGTGGGACACAATCATGAAGTGGAACGACATTTATTGGATATTTCAAACTTTTTTAACAAATCAAAAACTGAAAAATTGGGCGTGCAAAATTATTCAGCCCCCTTAAGTTAATACTTTGTAGCGCCACCTTTTGCTGCGATTACAGCTGTAAGTCGCTTGGGGTATGTCTCTATCAGTTTTGCACATCGAGAGACTGACATTTTTTCCCATTCCTCCTTGCAAAACAGCTCGAGCTCAGTGAGGTTGGATGGAGAGCATTTGTGAACAGCAGTTTTCAGTTCTTTCCACAGATTCTCAATTGGATTCAGGTCTGGACTTTGACTTGGCCATTCTAACACCTGGATATGTTTATTTTTGAACCATTCCATTGTAGATTTTGCTTTATGTTTTGGATCATTGTCTTGTTGGAAGACAAATCTCCGTCCCAGTCTCAGGTCTTTTGCAGACTCTATCAGGTTTTCTTCCAGAATGGTCCTGTATTTGGCTCCATCCATCTTCCCATCAATTTTAACGATCTTCCCTGTCCCTGCTGAAGAAAAGCAGGCCCAAACCATGATGCTGCCACCACCATGTTTGACAGTGGGGATGGTGTGTTCAGCTGTGTTGCTTTTACGCCAAACATAACGTTTTGCATTGTTGCCAAAAAGTTCAATTTTGGTTTCATCTGACCAGAGCACCTTCTTCCACATGTTTGGTGTGTCTCCCAGGTGGCTTGTGGCACACTTTAAACAACACTTTTTATGGATATCTTTAAGAAATGGCTTTCTTCTTGCCACTCTTCCATAAAGGCCAGATTTGTGCAATATACGACTGATTGTTGTCCTATGGACAGAGTCTCCCACCTCAGCTGTAGATCTCTGCACTTCATCCAGAGTGATCATGGGCCTCTTGGCTGCATCTCTGATCAGTCGTCTCCTTGTATGAGATGAAAGTTTAGAGGGACGGCCAGGTCTTGGTAGATTTGCAGTGGTCTGATACTCCTTCCATTTCAATATTATCGCTTGCACAGTGCTCCTTGGGATGTTTAAAGCTTGGGAAATCTTTTTTGTATCCAAATCCGGCTTTAAACTTCTTCACAACAGTATCTCGGACCTGCCTGGTGTGTTCCTTGTTCTTCATGATGCTCTCTGCGCTTTTAACGGACCTCTGAGACTATCACAGTGCAGGTGCATTTATACGGAGACTTGATTACACACAGGTGGATTGTATTTATCATCATTAGTCATTTAGGTCAACATTGGATCATTCAGAGATCCTCACTGAACTTCTGGAGAGAGTTTGCATCAAAATGATTTGATGCAGCCACACAGAATGGCCCTCACTAAAACATGATTCTGTTGGGCACGGTCAACTTTAGGAGTTCTAAAATAGGCAGGCCACAATGTCGCTCAAACCTTCCCCCTGTGATGCCGCAGTGTTCTAGATCTCTGCAATAAATACACACCCTGAGCCACGTATATAGAATCATGGCTATAAACACACCAAAGGTACCTGGTCAAAGTTACCTGTCCTCAATGAAAGCTACTCAAATGGTTTCCTTGTTGTGTCTTTTCTTTTGCAATTTGGTGACATTTCAACCTTCCCTGTTAGTTAGTTTCCTATTGCTGTCCCCTAGTTTAGATAGCTCAGTTGATAGGAGAATGATGCGGGACAGGTAACACCAGGAAAAAGGAATAAGGACAGGAAATAAAAATGTTGATAGAACTGGGGCATAAAGTAACTGTGAATCAAGCCATGAAGTGGTTAAGACACAGTGGTGGAACTTGGAGACAAGCCATGACAATTAAGAACACACACACACCTCAACCTGTATTGTTAGGGTGCAAAGTTCAGTGCAGGACTCGGCAGAAGGATTTTACATTAACACTTATATTCTAAACTGGTAATCATACAGGCCTTGTGCGATGTGATTTCCTTAAAATGGCTTCCAAAGTATCTCTCCCAGAGGGGAATCTCTCCTGTTCTGTGTGCCGTGACATCTTCAAGGACCCGGTCATCCTGTCATGTAGACACGGCATCTGTAAAGTCTGCTTGTTGGAACTGTGGAAACATAACGACGTGCTGGAATGCCCTCTCTGTAGAAGAAGATCATCGCTGGAGCTTCCACTTGATCTGAATCTGAAGAGGCAGTGTGAGGCTGTCTTACAGGAGAGGAGTCGTGGAGATACAACTGAGTCTGAGGTGCTCTGCAATCTGCATAATGAGAAGCTTGAGCTCTTCTGTCTGGAGGATAAACAGCTACTGTGTTTAAAGTGTAGGGCCTTAAAGAAAAACACCAACGACGGCCTTTGTCAGATCGATAAAGCTGCTAAGAATTATAAGGTATGAAAGCTTGGATGGTTTAAGCTGGTCACTGGCGGTTAATTGTGTTTTGTGAGAAATTGCATTGATAGAAATGTTTTTATTGAAGGTGTACAATTTTATATTTAAAATTGTATATTTGAGGTCAGAAAGTTCAATGGTCCATTTCATGAAAATGTGTAAAACAAGTTGTCCGTGTTTCATGTGGCTATTTCAATAATAGCTCACTACAACTACTACCAATTTTAGGAGAAACTCCAAACTGCACTAAAATCCTTACAGGGAAACCTGAAGGCCTTTAACAAAGTTATACAATCCTGTGATCAAGCAGCAGAAAATATTAAGGTAAGAATTCTGAGTAATATAACAATGTTAAACTACAGCAGCTTCTTCACATCCCTTCACATAAACGCTGTGGTCTATCAAATATCCCTCTTACTGTCTCCAGAGCCAGGCTCAGCACACAGAGAAGCAGATTAAGAAGGAGTTTGAAAAGCTTCATCAGTTTCTAAGAGATGAAGAGGCAGATAGTATAGCTGCACTGCGGGAGGAAGAGGAGCAGAGGAATAAGACGGTGAGGGAGAATATTGAAGAGATGTGCAGAGAGATATCATCACTGTCTGAAACAATCAGAGCCATAGAAGAGGAGCTGAGAGCTGAAGACATCTCATTCTTGCAGGTAAGTACTAATATTCACGTGTACATTATTTGTGATACTTGATTAACTAAATTGATCTCGTTGATTTTAGTGATTACATTGATTGGTAATTTGCACTTTTTGCCTTTTTTCTTCTTCTACAGAACTACAAGGTCACAATGAAAAGGCAAGTTAGTCGTGTCCTTTCTCTATCTTCTCTGTGGTTCTGAACCCAATCCCACAGTATCAATTACTCTTGAATGTTTTACAGAACCCAGTACACAATGCCGGATCTAGAGAGGGTTTCAGGTCCACTTATCAATGTGGCAAAGCACCTGGGCAACCTGCAGTTCAAAGTCTGGGAGAAGATGCAGGAGATTGTTCAATATAGTAAGTAATTAAACAATAAAATGTTGGCCCAATGAACACAACTTCAATAAAACTTTGGCCAGGATTGAAATCGAAGACAATAACAAATAAACAAAATATCTCTCTCTGTGAATCCTGTTGCATTACTATATTTGTATGGGGCAACGTTTCCGGTTATTTTACACGCTAGATGGCGCTGTGGTGTTATTTAAAATGTTTTTTTTTAAACATTGAAAGTGAGAAACCCAGCCCGTGTCAATTTGAATCTGTAGTTGTAATCTAATCTCTATGTTCAGCTCCTGTGACTCTGGACCCCAATACTGCCCATCCGCGTCTCCGCCTGTCTGAAGATCTGACCAGTGTGAGAGACAGTGATGATATACAGTGGCTTCCTGTCAACCCAGAGAGGTTTGATCACCTCCAGTTTGTCCTGGCCTCTGAGGGCTTTAACTCAGGGACACACAGCTGGCTTGTTGAGGTTGGGGAGAGTGAAAACTGGACCATAGGTGTGATCACAGACTCTGTCCAGAGGTCTGGATTGATAAAGAGTGGATACTGGAGTGTCGGATATTACGAAGGTAAATACTGGGCATTATGCCCACCTGTTCCACCCACTGATATCACATTGAGACAGAAACCTAAGCAGATCAGAGTGCATCTGGACTGTGACAGAGGAAAGCTGTCATTCTCGGACCCTGATAATAACACACGTCTACACGCGTTCACACAACATTTCACAGAGAGAGTCTCTCCATTTATTGGTAATTACTGTGAACTCCACTCTCTAAAGATCTTACCACTGAAGGTCTCTGTAACAGTGGTTTAGCAGAGTTAGATGGTACTGCATCCGTCTAAATCAGTGATCAAGTTCACTACAGGTAATCAATCTCATTATTATAGAGAAGTAATGTTTTCAATGGAATGGACTGTTTCACTTTTCCACTATTGAGAATCAATACGGATGTTTTTGGCTCATTAACTATTAGCATCTTTGCCAACATTCATTTCTAATAAACTGACTGAATTTGCTCTTGTGTTCATTCTTCAGAACTGTTGTCAATGATTAAAGCAAACATTTTTAACAGCTTAGTCCGTCATAACATAATATATTTTTATCAGGAGTTTAGGGGCTTCTCCAGACGTCTGATGGTACCAGGCCAGGTAATACTGTGAGCCAGAGTACTGAGTAACTTTACTACTGGTGCTACAGTCAATAGAGACAGTTTGACCAGGCTGGACTGATTGAGCTGCAGACTGAGTCAATACATACTGGCCCCAAGACCTGTCACGTTCTGACCATCGTTCGTGTGTGTTTTCCTTGTTTTAGTGCTGGTCAGGACGTGAGCTGGGTGGGCATTCTATGTTGTGTGTCTGGTTTGTCTATTTCTATGTTTGGCCTGATATGCTTCTCAATCAGAGGCAGATGTTAGTCATTGTCTCTGATTGGGAACCATATTTAGGTAGCCTGGGTTTCACTGTGTGTTTGTGGGTGATTGTCCTTGTTCCTGTCTCTGTGTTACTTTGCACCAGTATTAGGCTGTTTCGGTTTTCGTGTTACGTTTATTGTTTTGTATTTGATTTGTGTTTTCTTTGTTTCATTAAACATGTATCGCAATAGCCACGCTGTGTTTTGGTCCGACTCTACTTCATCCAAAGAAAACCGTTACAGAATCACCCACCACAACAGGACCAAGCGGCGTGGTGAAAGGCAGCAGGAGCAGCGCGAGGAGGACTGGACATGGGAGGACGAATTAGACGGAAGAGGACCCTGGGCTCAGCCAGGAGAATATCACAGCCCCAAAGAAGAACTGGAGGCAGCAAAAGCGGAGAGGCGCTGGTATGAGGAGGCAGCACGGCGACCCGGATGGAAGCCTGAGAGTCAGCCCCAAAAATTTCTTGGGGGGGGGGGGGGGGGGCTCACAGGGAGACCTGTGCAAACTCCCTGTGCTTACCGGGGGGTTAGAGAGACCGGGCAGGCACCGTGTTATGCTGTGGTGCTCATGGTGTCTCCAGTGCAGGTGCATAGCCCGGTGCGGTACATTCCAGCTCCGGGTATCGGGCCAAGTGCCATGAAGCCGCCTCTACGCATCTGGTCCCCAGTGCGTCTCCTTGGGCCGGCTTACATGGCACCAGCCTTGCGCTCGGTGTCTCCGGTTCGCCTGCATAGCCCAGTGCGGGCTATTCCACCTCGCTGCACTGGCAGGGCGACCGGGAGCATTCAACCAGGTAGGGTAAGGTTGGGCAGGCTCGGTGCTCAAGAGCTCCAGTGCAACTGCACGGTCCGGTCTATCCAGTACCACCTCCACGCATCAGCCCTCCGGTGGCAGCTCCCCGCACCAGGCTTCCTGTGCGTGTTCTCGGCCCAGTACCACCAGTGCCAGCACCACGCATCAGGCCTACAGTGCGCCTCGCCTGTCCAGCGCTGCCAGAGTCTTCCTCCTCTCCAGCGCTGCCGGAGTCTCCCGCCTATCTAGCGCTGCCAGAGCCTTCCTCCTCTACAGTGCTGCCGGAGTCTCCCGCCTGTTTAGCGCTGCCAGAGCCTTCCGTCTCTACAGCGCTGCCGGAGTCTCCAGTCTGCATAGAGCTGCCAGTCTGCAAGGGGCTGCCAGTCTGCAAGGAGCTGCCAGTCTGCAAGGAGCTGCCAGAGCTGCCAGTCTGCAGGATGCCGCCAGAGCTGCCAGTCTGCAAGGAGCCGCCAGAGCTGCCAGTCTGCATGAAGCAGCCAGAGCCGCCAGTCAGCATGGAGCAGCCAGAGCCGCCAGTCAGCATGGAGCAGCCAGAGCCGCCAGTCAGCATGGAGCAGCCAGAGCCGCCAGTCAGCATGGAGCAGCCAGAGCCGCCAGTCAGCATGGAGCAGCCAGAGCCGCCAGTCAGCATGGAGCAGCCAGAGCCGCCAGTCAGCATGGAGCAGCCAGAGTCGCCAGTCAGCATGGAGCAGCCAGAGTCGCCAGTCAGCATGGAGCAGCCAGAGTCGCCAGTCAGCATGGAGCAGCCAGAGTCGCCAGTCAGCATGGAGCAGCCAGAGTCGCCAGTCAGCATGGAGCAGCCAGAGCTGCCAGTCAGCATGGAGCAGCCAGAGCTGCCAGTCAGCCAGGATCTTCCAGATCCGCCAGTCAGCCAGGATCCGCCATTCAGCCAGGATCTTCCAGATCCGCCATTCAGCCAGGATCTTCCAGATCCGCCAGTCAGCCAGGATCCGCCAGTCAGCCGGGATCTGCCAGAACTGCCAGTCAGCCAGGATCTGCCAGAACTGCCAGCCAGCCGGGATCTGCCAGAGCCAACTACCTGCCTGGGCTTCCTCTCAGTGCTGAGCTTCCTATCAGTGCTGAGCTTCCTCTCAGTCCCGAGCTACCCCTCAGTCCCGAGCTACCCCTCAGTCCCGAGCTACCCCTCAGTCCCGAGCTACCTCAGTCCCGAGCTGCCCCTCAGTCCAGTGGGGCCCTTGGTGAGGACTACTAGGCCAAGGTCGGCGGCGAGGGTCGCCTATCTAGGGACGCTAAGGAGGTGGACTAAGACAATTATGGAGTGGGGTCCACGTCCAGCGCCAGAGCCGCCACCGCGGACAGATGCCCACCCACACCCTCCCCTATAGGTTTAGGTTGTGCGTTCGGAGTCCGCAACTTGGAGGGGCGGTACTGTCACGTTCTGACCATCGTTCGTGTGTGTTTTCCTTGTTTTAGTGTTGGTCAGGACGTGAGCTGGGTGGGCATTCTATGTTGTGTGTCTGGTTTGTCTATTTCTATGTTTGGCCTGATATGGTTCTCAATCAGAGGCAGGTGTTAGTCATTGTCTCTGATTGGGAACCATATTTAGGTAGCCTGGGTTTCACTGTGTGTTTGTGGGTGATTGTCCTTGTTCCTGTCTCTGTGTTACTTTGCACCAGTATTAGGCTGTTTCGGTTTTCGTGTTACGTTTATTGTTTTGTGTTTTCTTTGTTTCATTAAACATGTATCGCAGTAGCCACGCTGCGTTTTGGTCCGACTCTACTTCACCCAAAGAAAACCGTTACAAGACCCTGCAGAGAGAGGACTGAAGCATTCACTGCCAATGCAAAGCTGGAAATGTCCCTTCTGGGCAAAGCATTGCCCTGTAATTAAGAAAACTTCTGAAACCCACTTCCAAGTGTAGTCTGAAAGTCATTTTAAAAGACATATATATATATATATATACTGACACATTACCTCATTGCTGTATCATATTTAAGATACTTTTGATGATTTGATCTACCTGAGTGAGTTTGAATTTATATTAATTGATGTGATATGGTCCTCATAATGAAATAGTATGATTAGATGATACAAATACAATGAGATGTACAGTATCAACATTAGAGGTCGACCGATTATGATTTTTCAACACCGATACTGATTATTGGAGGACCAAAAAAAGCCGATACCGATTAATCGGACTATTTTTATATATATATATTTGTAATAATGACAATTACAACAATTCTGAATAAACAACACTTTTAATACATCAATAAAATCAATTTAGTCTCAAAGAAATAATGAAACATGTTCAATTTGGTTTAAATAATGCAAAAACAAAGTGTTGGAGAAGAAAGTAAAAGTGCAATATGTGCCATGTAAAAAAGCTAACATTTAAGTTCCTTGCTCAGAAGATATGAAAGCTGGTGGTTCCTTTTAACATGAGTCTTCAATATTCCCAGGTAAGAAGTTTTAGGTGGTAGTTATTACGGGACTATTTCTCTCTATACCATTTATATTTCATATACCTTTGACTATTGGATGTTCTTATAGGCACTATAGTATTGCCAGCCTAATCTCGTGAGTTGATAGGCTTGAAGTCATAAACAGCGCAATGCATGAAGCATTGCGAAGAGCTGCTGGCAAACGCACTAAAGTGCTGTTTGAATGAATGCTTACGAGCCTGCTGCTGCCTACCACCGCTCAGTCAGACTGCTCTATCAAATCATAGACTTAATTATAATATAATAACACACAGAAATACGAGCCTTAGGTCATTAATATGGTCAAATCCAGATTCTATTATTACGAAAACAAAACCTTTATTCTTTCAGTGAAATACGGAACCGTTCCGTATTTTATCTAACGGGTGGCATCCATAAGTCTAAATATTGCTATTACATTGCACAACCTTCAATGTGATGTCATAATTATGTACATTTCTGGCAAATTAGTTCGCAACGAGCCAGGCGGCCCAAACTGTTGCATATACCCTGACTCTGTTGCACATAACGCAAGAGAAGTGACACAATTTCTCTAGTTTAATATTGCCCGCTAACGTGCATTTCTTTTAACTAAATATGCAGGTTTAAAAAAATATACTTCTGTGTATTGATTTTAAGAAAGGCGTTGATGTTTATGGTTAGGTACACATTGGTGCAACGACAGTGTTTTTTCGCAAATGCGCTTATTAAGTCACCCGTTTGGCGAAGTAGGCTGTGATTCAAGGATAAATTAACAGGCACCGCATCGATTATATGCAACGCAGGACAAGCTAGATAAACTAGTAATATCATCAACCACGTGTAGTTAACTAGTGATTATGTTAAGATTGATTGTTTTTATAAGATACGTTTAATGCCAGCTGGCACCTTACCTTGGCTCCTTGCTGTACTTGCATAACAGGTAGTCAGCCTGCCACGCAGTCTCCTCGTGGAGCGCAATGTAATCGGCCATGATTGGTGCCCAAAAATGCCGATTACCAATTGTTATGAAAACTTGAAACCGGCCCCAATTAATCGGCCATTCCGATTAATCGGTCAGCCTCTAATCAACATAGTTGACAACAATATTCATACTGTTGACAGTGCAATGTCTAACATGTTCTGAAATGTTGTTGCATAGATCTCTAGAGTGTGTTTTTCCATTGTGCTCACTGCTCAAATACATGTCAAGATTTTGACATACAATGAGGCAACTTCAGAAGTAAAAGTCCACAGACCCACTCCAAAAGGCTTTCGGAGCCATCATCGACTCAGTGGGTTTTGTCCAATATGTCTCCGTACCTACTCACTGCCACAGTCATACTCTGGACCTAGTTTTGTCCCGTGGAATAAATGTTCTGGGTCTTAATGCTTTTCCTCATAATCCTGGACTATCGGACCACCATTTTATTACGTTTGCAATCGCAACAAATAATCTGCTCAGACCCCAACCAAGGAGCATCAAAAGTCGTGCTTTTTTCTCGGACAACCCAAAGATTCCTAGATGCTCTTCCAGACTCCCTCCGCCTACCCAAGGAAGTCTGTAACGGCCGTTGGTGGAAGAAGGTGAGGACCAAGGTGCAGCGTGGTAAGTGTTCATATTGTTTATTCGAAACTGAACACTAAAATGCAAAACAACAAAGAGACAACCGAAACAGCTCCGTCAAGTGCGAAACACACTCAACAGAAAAGAACTACCCACACCACACAGGTGGGAAAAGGCAACCTAAGTATGGTTCTCAATCAGCTGCCTCTGATTGTGAACCACACCCGGCCAAACACCACAGAAATCCAAAACATATAAAATGAACATAGAATGCCCACCCTAGTCACACCCTGGCCTAACCAAAATAAAGAATGAAAGCCTCTCTATGGCCAGGGTGTGACAACGTCAGAGTACAAAAATCAGTTAACCATCTAACTGAGGAACTCAATTTAAGCCTGTGCAATACCCTAGATGCAGTCAGACCCCTAAAAACCAAAAACATTTGTCATAAGAAACTAGCTCCCTGGTATACAGAAAATACCCAAGCAGCTGATGAATTTCAAGCAGAGAGAGGCGATACTGTATCAGTATAGAAGCTGATTTTGAACATTGTTGCACAGGGGCAGAAATGGCGTACAACATGACTCTGTAAAAAGACTGCTATTGTGAACCACTAATCTAACTTTGGGTTGGGGAAGTCCTGTGGTTCGGGGGTGGAATGGGAACCTGTTTTGTACCTTATTAAAAAGATACAATCATTTGATCACCAACATATAATAAATGGTATACAAACAACGTGCTACAGTTTTACAGTAGCCAACTGCTTTACAATACCCCTGTTTCTGATGATTTGTCCTACGTACAGTATGTACTGTATAAGGATAATACAACTATAAGACTGACATACAGTGCCTTCAGAAAGTATTCATACCCCTTGAATGATGCCACATTTTGTTGTGTTACAGCCTGTATTCAAAATGCATAAAAATTATTGCATTCTCACCCATCTACACACAATACCCCATAATGACCAAGTGAAAATATGCTTTGGAAAACTTTTGCAAATGTATTGAAAATTAAATATAGAAATAGCTCATTTACATAAGTATTCACACCCGAGTCAATACTTTGTAGAACCACCTTTGCAGTGATTACAGCTGTGAGTCTTTCTGATACACCATCCAAAGTGTATTTAATAAATTCAATAACTATATTTTTTATCCTGAACTTATTTAGGTTTTCCATACCAAAAGGATTGAATACTTTTTGACTCAAGACAATTCAGCTTTCACATTATATTAATTTGTAAACATTTCTTAGAACATTATTTGACTTTGACATTACTGGATATTGTGTGCAGGCCAGTGACACAAAATCTTACTTTAATCTATTTTATATTCAGGCTGTAAAAATATGTGGAAAAAGTCCAGGGGTGTGAATACTTTCTGAAGGCACTGTATTTCTGAACATGCTCACAACCTGCCATTTATTTGAAGATTTAAAACATTGTGAATGTCAAGATATGGTCAAATACTGTGTGGAAAATGATATTTACCTACTCTACTATAATTTCAAAATAATATTTACCTACTCTACTATGATTAGAAAATTATATTTACCGCCTAATATTCTTTCTATTCAATAGCAAAATAGCAAATTAGACTTGATTTTGCTTGAATAACTCAAGAGTGAAAGATCTGTGAAACCCCAAAGAATTCACAATCAAATGTTCTGAACATAAGACAGAGGGCATTACAAGTGGTAGGAATTTCGAGTTTGTACTTAGAGTTTTGAAAATATACCACCTACATCTGAAAATCTGCAAGTTCCCCAGAACCGCATAAAAAGGAAGTTATACCCATTAAATTGTTGGGAGCATATGTAGGGTGTGTGACTCATATCTATGTAGAGTGTTCTACTTTCTCTCTTTCTATTTATACAGTTAGTCAGCACCTCTACAATAAATGCTGGGTGTGAATCAGCTCATGATTTCTACCACCTGATCACAACCCCCCAAAAACTGTTTATAGTTTCATAAAATGTTTTCAACTACAGTATGTCAATCTTATGGACTTGGATCTACACTGGGGATAGAATATAGCTGGCAGAGGGAGGCCTGACAGTCATATAATTCACACCCTAATATCAGAGGTGTCAAGAGCTTTTCATTCATACATAAACACTGTATAGAGGTAGCCTATAGTGTTGAAAACATGTTACACAGTGTCAATATACGCTAAAGACTTTTGCATTTTTTCTCACTTTGAACCTAAAGGCATGTTCCTTTGGGCTGTTTGTCCATGTACGAAATGTGTTGTAACATCTGATATATGGCAAGGTCTACCTTCATTTGGTTCAGAATGATTTTTATTGGCATTGTTGGCAATTTGGCTCAAGTCTTGTTGTGGGTTAGACTGAAACTAAAATAGTTGAACCCATATTTAACATCCGAGTGGGATAAGATTTGAAATGCATGCTTTTATTAATCTATTTAGGCAGAAATGTTGTTGCAAAGATCTAGTGAGTTTTTCCATTGTGCTCACTGCTCAAATACCTGATTTTGACATTCAATGAGGCAACTTCAAAAGTAGAGAAATATTCCAAAACACTATGGTAAGTTGGAGCTCCTCTGAACCAAAGCAGAAGTATATGTACTATAGAGAAACTTATTCATGGTAACCAAATACATGTATTTATTAATGGGAAAGCTGACAGAAGCAACACAATTTAGGCTTTGACCAATGGAGGTCAAGCTTGAAGGGCGAGAGACCAACAATATAACAAATCTAGGCTAACCTATGGATACCTAGAAAGTACAGCCTATACAGTCAGCAACCCCAAATGTAGGTTTTGTTGGGGACAAAATAGCAGGGCCAATGGGACTCTTATTTGGCTGCTCTAAAAACACCTAAAAAATATATATATTTTTGAGAGTACCCTGATTTGTTAAGGTTAGGGTTAGGGGGTTTGATTATGGGTAGGCCGAGGGTTAGAATTAGGGGTTGGCATTCCAGTCACATGCTTTTGGTCACACCAGCAGAGCACAGCTTCAGACATCAGACATTTGTGACCTGCATCCTGCTGTCGCCCCTCTACGACGACTTGGGCTGCTCACGGATCCTCCGCGAGGCGAAGGCGTACAAGAAGGGGTCCAGGCAGCAGTTAAAAACCATAAAGCACCGGGTGACACGAGCTGCCGTGTTTCTGTGGCACCGAAACGCAACTGACGACTCTGGCAGGGAAGTCTGTTGCACAATGCAGGTGATATCTACCATATTGACAATGTGCACAGGGATCCAGAGGATGAAGAAGGCGACCACCACACTGGTGACCAGCCACGTCATCTTGGCACTGCTGAACAGCGCCGTCTGGTTCACCCGCCGGTGGAGGCGGCAGTAGGACGTGACAAGCACAGAGAACGGGACCACAAACCATAAAACTGTCTCCAAGACGAGGACAGCAACTCTTTCAGCATCGGAGCCCGTGTGTCGCTGGCACTTGAGCTCGCCATCAACCACATCACGAGTGGCAACGGCGAGGGCAGTCAGGGCACAGGCGAGCCCCCACAGGGCCAGGAGCAAACACGGCCCCAGCCTGTTCAACATCTGAGGGTAGAGCACCTGGAGGTAGCGATGGACACCGAATAGAGTAACCGTTAGCATGTTACAGCACAGGCTGAGGTAGAGCAGGAAGGTGGCTAACTTGCATTCTGCACAGCCCAGAATCCAGGCGTGCAGGATATGGTAGATCCACACGGGAACCGTGGCCAGGCACAGGATGTCAGAGGAAGCCAGGTTCAGCATGAGGCACAGGGTGAAGTTGAGACGTCGGGACGAGCGGCGCAGGATGGCCACCAGGACACCTATGTTACCAGGGAGGCCTAGAACACAGCACAGCCCCAGGACGGTGCTCGATATCAGGCGGCCCGAAACCACGCCATCCGGAATCCAAGTGGAGTTCAAGCTAGAGTTGCTGGAGGAGTTCATGTTCACAATGGTCCGTGAAAGAATAAGAGATCTAAGAGCTATCTGGAAGACAGTAGACTTTAGACATTTAATTATTTGTTTCACGTTCTTGAAATCCTCACATTTTTGTTATCTTCTCTTGAAGTCTTGTAACAGAGTGATAATAAGGAAACTGATGTGGATTAACTGCCTCTGGTCAGCTTCCTCCTGACAAAGCTCTGTGTGTGTGTGTGTGAGCTTGAGTCTGAGCCTTGGTGTGAGTGTGAGTGAGTGAGAGAGAGAGAGGGAGAGAGAGATTTGTGTTTGTGGTTAACAATTAGACACTTCCAATTGTGTCAATAAGAATACACTCAACCTGATTCTCATCAATAGACACATGACACTGAGAAGATAGTTTGAAGCTATAGACAAAACATATAAAGTAGATTGTAAGTGTGTCTAGGGGCAATCCACACAGTTATATATATTTCCCACATTTAATAATCCATATTTTTTATGTGGTTTTATCTTGTGTAAAAAGTTTTAATGATTTGATATTTTGACAGATAAATGGATGTGTAGTGCATTTGATCCATCTCTGGGTTGTTGGTTCTCTTTGAATGTATGGCCTTAGTTAGCAAAATAAGGCTAGAAAAACTACAATTCTTCCCTGCAACAGATTCTAGCATAAATCTATCTTCTGTTATCTTCATTTGGGAAGCTACTGACAACAACTGGACATTTGTATAAAGCACATTTATTTGGAGATACACAAAGATATATATATATACTTGATTATCGTGTTTCTTTAACACACATCTTCGACATTGTGCGTTTTTTTGTATTATTATATGTTCTATATTATTATATATATTAGTAGTATTAGTAGTATTAGTAGTATTAGTAGTATTAGTAGTATTAGTAGTATTATCATCATTGTTTGGAAAGTGCTCTGAAGGTCAGAATTACACTGTGCTATTTAACATGTGTTGTGTCCTGTGCACGTGGTGAAATAACTTTAAACCCCGAAGGAAAGTGCAGCAGTGGACTCTGACTGAGGGAGGTTTTTGTGCTGCTCTAAATCACTGTGTGAACACAGGACCACTGTGGTGACTCTGACAGTAGTAAACTCCTGTATCCTCAGCCTGGACATCACTGATGGTCAGAGTGAAGTCAACACCATTTCCTCTCCCACTGCCACTGAACCTGGTGGAAACTCCTGTGAACCTGTCTGATGTGTAACAGATCAGGAGATTAGGAGCTTCTCCAGACGTCTGATGATACCAGGCCAGGTAATACTGTGAGCCAGAGTACTGAGTAACTTAACTACTGGTGCTACAGTCAATAGAGACAGTTTGACCAGGCTGGACTGATTGAGCTGCAGACTGAGTCAATACATACTGGCCCCAAGACCCTGCAGAGAGAAAGAAGGAAAATATCACATATAGGATGGTAAAATATTTGGAAGATTATAACCGTTATTCCACATTTACAACATGATGCTTGCATACTGTAAATGTTCAAAATGTCTCTCACCTTGTGTGTAACAGACCAGAGTCCAGATGAAGATGGGGATGAAAATCATGGTTGCCTTGGGTTCTGTTTAAATGAAATACAGCTCTCACATGAAGTGTTCAACTCACAGGGCTATAAACACTCCCAGAGCACTGAAGCATGTGATGCCAATGCAAAGTGTCTCTGTTTGGAAATGTTCGTCCTGGGCAAATCACTGCACTGTCATTAAGAAAAGTTCTGAAATCCTGCTCCATGTGTTGTCTGAAAGTCATTACACCACCATATTTATACTGACACATTCTTTCCTTGATGTATCAAGCTCTTTTCATGATTACTTGTTACAATATGATTAGATATTATCAACATAGTGCACAGCAGATTTCATACTGTTGAAAGTTTATTGCGGAACGGGGAACGTGAATGTGACCAATCTCCTGGAGTTCCAGAGTATACCAGTAGGGGGCATCAGTGGCAAAGTAAGATTAATTGATCAGTTCCATGTTGTGTTAATAACATTTTGAAGTAAAGTGAGTTAAATTAAAATGCCTATTCAGATGTAATATATCAAACAAGGTGCTTATACAGTGTGTATATTTTTAAACAATAAAAAATTTAGCTTGACAAAGAGCAAGACACATGTCTCTAAAGTTTCAAAGGTTTTTGTATGGCCGTTGCATGAGTTTGTATCACTGTGGTACACTTTTAGTGGAGGCACTAGACTGGATTTTAGAAGTAAGTTTATACACGTGTAATTTCTCATTTAAATAAATGTTCAGTTTTGCTATCTAATTTGGTTATTTCTTTGTTGCAATATTTACTACTTTTGCTAAGTGTGCTTGCTATCTTAAAAAGTCTTGCTGTTCATGTAAATATACTTTTTGGTTTCAACTTGTGATAGAATGTCTTGTAAATTACATCATAACTTTATTAATGTTGTTCTGATAATCTTGAAAACATAAAAAAAGGTTATGTGTCTTTTAAATTAACCTACAAAAGGCTATGTAACTTTTTCTTGATTACCAAATTCACATAGAAATAGGAGTTCTATATGTTTCATTCTCATTGAAGGCAGGTCTATGAAGAGTAGATTGTTCGATATGTGCTATTTCCATGGTTCCAATTCTTAAATGTTGTTTTTGTTTTACTTTAGGTTTTGCACACCTGATCAAACAGGTGAAAATACAATATTTCCTGTTATGGAAAATATATTTCACAGTGGTTTAGATGATACAATGATTCTCTACTACACCAGGTGTCAAGCCCTGACCTGAGAGATCCTTTTTATGTCTCTATTTTGGTTTGGTCAGGGCGTGAGTTGGGGTGGGCATTCTATGTTTTGTGTTTCTATGATTTTCTATTTCTAGGTTTTGGCCTGGTATGGTTCTCAATCAGGGACAGCTGTCTATCGTTGTCTCTGATTGGGAACCATACTTAGGTACCCTTTTTCCCACCTGTGTTTGTGGGAAGTTAACTTTGTTTGATGGTACACAGGCTTCACAGTTGGTTTTGTATTGTTTATTGTTTTGTCGGCGTCATTTCAAATAAAAGAGAAAATGTACACTCACCACGCCGCACATTGGTCCAGTTCTTTTAACGGCCGTGACACCAGGGCCCACCAACCCTGTTCCTGGAGCACTACTGTCCTGTAGGTTTTCACTCCAACCCTGTTCTTGTAGAGCTACTGTCCAGTAGGTTTTCACTCCAACCCTGTTCCTGTATAGCTACTGTCCTGTAGGTTTTCACTCCAACCCTGTTCTTGAAGAGCTACTGTCCTGTAGGTTTTCACTCCCGGGAGGCTAAGACCAGTGATTTTATAGAAAATTGATTCAGTATTAGTAATATCATGAAGACCAGTGGGTTTATAGCATGTCCTCAGTATTAGTATCACTGTAGGTCACAGGAGGCTGCTGAGGGGAGGATGGCTCATAATAATGGCTGAAATGGAGTGCATGGAAGGGTATCAAACACATAGAAACCATATGTTTGATGAGTTCAGTACAATTCCAATCATGCTCGCTTAGCCTCCAGGGTGGCGCAGTGGTTAAGGGCGCTGTACTGACCGGGAGGTCCGTGGGGCGACGCACAATTGGCCCAGCGTCGTCCGAGTTAGGGAGGGCTTGGTCGGGATATCAAGGGATATAACCCGACCAAGCCTTGACTCATCGCGCACCAGCGACTCCTGTGGCGGGCCGGGCGCAGTGCGCGCAAACCAAGGTTGCCAGGTGCACGGTGTTTCCTCCGATACATTGGTGAGGCTGGCTTCTGGGTTGGATGCGCGCTGTGTTAAGAAGCAGTGCGGCTTGGTTGGGTTGTGTATCGGAGGACGCATGGCTTTCAACCTGAGACAAGATAGTAGCTACTAAACAATTGGATACCACGAAATTGGGGAGAAAAAGGGGTAAAATTCAAAAAATATATATATATATTTAAAAAATCACTGTTCTTCATGACATTACTAGTACTGAATCCATTATCTATAAAATCACTGGTCTTCATGATATTACTAATACTGAAGCCATGTGCTCTACGTTGATGCTCTATTCTAGGAGCGTGGCAGTTCCCTCACCATAAAAATCGGAGTTTCAACCCAACCAAAGCTCACAATCTCACAGCCTTAATCTTCTGGGTCTGGGGCAGCTGTGTGTTTGACTAGAGAACTGAACATGGACGGGGGAAGCAGATATTACACTGGACTTTGCATAATGTTCAAATAGGGGACTTCAATCTAAGATCATTTTATGAATTTGTATAAATAAAACAAAATGTCGTATTGACAGATATATATAATTCTGACATCAAAATAGTACTTCTTGAATGGAACCATTATGACTGTATTCACTCTTTCGGGGTTGGAGGGGTTTAGAAGTTGAGTAGGTGATGAATAGTTGGGAAGTTGGGTTTGGACAGGGTCAACATTCATGCATTTGTGTACTGAAATGGGTGCTTTTCATAATATGAAGTTCAATCAAAACTTTCCCAAAAAATCTAAACCTTTTCTGAATGTTGTTCAACATTTCCTGCAAAATCAAGCATTTCTTACAGCTCTGTTTCCTTAGTGGTCCAAGTGTCTTTACACAAATGTCCATTGTTGAAGAATACATTGAGAGATATGTACAGTAACATTGTCCATAGACAAGTCTAACCAACTCCATTATTATATTGTATTGTCATATTTTGATGAAATGGTGTTTAGGATACTTTAGAATACAGGAGATTCCGTAGCTCTGCAGCTGTTGAGTCAGAGCAGTTCCTCTATAGCTGAGGGAGGATTTTGTACGACGCTCTTACACAGTAAAACCCGTTGTACCTCTGACAGTAGTAATCTCCAGCATCTTCAGCCTGGACTCCACTGACTGTCAGAGTGTAATGAGAACCAGATACACTCCCACTGAAACTCTGTCGCCCTCCACTGACCACAGTGTGTTATGGCAGTTTGGGTGATAAAGTGGGTGTTTTACTGTATGGTGTTTTTAAATCAACTATTTGGTACAGTTTCACAACTCTAAGCATAAAAACCGAAACAGATCATCAAAATGGCTCATGTTTCAAAACTCTAAGCACATTTCCAACTGATTGAGTACAACAAGCAAAGTCACAAATCACTCTCAATTTGGCTGCATATCTAATTGAAGTATCTGCTGTTCAAAATGAAATATTCACTTACTTCTTGAATGAATTCTTTGTCTTTTGCTAACAATGCAATCAACTATCACTTAATTAATCAAACTACTCAAAAATGACAACTACCGAACCAAAATAATGTAGTGCCTGGCTAACATATAACTGCTAAACACTGTACATTTCTGAATTTTTACCTCATAAATGTAACAATATGACATCAATTTATGTTGGAAGGAAAAACCAAACAATAGATGTGGCTGTTAAAACCACATTATCATTCTCCATCAACCATTTTAATTGAACTAATTACATTGGTAACCAGTTTATAATAGTAACCTCAGGGGGTTGTGGTATATGGCCAATACCATGGCTAAGGGCTGTATCCAGGCACTCCGAGTTGCGTTGTACGTAAGAACAGCCCTTAGCCGTGGTATATTAGCCATATACCACACACCCTCGTGCCTTATTGCTTAATTATAGTGTACAATGTACTGTCGAAATACCTGGGTTGTATATAACAATATATTACAGTCGTTATCTGAATTTCATTGATACACTGCAAGCTGATGAATTTAAAGCAGAGAGACAGGCGATACTGTATCAGTAGAGAAGCTGATTTTGAACATTGTTGCATGGGGCAGAAATGGCATACAACATGACTCTGTAAAAAGACCGCTATTGTGAACCACTAATCTAACTTTGGGTTGGGGAAGTCCTGTGGTTCGGGGTGGAATGGGAACTGTTTGTCTTGTTCAGTCTCATCACTTGTTTTTCTGTCCATGGGAACCTGTTTTGTACCTTATTAAAAAGATACAATCATTTGATCACCAACATATAATAAATGGTATACAACAACGTGCTACAGTTTTACAGTAGCCAACTGCTTTACAATACCCCTGTTTCTGATGATTTGTCCTGCGTATAGTATGTACTGTATAAGGATAATACAACTATAAGACTGACATACAGTGCATTCAGAAAGTATTCATACCACTTGAATTATGCCACATTTTGTTGTGTTTCAGCCATAATTCAAAATGCATTAAAAAGATTGTATCCTCACCCATCTACACACAATACCAAGTGACCAAGTGAAAATATGTTTTGGAAAACTTTTGCAAATGTATTGAAAATGAAATATAGAAATAGTTTATTTACATAAGTATTCCCATCCCTGAGTCAATACTTTGTAGAACCACCTTTGGCAGTGATTACAGCTGTGAGTCTTTCTGGGTAAGTCTCTAAGAGCTTTCCACACTTGAATTGCGCAACATTTCCCCTTTCTCTTTTGAAAATTCTTCAACCTCTGTCAAATTGGTTGTTCATCATTGATAAATATAAAAAATGGTTTTGCCATAGATTATTTAAGTCAAAACTGTAACTCGGCCACTCTGGAACATTCACTGTCCTCCTGGTAAGCCACTCCATTGTAGGTTTTCCTCATTTTAGGTTATAATCCTGTTGAAAGGTGAATTTGTATCCCAATGTCTGGTGGAAATCAGACTGAACCAGGTCTTCCTATAGGATTTTGCCTGTTCTTGCCTCCATTCCATTTATTTTTTATCCTGAAAAACTCCTCAGTCCTTAACGATTACAAGCATACCCATAACCTAAAGCAGTTACCACTATGTTTGAAAATATGGAGAGTGGTACTCAGTAATGAGTTGTATTGGATTTTCCCCAAACACAACACTTTGTTTTCAGGACAAAAAATTCATTGCCTAATTTTTTGCAATATTATTTTGGTGCCTTGTTGCAAACAGGATGAATGTTTTGAAATATTTGTATTCTGTACAGGCTTCCTTCTTTTCACTCTGTCAATTAGATTAGTATTGTGGAGTAACTACAATGTTGTTTATCCAACCTCCGTTTTCTCCTATCACAGCCATTAAACTCTGTAACTGTTTGAAAGTCACCATTGGCCTCAAGGTGAAATTCCTTCCTCTCCGGCATCTGAGTTAGGAAGGACGCTTGTGTCTTTGTAGTGACTGGGCGTACTGATACACCATCCAAAGTGTAATAAATAACTTCAATAACTACATGTTTTATCCTGAACTTATTTCGGATTGCCGTAACAAAAGGGAGGAATCCTTATTACTCAAGACAATTCAGCTTTCACTTTTTATTAATTTGTAAACGTTTCTTAGAACATTATTTGTCTTTTGTCATGGTGTGTATAAAGGTGAAGTCAGGTGCAGGAGAGAAGAGTATGATAAATAAAGCGCACTTTATTAAAGTTCCAAACCGGGAGCACAACAAAACAAACGCGCTCAAAAACACGGAACAATAAAGTAAAGCGCTAAAGAACATCGTATGACATGAAAACAATTACACACAAAACATGATGGGAAACAGAGGGTTAAATACAATTAGATGATTGGGGAAATGAAAACCAGGTGGGTATGAAACCCAGACAAGACAAATGGAATTATGAAAAATGGAGCGGCGATGGCTGGAAAGCCGGTGACGTCATTCGCCAAAAGCCGCCCGAACAAGGAGAGGAGCCGACTTCGGTGACAACTTTGACATTACGGGAGATTGTGTGTAGGCCAGTGACACAAAATCTTAATTGAATCTATTTTAAATTCAGACTGGATTTTTTTAGGGAAAAGTCAAGGGGTGTGAATACTTTCTGAAGGCACTGTATTTCTGAACATGCTCACAACCTGCCATTGGATTCAAATGATTTAAAACATTGTGCATGTCAAGTTATGGTCAAATACTGTGTGGAAAATGATATTAACCCTCTACTCTAATTTGAATATTATATTTACCATCTACTATTATTTTTATTCAGCACTTCAAAACGAAAAGCAAGTTAGATTTGATTTTGCTTGAATGACTCAACAGTGAAAGCCCTGTGAAACCCCAAAGAATTCACAATCAAAGTTCTGAACATAAGATAGAGGGCATTACAAGTATTAAGAATGTCAAGTTTTGTACTTAGAGTTTTGAAAATATACCACCTACATCTGAAAATCTGCAAGTTCCCCAGAACCGCATAAAAAGGAAGTTAAACTCTATATACCCATTAAATTGTTGGGAGCATATGCAGGATGTGTGACACATATCTATGTAGAGTGTTCTACTTTCTCTCTTTCTATTTATACAGTTAGTCAGCACCTCTACAATAAATGCTGGGTGTGAATCAGCTCATGATTTCTACCACCTGATCATAACCCCCCAAAAACTGTTTATAGTTTCATAAAATGTTTTCAACTACAGTATGTCAATCTCAAGCTTTATTTCTAATTATAAACATAAAGGCATGTTCCTTTGGGTGTAGATAAAGTTGTTTGTCTGTTTACCAAATGTGTTATTACATCTGACATATGGCAAGGTCTACCTTCATTTGGTTCAGAAATATTTTTGGGGGCGGTGTTGGCAAGTAGGCTCACTTCTTGTTGCGGGTTAGACTGAAACTAAAATGGTTGAACCCATATTGGTCTTCGGAGTGGTGTAAGGTTTGAAATGCATGCTTTTATTGATCTATTTAGGCAGAAATGTTATTGCTTAGATCTAGTGTTTTTCCATTGTGCTCACTGCTCAAATACCTGATTTTGACATGCATTGAGGCAACTTCACAAATAGACAAATATTCCAAAACACTATGGTAAGTTGAAGCTCCTCTGAACCAAAGCAGAAGTATATGTACTATAGAGAAACTTATTCATGGTAACCAAATATCTGTATTTATTCATGAGAAAGCTGAAAGAAGCAATACAATTTAGGCTTTGACCAATGGAGGTCAAGCTTGAAGGGCGAGAGACCAACAATATAACAAATCTAGGCTAACCTATGGATACCTAGAAAGTACAGTCTATACAGTCAGCAACCCAAAATGTAGGTTTTATTGGGGACAAAATAGCAGAGGGCAATGTGACTCATATTTGGCTGCTCTAAAAACACCTAAAAAATATATTCCTTTTTGAGAGTACCCTGACTTGTTAAGGTTAGGGTGGGGGGTTTGATTATGGGTAGGCTGAGGGTTAGAATTAGGGGTTGGCATGCCAGTCATATGCCTTTAGTCACACCAGCAGAGCACAGCTTCAGACATCAGATATTTGTGACCTGCATCCTGATTTCGCCCCTCAACGACGACTTGGGCTGCTCACGGATCCTCCGCGAGGCGAAGGCGTACAGGAAGGGGTCCAGGCAGCAGTTAAAAACCATAAAGCACCGGGCGACACGCACTAACGCGTTTCTGTGTCTCAGCAGCGCATCTGACACCTCTGGAGGGGATGTCTGCAGCACAATGCGGGCGATAGCTAACACTTTGACAATGTTCACAGGGATCCAGAGGATAAAGAAGGCGACCACCACACTGGTGACCAGCCACGTCATTTTGGCACTGCTGAACAGCGCCGTCTGGTTCACCCGCCGGTGGAGGCGGCAGTAGGACGTGACAAGCACAGAGAACGGGACCACAAACCATAAAACTATCTCAAAGACGAGGACAGCAACTATTTCAGCATCGGAGCCAGTGTGTTGCTGGAAATGGATATCGCCATCAACCACATCGTGAGTGGCAACGGCGGGGGCAGTCAGAGCACCGGCGAGCCCCCAAAGTGCCAGGAACAGCACCGCCTCCCCCTTGCGCCCCAGCCTGTTCCACATCTGCGGGTAGAGCACCTGGAGGTAGCGATGGACACCGAGTAGTGTAACCGTTAGCACGTTACAACACAGGCTGAAGTAGAGCAGGAAGGTGGCTAACTTGCATGCTGCACGGCCAAGAGTCCAGGATTGCCGGGGAGTATAGATCCACACGGGAACCATGGCCAGGCACAGGATGTCGGAGGAAGCCAGGTTGAGCATGAGGCACAGGGTGAAGTTGAGGCGTCGGGACGAGCGACGCAGGATGACCACCAGGACAGCTATGTTACCAGGGAGGCCTAGAACACAGCACAGCCCCATGATGATGCTCGATATCAGTCGGACCGAAACCACGTCATCCGTAATCCAAGTGGAGTTCAAGCTAGAGTTGCTGGAGGAGTTCATGTTCACAATGGTCCGTGAAAGAATAAGAGATCTAAGAGCTGTCTGGAAGACAGTAGACTTTAGACATTTAATTATTTGTTTCTCGTTCTTGAAATCCTCACAAGTTTGTTATCTTCTCTTGAACTCTTGTCATAGAGTGATAATAAGGAAACTGATGTGGGTTAACTGCCTCTGGTCAGCTTCCTCCTGACAAAGCTGTGTGTGTGTGTGTGCATGTGAGTTTGAGTCTGAGTGTGAGTGAGTGAGTGAGTGAGTGAGTGAGTGAGTGAGTGAGTGAGTGAGTGAGTGAGTGAGAGATTTGTGTTTGAGGTTAACAATTAGATTCTTTCAATTTCGTCATCAAACTGATTCTCATCAATAAACACAATAGCCTTAGTTTAATGCTTCCATTTAGTGGCAAAATAAGGCTAGAAAAACTACAATTCTTCCCTGCAACAGATTCTAGCATAAATCCACCATGACTGCTATCTTCTGTTATCTTCATTTGGGAAGCTATTGACGAAAACTACACATTTGTATAAAGCACATTTATTTGGAGATACACAAAGATATATACAGTGCCTTGCGAAAGTATTCGGCCCCCTTGAACTTTGCGACCTTTTGCCACATTTCAGGCTTCAAACATAAAGATATAAAACTGTATTTTTTGTGAAGAATCAACAACAAGTGGGACACAATCATGAAGTGGAACGACATTTATTGGATATTTCAAACTTTTTTAACAAATCAAAAACTGAAAAATTGGGCGTGCAAAATTATTCAGCCCCGTTAAGTTAATACTTTGTAGCGCCACCTTTTGCTGCGATTACAGCTGTAAGTCGCTTGGGGTATGTTTCTATCAGTTTTGCACATCTAGAGACTGACATTTTTTCCCATTCCTCCTTGCAAAACAGCTCGAGCTCAGTGAGGTTGGATGGAGAGCATTTGTGAACAGCAGTTTTCAGTTCTTTCCACAGATTCTCGATTGGATTCAGGTCTGGACTTTGACTTGGCCATTCTAACACCTGGATATGTTTATTTTTGAACCATTCCATTGTAGATTTTGCTTTATGTTTTGGATCATTGTCTTGTTGGAAGACAAATCTCTGTCCCAGTCTCAGGTCTTTTGCAGACTCCATCAGGTTTTCTTCCAGAATGGTCCTGTATTTGGCTCCATCCATCTTCCCATCAATTTTTAACCATCTTCCCTGTCCCTGCTTAAGAAAAGCAGGCCCAAACCATGATGCTGCCACCACCATGTTTGACAGTGGGGATGGTGTGTTCAGCTGTGTTGCTTTTACGCCAAACATAACGTTTTGCATTATTGCCAAAAAGTTCAATTTTGGTTTCATCTGACCAGAGCACCTTCTTCCACATGTTTGGTGTGTCTCCCAGGTGGCTTGTGGCAAACTTTAAACGACACTTTTTATGGATATCTTTAAGAAATGGCTTTCTTCTTGCCACTCATCCATAAAGGCCAGATTTGTGCAACATATTGTTGTTGATTGTTGTCCTATGGACAGAGTCTCCCACCTCAGCTGTAGATCTCTGCAGTTCATCCAGAGTGATCATGGGCCTCTTGGCTGCATCTCTGATCAGTCTTCTCCTTGTATGAGCTGAAAGTTTAGAGGGACGGCCAGGTCTTGGTAGATTTGCAGTGGTCTGATACTCCTTCCATTTCAATATTATCGCTTGCACAGTGCTCCTTGGGATGTTTAAAGCTTGAGAAATCTTTTTGTATCCAAATCCGGCTTTAAACTTCTTCACAACAGTATCTCGGACCTGCCTGGTGTGTTCCTTGTTCTTCATGATGCTCTCTGCGCTTTTAACGGACCTCTGAGACTATCACAGTGCAGGTGCATTTATACGGAGACTTGATTACACACAGGTGGATTGTATTTATCATCATTAGTCATTTAGGTCAACATTGGATCATTCAGAGATCCTCACTGAACTTCTGGAGAGAGTTTGCTGCACTGAAAGTAAAGGGGCTGAATAATTTTGCACGCCCAATTTTTCAGTTTTTGATTTGTTAAAAAAGTTTGAAATATCCAATAAATGTCGTTCCACTTCATGATTGTGTCCCACTTATTGTTGATTCTTCACAAAAAAATACAATTTTATATCTTTATGTTTGAAGCCTGAAATGTGGCAAAAGGTCGCAAAGTTCAAGGGGGCCGAATACTTTCGCAAGGCACTGTATATACTTGCATTATCATGTTTCTTTAACACACATCTTCGACATTGTGCGTTTTTTAGTTTATTATATTTTATATATTATTACATATATACAGTGGGGCAAAGAAGTATTTAGTCAGCCACCAATTGTGCACGTTCTCCCACTTAAAAAGATGAGAGAGGCCTGTACATTTCATCATAGGTACACTTCAACTATGACAGACAAAATGAGAAAACATTTTCCAGAAAATCACATTGTGGGATTTTTTATGAATTTATTTGCAATTTATGGTGGAAAATAAGTATTTGGTCACCTACAAACAAGCATGATTTCTGGCTCTCACAGACCTATAACTTCTTCTTTAAGAGGCTCGTCTGTCCTCCACTCGTTACCTGTATTAATGGCACCTGATTGAACTTGTTATCAGTATAAAAGACACCTGTCCACAACCTCAAACAGTCACACTGCAAACTCCACTATTTGTACCTTGTCGGCTCGGGGGTTTGAACTTGCAACCTGCGTTGTACGTAAGAACAGCCCTTAGCCGTGTTATATTGGCCATATACCACACACCCTCGTGCCTTATTGCTTAATTATAGTGTACAATGTACTGTTGAAATGCCTGGGTTGTATATAACAATATATTCCAGTCATTATCTGAATTTCATTGATACACTGGAAGCTGATGAATTTCCAGCAGAGAGACAGGCGATAGTGTATCAGTAGAGAAGCTGATTTAGAACATTGTTGCATTGGGCAGAAATGGCGTACAACATGACTCTGTAAAAAGACCGCTATTGTGAACCACTAATCTAACTTTGGGTTGGGGAAGTCTTGTGGTTCGGGGATGGAATGGGAACTGTTTGTCTTGTTCGGTCTCATCACTTGTTTTTCTGTCCATGGGAACCTGTTTTGTACCTTATTAAAAAGATACAATCATTTGATCACCAACATATAATAAATGGTATACAACAATGTGCTACAGTTTTACAGTAGCCAACTGCTTTACAATACCCCTGTTTCTGATGATTTGTCCTGCGTATAGTATGTACTGTATAAGGATAATACAACTATAAGACTGACATACAGTGCCTTCAGAAAGTATTCATACCCCTTGAATTATGCCACATTTTGTTGTGTTACAGCCTGAATTCAAAATGCATTAAAAATATTGTATCCTCACCCATCTACACACAATACCCCATTATGACCAAGTGAAAACATGTTTTGGAAAACTTTTGCAAATGTATTGAAAATGAAATATAGAAATAGCTCATTTACATAAGTATTCCCACCCCTGAGTCAATACTTTGTAGAACCACCTTTGGCAGTGATTACAGCTGTGAGTCTTTCTGGGTAGATCTCTAAGAGCTTTCCACACTTGGATCGTGCAACATTTCCCCATTTCTCTTATGAAAATTCTTCAATCTCTGTCAAATTTGTTGTTGATCATTGATAAATAAAAACGTTTTGTCAAAGTTACAGTTTTTTAAGTCAAAACTGTCACTCGGCCTCTCCAGAACATTCACTGTCTTCTTGGTAAGCAACTCCCGTGTAGATTTGCCTAATTTTAGGTTAAAGTCCTGCTGAAAGGTGAATTTGTTTCCCAATGTCTGGTGGAAAGCAGACTGAACCAGGTTTTCCTATAGGATTTTGCCTGTGCTTGGCTCCATTCCATTTATTTTTTATCCTGAAAAACGACCAAGTCCTTAATGATTACAAGCATACCCATAACATGAAGCAGTTACCACTATGTTTGAAAACATGGAGAGTGGTTCTCAGTAATGTGTTGTATTGGATTTGCCCCAAACATAACACTTCATTTTCAGGACAGAAAATGATTTGCTTTAGGTTTTTTACTCCTGGACTTATTAAAGCTTGCCATAACAAAATGGTTGAATACTTATTGACTCAAGACATTCCAACTTTCATTCATTGTTAAAAATGTCATTAAAAATAATTCCACGTTGACATTTTGGGATATTGTGCGTAGGCCAGTGACATGAAATCTTAATTGAATCTATTTTAAATTCAGGCTGGACATGGAAAAAGTCAAAGGATGTGAATACTTTCTGAAGGCTCTGTATTTCTCAACATGCTCACAACCTGCCATTCAATACATGTTATGTAAAACATTGTACATGTCAAGTCATGGTCAAATACTCTGTGGAAAATGATATTTACCCTCTACTACAATTTGAAAACGATATTTACCCTCTACTATAGTTTGAAAATGATATTTACCCTCTACTACAATTTGAAAATGATATTTACCCTCTACTACAATTTGAAAATGATATTTACCCTCTACTATAATTTGAAAATGATATTTACCATCTACTACAATTTGAAAATGATATTTACCCTCTACTATAATTTGAAAATGATATTTACCCTCTACTATAATTTGAAGATGATATTTACCCTCTACTATTGTCACGCCCTGGTCGAAGTATTTTGTGTTTATTTTCATTTATTTGGTCAGGCCAGGGTGTGGCATGGGTTTTTGTATGTGGTGTGTTGGGTTTGTAGCTTAGTGGGGTATTCTAGTGAAGTCTATGGCTGTCTGAAGTGGTTCTCAATCAGATGCAGGTGTTTATCGTTGTCTCTGATTGGGAACCATATTTAGGCAGCCATATTCTTTGGGTGTTTCGTGGGTGATTGTCCTTATTCTGTGTACCATTATTAGGCTGTTTTCGGTTTTCAAGTTATGTTTATTGTTTTTGTATTGATTCGTGTTTACGTTATTTTATTAAACATGAATCTCAATAGCCACGCCGCATTTTGGTCCGACTCTCTTTCACCGAAAGAAAACCGTTACAACTATAATTTGAAAATGATGTTAACCCTCTACTATAATTTGAAAATTATATTTACCCTCTACTATAATTTCTATTCAGCACTTCAAAAAGAAAAGCATTTAGGGTTTTTTGCTATTTGATTAATAGTAGTTCAAATGACTAAATGGTGAGTATCGCTATCTGATGTATTGGTGACTAAACTAAATGTTTTCATTGTATGTCACGGAAAACGTCCATTTTGCCTGTAACTCAGGAGTGAAAGACCTGTGAAACCCCAATGAAAGAACGTAGTACACTCTAAATAGATATGCATCGCACACCCCGCATATGCTCCCAACAATTAAATGGGTGTATATATAGTGTAACTTTCTTTTTATACGGTTCTGGGGAACTTGCACATTTTCAGATGTAAGTGGTATATTTTCCACATTTGATAACACTCGTAATGCCCTCTATCTTATGTTCAGAACTTTTTGGTCAATGTGAATGACATTGCCGGCATTGTGCTGCGGTCTTTCCGGCCAGAGGCGTCCGCAGTGCGTGTCTTCCGGAGCTTTACGTTTCTTAACAGCTGCCTGGATCCCTTCTTGTACGCCTTCGCCTCGCGGAGGATCCGTGAGCAGCCCAAGTCGTCGTAGAGGGGCGAAACCGGATGCAGGTCACAAATGTCTGAAGCTGTGCTCTGCTGGTGCGACTAAAGGCATGTGAATGGCATGCCAACCCCTAATTCTAACCCTCAGCCTACACATAGTCAAACCCCCTAACTGTAACAAATTAGGCTACTCTCAATAACGAATAATTTTTTTACGTGTTTTTGACTTGGTTATTAGAGCAGAGAAATAGGAGTCCCATCACCCCTGCTTTTTATTCCCCTTAACAAATCCTACGTGTTTGGTTGCTGACTCTGGGTCTCTATAGGCTGTACTTTCTAGGTATCTGTAGCTGTACTTTCTAGGTATCCGTAGGGTAGCCTAGATGTGTTATTTTGGTGATCTATCTCCCTTCAAGCTTGACGTCCATTGGTCAGAGCTTAAATTGTATTGCTTCTGTCAAGTTTCCCAAGCATAAATAAATATATTTGGTTTCCATGAATACATCTTTGTTGTTTCTCTTAAAACACATGTACTTCTGCTTTGGTTGAACCATAATGTTTTGGACTATTTCGTCATACTTGTGAAGTTGCCCCAATGTATGTCAAAATCTTGACAGGCATTTGAGCAGTGAGCACAACGGAGAAACACTAGATCTATGCAGCAGCAAACCTTGCACCGCTCGAATGCCCAATATGAGTTCAACCATTTCAGTCTGTCTAAGCCGCAATAAGAGGTGAGCCAACTTGCCAGCACCCCCCCCCCCCCCCCCCCCCCCCCCCAAAAAAACAATTCTGAGCCAAATGAAGGTAGAACTTGCCATATGTCAGACGTAACAACACATTTGGTACACGGACAAACAGCCCAAAGGAACATGCCTTTAGGTTCAAAATGAGAATAAAGGCAAAAGTCTTCAACATTGACACTGTAAACCATGCATTCAACACTATAGACTACCTCTCTACAGTGCTTATATATGAATGAAAAGCTCTTGACACCTCTGATATTAGGGTGTGAATTATATGACTGTCAGGCCTCCCTCTGCCAGCTATCTTCAATTCCCAGTGTAGATCCAAGTCCATAAGATTGACATACTGTAGTTGAAAACATTTTATGAAACTATAAACAGTTTTTGGGGGGTTGTGATCAGGTGGTAGAAATCAGGAGCTGATTCACACCCAGCATTTATTGTAGAGGTGCTGACTAACTGTATAAATAGAAAGAGAGAAAGTAGAACACTCTACATAGATATGAGTCACACCCTACATATGCTCCCAACAATTGAATGGGTATATAGAGTGTAACTTCCTTTTTATACGGTTCTGGGGAACCTTCACATTTTCAGATGTAAGTGCTATATTTTCAACATTTGATAACACTTGTAATGCCCTCTATCTTATGTTCAGAACTTCTTTTGTCAATGTGATGGACATTGTCGGCATTGTGCTGCGGGCTTCCCGGCCAGCGGCGTCGACAGCGCTGCTGAGACACAGAAGCGCAGCAGCGTTTTGTCGTGCGAACCAGAATAATGTACTGCCTGGTATAACTGCAAAACACTGTACATTTATGTACGTCATAAATGTAATAATTTGACATCAATTTATGTTGGAAGTTAAAACCAAACTATGTATGGATGTGCTGTAAATACTACATAATTCTCCATCAACCATTTTAATTTAACTAATTACATTGGTAACCAGTTTATAATAGTAACCTCGGGGGTTTGTGGTATATGGCCAATATACCATGGCTAAGGGCTGTATCCAGGCACTCCGAGTTACGTTGTACGTAAGAACAGCCCTTAGCCGTGGTATATTAGCCATATACCACACACCCTCGTGCCTTATTGCTTAATTATAGTGTACAATGTACTGTTGAAATGCCTGGGTTGTATATAACAATATATTCCAGTCATTATCTGAATTTCATTGATACACTGGAAGCTGATGAATTTCCAGCAGAGAGACAGGCGATACTGTATCAGTAGAGAAGCTGATTTTGCACAGTGTTGCATGGGGCAGAAATGGCGTACAACATGACTCTGTAAAAAGACTGCTATTGTGAACCACTAATCTAACTTTGGGTTGGGGAAGTCCTGTGGTTCGGGGTGGAATGGGAACTGTTTGTCTTGTTCGGTCTCATCACTTGTTTTTCTGTCCATGGGAACCTGTTTTGTACCTTATTAAAAAGATACAATCATTTGATCACCAACATATAATAAATGGTATACAACAACGTGCTACAGTTTTACAGTAGCCAACTGCTTTACAATACCCCTGTTTCTGATGATTTGTCCTACGTATAGTATGTACTGTATAAGGATAATACAACTATAAGACTGACATACATACAGTGAGGCAAAAAAGTATTTAGTCAGTCACCAATTGTGCAAGTCCTCCCACTTAAAAAGCTGAGAGAGGCCTGTAATTTTCATCATAGGTACACTTCAACTATGACAGACAAAATGAGAGAAAAAAAATCCAGAAAATCACATTGTTGGATTTTTAATGAATTTATTTGCAAATTATGGTGGAAAATAAGTGTTTGGTAAATAACAAAAGTATATCTCAATACTTTGTTATATACCCTTTGTTGGCAATGACAGAGGTCAAACAATATTCATAATGAATCGTGAATTTGTTTCCCAATGTCTGATGGAAAGCAGACTGAAAGAGGTTTTTCTATAGGATCTTGCATGTGCTTGGCTCCATTCCATGTATTATTTATCCTGACATCTCTCCAGTCCTTAACGATTACAACCATACCCATTACATGAATCAGTCACCGCTATGCTTGAAAATTTGGAAAGGTTCTCAGTAACGTGGTGTATAGGATTTTCCCCAAACATCACACTTCGTATTAAGGACAAAAAAATTCCTTGCCTCATTTGTTGCAGTATTATTTTGGTGCCTTGTTGCAAACATGATGCATGTTTTTAAATATTTTTATTCTGTACAGGCTTCCTTCTTTTCACTCTGTTAATTAGGTTAGTATTGTGGAGTAACTACAATGTTGTTTATCCAACCTCCGTTTTCTCCTATCACAGCCATTAAACTATGAAACTGTTTTAAAGTCACCATTGGCCTCATGGTGAAATCCCTGACCGGTTTCCTTTCTCTCCGGTAACTGAGTTAGGAAGAATTATTGTATCTTTGTAGTCACTGAGTTTACTGGCACAGCATCCAAAGTGTAATTAATAACTTCACCATGCACTAAACAGTCACAGAAATTGAGCAAATATAGTACAATAAACATCCCTCATGAGAAGCCGGTGGTGGTTGGACCGTTTCAGGAATCTGAGGTGCGGGAGGTTCCTCCGCCCCCTGTGTACTCCGTTTGTTCCATTGTGGATTCGAGGCGTCGGGCGAGGGGCCTTCAGTACCTCAAGGACTGGGAGGGGTACGGTCCGGAGGAGATATGCTGGGTTCCGGTGGAGGACGTGTTGGACCCTTCAATGTTGCGGGAGTTCCACCGTCTCCGTCCGGATCGCCCTGCACCTCGCCCTCCGGGTCGTCCTCGAACCGTGCATCAAGGGGGGGGGGGGGGGTTACTGTCACGACTTCCACAGAAGTTGGTTCCTCTCCTTGCTCGGGCAGCGTTCGGTGTTCGGTGTCACCTGTCTTCTAGCCATCGTCGTTCCACTTTTCATTTTTCATTTGTTTTGTCTTGTTTTTTCCGACACACCTGTTTCTCACTTCCCTCAGTAAGTCTTGTGTATTTAACCCTCTGTTCCCCCCCATGTCTTTGTGTGGAATTGTTTCTGTAAGTGCTTGTGCACATCGTTACTGGTGCACGTCGGGTTTTGTACCCAAGTTGATTATTTCTTTATGCCGTTGGTTTTGACATTTAACTGCTCTGGCTATTACATAGTTCTGCTCTCCAGTGTCTGACTTCACTGCCACCAGTCACGCATCCTTTACAACTATGTAAAATTAAAATATTTCAGCATACCTCTCCCTTTTTGGAATGGGATAGAATCCTAGGAATCAAACTGCATTTCATAATTCATCATTTTTATTATTTTAAAGAAAATTCCACAGAATGTAGGACCAATTCTTAAACGACAATCTGTTTAAAATAATGCTGAGTGATTAAATTCCAGTTGACTGTAACCATGTCAATATAATATTACATTTAAAGATGCATTATGCAGAAATCACTACACCATTTCCTGGTTGCTAAAATTCTAATAGTTTACCTAATTTCTGTTTATGTGATAAAACAAAGAAGTATAGTGTAAGAGCATGGCTTCAACCCTGTTCCTGTTGAGCTACTGTCCTGTAGGTTTTCACTCCAACCCTGTTCCTGTAGAGCTACTGTCCTGTAGGTTTTCACTCCAACCCTGTTCCTGTAGAGCTACTGTCCTGTAGGTTCTCACTCCAACCCTGTTCCTGTAGAGCTACTGTCCTGTAGGTTTTCACTCCAACCCTGTTCTTGTTGAGCTACTGTCCTGTAGGTTCTCACTCCAACCCTGTTCCTGTAGAGCTACTGTCCTGTAGGTTTCCACTCCAACCCTGTTCCTGTAGAGCTACTGTCCTGTAGGTTTCCACTCCAACCCTGTTCCTGTTGAGCTACTGTCCTGTAGGTTTTCTCTCCAAACCTGTTCCTGTAGAGCTACTGTCCTGTAGGTTTTCACTCCAACCCTGTTCCTGTAGAGCTACTGTCCTGTAGGTTTTCACTCCAACCCTAATCTAGCGCACCTGATTCTAATAATTACCTGGTTGACAATCTGAATCAGTTTTAATACAATTTGGGTAGGGGTGAAAACCTATAGGAGGGTAGCTCTCCAGGAACAGGGTTGGAGTGAAAACCTACCGGAGGGAAGCTCTCCAGGAACAGGGTTGGAGTGAAAACCTACAGCAGGGAAGCGCTCCAGGAACAGGGTTGGTGAGCCCTGGTGTAGTAGAGAATAATTTTACCATCTAAACTGCTGTGAAATACATTTTCCATAACCAGAAATATTGTATTTTCAGCTGTTTGATCAGGTGTGCAAAACCTAAAGTAAAGCAAAAACAAAATGTAAGAATGGGAAGCATAGAAATAGCACACATTGAATAATCTACACTTCATAGACGTGCTTTCAATGAGAATGAAACATCTAGAACTCATATTTCTATGTGAATTTGGTCATCCAAAAAAGTTACATAGCCTATTGCAGGTTAATTTAAAAGACACATAACCTTGTTTATGTTTTCAAGATTATCATAACAAAAACAATAAAGTCATAATGTAATTTACAAGACATTCTATCACAAGTTGAAACCAATAAGTATATTTACATGAACAGCAAGACTTTGTATGATAGCTCACTTAGAAAAAGTAGCAAATATTACAACAAAAAAATAAAATAAGATAGCAATATAGCAAATAGACAGCAAAATGGAGCATTTATTTAAATGAGAAATTACATGTATATAAACTTACTTCCAACATCCAGTCTAGTGTCTCCACAAAAAGTGTACCACAGTGATACAAACTCATGCAACGGCCATACAACAACCCTTGAAACTGTAGAGACAAGGCTCTATCTCTTTGTCAAGATAAATTTAGTCAAACCACTCTCAGATTTCAACAATAACCCTATTGTTTGAAAATATACACACTGTATAAGCACCTTGTTTGATATATTACATCTTGAATAGGCATTAAAATTTAACTCACTTTACTTCAAAATGTAACACAAATTCTCCAAAAATAAAAACACATTTCTACTTTCTTTTTGAGAGATTTGTAATAGTGTTAAGAAAATGAATTGGGATTTTGATAACAGAGGTCAAGATCGAGAATTGAATACTACTAACACTCAGTTTAGTCCCTTCACCAAAAGTCCACCACAGTGATAGAGTCTGATTGACTCGCAGTACAAAAACCTCCAGACAGACACAGAGGCGAACGTTAATAACACAACATGGAAGTGATCAATGAATCTTGCGTTGTCACTGATGCCCCCTACTGGTAGACTCTGGAACTCCAGGAGATTGGACACATTCACGTTCCCCGTTCCGCAATGTTGATAATATCTAATCATATTGTAACAAGTAATCATGAAAAGAGCTTGATACAGCAATGAAGGAATGTGTCAAGAATAAATACGGTGGTGTAATGACTTTCAGACAACACATGGAGCAGGATTTCAGAACTTTTCTTAATGACAGTGCAGTGATTTGCCCAGGACGAACATTTCCAAACAGAGACACTTTGCATTGTCATCACATGCTTCAGTGCTCTGGGAGTGTTTATAGCCCTGTGAGTTGAACACTTCATGTGAGAGCTGTATTTCATTTAAACACAACACAGGGCAACCATGACTTTCATCCCCATCTTCATCTGGAATCTGGTCTGTTATGCACAAGGTGAGAGAAATGTTAACATTTTCAGAATGCAAGCATCATGTTGTAAATAAGGAATTACGGTTATAATCTTCCAACTATGTTACCTTCCTATATGTGATTTTCCCTTTTATCTCTCTGCAGGGTCTTGGGGCCAGTATGTATCGACTCAGTCTGCAGCTCAATCAGTCCATCCTGGTCAAACTGTCTCTATTGACTGTAGCACCAGTAGTAAAGTTACTCAGTACTCTGGCTCACAGTATTACCTGGCCTGGTACCATCAGACGTCTGGAGAAGCTCCTAATCTCCTGATCTGTTACACATCAGACAGGTTCACAGGAGTTTCCACCAGGTTCAGTGGAAGTGGGAGAGGAAATGGTGTTGACTTCACTCTGACCATCAGTGATGTCCAGGCTGAGGATACAGGAGTTTACTACTGTCAGAGTCACCACAGTGGTCCTGTGTTCACACAGTGATTTAGAGCAGCACAAAAACCTCCCTCAGTCAGAGTCCACTGCTGCACTTTCCTTCAGGGTTTAAAGTTATTTCACCACGTGCACAGGACACAACACATGTTAAATAGCACAGTGAAATTCTGACCACTTTCCAAACAATGATGATAATACTACTAATAATAACATATAAAATATAATAAACTAAAAAAAACGCACAATGTCGAAGATGTGTGTTAAAGAAACACGATAATGCAAATATATCGATAAATATATATATATATCTATGTGCTTGATACAAATGTGCGGTTTTTGTCAATAGCTTCCCAAATGAAGATAACAGAAGATAGCAGTCATGGTGGATTTATGCTAGAATCTGTTGTAGGGAAGAATTGTAGTTTTTCTAGCCTTATTTTGCCACTAAATGGAAGCATTAAACTAAGGCCATACATTCAAAGAGAGTCAACAACACAGAGATGGATTAAATGCACTACACATCCATTTATCTGTCAATAGTTCAAATCATTAAAACTTTTTACATAAGATAAAATCACATAAAAAATAGGAATTATTAAATGTGGGAAAATATATAAAAATTGTGTGGCTTGACCCTGGACATCAGCTACAATCTACTTTATATGTTTAGTCTTTAGCTTCAAACTATCTTCTCAGTGTCATGTGTCTATTGATGAATCCGGTTGAGTGTAGCCTTAATGACAAAATTGGGAGTATCGAACTGTTAACCTCAAACACAAATCTCTCTCTCTCTCTCTCTCTCTCTCACTCACTCACACTCACACAAAGGCTCAGACTCAAGCTCACACTCACAAACACACAGCTTTGTCAGGAGGAGTCTGACCAGAGGCAGTTAACCCACATCAGTTTCCTTATTATCACTCTATGACAAGAGTTCAAGAGAAGATAACAAACGTGTGAGGATTTGAAGAACGATAAACAAATAATTAAATGTCTAAAGTCTACTGTCTTCCAGATAGCTCTTAGATCTCGTATTCTTTCAGGACCATTGTGAACATGACCTCCTCCAACAACTCTAGCTTGGACTCCACTTTGATTCCGGCTAGCTGGAATTCGGGCAGCCTGATATCGAGCATCATCCTGGGGCTGTGCTGTGTTCTAGGCCTCCCTGGTAACATAGCTGTCCTGGTGGTCATCCTGCGCCGCTCGTCCCGACGCCTCAACTTCACCCTGTGCCTCATGCTGAACCTGGCTTCCTCTGACATCCTGTGCCTGGCCATGGTTCCCGTTTGGATCTACAATATCCTGTACGACTGGACTCTGGGCCATGCCGTATGCAAGTTAGCCACCTTCCTGCTCTACCTCGGCCTGTGTTCTAACGTGCTAACGGTTACTCTACTCGGTGTCCATCGCTACCTCCAGGTGCTCTACCCGCAGATGTGGAACAGGCTGGGGCGCAAGGGGGAGGTGGTGCTGCTCCTAGCCCTGTGGGGGCTCGCCTGTGCTCTGACATCCCCCACTGTTGCCACTCGCGATGTGGTTGATGGCGGGCTCCATTGCCAGCAACACAAGGGCTCCGATGCTGAAAGAGTTGCTGTGCTTGTCTTGCAGACCCTTTTAGGGTTTGTGGTCCCGTTCTCTGTGCTGGTCACCTCCTACTGCTGCCTCCACCGGCGGGTGAACCAGACGGCGCTGTTCAGCAGTGCCAAGATGACGCGGCTGGTCACCAGTGTGGTGGTCGCCTTCTTCATCCTCTGGATCCCTGTGCACATTGTCAATGTGGTAGATATCGCCTGCATTGTGCTGCGGGCTTCTCTGCCGGAGTCGTCAATTGCGCAAAGAAGCCCGGCAGCGCGTGTCGCCCGGTGCTTTTTGTTTTTTAACTGCTGCCTGGACCCCTTCTTGTACGCCTTCGCCTCGCGGAGGATCCGTGAGCAGCCCAACTCGTCGTCGAGTGGCGAAAACAGGATGCAGGTCACAAATGTCTGATGTTTAAAGCTGTGCTCTGCTGGTGCGACTAAAGCCATATGACTGGCATGCCGACCCCTAATTCTAACCCTCAGCCTACCCATAGTCAAACCCCCTAACCCTAACCTTAGCAAATCAGGGTACTCTCAAAAATAAATATATTGTTTAGGTGTTTTTAGAGCAGCCAATTAAGAGGCCCATTGCCCCTGCTGTTTTGTCCACAACAAAACCCACATTTTGGGTTGCTGACTGTATAGGCTGTACTTTCTAGGTATCCATAGGTTAGCCTAGATTTATTATTTTGGTGATCTTTCGCCCTTCAAGCTTGACCTCCATTGGTCAAAGCCTAAATTGTATTGCTTCTTTCAGCTTTCCCATAAATACATACATGTATTTGGTTACTATGAATAAGTTTCTCTTACAGTACATGTACTTCTGCTTTGGTTCAGAGGAGCTTCAACTTACCAGTGTGTTTTGGAATATTTGTCTACTTGTGAAGTTGCCTCAATGCATGTCAAAATCAGGTATTTTAGAAGAGAGCACAATGGAAAACCACACTAGATCTATGCAACAACATGTCTGCCTAAATTTATCAATAAAAGCATGCATTTCAAACCTTACACCACTCTGATGCCCAATATGGGTTTAACCATTTTAGTTTCAGTCTAACCCGCAACAAGAAGTAAGCCAACTTGCCAACACTGCCAAACAAAATGAATTCTGAACCAAATGAAGGTAGAACTTGCCATATGTCAGATGTAATAACACATTTGGTAAACAGACAAACAACTTTATCTACACCCAAAGGAACATGCCTTTATGTTTATAATTAGAAATAAAGCTTGAGATTGACATACTGTAGTTGAAAACATTTTATGAAACTATAAACAGTTTTTGGGGGGTTGTGATCAGTTGGTAGAAATCAGGAGCTGATTCACACCCAGCATTTATTGTAGAGGTGCTGACTAACTGTATAAATAGAAAGAGAGAAAGTAGAACACTCTACATAGATATGTGTCACACATCCTGCATATGCTCCCAACAATTTAATGGGTATATAGAGTTTAACTTCCTTTTTATGCGGTTCTGGGGAACTTGCAGATTTTCAGATGTAGGTGGTATATTTTCAAAACTCTAAGTACAAAGCTTGAAATTCCTAACACTTGTAATGCCCTCTATCTTATGTTCAGAACTTTGATTGTGAATTCATTGGGGTTTCACAGAACTTTCACTCTTGAGTCATTCAAGCAAAATCAAATCTAACTTCCTTTTATTTTTAAAGTGGTGAATAGAAAGAATAGTAGATGGTAAATATAATATTCAAATTAGAGTAGAGGGTTAATATCATTTTCCACACAGTATTTGACCATAACTTGACATGCACAATGTTTTAAATCATTTGAATCCAACGGCAGGTTGTGAGCATGTTCAGAAATACAGTGCCTTCAGAAAGTATTCACACCCCTTGACTTTTCCCTAAAAAAATCCAGTCTGAATTTAAAATAGATTCAATTAAGATTTTGTGTCTCATGCCTACACACAATCTCCCATAATGCCAAAGTCAAATAATGTTCTAAGAAATGTTAAGAAATACAATTAATAAAAAGTGAAAGCTGAATTGTCTTGAGTCAATAAGTATTCCTTCCTTTTGTTATGGCAATCCTAAATAAGTTCAGGATAAAAAAAATGTAGTAATTGAATTTATTAATTACACATTGGATGTTGTATCAGTACACCCAGTCACTACAAAGATACAAGTGTCCTTCCGAACTCAGATGCCGGAGAGAAAGGAAACCGCTCAGCGATTTCACCATGAGGCCAAAGATGATTTTAAAACAGTTACAGAGTTTAATTGCTGAAATAGGAGAAATCGGAGGATGGATTAACAACATTGTAGTTACTCCACAATACTAATCTAATTGACAGAGTGAAAAGAAGGAAGCCTGTACAGAATACAAATATTTCAAAACATGCATCCTGTTTGCCACAAGGCACCAAAATAATACTACAAAAAACGAGGCAATGAATTTTCTGTCCAGAAAACCAAGTGTTGTGTTTGGGGCAAATCCAATACAACACATTACTGAGTACAACTCTCCATATTTTCAAACATAGTGGTAACTGCTTCATGTAATGGGTATGCTTGTAATCATTATGGACTAGGGAGTTTTTCAGGATAAATAATAAATTAAATGGAGCAAAGCACAGGCAAAATCCTATAGGAAAACCTGGTTCAGTCTGCTTTCCACCAGACATTAGGAAACAAATGCACCTTTCAGCAGGACTTTAACCTAAAATCAGGAAAATCTACACTGGAGTTGCTTACCAGGAAGACAGTGAATGTTCCGGAGTGGCCGAGTTACAGTTTTGACTTAAAAATCTATGGCAAAAAATACATTTGATTATTTATCAATGATCAACAACCAATTTGACAGAGATTGAAGAATTTTCATAAGAGAAATGGGGAAATGTTGCACAGTCCAAGTGTGGAAAGCTCTTAGAGACTTACCCAGAAAGACTCACAGCTGTAATCACTGCAAAGGTGGTTCTACAAAGTATTGACTCAGGGGTGGGAATACTTATGTAAATGAGCTATTTCTATATTTCGTTTTCAATACATTTGCAAAAGTTTTCCAAAACATTTTTTCACTTGGTCATTATGGGGTATTGTGTGTAGATGGGTGAGGAAACAATATTTTTAATGCATTTTGAATTCAGGCTGTAACACAACAAAATGTGGCATAATTCAAGGGGTATGAATACTTTCTGAAGGCACTGTATGTCAGTCTTATAGTTGTATTATCCTTATACAGTACATACTGTATGTAGGTCAAATCATCAGAAACAGGGGTATTGTAAAGCAGTTGGCTACTGTAAAACTGTAGCATGTTGTTTGTATACCATTTATTATATGTTGGTGATCAAATGATTGTATCTTTTTAATAAGGTACAAAACAGGTTCCCATGGACAGAAAAACAAGTGATGAGACCGAACAAGACAAACAGTTCCCATTCCACCCCCGAACCACAGGACTTCCCCAACCCAAAGTTAGATTGGTGGTTCACAATAGCGGTCTTTTTACAGAGTCATGTTGTACGCCATTTCTGCCCCATGCAACAATGTTCAAAATCAGCTTCTCTACTGATACAGTATCGCCTGTCTCTCCGCTGGAAATTCATCAGCTTGCAGTGTATCAATGAAATTCAGATAACGACTGTAATATATTGTTATATACAACCCAGGTGTTTCAACAGTACATTGTACACAATAATTAAGCAATAAGGCACGTGGGTGTGTGGTATATGGCCAATATACCACGACTAAGGGCTGTTCTTACGTACAACGTAACTCGGAGTGCCTGGATACAGCCCTTAGCCATGGTATATTGGCCATATACCACAACCCCCCGAGGTTACTATTATAAACTGGTTACCAATGTAATTAGTTCAATTAAAATGGTTGATGGAGAATGATAATGTGGTTTTAACAGCAACATCTATTGTTTGGTTTTTCCTTCCAACATAAATTGATGTCATATTGTTACATTTATGAGGTAAAAATTCAGAAATGTACAGTGTTTAGCAGTTATATGTTAACCAGGCACTACATTATTTTGGTTCGGTAGTTATCATTTTTGAGTAGTTTGATTAATTACATGATAGTTAATTGCATTGTTAACCAAATACAAGGAAATCATTCAAGAAGTAAGTGAATATTTCATTTTGAACAGCAGATACTTCGATTGGATATGCACCCAAATTGAGAGTGATTTGTGACTTTGTTTGTTGTACTCAATCAGTTGGAAATGTGCTTAGAGTTTTGAAACATGAGCCATTTTGATGATCTGTTTCGGTTTTTATGCTTAGAGTTGTGAAACTGTACCAAATACTTGATTGAAAAACACCATAAAGTAAAACACCCACTTTATCACCCAAACTGCCATAACACACTGTTGTCAGAGGAGGGCGACAGAGTTTCAGTGGGAGTGTATCTGGTTCTCATTACACTCTGACAGTCAGTGGAGTCCAGGCTGAAGATGCTGGAGATTACTACTGTCAGAGGTACAACGGGTTTTAATGTGTCAGAGCGTCGTACAAAATCCTCCCTCAGCTATAGAGGAACTGCTCTGACTCAACAGCAGCAGAGCTACGGAATATCCTGTATTCTAAAGTATCCTAAACACCATTTCATCAAAATATGACAATACGATACAATAATGGAGTTGGTTAGACTTGTCTATGGACAATGTTACTGTACATATCTCTTAATGTATTCTGCAAAAATTGACATTTGAGTAAAGACACTGGGACCACTAAGGAAACAGAGCTGTAAGAAATGCTTGATTTTGCAGGAAATGTTGAACAACATTCAGAAAAGGTTTAGATTTTTTAAAAACGTTTTATTGAACTTCATATTATGAAAAGCACCCATTTAAGTGCAGAAATATATGATTGTTTACCCTGTCCAAACCCAACTATTCATCACTTACTCAACTTCTAAACCCCTCCAACCCTGAAAGAGTGAATACAGTCATATTGATTCCATTCAAGAAGTACTATTTTGATATCACGATTATACAGTACATATCTGTCACAAATACATTTAGTTTACATATAGAAATTCATAAAAAGATCTTAGATTGAAGTCCCCTATTTGAACATTATGCAAAGTCCAGTGTAATATCTGCTTCCCCAGTCCATGTTCAGTTCTCTAGTCAAACACACAGCTCATGAAGACCAGTGATTTTATAGATAATGGATTCAGTACTAGTAATATCATGAAGACCAGTGATTTTATAGATCATGGATTCAGTACTAGTAATATCATGAAGACCGGTGATTTTATAGATAATAGATTCAGTACTAGTAATACCATGAAGACCAGTGATTTTATAGATAATGGATTCAGTATTAGTAATATCATGAAAACCGGTGATTGTATAGATCATGGATTCAGTATTAGTAATATCATGAAGACCAGTGATTTTATAGATAATGGATTCAGTATTAGTAATATCATGAAGACCGGTGATTTTATAGATAATGGATTCAATATTAGTAATATCATGAAGACCAGTGGGTTTATAGATAATGGATTCAGTATTAGTAATATCATGAAGACCAGTGAGATTATAGTTAATGGATTCAGTATTAGTAATATCATGAAGACCAGTGAGATTATAGTTAATGGATTCAGTACTAGTAATATCATGAAGACCATTAAGTTTATAGCACATGTCTTCACTATTAATATCACTGTAGGTCACAGGAGGCTGCTGAGGGGATTACGGCTCAGATTAATGGCTGAAATGGAGTGAATGGAAGGGTATCAAACACATAGAAAGCATATGTTTGATGAGTTCAGTACAATTGCATTCATACCGTTCCAGTCGTCACTATGAGCCAGTCCTCCCCAATTAAGGTGCCACAAATGTAAATCAAAACTAGACATAGAACTGTTGTCTGTGAACCTACCATTCATTATACACTGCGACCACAGGAGTATTGTATCAGATATTGCCCCACTATAGTATGATACAGCACCACTGTGGTCTCTATCTTGTACAGTAAATATACAATGAAAAGCCTATAGACAGACAGTGCAACTAGTGCTCCCATTATAAACACAAACCTACTCACACACAGTCATGTTAACACTATGGGCCATTAGTAGTCAGTATTACATGATATCTATAGATCTGAAGCCAACCTGCAAGAAACCCCTTCCACCAAATACAACTAACATTTAGCTTCACTATAAATGTTATCTCTCATTCAAATGATGAACCTGAGAATGTAGAGTCAGAGATGATGTTAAGTCCATAGAGAATGACATCATCTCTTGGTGGTTCCTCTGTGGAGGAGGGCCCGCTCTGGTGATACTGGGAAACACTAGCAATAACACTTCAATAACATGTCTCTCTTCAGTCTGTGCTGCTGCTGCTGCTCTCCTCCAGCTGCTACTGGAACAGCAATACATACAGTTGAAGTTTACATAAACCTAGCCAAATACATTTAAACTCAGTTTTTCACAATTCCTGACATTTAATCGTTGTAAAAATGCCCTATCTTAGGTCAGTTAGGATCACCACTTTATTTTAAGAATGTGAAATGTCAAAATAATAGTAGAGAGAATCAGTTATTTCAGCTTTTATTTCTTTCATCACATTCGCAGTGGGTCAGAAGTTTACATACACTCAATTCGTATTTGGTAGCATTGCCTTTAAATTCTTTAATTTGGGTCAAACGTGTTGGGTAGCAGGGAGAGTACAGTAGACGGCACACGTCAAACGTGCTATTTATGACCCCATGTCATGGGTCCCGTGTGTATGCCCATATATGGGCATCCTGTCAGGACATCCTGGCGGGAAGTTATTATGTGTTCTAGGGTGTGCCCATATAACAGCAACATCTTAAGACATCAGTCAGAAAGTTAAAGCTTGGTCGCAAGTGGGACTTCCAAATGGACAATGATCCCAAGCATACTTCCAAATTTGTGTCAAAATGGCTTCAGGCCAACTAGGTCAAGGTATTGCAGGGGCCATCACAAAGCACTGACTTCAATCCCATAGAAAATGTATGGGCAGAACGGAAAAAGTGTATGCGAGCAAGGAGGACTAAAAACCTGACTTAATTACACCAGCTCTGTCAGGAGGAATGGACCAAAATTCACCCAACTTATTGTGGGAAGCTTTTGGTAGGCTACCAGAGAGAATACAGTAGACGGCACACGTCAAACGTGTGATTTATGACCCTATGTCATGGGTCACGTGTGTATGCCCATATCTGGGCATCCTGTCAGGACATCCTGGCGGGAAGTTATCACGTGCTCTAGGGAGTGCCCATATATAGGCATCCTGTCAGGACATCCTGTCGTCCGTTCTCATGCCTTAGAGTGAGTGTACCACAAGCCCTTCTAAGTAATTGAGCCGAGAAAATAATTGCTATATTGTAATTAAAATCATTGACCGACAAGAGAACACAGGACCATAGCAAAGCAGGACCCATATAGAATTAAAACAACATTATTCTTAATGAGAAATATAATTTAATAAACAAATTGTTTGCATAATGAAAGACATGAAAACTGTCTCCAACAATGTATTTAGCTATGTATAACACTTTCATATTGTTAGTAAGGTCATTGAGACTAGCAATAGACAATAGTTTGTGTGGGAGGTTTAGGGATAAATATAGTGAAGGATCATGAATGTTACAGATTTGTTCACAGTGGGGATTCTGAAAGATGGGATTAGAACCCAAAGTAATAGTGGTAAGAACGATCATAAATGTCATTTCATATTCCGGTTTAGGGGGTTAATAACTTTATGGAAACCACTATTCACACTATGTGGATTATAAACATGTACAAACATAAAGAGCCATCACATCAAGGTGTAACAGGGATGAATGTCTATTCAATGTACAACAGTAGTCTTCTGTAACAAGCCCCTGAACAAGGCAGTTAACCCACCGTTCCTAGGCAGTCATTGAAAATAAGAATTTGTTCTTAACTGACTTGCCTAGTTAAATAAAGGTCAAATAAAAAATGACTTTCTAGTCTGAGAGGTTTGATATAATTAGAGTGTCAAAAAGACCCATAAGCTATTGTTTACAAACAGTATGAATAAAAACCATGGTTCAAAAAAAACATATACGTGAATGAAAATAATGAACACATATCATTCTTAAATGATAGATACAAACATCACATTGAATATTCAACTCCCCTTCAAAAAGCTCCATGAGGAAGGAAGGATTCACAGATGATCTTTTAGCTGTTCTGTCTTCACGCTGTTCTGGACTGACGGCTGGTGTTTGGATCTAGGGTAAAGCCTGCGGTCTGTTTCATCTGCTCCTGACATCAATCCGTTTCCAATTCACCTTCGTCAAGACAGGCTCTCTCACAAGAGAGCAAGTTCTCATTCCATGTAGACCCTGGGCATGTTTTTTATTTATTTTTATTTTACCAGGCAAGGCAGTTAAGAACAAATTCTTATTTTCAATGACGGCCTAGGAACAGTTAACTGTTCAGGAGCAGAACGACAGAATTTTACCATGTCAGCTCGGAGGTTTGAACTTTCACCCTTCTGGTCCAACGCTAGGCTACCCTGCCGGGGGTTTGAACTTGCAACCTTCTGGTTACTAGTCCAACGCTCTAACCACTAGGAACTTGCAACCTTCTGGTTACTAGTCCAACGCTCTAACCACTAGGCTACCCTCCGCCCAGCGGGGTAATTGTTCACGATTTTGGAAAAGAATGTCAATTTTTTTCATCATGGCCAGGTATATATGATAATCGGATCATTTAAAGCTAAAGATCGGCATAAAATAGTTCACATCCTTGCAGGCTTTGGAAAATACATATGAACTAACAGATTTTGTAGCATTTGAACTAGCATATTGTTCACAAGCTAAAATTGTCACTTTGGAGTCGGGGCTATACGCCATTGAAGAGATTCTTATGGCTTTCAAATCATCGCGCCCGCACACCTCCTCCTCCAACGCGTAGCCTGGCAAGGATGTACCACTCAGGGCTTGTTCGATCTGACATAGCACTAGTCGTATCTTAAGCCATTCTCTCATACGCAGTGCTGGAGAAAAACTACAAGGTTTTGCTTGATAAAGTGGGCTGGGGCCATTTTCTGTGAAAATCTTCACAGTTGAATCCTCAGGTTGGAATATGTGAGCCATATGTCCATCACTCATATTCAAAACTTCTCCTCCTCGATGCTTTTGTCATTGGGTTCTTGGCACAAAGTACACCCAGAATTGGCCTTGGACACATGTTTAATTTTACGGTTTAATGTTCTGGGTTGATTTTATAAATTTCTTGTTTCGTGTTCTGGGGCGCTTATTGTGTTCTGGGGCTTATTTATAATGCGTCTGCCCCCAATAACCCCGGACATTCCTGTTTCATAGACAACAGCCCTAAGGTCCCTAAAACATGGTGGGGGTCATACTCTTTGAAATGTTCAAACACATCCCCCAGTTCAACAAGGTCCCTACACATCAATCATCATGACAACTTCAAAGTAACAGATGAAATACATGCATAAATTAACACTCACTCTAAGGCGTGAGAACGGACGACAGGATGTCCTGACAGGATGCCCATATATGGGCACTCCCTAGAGCACGTGATAACTTCCCGCCAGCATGTCCTGACAGGATACCCAGATATGGGCATACACACGTGACCCATGACATAGGGTCATAAATCACACGTTTGACGTGTGCCGTCTACTGTATTTTCTCTGGTAGTTTGTTAGAGAGCATTTGGATGATCCAGAAGAAGATTGGGAGAATGTCATATGGTCAGATGAAACCAAAATATAACTTTTTGGTAAAAACTCAACTCGTCGTGTTTGGAGGACAAAGAATGCTGAGTTGCATCCAAAGAACACCATACCTACTGTGAAGCATGGGGGTGGAAACATCATGCTTTGGGGCTGTTTTTCTGCAAAGGGACCGATCCGTGTAAAGGAAAGAATGAATGAGGCCATGTATCGTGAGATTTTGAGTGAAAACCTCCTTCCATCAGCAAGGGCATTGAAGATGAAACGTGGCCGGGTCTTTCAGCATGACAATGATCCCAAACACACCGCCCGGGCAACGAAGGAGTGGCTTCGTAAGAAGCATTTCAAGGTCCTGGAGTGGCCTAGCCAGTCTCCAGATCTCAACCCCATAGAAAATCTTTGGAGGGAGTTGAAAGTCCGTGTTGCCCAGCAACAGCCCCAAAACATCACTGCTCTAGAGGAGATCTGCATGGAGGAATGGGTCAAAATACCAGCAACAGCGTGTGAAAACATTGTGAAGACTTACAGAAAACGTTTGACCTCTGTCATTGCCAACAAAGGGTATATAACAAAGTATTGAGATAAACTTTTGTTATTGACCAAATACTTATTTTCCACCACAATTTGCAAATTAATTAATTAAAAATCCTACAATGTGATTTTCTGGATTTTTTTTTCTAATTTTGTCTGTCATAGTTGAAGTGTACCTATGGTGAAAATTACAGGCCTCTCTCATATTTTTAAGTGAGAGAACTTGCACAATTGGTGGCTGACTAAATACTTTTTTGCCCCACTGTACAACGCGATGCTTTCATTCTGAAAATGTTCAAAATGTCTCTCACCTTGTGCGTGACAGACAAGAGTCCAGATGAAGATGGTGATGAAAGTCATGGTTGCCGTGGGTTCTGTTTAAATGAAATACAGCTCTCACATGAAGTGTTCAACTCACAGGGCTATAAACACTCCCAGAGCACTGAAGCATGTGATGCCAATGCAAAGTGTCTCTCTATAGAAATGTTCGTCCTGGGCAAATCACTGCACTGTCATTAAGAAAAGTTCTGAAATCCTGTTCCATGTGTTGTCTGAAAGTCATTACACCACCGTATTTATACTGACACATTCCTTCATTGCTGTATCAAGCTCTTTTCATGATTACTTGTTAAAATATGATTAGATATTATCAACATAGTGCACAGCAGTTTTCATACTGTTGAATGTTTAATGGTGAACAGGGAACGTGAATGTGTCCAATCTCCTGGAGTTCCAGAGTATACCAGTAGGGGGCATCAGTGACAACGTAAGATTCATTGATCAGTTCCATGTTGTGTTAATAACATTCCCCTATGTGTGTGTCTGGAGATTTTTGTACTGCGAGTCAATCAGACTGTCACTGTGGTGGACTTTTGGTGGAGGGACCAAACTGAGTGTAAGTAGTATTCAATTCTCGATCTTGACCTCTGTTATCAAAACACCAATTCAATTTCTTAACACTATTACAACTACCTTAAATAGAAAGTAGAAATGTGTATTTATTTTTAAAATAATTTGTGTTGCATTCATTAACCTTAGAAGTAAATTGAGTTAAATTAAAATGCCTATTCAAGATGGTATATCAAACAAGGTGCTTATAAAGTGTGTATAAATTTCGAACAATGGTGATATTGTTGAAATTTGAGAGTGGTTTGGATAAATGTAGGTTTACAAAGAGCGAGAACCGTGTCTTTATAGTTTCAAAGGTTTTTGTATGGCCGTTGCATGAGTTTGTATCACTGTGGTACACTTTTGTTGGAGGCACTAGACTGGATGTTGGAAGTAAGTTAATCTACATCTAATTTCTTATTTTCTTAAATCTTAGAAATATAGCAAACAGTCATACTATCTATCTATTTTTGCACTTTTATTTTATATTTGCTTTCTTTTGCAAAGTGCTGCTATCTTACTAATTCTGCTGTTCATAATAATATACTTTTGGTTACACCAGGGCTCACCAACCCTGTTCCTGTAGAGCTACCCTCCTGTAGGTTTTCACTCCAACCCTGTTCTTGTAGAGCTACTGTCCTGTAGGTTTTCACTCCAACCCTGTTCCTGTAGAGTTTCCCTCCTGTTGGTTTTCACTCCAACCCTGTTCTTGTAGAGCTACTGTCCTGTAGGTTTTCCCTCCAACCCTGTTCCTGTAGAGTTTCCCTCCTGTAGGTTTTCACTCCAACCCTGTTCTTGTAGAGTTTCCCTCCTGTAGGTTTTCACTCCAACCCTGTTCCTGTAGAGTTTCCCTCCTGTAGGTTTTCACTCCAACCCTGTTCCTGTAGAGTTTCCCTCCTGTAGGTTTTCACTCCAACCCTGTTCCTGTAGAGTTTCCCTCCTGTAGGTTTTCACTCCAACCCTGTTCTTGTAGAGTTTCCCTCCTGTAGGTTTTCACTCCAACCCTGTTCCTGTAGAGTTTCCCTCCTGTAGGTTTTCACTCCAACCCTGTTCCTGTAGAGTTTCCCTCCTGTAGGTTTTCCCTCCAACCCTGTTCCTGTAGAGTTTCCCTCCTGTAGGTTTTCACTCCAACCCTGTTCCTGTAGAGTTTCCCTCCTGTAGGTTTTCACTCCAACCCTGTTCTTGTAGAGCTACTGTCCTGTAGGTTTTCACTCCAACCCTGTTCCTGTAGAGTTTCCCTCCTGTTGGTTTTCACTCCAACCCTGTTCTTGTAGAGCTACTGTCCTGTAGGTTTTCCCTCCAACCCTGTTCCTGTAGAGTTTCCCTCCTGTAGGTTTCCACTCCAACCCTGTTCTTGTAAACTATTAGAATTTTAGCAACCAGGAAATGGAGGAGATATTTCTGCATAATCTTTAAATGTAATATTATTTTTGACATGGTTACAGTCAACTGGAATTGACTTCCTCAGCATTATTTTAAACAGATCATAAGTTAGAAATAGGTCATATATTCTGTGGAACTTTCTTTAAAATAACAATAATAATGAATAATGAAATGCAGTTTGATTCCTAGGATTTTATCCCATTACAAAAAGGGAGAGGAGTGCTGAAATATTTTCATTTTAAATAGTAAAAGTTTTGAAGATAGTTGAATGGTTTTTCAGTAATCTCATGCAGTTATAAGATGCTTCAGTAGCTACTCAAAGATAAGTGAAAGAGTGACAGAAAGACTGAGAAGCTGTGTGTTTGAGGGACAGAAAGACTGAGAAGCTGTGTGTTTGAGGGACAGAAAGACTGAGAAGCTGTGTGTTTGAGGGACAGAAAGACTGAGAAGCTGTGTGTTTGAGTGACAGAAAGACTGAGAAGCTGTGTGTTTGAGGGACAGAAAGACTGAGAAGCTGTGTGTTTGAGGGACAGAAACCTATTGAAAACAAAACATCTTTGTTAAAAGCTAAGATGTAAAACTGCTGCATCATTATTGTCATATCAGTCTGGTGATTGACTGACAGCTCCCCTCTCTCTAACTTCCCACCTGTCTGCTAGGTGACGTTCGTCCCACCATGACAGTCCTGCCCCCCTCCAGTGTGGAGCTGCAGCAGGGGAAGGCCACTCTCATGTGCCTGGCAAACAAGGGCTTCCCCTCAGACTGGAAGCTGAGCTGGAAGGTGGATGGGAGCAGTAGCAGGGGAGGACGGTGGACTCTGACCTGGTGGACTCTGACCTTCATGGTGTTTTAGGTCAGGTCGTGACAAGGGGGGTTTCTAGATAGAAATATACTATGTTGGTGTATGAGTATGGTTCCCAATTGGAGGCAGCTGATAATCGTTGCCTCTAATTGGGGATCATACTTAGTGTGTTCATTTTCCCACCTGCGATGTGGGATAGATATGGTTTTGTAGTAGTGCCCATGTGCTCTACGTACTTCACATCATTATATCTTTGTGTCACGATCGTCGTATTGAGTAGACCAAAGCGCAGTGTGGTGTGAATGCATGATTTTAATGAAAGACGGAAAAAACACGAAGTATACTAACAAACAAACAAACTAACAAGACGAACATGACTGCTATCAAAACACTGTGCTAACGTGCAACATAACATAGACAATAACCCACAAACCACAATACAAAACAGGCTACCTAAATATGGTTCCCAATCAGAGACAACGACAAACACCTGATTGAGAACCATATCAGGCCAACACAAATAGAAATAGACAAACTAGACATACAACATAGAATGCCCACTCATATCACACCCTGACCAAACAAAACATAGAAACAAACAACGCAAATCATGGTCAGAGTGTGACAGTACCCCTCCTAAGGTGCGGACTCCGCAAAACCGCCGCAAAACCTAAACCTACAGGGGAGGGTCTGGGTGGGCATCTGGCCGCGGTGGCGGCTTTAGCGCGGGACGTGGACCCCACTCCACCATAGTCATTGCCCTCTTCAAGGGCCTCTTTAGAGTGACGACCCTCGCCTCCGACCTTGGGGCTGAGACCCTAATTAAAGGCCCCACTGGACTGAGGAGCGCCTCTGGACTGAAGGGCAGCTCCTGTCTGGCTGACGGCTCTGGCGGCTCGTGGCTGGCTGACTCTGGCGGATCCTGGCTGACCGGGGGACTCTGGCGGCTCAGGACAGACGGGGGACTCTGGCGGCTCAGGACAGACGGGGGACTCTGACGGCTCAGGACAGACGGGGGACTCTGGCGGCTCAGGACAGACGGGGGACTCTGGCGGCTCAGGACAGACGGGGGACTCTGGCGGCTCAGGACAGACGGGGGACTCTGGCGGCTCAGGACAGACGGGGGACTCTGGCGGCTCAGGACAGACGGGGGACTCTGGCGGCTCAGGACAGACGGGGGACTCTGGCGGCTCAGGACAGACGGGAGACTATGGCGGCGCTGGACAGACGGGAGCACCTGTAGGGATGAGACGGAGAGACAACCTGGTGCGTGTGGCTGCCACCAGAGAGCTGGTGCGTGGAGGTGACACTAGATTGAACGGACCATGCAGGTGCACTGGAGCTCTTGAGAGTGACGACCCTCGCCTCCGACCTTGGGCCTGAGACCCTAATTAAAGGCCCCACTGGACTGAGGAGCGCCTCTGGACTGAAGGGCAGCTCCTGTCTGGCTGACGGCTCTGGCGGCTCGTGGCTGGCTGACGGCTCTGGCGGATCCTGGCTGACCGGGGGACTCTGGCGGCTCAGGACAGACGGGGGACTCTGGCGGCTCAGGACAGACGGGGGACTCTGGCGGCTCAGGACAGACGGGAGACTATGGCGGCGCTGGACAGACGGGAGCACCTGTAGGGATGAGACGGAGAGACAACCTGGTGCGTGTGGCTGCCACCAGAGAGCTGGTGCGTGGAGGTGACACTAGATTGAACGGACCATGCAGGTGCACTGGAGCTCTTGAGCACCGAGCCTGCCCAACCTTACCTGGTTGAATGCTCCCGGTAGCCAGGCCAGTGCGGCGAGGTGGAATAGCCCGCACTGGAATGTACCGAACCGGGCTATGCACACGCACCGGGGACACAGTGCGCTCCACCTCATAACACGGTGCCTGCCCAGTCCCTCTCTCTCTCCGGTAAGCACAGGAAGTTGGCGCAGGTCTCCTACCTGGCTTCGCCACACTCCCTGTGTGCCCCCCAATACATTTTTGGGGCTGCCTCTCGGGCTTCCAGCCACACTGCCGTGCTGCCTTCTCATAACGGCGCCTCTCTGCTTTCGCTGCCTCCAGCTCTGCTTTGGGGCGGCGATATTCCCCTGGCTGTGGCCAGGGTCCTTCGCCGTCCAGAATCTCCTCCCAAGTCCATGAGTCCTGCGTTCTTTGCCACTGCTGGCCGTTACCACGCTGCTTGGTCCATTGTTCGTGGGTTATTCTGTCACGATCGTCGTATTGAGTAGACCAAAGCGCAGCGTGGTGTGAATGCATGATTTTAATGAAAGACGGAAAAAACACAAAGCATACAAACTAACTAACTAACTAACTAACTAACTAACTAACTAACTAACTAACTAACTAACTAACTAACTAACTAACTAACTAACTAACTAACTAACTAACTAACTAACTAACTAACTAACTAACTAACTAACTAGACGACCGTGACTGCTACCAAAACACTGTGCTAACGTGCAGCATAACATGGACAATAACCCACGAACCACAATACAAAACAGGCTACCTAAATATGGTTCCCAATCAGAGACAACGACAAACACCTGCCACTGATTGAGAACCATATCAGGCCAAAACACATAGAAATAGACAAACTAGACATACAACATAGAATGCCCACTCATATCACACCCTGACCAAACAAAACATAGAAACAAACAACGCAAATCATGGTCAGAGTGTGACACTTTGTTTTGCTAAGTTTCACTATTAATAAAATGTGGAACTCTTCTCACGCTGCGCAATGGTCCAATTATTTATATGACGGTAGTGACAATTAGCTATAAACTCACTGGTCTTCATGATATTACTAATACTGAATCCATTAGCTATAAATTCACTGGTCTTCATGATATTTCTAATACTGAAGCCATTATCTATAAAATCACTGGTCTTCATGATATTACTCATACTGAATCCATTATCTATAAAATCACTGATCTTCATGATATGACTAATACTGAAGCCATGTGCTATAAACTCACTGGTCTTCATGATATTTCTAATACTGAAGCCATTGGTTATAAAGCCACTAGTCTTCATGATATTTCTAATACTGAAGCCATGTGCTATAACCTCACTAGTCTTCATGATATTTCTAATACTGAAGCCATTGGTTATAAAGCCACTAGTCTTCATGATATTTCTAATACTGAGGCCATGTGCTATAACCTCACTAGTATTCATGATATTTCCAATACTGAAGCCATGTGCTAAAAACTCACTGAAACTCTCTGGGGACAGCTGAACATCTGGCTATGGTGCTGCTCTATTCTGGGAGTGTGGCAGTTCCCTGCCCATGCAAATCTGAGTTTCAACCCCACCACAGCTCACAATCTCTCAGCCTCAATCTTCTGGGACTGGGGCAGCTGTGTGTTTGACCAGAGAACTGAACTGGCTGGGAAAGCAGATAATTACACTGGACTTTGCATATGTTCAAATAGGGGACTTCACTCAGGTCTTTATGGTTTTCTATATGTAAAATACATTTATTTGTGACAGATACAGTTGAAGTCGGAGGTTTACATACACTTAGGTTGGAATCATTAAAATTTGTTTTTCAACCACCCAACACATTTCTTGTTAACAAACAAGTTTTGGCAAGTCGGTTAAGACATCATTTTTGCATGACACAAGAAATTTGTTCAACAATTGTTTACAGACAGATTATTTCACTTAGGTATAATTCACTGTATGACAATTCCAGTGGGTCAGAAGTTTACATACACTAAGTTGACTGTACCTTTAAACAGCTTGGAAAATTCCAGATAATGATGTCATGGCTTTAGAAGCTTCTGATAGGCTAATTGACATCATTTGAGTCAATTGGAGGTGTACCTGTGGATGTATTTCAAGGCCTACCTTCAAACTCAGTGCTTCTTTGCTTGACAACATGGGAAAATCAAAAGAAATCAGCCAATACCTCAGAAAAAATGGTAGACCTCCACAAGTCTGGTTCATCCTTGGGAGCAATTTCCAAACGCCTGAAGGTACCACGTTCATCTGTACAAACAATAGTACGCAAGTATAAACACCATGGGAACACGCAGCTGTCACACCGCTCAGGAAGGAGATGCGTTCTGTCTCCTAGAGATTAACGTACTTTGGTGCGAAAAGTGCAAATCAAATCCAGAACAACCGCAAAGGACCTTGTGAAGATGCTGGAGGAAACAGGTACAAAAGTATCTATATCCACAGTAAAACGAGTCCTATATCGACATAACCTGAAAGGCCGCTCAGCAAGGAAGAAGCCACTGCTCCAAAAGCGCCATAAAAACCAAAACAGATCATCAAAATGGCTCATGTTTCAAAACTCTAAGCACATTTCCAACTGACTGAGTACAACAATCAAAATTACAAATCACTCTTTCAATTTGGATGCATATCTAATCGAATGATCTTTTTTTTCACCTTTATTTAACCAGGTAAGCTAGTTAAGAACAAGTTCTCATTTACAACTGCGACCTGGCAAAGATAAAGCATAGCAGTGCGACACAAACAACAACACGGGGTTAAACATGGAATAAACAAGCGTACAGTCAATAACACAATAGAAAAAAAGAAAGTATTTTTTCTGTGTGTGCAAATAGCGTGAGGAGGTAAGGCAATATGTAGGCCATAGTAGCAAAGTAATTACAATTTAGCAGATTAACACTGGAGTGATAGATGTGCAGATGATGAAGAGCAGATGATAATGTGCAAGTAGTGAAACTGGTGTGCAAAAGAGCAGAAAAGTAAATAAAAACAATATGGGGATGAGGAAGGTAGATTGGGTGGGCTATTTACAGATGGACTATGTACAGCTGCAGCGATCAGTTTGCTGCTCAGATAGCTGCTCAGATAGCTGATGTTTAAAGTTGCTGAGTAGAGTATTGGAAGCTATTTTGTAGATGACATCGCCGAAGTTGAGGATCGGTACGATAGTCAGTTTTACTAGGGTAAGTTTGGTGGCGTGAATGAAGGAGGCCTTGTTGCGGAATAGAAAGCCGAATCTAGATTTGATTTTGGATTGGAGATGTTTGATGTGAGTCTGGAAGGAGAGTTTACAGTCTAGCCAGACACCTAGGTATTTGTAGTTGTCCATGTATTCTAAGAAAGAACCGTCCAGAGTAGTGATGCTAGTCGGCGGGTGCGGGCAGCGAATGGTTGAAAAGCATGCATTTGGTTTTACTAGCGTTTAAGAGCAGTTGGAGGCCATGGAAGGAGAGTTGTATGGCATTGAAATTTCATTTGGAGGTTAGTTAACACAGTGTCCAAGAAGGGCCATATGTGCACAGAATGGTGTCGTCTGCGTAGAGGTGGGCCAGGGAATCACCCGCAGCAAGAGCAACATTGTTGATATATACAGAGAAAAGAGTCGGCCTGAGAATTGAACCTTGTGGTACCCCCATAGAGACTGCCAGAGGTCCGGACAACAGGCCCTCCGATTTGACACACCGAAGTCTGTCTGCGAAGCAGTTGTAGAAATTTTACATCAAATTTTGTTGGAAGGTAAAACCAAACTGTATATGAATGTGGCTGTAAATACTACATCAATTTGCTCTCATTACGTTGTTTACCAGTTTATAATAGTAACCTCGGGGGGTTGTGGTATATGGCCAATATACCACGGCTAAGGGCTGTATCCAGGCACTCCGAGTTGTGTTGTGCTTACGAACAGCCCTGAGCCGTGGTATATTGGCCATATAGCACAACAATTTTGCACAATGTTGCATGGGGCAAAAAAGGCGTACAACATGACTCTGTAAAAGCGCCACTATTGTGAACCACCAATCTAACTTTGGGTTGGGGAAGTCCTGTGATTCGGGGGTAGAATGGGAACTGTTTGTCTTCTTCGGTCTCATCACTTGTTTTTCTGTCCATGGGAACCTGTTTTGTACCTTATTAAAAAGACACAATCATTTGATCACCAACATATAATAAATGGTATACAATAACGTGCTACAGTTTTACAGTAGCCAACTGCTTTACAATACCCCTGTTTCTGATGATTTGTCCTACGTACAGTATGTACTGTATAAGGATAATACAACTATAAGACTGACATACAGTGCCTTCAGAAAGTATTCATACCCCTTGAATTATGCCACATTTTGTTGTGTTACAGCCTGAATTCAAAATGCATTAAATATATTGTTTCCTCGCCCATCTACACACAATACCCCATTATGACCAAGTGAAAACATGTTTTGAATTTTTTTTGCAAATGTATTGAAAACGAAAAATAGAAACAGCTCACACCCCTGAGTCAATACTTTGTAGAACCACCTTTGGCAGTGATTACAGCTGTGAGTCTTTCTGGGTAAGTCTCTAAGAGCTTTCCACACTTGGATTGTGCAACATTTCCCATTACTCTTTTGAAAATTGTTCGAGCTCTGTCAAATTGGTTGCAGATCATTGATAGATAAAAATGTTTAGGTTTTGCCATAGATTTTTTAAGTCAAAACTGTAATTCGGCCACTCCGGAACATTTACTGCGTTCTTGGTAAGCAAGTCTAGTGTAGATTTGCCTCATTTTAGGTTATAGTCCACCTGAAAGGTGAATTTGTTACCCAATGTCTGGTGGAAAGCAGACTGAACCAGGTTTTCCTATAGGATTTTGCCTGTGCTTGGCTCCATTCCCTTTTTTTTATCCTGAAAAACTCCCTAGTCCATTACGATTACAAGCATACCCATAACATGAAGCAGTTACCACTATGTTTGAAAATGTGGAGAGTGGTACTCAGTAATGTGTTGTATTAGGTTTGCTTCGTATTCAGGACAAATAATTAATTGCCACATTTCTTGCGGTATTATTTTTATGCCTTGTGGCAAACAGGATGCATGTTTTGAAATATTTGTATTCTGTACAGGCTTCCTTCTTTTCACTCTGTCAATTAGATTAGTATTGTGGAGTAACTAAAATGTTGTTGATCCATCCTCCGATTTCTCCTATCACAGCGATTAAACTCTGTAACTGTTTTAAAGTCAACATTGGCCTCATGGTGAAATTCCTTCCTCTCCGGCAACTGAGTTAGGAAGGATGCTTGTATCTTTGTAGCGACTGGGTGTATTGATGCACCATCCAATGTGTAATTAATAACTTTAATAACTACATGTTTTATCCTGAACTTATTTAGGATTGCCATAACAAAAGGGTTGAACACTTATTGAATCAAGACAATTCAGCTTTCACGTTTTATTAATTTGTAAAAATTTCTTTGAACATTATTTGACTTTGACATTACAGAAGTTTGTGACATAAAATCTTAATTTAATCTATTGTAAATTCAGGCTGGAAAAAAACTGTGGAAAAAGTCAACGGGTGTGAATACTTTCCGAAGGCGCTGTATTTCTGAACATGTGTAACAGTATTGCTCTCCTCCTCTCCTCGCCCCAATGGGTTCGAACCAGGGACCCTCTGCACACAGACAACAGTCACCCTCAAAGCATCGTTACCCATCGCGCCACAAAAGCATTGCAGAGCAAGGGGAACAACAAATTCAAGGCCTCAGAGCGAGTGAAGTCACTGATTGAAACGCTATTAGCGCACACAACTGCTAACTAGCTAGCCATTTCACATCGGTTACACATGCTCACAACCTGCCATTGGATACAAATGATTTAAAACATGGTGCATGTTAGGTGATGGTCAAATACTTACCCTCTACTATAATTTGAAAATGATATTTACCCTCTACTATAATTAGAAAATTATATTTACCCTCTACTATAATTTGAAAATGATATTTACCCTCTACTATAATTTGAAAATGATATTTACCCTCTACTATAATTTGAAAATGATATTTACCATCTACTATAATTTGAAAATGATATTTACCATCTACTATTCTTTCTATTCACCACTTCAAAAATAAAAGCAAGTTAGATTTGATTTTGCTTGAATGACTCAACAGTGAAAGTTCTGTGAAACCCCAATGAATTCACAATCAAAAGTTCTGAACATAAGATAGAGGGCATTACAAGTGGTAGGAATTTTGTACTTATAAATATACCACTTACATCTGAAAATCTGCAAGTTCCCCAGAACCGTATAAAAAGAAAGTTACACTCTATATACCCATTCAATTGTTGGGAGCATATGTAGGGTGTGACTCATATCTATGTAGAGTGTTCTACTTTCTCTCTTTCTATTTATACAGTTAGTCAGCACCTCTACAATAAATGCTGGGTGTGAATCAGCTCATGATTTCTACCACCTGATCACAACCCCCCAAAAACTGTTTATAGTTTCATAAAATGTTTTCAACTACAGTATGTCAATCTCAAGCTTTATTTCTAATTATAAACATAAAGGCATGTTCCTTTGGGTGTAGATAAAGTTGTTTGTCTGTTTACCAAATGTGTTATTACATCTGACATATGGCAAGTTCTACCTTCATTTGGTTCAGAATGAATTTTGTTTGGCGGTGTTGGCAAGTTGGCTTACTTCTTGTTGCGGGTTAGACTGAAACTAAAATGGTTAAACCCATATTTAACATCAGAGTGGGATAATTGATCTATTTAGGGAGAAATGTTGTTGCATGGATCTAGTGTGTTTTTCCATTGTGCTCACTGCTCAAATACCTGATTTTGACATACAATGAGGCAACTTCACAAGTATGACGAAATATTCCAAAACACTATGGTAAGTTGGAGCTCCTCTGAACCAAAGCAGAAGTACATGCACTATAGAGAAACTTATTCATAGTAACCAAATATATGTATTTATTCATGGGAAAGCTGACAGAAGCAACACAATTTAGGCTTTGACCAATGGAGGTCAAGCTTGAAGGGCGTTAGATCCCCGAAATAACAAATCTAGGCTAACCTATGGATACCTAGAAAGTACAGCCTATACAGTCAGCAAACCAAAATGTAGGTTTTGTTGTGGACAAAATAGCAGGGGCAATGGGCCTCTTATTTGGCTGCTCTAAAATCAAAGTCAAGAACCCCTAAAAAAAAAGCTATTTATTTTTGAGAGTACCCTGTCTTGTTAAGTTTAGGGTGAGGGGTTTGATTATGGGTAGGCTGAGGGTTAGAATTAAGGGTTGGCATTCCAGTCACATGCCTTTAGTCACACCAGCAGAGCAGAGCTTCAAACATCAGATATTTGTGACCTGCATCCTGCTTTCGCTCCTCGACGACGACTTGGGCTGCTCACGGATCCTCCGCGAGGCGAAGGCGTACAGGAAGGGGTCCAGGCAGCTGTTAAAAAACGTAAAGCTCCGGACGACACGCGCTGCCGTGCTTCTGTGTCTCAGCAGCGCTGCCGATGCCTCTGGCCAGGAAGTCTGCAGCACAATGCCGGCGATGTCCACCACATTGACAATGTGCACAGGGATCCAGAGGATGAAGAAGGCGACCACCACACTGGTGACCAGCCGCGTCATCTTGGCACTGCTGAACAGTGCCGTCTGGTTCACCCGCCGGTGGAGGCGGCAGTAGGACGTGACCAGCACAGAGAACGGAATCACAAACCCTAAAAGGGTCTCCAAGACGAGGACAGCAACTCTTTCAGCATCGGAGCCCGTGTGTCGCTGGCACTTGAGCTCGCCATCGCGCACATCGCGAGTGGCAACTGCGGGGGCAGTCAGGGCACAGGCGAGCCCCCACAGGGCCAGGAGCAGCACCGCCTCCCCCTTGCGCCCCAGCCTGTTCCACATCTGCGGGTAGAGGACCTGGAGGTAGCGCTGGACACCGAGTAGAGTAACCGTTAGCACGTTAGCATTCAGGCTGAGGTAGAGCAGGAAGGTGGCTATCTTGCATGCAGCACGGCCCAGAGTCCAGCCTTGCTGGAGAGTATAGATCCACACGGGCACCGTGGCCAGGCACAGGATGTCAGAGGAAGCCAGGTTCAGCATGAGGCACAGGGTGAAATTGGGGCGTCGGGACGTGCGGCGCAGGATGACCACCAGGACAGCTATGTTACCAGGGAGGCCCAGCGCACAGCACAGCCCCAGGACGGTGCTCGAAATCAGGCGGCCCGAATCCGGGGAGGTGGAGTCCAAGCTAGAGTTGCTGGAGGAGTCCATGTTCTTCGTGGTCCGTGAAAGAATATGAGCTATCTGGAAGACAGTAGACTTTAGACATCTAATTCTTTAGTTTCTCGTTCTTCAAATCCTCACAAGTTTGTTATCTTCTCTTGAACTCTTGTCATAGAGTGATAATAAGGAAACTGATGTGGGTTAACTGCTTCTGGTCAGCTTCCTCCTGACAAAGCTCTGTGTGTGTGTGTGTGTGTGTGTGTGTGTGTGTGTGTGTGTGTGTGTGTGTGTGTGTGTGTGTGTGTGTGTGTGTGCGTGTGCGTGTGCGTGTCTGTGTGTCTGTGTGTCTGTGTGTGAGAGAGAGAGAGTATGATTCAGAGAGAGAGATATTTCTGTTTGAGGTTAACATTTAGAAACTTCCAATTTTGTCATTAAGGCTACACTCAACCTGATTCTCATCAATAGACACATGACGCTGAGGAGATAGTTTAAGCTTTAGTTAAAACATATAAAGTAGATTGTAGCTGTTGTCTAGGGGGAAGCCACAAGGGTTTTATATATTTTTTCCACATTTAATAATTCATATTTTTTATGTGGTTTTATCTTGTGCAAAACGTTGTAATGATTTGAACTTTTGACAGATAAATGGATGTGTAATGCATTTAATCCATCTCTGTGTTGTTGTCTCTCTTTGAATGTATGGCCTTAGTTTAATGCTTCCATTTAGTGGCAAAATAAGGCTAGAAAAACTACAATTCTTCTAAAATGGAGGAAATGGTGTTTGACCCCAAATCAGTCGGTGACCACGTGTCCATGGTTGTCCACAATGCCAACATAGCACAGATTAGATCACCTGGGTGTTGAGCTGGTAGGTCAAAGTAAAGAGGGTCTGCTTCAGAGTCCAACAACGCCTCTATTTCCTTCGTAGACTAAGGGATTTTGGAGTTGACCAGAAAAAATGCTCCTGTTCTTCCATGAGGTCATAGAGAGAATCCTGAGATACGGCATCACAGTCTGGTTTGCAAATGATCAAACTGCCCTGAAGGTCTTGGGTGTGAGGCAACATCACTCACTGAAGACTATTTTTGAATAGACAATTATCAGACAAGATCAGAAAATATTTTCAGATCCCTCCCATGGACATTTCTAGTGTCCCTCCTCCCCTCAGACAGCCGCTATAGGGTTCCTCCTACCCTCAGACAGACTCTAATGGATCCCTCCTCCACAGACAAAAACTATAGGGTCCCTCCTCCCCTCAGACAGTCACTATTCGGTCCCTCCTCCCCGCAAACAGACACTAAAGGGTCCCTCCTCCCCTCAGACAGACTCTATAGGGTCCCTTCTCCCCCCAGACAGACTATATAGGGTCCCTCCTCCCCTCCGACAGACTCTATAAGGTCCCTCCTCCCCTCAGACAGATAATTTAGGGTCCTTCCTCCCCTCAGACAGACGCATTAGGGTCCCTCCTCCCCTCAGAATATCGCTATAGTGTCCCTCCTCCCCTCAGACAGACACTATAGGGGCCCTCCTCCCCTCAGATAGACACTATAGGGGCCCTCCTCCCCACTGGCAGGTCCCTCCTCCCCTCAGACAGACACTATTGAGTCCCTCCTCCCCACTGGCAGGTCCCTCCTCCCCTCAGACAGACAATATAGGGTCCCTCCTCCCCTCAGACAGACTATATAGGGTCCCTCCTCCCCTCAGACAGATAATTTAGGGTCCTTCCTCCCCTCAGACAGACGCATTAGGGTCCCTCCTCCCCTCAGAATATCGCTATAGTGTCCCTCCTCCCATCAGATAGACACTATAGGGACCCTCCTCCCCTCAGGCAGACGCTATAGGGTCCCTCTTCCCCTCAGGCAGACGCTATAGGGTCCCTCTTCCCCTCAGGCAGACGCTATAGGGTCCCTCTTCCACTCAGGCAGACGCTATAGGGTCCCTCCTCCCCTCAGACAGACGCTATCGGGACCCTCCTCCCCTCAGGCAGACGCTATAGGGTCCCTCCTCCCCTCAGTCAGGTCCCTCCTATAGGGTTTGTGTTTGGTATATACCTTACTCTACCTGCTCAACACAAATCCAAAAAGGACCTTTGACACATACATCACTCTAAGTCGCTTAACATAGAAGTGTCTGCTAAATGACATATATTATTATGTATATATATATAAATATATATAGGGTTGAAGTCGGAGGTTTACATACACTTAGGTTGGAGTTAATAAACTTTACTTTTCAACCACTCTACAAATTTCTTGTTTACAAACTATAGTTGTTATAGTCAGTTAAGACATCTACTTTGTGCATGACGCAAGTATTTTTTCCAACAACTGTTCACAGACAGATTATTTCACTTTTAATTCACTGTATCACAATTCCAGTGGGTGATATGTTTTCAAACACTTCGTTGACTGTGCCTTTAAACAGCTTGGAAAATTCCAGAAAACGATGTCATGGCATTAGAAGCTTCTGAAAGGCAGTGTTGGAGGTGTACCTGTGGATGTATTTCAAGGCCTTCCTTCAAACTCAGTGCTTCTTTTCTTGACATCATGGGAAAATCAAAAGATATCAGCCAAGACCTCAGAAAACAAATTGTAGACCTCCATAAGTCTGGTTCATCCTTGGGAGCAATTTCCAAACCCCTGAAGGTACCACGTTCATCTGTACAAACAATAGTACGCAAGTATAAACACCATGGGACCACGCAGACGTCGTACCGCTCAGGAAGGAGACACGTTCTGTCTCCAAGAGATGAACGTACTTTGGTGCGAAAAGTGCAAATCAATCCCAGAACAACAGTAAAGGACCTTGTGAAGATGGAGGAAACAGGTAAAAAAGTATCTATATCCACAGTAAAACGAGTCCTATATCGACATAACCTGAAAGGCCGCTCAGCAAGGAAGAAGCCACTGCTCCCAAACCGCCATTAAAAAGACAGAGTACGGTTTGCAACTACACATGGGGACAAAGATCATACTTTTTGGAGAAATGTCCAATGGTCTGATGAAACACAAACAGAATTGTTTGGCCCTAATGACCATTGTTATGTTTGGAGGAAAAAGAGTGAGAGCTTGCAAGCCAAAGAACACCAACAGCAACATCCCAAGACATCAGTCAGGAAGTAAAAGCTTGGTCGCAAATGGACAATGACCCCAAGCATACTTCCAAAGTTGTGGAAAAATGGCTTAAGTACAACAAAGTCAAGGTATTGGAGTGGCCATCACAAAGCCCTGACCTCATTCCTATAGAACATTTGTGGGTAGAACTGAAAAATGTGTGTGCGAGCAAGGAGGCCTACAAACCTGACTCATTTACACCAGCTCTGTCAGGAGGAATGGGCCAAAATTCACCCAATTTATTGTGGGAAGCTTGTGGAAGGCTACCCAAAACGTTTGAACCAAGTTAAACAATTAAAAGGCAATGCTAACAAATACTAACTGAGTGTATGTAAACTTCTGACACACTGGGAATGTGATTAAATAAATTAAAGCTGAAATAAATCACTCTCTACTATTATTTTCACATTCTTAAAATAAAGTGGTGATCCTAACTGACCTAAAACAGGGAATTTTTTACTAGGATTAAATGTCAGGAATTGTGGAAACTGAGTTTAAATGTATTTGGCTAAGGTGTATGTAAACTTCCGACGTCAACTGTATGTGTCGTACTTCTTGATGTCACGTTCTGACCTTAGTTCTTTTATTATGTCTTTGGTTTAGTATGGTCAGGGCGTGAGTTGGGTGGGTTGTCTATGTTCCTTTTTCTATGTTTTGGGATTTCTGTGTTCGGCCTGGTATGGTTCTCAATCAGAGGCAGCTGTCAATCGTTGTCCCTGATTGAGAATGATACTTAGGTAGCCTGGTTTAACTTTTGACTTGTGGGTGTTTATTTTCTGTTCTGTGTTTTGATGCACCGTTCAGGACTGTTTGTCTGTCGTGTTTTGTTTCTGTATTCATTCTTTATTAAATTACAATGAATACTTACCACGCTGCACCTTGGTCCTCTCTTTCTCCCGACGACAACCGTTACACTTGAATGGAATCAATATGACTGTATTCACTCTTTCTGGGTTGGAGGCGTAAAGTTGTTGAGTCGGTGATGAATAGTTGGGAAGTTGGGTTTGGACAGGGTCAACATTCATGCATTTGTGTTCTGAAAAGGGTGATTTTCCCAAAAAATCTACACCTTTCTGAATGTTGTTCAACATTTCCTGCAAAATCAAGCATTTCTTACAGCTCTGTTTCCTTAGTGGTCCCAGTATGTTCACACAAATTTCAATTTTTGCAGAATACATTGAGAGATATGTACAGTAACATTGTCCATAGACAAGTCTAACCAATTTATTCATGGGAAACCTGACAGAAGCAATACAATTTAGGCTTTGACCAATGGAGGTCAAGCTTGAAGGGCGTTAGATCCCCGAAATAACAAATCTAGGCTAACCTATGGATACCTAGAAAGTACAGCCTATACAGTCAGCAAACCAAAATGTAGGTTTTGTTGAGGACAAAATAGCAGGGGCAATGGGCCTCTTATTTGGCTGCTCTAAAATCAAAGTCAAGAACCCCTAAAAAAAAGCTATTTATTTTTGAGAGTACCCTGACTTGTTAAGTTTAGGGTGAGGGGTTTGATTATGGGTAGGCTGAGGGTTAGAATTAGGGGTTGGCATTCCAGTCACATGCCTTTAGTCACACCAGCAGAGCAGAGCATCATACATCAGATATTTGTGACCTGCATCCTGCTTTCGCTCCTCAACGACGACTTGGGCTGCTCACGGATCCTCCGCGAGGCGAAGGCGTACAGGAAGGGGTCCAGGCAGCTGTTAAAAAACGTAAAGCTCCAGACGACACGCGCTGCCACGCTTCTGTGTTTCAGCAGCGCTGCCGATGCCTCTGGCCAGGAAGTCTGCAGCACAATGCCGGCGATGTCCACCACATTGACAATGTGCACAGGGATCCAGAGGATGAAGAAGGCGACCACCACACTGGTGACCAGCCGCGTCATCTTGGCACTGCTGAACAGCGCTGTCTGGTTCACCCGCCGCCGGTGGAGGCGGCAGTAGGACGTGACCAGCACAGAGAACGGAATCACAAACCCTAAAAGGGTCTCCAAGACGAGGACAGCAACTCTTTCAGCATCGGAGCCCGTGTGTCGCTGGCACTTGAGCTCGCCATCGCGCACATCGCGAGTGGCAACTGCGGGGGCAGTCAGGGCACAGGCGAGCCCCCACAGGGCCAGGAGCAGCACCGCCTCCCCCTTGCGCCCCAGCCTGTTCCACATCTGCGGGTAGAGGACCTAGAGGTAGCGCTGGACACCGAGTAGAGTAACCGTTAGCATAAGGGCTGAGGTAGAGCAGGAATGTGCCTAGCTTGCATGCAGCACGGCCCAGAGTCCAGCCTTGAAAGAATAAGAGATCTAAGAGCTATCTGGAAGAAGACAGACTTCAGACATCGAATTCTCTGTTTCTGAAAACCTCAAGTTTGTTATGTTCTTTTGACTTCTTGTCATAGAATGATAGGGGAAATTGTGGGTTAACAGCCTCTGGTCAGCTTCCGTTTAATGAGCTGTGGGTGTGTTGGCATAATTCTGTATTTGTCAAAGGCTACAGCCAACCTGATTCTCACAAATAGACACACTGAGAAGATGGATGCCTTTGCCTACAGCTTGAAACTACCACATATGTGCAATTTTTGTATATTTGATCATTTTTCAGTGATTTTAACTTGTGTAAAAGTGTAAATGATTTGAACTTTTGACAGAAATGGATGCGTAATGTAATCCATCTCCTTTTTGCAAGGGCTTGATAAAGATAACAGCTTTTTCTTAGCGTTCCGCTAATTTTTTTGGCCATAGCTTCAACGTTGCCATCTAGTGGCAAGGACAGAAAAACAATATAAAAGATTACTGCACCTTTAATTTCCTCCCTGCCACAGATTCTAGCAGAAATCTACCATGACTTATGTTATCTTAATTTGGGAAACTATTGACAGTTGTATAAAGCACATTTATTTGCAGATACACATATATACAGTCCTTGCATTCTCTCGTTTCTTTAACTCACATCGTAGTTCTTGTGTTTAAAAAAACATGTATTCTATATTATTATCATCACTGCATTGTTGTCAAATAGCTCGCAAGGTTATAATTAGACAGTACTGTTTTACACCTTTTGTATCCTGTGCATGTGGCAAATTAACTTCACTAGCAGCTCCAACATATCACCAACCAACATTCTCCCTTCATTGACCTTTCCTTCTATCCTCTTATTTTGTCTCTCCTTGATTTAATGACTGAGTTTCACAGTCCAAATATCTTTTGTCAGTTAAAACCTCAATCTTTTACCATAACCGTTCTCTGTCGCCATCTCAGTTGTAAATGAGAACTTGTTCTCAACTGGCCCACCTGGATAAATAAATGGTAAAAAATAAAAATAAACAGCATTCTTTCCAACCAGAATTCACAATCCTTATCAAGTCTCACTGTGTCTTTATGAATGCGATCAGATCCACATACAAGAATATACATTGTGGATGGGTGGGTCTGTCAATACTAGTCAATGTCAATTGAGACCCATCTATTCAGATGGCATGGAGTGCGCAAAAATCATTCTGGGCTAACAATGCGGGAAACAGAAAAGAGAAAATGACTCTTGCGGTTCAGCAGTTGTCAGTCAATCAATCATCGTCGTCCTCTTCCGAGGAGGAGCACATCATGCCTCCGCTATCATTGCGGTAACAGCGGGCCAGGAGGTGGAGTTGCTCCAGGGACTCCTGGAAGTCGGTCAGCTCAGGCCCCTGGGAGAGGAAGCTGGGGGCGATGCGACGGGGGTCCAGGGTGCTGGCACCGCGGTGCAGCTCCGACAGCCACGGGCCCAGGGCCGGAGAAGACTGCAGGGAGGTGAGCACGGGGAGGGAGGAGACCGCACAGGACCGCTCTGTGGAAGAGAGGATAGGAAGAGGGAGATAAGGTGAGAGGTATAGACCTGACAATAATGAGAGAGACTGTTGGATACAAGCATAGTGAGGTATGAAAACAGAATAGACTTATTTAGGGATTGTGAGGCAGGGATCTGAAGTGAAGTGACAGGGAGTGAGCGAAGAAGGGTAGAATATGCATATACAATCACTTGTGTAGCCAGATGAAATGGCTTTTACTTTTACTATTTATTAATACTGCACAATTTAAAAACACTTGCCCCCTAATCCCCCCCTTCCCAGATACAAAAAAAATCATGCCTTCCTATATTATACTTCTTCAAAAATGATATATTCTACTGAGCCATTTACTTTATGTTCGTATTCTTATATTTTATTATTGTTGTTGCATTGCCGAGAAGGAACCTGCAAGTAAGCATTTCATTGGATGGTGTATACCATGTGTATCCTGATCATACGACTAATAAAACTTGATAACAGAAACATAGACTGAGTCAGAGAGAGACAAACAGACAAACTTTGAAAATAACTTGACAGTGAGAAAGAAAGCGCAGTTAGATAAATGGACCAGAAATGTCAGAGAAACATTAGGATTAGATTTACTCACTTTTGGGGGGAGGGGCTTGACTCTGCAGAAAGCCCTGTGGACTCAAGGATTGGCTGAATATCTGTGGGAAGGGCGGGGTCAGCTTACTGGGGCTGGATACAAGCTGGACCGAACTGCACAGGGAGAATGAGGAAATGGTCAATTGTGATTTTCATGATTTAAACAGCAGGATTGGTTTGGTGTGGTCTATCAAACTACTACAGTCATGTGTGTGTGTTGAATCCGTCCATGTGTATGTGGCCATGTCTCGAAGCCTGCCTATGTGAGTGTGTGACATTGTCAGTGCATGAGTGTAAGTGTGTGTGTGTGTGTGTGTGTGTGCGTGAGAAAACGGGTGCTATTGTGTATGCAAGAATGACACTCACAAAGGCGTAGCGGGGTAGTGAGCATTGATGTAGGAGGCTAGCACCTCTTCCCCACAGTCAAGGCTATGCAGCTGGGTGGGCGGCTGCACCCCTGGTCTCAGCTGGCTGCAGATGGGACCGCAACGTTACAGCAATGCACATTAACACCAGAGCAAGGTTTAAATCGGCCAAATTGGCATCCAAAAATACAGATTTCCGATTGTTATGAAAACTTGAAATCGGCAATTCCGATTAATCGGTCGACCTCTAAACATAACAGCCATGTTTTGTCTCACCTGACCAGACTCTGCCCCTCTAAACCCTTGAGGGTCACTGATTGGCCGAAGCAGTGGCCATCGCCCAGCTCGGGGCAAGCCGATAGGGGTTTCCACGGCAACAGATCCGCGCAGTCACCTAGGGCGTCGGGGAGAGAGCACCCCTGCGTCATCGGAAAGGGGAGGGCTCCGTACGCAGCCACCACCTGAGGAAAAACACATGTTCATTAAATCAAATCGAACTTTATTTGTCACATGCGCCGAATACAGCAAGTGTAGACCTTACCGTGAAATACTTACTTACAAGCCCTTAACCAACAGTGCAGTTCAAGAAGAGTTAAGAAAATACTACCAAATAGACTAAAGTAATAAAAATTAAAAAAATTGGGCGGGCCGTCATCAAGCACCAAACAGAAGAAAACAGACTGAAACAGGGAGGAACTACACAGACTTGGCCAACAAGAAATGTTTTCAAATGTTTTTGTTTGTTTGTTGTGTGCCCACTAATCAATATGACCCTGGTCTCACACACTGTAAATCTGTTAAATGTATAGTAGGCTGTGGGGAAGACATAATGATTATCTTGTGCCCTGGACATTCCCTTCTAAATGTTATTTGAGGGTGATAACTGAAGCCAACCAGAGCTGCAGTCTAGCTTGAGCTGTTATTTTAGTCATACCTGTCAAAACTTTTCAGACCTTTCACAGGTTATTTATTTAACCAGGTTAGTCTCATTGTCTCAAGGAAAGAAAAATCAGACATAAGAGATAGCAGTAGGGTTAGCAATGTAAATAGCTTGATTTTAAACTCAGCGGTAATGGATTCAAAGAAAGCACCCAGCTCTCACCTTTCTCCCGGACACTGCCAGTGCGTCTGCAAACTCCCACATGGGGGTGCTGTTGTGCCTCAGCCTGTAAGGGACAGTAAGGGAGTCCAGGGCCAGAGCCAGCACAGAGCTGGAGTGGTACCACAGAGAGGGCTGGAGGAGACCGAAAAGACAGAGTGATTGGAATAGACAGAGAAACACACACACATTCATTTCTGGGGTTGTAGGACATCTTAGGGTTGGCTTGCTAAAAACAACTGTTTAGCATCCTCTCAAGCAACAGTGGGGGAGAGCGATTTCAATCATTTACACTACAGCTCAATCTAGTCTATATATTTTCAGCGAAAGAATGAATAAATGACTACCAAAATGTGGGAATAGACAGATGATAGATGGGAAAAGAGGGTGGCGTCTGTCTGACTCACGTCGTAGTTGAGGTGGGGGAAGGAGGGGGGTTGGGCGGGCCGTCTGCCCAGCCCGCCCTTCAGGGTTAAAGGGCAGAAGAACGAGCTGTTATTGGCCATGTGGACCATGCCTAAGGAGTAGTTCAACAGGTGGTAGAGCTCCTTCATCGGGGTCTGAGGAAAGCAACAGAAGAACAATGTCATAGGACTTTATTCACAACACAATAGCTGTGCATGAAACACAATTACTATGAGATACGGATAAAACCAGATTAGTCATTAAATCAGTAGCAAATTGTGAAATAAAAACAAAATCACAGATCTCAGCTGAACTCTATGAAATACATTTCTATCTGCAATTTTACAGCGAATAAAACCCATGGCAAAGAATTACATGGCAAGAACACCTGGGTCATGCTCATTAGGCACCAAACGGAAGAAAACTGACAAACAGGAAGGGACTATCTGGACTTGGCCAATAAGAAATGCTAATTGTCCATTGAGTGCCCTAATGAACATGACACTGTTGAATAAAACAGTGCTTACTGATGAACTGCCTGAAAACCCACTGCCAAAAACCTCCCTCTTGTTACTCACTGTGTCTGGGTGACTAACAGGTGCGAGCCCCCAGGTAAGGATGCCCCGTCCCCCATAGGAGTCCTGCAGCATCTCGGTGACCTTTGAACCCAGGCCAGAGAAGCCATCAGCCAGGTCACACAGCACCTGGAACCCCTGGGAGGGAGGGAGAGGGATGGCAGAAGGAAGAGCAGGAGAAAGAGAAAGGAGAGATGACAAACAGATTAACTCAGCCATTCGAGGAGTGATTGTACAGAATGGGGCCTTTAGAATGAACAAAGTATGTTTGGATGGATATATGGATATTTTTGATATTTGAGACAATGTAGTTTTCCAGGACCAGGGTTTGTGATAACCCCTATTGGAGAGTTATGGTAGAGGATCACCAGTCAGTTAGTTACCTGTAGGTAGTCACATTCCTCTATGAAGAAGTGTAGTCTGTCCTCCAGATCCTCCAGCACTGAGCCCTGAAGCAGAGCCTCCCCCTGGCCAAACGTTTCCAGGCGGTGGGCCTCCCTGTAGAACACAATGGCAAAACAAAGTCATTTTCCTGAGAAATCCAAGCTAGTTCTGCTGTAGCATGTGGGAAAGGCACTCCGTGTGAAATAATTGGGAGTCGACCTAGCCACATAATAGGACTGTAATGTACTGTAGTGTGTGACCTTAATCCTTTTTCAGGTTCATATCTGTTCCAACAACTCATCAACCAAACTTTGGAACTGGTAGGGACAGCTCAGGGCTTCATGCCTTCTTTTATCCCGCTTTTCAGTTTCCAGTTGGTCAAGGATCCATCATAGTTATCCTTTTCTTGTCATCTTCAACTTGACTTTTATTAAAACAAACTATTTGGTTTCAAATATGTAAAGAATAAAAAAGACAGTAAAATAAAGAGGGGGGTGGGGTTGGATATAGGATACGAACCCGGGGTAAAGATTTCATTTTTTGGGGGTTGGGAATGAGATACGGAGAACTGCATCTTTGGCTGTAACTATTTGACTGCATGTGCCTATGGTGATGCTCTCACCCGTCATGGTTGTACTCGTGGATGACAGAGATTGTGCGGGGGTGCAGGTGGATCCTCAAGAAGTCCGACCATACCCTCACACTGCCCTCCAGTCGATAGCCCTTCTGAGCGCGCTCCAAGCGGCTGTTCACCGTCTCCATGGCTAAAGTCCCTACTCGGGAAACACGGATCGATGAAAAGGTAGTGTGTGTGAGTGACCGAGAGCGGCTTGTTTCTCGGTCTGATCCTCTTTTAGCCCATTTCTGGTCATACAGGTTCACACACACACAATAGTTTGCTAACTTATAAATCATGTTAAATATTGATTAAATGTCATCTTGGAAAATATACTTTAAAACCTCTTATGGCTGGGGGCAGTATTGAGTAGCTTGGATGAATAAGGTGCCCAGAGTAAACTGCTTGCTCCAGTTGCTAATACAGTGCCTTGCGAAAGTATTCGGCCCCCTTGAACTTTGCGACCTTTTGCCACATTTCAGGCTTCAAACATAAAGATATAAAACTGTATTTTTTTGTGAAGAATCAACAACAAGTGGGACACAATCATGAAGTGGAACGACATTTACTGGATATTTCAAACTTTTTTAACAAATCAAAAACTGAAAAATTGGGCGTGCAAAATTATTCAGCCCCCTTAAGTTAATACTTTGTAGCGCCACCTTTTGCTGCGATTACAGCTGTAAGTCACTTGGGGTATGTCTCTATCAGTTTTGCACATCGAGAGACTGACATTTTTTCCCCATTCCTCCTTGCAAAAGGTCTCAAAGTTCAAGGGGGCCGAATACTTTCGCAAGGCACTGTATATGCATACTATTAGTAGTATTGGATAGAAAACACTCTGAAGTTTTTAAAACTGTTTGAATGATGTATGTGAGTATAACAGAACTCATATGGCAGGCAAAAACCTGAGAAAAAATCCAACCAGGAAGTGGTAAATCTGAGGTTGGTCAATTTTGAACTCAGCACTTATCGAAGACACAGTGGGATATTGGTCATGTTGCACTTCCTAAGGCTTCGACTAGATGTCAACCGTCTTTAGAAACTTGTTTGAGGCTTCTACTGTGAAGTGGGGCCAAATGAGAGGGGAATGAGTCAGATGTCTGCCAGCAGCCACGAGCTCAGTCACGCGCATTCACATGAGAGGTAGCGCCCGTTCCTTTGCTTTTCTGAAGACAAAAGAATTCTCCGGTTGGAACATTATTTAAGTTTTATGTTAAAAACATGCTAAAAATTGATTCTATACGTCGTTTGACATGTTTCTACAGACTAACGGAACTTTTTGACATTTCGTCTGCAACTAGTGAACACGCTTCGTGAATTTGGATTTGTTTACCAAACGCGCTAACAAAAGTAGCTATTTGGACATAAATGATGGACATTATCGAACAAATCAAACATTTAATTGTGTAACTGGGATTCCTGGGAGTGCATTCTGATGAAGATCAAAGGTAAGTGAATATTTGTAATGTTATTTCTGACTTCTGTTGACTCCAACATGGCGGATATATGCATTTGTTATCTGAGCTCCATACTCAGATTATTGCATGGTTTGCTTTTTTGAAATCTGACACAGCAGTTGCATTAAGGAGAAGTATATTTTTAATTCCATGCATAACACTTGTATTTTCATCAACATTTATAATGAGTATTTCTGTAAATTGATGTGGCTCTCTGCAAAATCACCAGATGTTTTTGGAACTACTGAACATAACGTGCCAATGTATACTGAGATGTATTTATATAAATATGAACTTTATCGAACAAAACATACATGTATTGTGTAACATGAAGTCCAATGAGTGTCATCTGACGAAGATCATCAAAAGGTTAGTGATTAATTCTCTCTCCATTTCTGATTTTTGTGACTACACTCTTTGGCTGGAAAAATGGCTGTGTGTGTTTTTGTGACTTGGCTCTGACCTAACATAATCGTTTGTGGTGCTTTCGCTGTAAAGCCTATTTGAAATTGGACACTGTGGTGGCATTAACAACAATATATCTTTAAAATGGTATAAATTGGTATATGTTGGAGGAATTTTAATTATGAGATTTCTGTTGATTTGAATTTGGCGCCATGCACTTTCACTGGCTGTTGTCATATCGATCCCGTTAACGGGATTTCAGCCCTAAGAAGTTAAAAAGAAGACCTTACCTGAACAGTGAGGCACTGGAGTTGGGTCAAAATCAACCTCAGCCAATATCTCCCCCTTCTGGACATAAAAACAACTGTCATAACAAGACACTTGAATGAGAGCCTTTTCGAACACGAGTTATGCCTGGTCCAAGAACAACTCCAATTTCCTTGCCCTGGGCCCAAACCCTTCGGTGAATGAATAACTGCAAGTATTGGGCAGGTGTAAGTAATATGGTGACGGCTCTACCTAGCCTTTCAACAGGCTTCAGCGAGTTTCGACAATATTGCTTACACCTATCTGGTTCCTTCAGACATGCAATCGGGCTAATGCCGGGTGTACACTACACAACTTTCAAAATCCTAACGTCATTGAGCCTCTTACATTAAATTACCGTATTTCCTGTATGTTTTTGTCTTGCCAACGTAGTGGTGCGCACGCTCAATGATCTGGCACAGATGGGTTGTCACACACTACAAGATTCTTCACTTGGTCATGAAGATTCTCCACACCACCATACTGTCTTGCGAAAAAACAATGATATTAGATTGTGTAGCTAGAACGAGCTGTGGCTCAAAGCAGCCTCAAACGCTTTCAGTCAGATATTCACGCTTGCCATACAGAGTTGACATTTCTAGACAACATGTTGAATTGAAAAACATGGCTTGTGAACTTCAGAGCTGTAACGATTTGGCACATTTGCTTTGGTTAAAGCCAAGTACAAAGCCATACTAGTAGTACTCATTGCTCCTGCGCGAGTCTACACATTCTGGGTGATGCAAAATAACGTTGCCATCTCACTGGCGAGCTCTCATTGGCTATTGCTGCTCACCGTTCTCAAAACTTGACGTTGCACATCTTACATTACAAGAGCATTCCAGATTTTGTGCTGATAAAAATCAAACTTTTGAAAATATCACGACGTCTGGGACTGCTCACAGACGGGATTGGTAGCATTTCTGACACGCTCACGTTAAATGAGCGTCGGTGATGGCCGTGCACTCCAAATAGGCAACATGGGGATTTTGTCTCCGATCTCAAACTTGTATGGGACAGCCAAATCGGGGCCAAAAATCGATTAGTGTACACCCGGCTTAAAGGTTTAAAGGCTAGAAGTTGTTTTTGGACTATCCTATTTAAAAAGCATTCATTCTTTGGGTTTAAAGGGAGAGAAGTAATATACTTGGTGTTTGTGTCATACTCACGTCTAGCTTGTCCAGGTCTAAGAGGAAGGAGTTCTTTGTTGGCAGGCTCTCTTTGTGCACCATTACATTGCCCTCCCTGCAAAGAGAAGTAATTTACGTCATACACATAAACAAGGCTTGGGGGAAACACACAGACAGACAAATGCACCCACACACACTTACCATGTGATAGCAGTGGGATCCTTCCCAGTCTCATAGAGGCTCCCCTCCTGTCTCAGTGTCTGAAGGCTACCTATATAATTGCAATGGACACAGAGGATGGTGATTCAGTATTTAAATATAGCCAACCTGGTTGTTCAATCTATATCTACCCCTGTAGCCACAGTAGCTATCCTTACTCCAATGACATGCATTGTCCATTTGTCACCGTCAAACCTAAAGATGTACACTGTAATTGTGGCAAACTCTGTAAAACCTTCAACATGTCATGTTTACTCAATCTGTGACCTCTAAGTGACATTCAGCAAAACATCTGTGTGAAATTTCAAGGAAGCGGTTAAGTGCTTCAGAACATTTCAGCAACGTGGTGCCCTTATGAATGACGCACTGCGGGTTACCATGGGTTGGTTACCTTTGAGGTCCATGGCGATCAGGCGGGGGGTGTAGGTAATATGACCCCCAAAGGTTTGCCCCTCTCTGAAGAGAACATCATTCTGAAGCTCGCCTGGGGGTGCATCTGGGTCATAGGTCAGCGAGGCATCCTGATGCAATACAAACAGAAGGGCAGGAAGGGAGAGAGAAGAAAATGTATCTTAATAGCGGCATAAGATGCAGTCAAGATTTACATACATAGCAAATATTTTAAGGCAAATCATATGTTATGTATACTGTGTCAACTCATACAAAGACAAATGGTAATTCAATGTGTCACCTTCCATGCTGCAAAGGGAGGTGCACTGAGCACCAATTGACAATGTTTATGAAGACAAACAGACCACACGAACACAAAAGGTCCCTAAACCATAAATAAACCATCTCTGCCTACACCCTTAGAGCAAATACATAGTTAGCAGGCTCGCTATCTCTAACTTTAAAGCATGTTTTATAATTGCCTACTGTGTTTTTCCCTCGTTGTTACCTAGCTAGCTACAATACATGGATTATTTTATCTCGTTACTTTTGCCCTAGCAGTATAACGTTAGCTGGCTGTGCAATTTCGTCGATGGTTGTTGCAGTAAAATGTGGGCCACACCCTAGCCTCACTCCCTTTTGCTGCACCTCTCACCCTCTGTGCACCAAAACACCACTCGTCTCCGCATTGTTAGCCTGGCTATTTCAGTTTGAATGTACAATAACTAGGGTCATGCTAGCTAACTACAGTAACAGTAGCTAGTAATGTCAGAATAGTAGTGGCTAGCTAACCAACTAACTTAGCCACGTACTGCACCAGTTCTTAACTAAAATAGTAGCTAGATAGCTAGCTTGCCCACTACAACTTTTAGAACACATACATATGTTATATGGAGAAACCGCTAACTTTAGCGCGTATCAACCTGTAAATTCCACCAATGTGTGCCAACGAAGTTTGAATAGTGCCCGAGTTGAAGAGTGACGATTTCTCTACACAGGCTACCCATCGTGACGTCTATAAATTAATACAAAAAATATCACAAATGCATAAATCTGTTAATTTCAGAATATTCTTTTAGAATAAGAAATATGACTCTCCATCATGGCAGGAAAACATGACAACAGAGTTATGGATCACTCTAACCGTGTGTGCATCGTTCAGAGGGAGCCCACCCTTGATGGAGGTCTTGGCGTCTACTATTGGTTAATAAGAAGTACATGAACGAATATGATTGGCTCTTTAAAACGTTTTTCAAAAAGTGGATAGGGTTCGGTTTCACTGCGCCGAGGAGGCACACGTGCAGCGCACAGCGCTCTGATAGGAGCGCAGTGAGAAAGCAGCCTCTTTATTGGCCTGTTGATTGTAGACAAAGATCCAGTACAGTAGACTGTCTAATGTTGGCCTACCTGAGATTTATGAAAATAAAATATTATGGGTAGCCTATATTTACGACGAGAGGATGCATCTTCACCGATTAAAATGAATAAAATAATTTCTAAAGATTACCAGATGGGTTTAACATGGTATATAGACAAAAGTTTGTTTAACAACCCCTCTCTATCGCAATATTATATCTGTGGTTTTGACCTAGCCAGATTGTAGTCCAAAAACCCGGAAATAAATTACTTATGGTTGGTTCAGCCATACATATGTGAAAACAATAGGGTTTTGGGATAAACCATGGCGGAGTTAGTGCCTACAAAAAAAATACAATTTTTCTCTATGGCATTGTAGAAAACGTAATCGTGGACAGAGTTGTCACATGATACTGCCTTTGCAACTACACAAATGTCCCGCAGTGCTTTACCTTGACACACCTGTGAAACAACCCACCCCTACTTAAGTTTCACTTTACGACCGACTTTGACAAACACTAGGACAAGTTAACTTATTTACACAATTAAAACATCATAATTGAATGTCATGGAACAGCAGGAGCCTAGACATCAGGTAAGTCAGTCTAACTACAATTAGGCTACAGGGTTCAAAGTTCCTTATGTCTTGGTGTTTTCACTATGGATTTGGTCCAGTATCGTTAGACCAGACTCGCAAAGCAAATTTTTACCACAACATTCCTTCTCTGTAAGCTCTCTGTTTCTGCAGTGTATTACAAATTGATATAAAGTAGGCTAATACTTATTTCTTTACCTTTACCAACTGTATATAAGAATGTTGATCATTCCCACTTTCCACAGAGAATGTTGATCATTCCCACTTTCCACAGGAAAAGTTAACTTTCTCCTTCCATTTAAAAGATTAAAGTTCAATGCTCACTGACAACTCGTTAGCTTATCAAATAGATTGATTTGTAGTCCCACGGTAATACATAGTTTTATTTCTCTTTCCTTTCAGGTGAATCAGTGGGACTTGCCCTTATGAGAATGTTTTGTACCAACTTGTTTTATGGAATATCATTTGAAATGTTGAAACACAATGGTAAATAGTCACTTTTCAGACAGACAGACGGGCCAATAATTGCACTCACAACACATAGCCCCTAGACATGAATATCATACAGACCGAGACAGGCAGAGAAACAGTGATGTCAGAGCACCTGACTTTAAACCCAGAGCCAGATGAAGACCGAGCTGGAGGGCCTTCTACAACCAGTGGGTCTACTGCTGCAGGACCTCAAACACCTGGATCGAAACAACTGGGCCTAGAGCACAGGAGGATGGAAGAAGAAAAGGGGGAGGAGGATGAGAAGGAGAAGGAGGAGGCAACCAGCTCAGCTGCCTTTCAGCCTAGCACTTTGCCATGGCCGGGAGACCAAGAGATGGTGCGAGAGGGAGAGAAAGGAAGTGTACCGTCCGAGAGTGAGGGAACTGAAGGGGAGGAGAGGGAGATAGGGAGCCAATAGCTTCTGGAGGGACAGGAGAGACAGCCAGAGAGTGAGCGAAAGGCAAAATGGAGAGAAAGCATGCCGGAGGGAGAGAGATGGACAGATGAGGAGGTGGATGGAGGCCAAGATGAGGAAAGGGATGGTTCGCTTAATAAAGATGAAGAGGAAAGCCCAGTGAATTGGATGCCAGAAAAGGCTATGCAGGTCTTCACTCCGACAGTGATAGTGCGTCCATCTAGAAACTGGGAGGAGTTCCTACCCGAAAATAACTACTATGAGGAAATGGACACTGAGAAGAGTTCTTTCTTAGAGCCCCTGACACATACAGTCCCACCAGTATACTACTACCCACAATGGACAGAGGAGCGGGACAACTACACACGTATGTACCAGTGCCGGATCAAAACCATTTATGTCAATCAGTTCAGGGATTGAAGTGCATTACTATGAAACAAATATTTGTCATTATGTTGATTCAATTTTTATTTTTTATTTTATCATTTATGGTACATTTATTTTTTATCTGATCCGTTCCCCCTGAAGCTATGACAGCAGATTCCCTGTTCCCTGCCCATCTTCTGAAAACATCTGAAACCCTACCTCATCAGAGTATTTAAAATAATCCCACAGCACACCCCTTTTTTTTTCCTTTTAAGTCTTAATTAGTTTTTATTATAATACAACTTTTTTGTTTTTTTTAAAAAGCAATTTTCCCCATATTTGGCTGTAATTAATTGAACCCAGATTCCTCTGTTATTTAGATATGTGTTGCGGGGACGTTCTGAAACTTGGCCTGGGCATTGGTGCTGCAGCTGTTCTATTCCCTCTACTCGTGTGGGGTGGCTATGCCCTCTTGCCCTTTGATGCCCCGCCAATGGACAGCGCCCCTCTCAGGCTGGTGTACACACTACGCTGCTCCTTCTTTGCTGTCATACCCATCATTCTAGGTAAGACTGGACTATTAGGGTTGGGCTGCGACATGACGTTGTTGCCTATTAGCCATTTAATAGACTCATAATGTGTGTTACTTCTTGCTCTTGGCAATGCTAATGTTTTAATAAAGAAAATGGAACTCTCATGTATGCATTGCTTTGCTGTTCCTCGCTTTTTTTGTCTTATTCATCCTCTGGGAGGGGAAACAATCGTCTTCTCCCCCTACCTCTATCCCCATCCCTTGCACTGTCCTCTTTCCCTCCTCTCCTCTCCCAGGTGTGCTGGTGCAGGGGGTGGCGCGGCTGCACTACGGCGCCGTAACGCCCCTCTACGAGGGCAAGGTAGGGGAGGAGAGCCGGGAGATGGCGGTGCACCGGCACTATGTGGTTGACTCGCTCTCCATCTTCCTGCTCTACTTCCTGCAACTGGCCATTATGGCCACCTACATCAGCCAGGACCTGCTCAAGATTGTGCCCCTGCTCACCATCGTCTTTGCCTTCGGCAGGTGTGTGAAATGTATGTTCACTACTCTGCCTCAGTGGTGACAGTGCATTCTACACTGTATGTTTATTTGTGTGTGTGATTATGTGCATTCACTCTGCAGGTAGCAGAGATGTAGCCGACGTGGCATCACTAGATAATCAGCTGTTTTGAGATTGGGCATACGTCTGCAGTGTAGTCACCCTAAAACGTGGCCATTGTTCCCCTTTCTCAACAAGGGCCATGTATTTTGTGGAGGGATAGGTAATACTGCTTTGTGGGTGCAGAATGGGTTGTGTTGTGCAGATGGGTAGTAGCATTCCCTTATCGCTGATCCATACTTTCAGTCAACATTGTTATCCTTATATTTTCTGACCTTTTTTACATCATGTTTGTAAACACTTGATCCGTTCTCTGTATATTATCTCCATGTTCTCTGACCCATAGAGTTATCTGGTATTCGTTTATTGTTCTGCGTCGCCTTTTGGAGATTTGAATTAATCTTGGCAGACCGGAATTTTGATGTTTTCTGTTAGTCATTTGAAGATACTTCCTGCTATGTAGTCTACCTTAAGTTTAGACTGGGGCAATATGACAGCGGTTACTAATATTCACTGAATATGGGCGAGTTCGTTTAACATGGCATAGTTTTAGACCATTCCATTGGTCCTTAAGTGAAATCTCCACCCACCCGGGCCATGCAAAATGAACTTGCCCCATGTCTCTTCTTCTATAGGCTGAACTACTGGGTTCGTGTGACCCAATTGGCTGATCTTGTTGTGATCGCTCACCCTACAGGCTGATCTACTGGGTGTGTGTGTCCCTAGGCAGCAGTGTGAGGGGGTTGGGCTTCGGCCTCTCCTTCCTGCCCATACTGGTCATGCTGGGTGCCAACCTCTACTTTGTGTGCTCGTCACTCAGTGAAGGGGCTGTCTTTGATGTGGCCCCGCCCACTGCCACCCCGGCAGAGTTGGTGGGGCTAAGGAGGAAGAGGAGTAGATATCCTGAAGCCTAGATGGACCCCCAGTCCCTAGACACTTGTGTAGATCTGAAAGATATAAGGATAAATGACATGGGAATATGTCCAATTTGCTTTCTGATAGGGCCGTGCTCAGTAGGCAAACGTTGTGCAACCTTGCAGATAGAAATGTATTCCTTACTCTATATGTCAGAGATGCAAGTGTGTTCACAATATAACACACATTCCCCAATGTTTTGCCCTACTGAGGTTTGTTTGAAATGTTGTTGGTACCCATTCAGCTCTACACAACTGTCATGGTGTTGATTTGGAAGGAGTAAGGGGGGGAAGAATCAATCAAGTTCATCAGCTTGGATTTCATCTGAAACATTGGATTGCATTTGCAGTGGTCGATGGTGAAATACAATGACTTGAGGCTAGCAACCCCATAGAAGTTGCTTGTAATTGCAGGATTGTGTGCCATACGCCCTATGGGACTCCCAATCACGGGGTCTTCAAGTTACTGACATTTGTGAAGACTTGAGTGCAACTTTGCTGAAGTATAAATGTAGTGCGGAGTTGACTTTTAAGAAATAAAAAAATGCAGTGTCAAACAGGCTGGAAGCCCGTAACAACGAGGGAGACAAGGAATAACAAAATACAATAGTGTGAGTGGTTGCATGCATAGATATGATAATGAGGGGTGTTGAATGGTGCCAAAGCAAACAAACAAAATGGCCACAAAAATGCCACAACCAAAATCAAGTGTGTCTGCACGGAGAGAGTCTCAATGAATGGGGAAGATGTGTATTTATCCTGGGCCCAGGTGTGTCCCATTTTGCTGACGACCCTCCCGGTGTCTCCCACCGACATCCTAATAAGGAAAACGAGAAAGAATACAGCAGACTGGGAGGGTTGTCACAGCGGCTATAATTGTTTCAACTGTGCAATGTTTACATTTCATTTCCAAATTTGTTACAGCATTTAATACTCCCAATGGCTGGGAATGAAGTGTAATTTAATACCTACACGCAATATGTGCCTTATGTCTGTACAGTACCATAAAAGCACTGAACAAATCAGTACATTGTTTGTAAAATGGCAGCCAGCTGATATAATTGTTGTATTCCTTTTGGACATTGTCGTTCAATATGGTTGGCACTGTCTTAATGGAATGATATCTCATAAAGCACCTAGTATTCCCCGAGTTGTGTCATGACATCATGGAGCCAAGGGATGAGATGGGGATTGACAGCCAGCTCAAAAGAAGACAAGATCACTTTTTCACTCAATTTGTCTATTTAATATATAAAATACGGTAAAACATACGCAAAAAGGATAAGGTTAAGGGACTTGGATACTTTGGTACAACAAACACTTTTGTAAAAGCGGTATAGAATTTTAATAACATCAGTGCATACATTGTATATGAAAATATACACAAAATGTATATCGTTCTCAAAAACAAAAATAACCTTTACAACGAAAACCCAAAGCAGACTAACCGAGCACAATATATTAGCTATCATTTGTTTTTCTTATGCTACATTTCTTATGAGGTTCTCTTACTCATTTGTGATGCATTGTGATTTCTTTTTTAATGTATGTAACATATATTTGTTTTGTATAATCCCACGCATTTACATTTTCGAATTGGGTTAATTGCTCATTTCAGTTTCACCCCCTCCACATAAATAAATGTTCATATCTTAAATCAATATTGCAGCATTTAACTGGTATTTTCCTTCATTGCATTTGCTATGTCACAATAACTGATCGTGCAATTCTAGCAAGTTTCAAGAAAGGAAGCCAGTTTCACATATGTATATAAGGTCGATTAAATAAAAGGTTGAATATCCTACACAAAATACCAGAAAAATATAAGCTCCATAATAATATAATATTAATAAAAGACAATGGAGCTGTCACCAGCACAAATAAACACTTGAAAAATAGTAAGATCTAGAAAACGTTTTACACAAGAAAAAAAAAAAAAGGGTGCAGGTTTTTCATTTAACATTATAGATTGTCTTCAGACTACATTGCTAGATTGGACAGAGAACCTTTTGTACATGAGTGGCCTGCAAGTGTCAGGGTGTTAAAACCAAATCAGTGTGGTGTCAAATGTCTCAAACCAGAGGGACCGCTCCCTCAGACTGAGGTGGGCGTGACTACACAAAAGTTCAGATAGTTCTAGACATTACATTTCTATCTGCAACGTTGCTCCCCACAAGAAAGGTCACTGGTGCCAGCCATACGCACTGAACCCTGGGATACCCTGAGCAGGCAATGAAACTAAATCTGTGTTGCATAATGTACAGTAGATACATTTATAGAAATCAACACCGCCTTCTTACATTGTGTCAAATAGGACAACTCCATTAGGACGTAGCTCACGGCAGAGGGTGAGGCATATGAAAACATGATTTCATATGAATGATTAAAATGTGACTTCAAAAATCGGCAAATTATTTCAAATAAAGTAGCATTCGTTTTCGCTCAGCCTGACAGTGTATACTGTAGTTTACGAAGTCTGATCCTTTTAAGACAAAATACCATGATTCAATGCAATTGTACTAGTTTAATAGTACAATCCATTTTATTTCTATAATTTGTTATATAGTGGTCTATCGCTAGACTTTGATTATTGGGGATTGGGTTCAGAGCGTGAGGCCAAAGGGCATGTTGACGCCGCAGCCAAGCAGGCCTCAAGAGTGAGACAGAAAGTGCACACCATCAACACGAGCATTATATAGGTTACTGAAACAAACTTCTCGGCTACTGCGGCAGGACTCCTGCATCGTAGCTCGAAACATATCACAATCACACTCATATGCAAACAGATCCACTGAGAATGAACACATTGCTTGTTTTAGGGATACCTAGCGAAGTCTATGCAAATATATTCATATGAACACACATCTGTATTGAAAAGCCTACTGCTTTGCTGCCAACTGAAGCTATAGAAATATAGAATATGTATTTTTCCATTCTGCTGAAACAGCTCTTTTGAAACATTGCAAAGAGCTGCAGAAAGCTAAGGGAACATCAAAACGCTTTTGTATAATAATTGTATACAAAGTCTTACTCTTAATTCCCCAAAACTACAGTTCAACAGTTCTAACCTTTATGAATGTGTCCAAAATGCCAAGACCAAATACTTCCTTAAAGAGAGCAACCAGAAGTCCAAAACAAACTTTAAATATGCATTGCATCGGGGTCTTCTACTAGTAGAACGAGCCTTTAGAAGTCCTGTGACACGTATCTCAGCATCTAGCCTAAATTCTGGTGCAACAAAGATCGCAACAATTCCTTCAAAATCAGAAAGGAAACACAGGTGACGACACAAAGTACATCTGAGCATAGAGATATTGAGAGCAGAACCAAAGTCTGAGTGTTTTTTTTTACTGTTTCGTGGAGGTGGTCAGTCATAATTACTGAACAATATTCTTCAGTGTCCCTGTACTGCGTCCGAGGCATTTGGCATTTAGGAAAAGAGGTTGATATCGGCACTCTGGCAAGATGCTCGATTTGGCCTTGGCTGACAGTGCCAGTTGACCACAGAGTGCCACCTGAGGCTTTGGCTGGGGTGTTGGAAATTGGTGGCAGCGGTGGGATCCATTCCTGTGTATCCCGGACCGACCGGACATCCTGTTTGCCCGTCTGGGGTCTCTTCGCTCAGTGCCACTGATGAAGCTGAGCCAGCAATCTTTGCAAGCAGCGCTCGTCAAAACAGTCATTCCCAAAGTGCATTTTGAAGGGGTGCTTTCTGAAGCAGACAGTGCTAATTATATCAAACAACAGAACTGAAGAGTCAACAGGGCAGAAAGTCCCACGGTGAAAACTAGCACTTGTGTCAAGCAAACACAGCAAAAGCCTTCCGTCGTACTGTTAACGATACAGTCGTGCTCAAATTAAAATACGTGACGTTTCAACTAACATCTCTAGATTCACTTTTACGCCTGGTATAAACAGCAATGAGCAGTCAAAACATTTAGGAGAATATGTTCTATTTTAAATCCATCCATTATCTTCTTATCATCCTGATAGCGCAAGTGTCAATTCCCACAAAACACACAAACTCAATTTGAGCGGGACAGCATCGAGATTCTTTGAGCCTGTATATTCAATGCGCTGCCCAATACAAAATCCAACAGCACACTATACCATCCTCCCCTCAGGTGGAGCACAAGCCCATACATTTCTGTCTTTGCTTTGAGTCCTGGGGAGCTGGGTAGGTGGAGGCAAATTCTTTGGATGGAGGCAGCGAAGTGGGGGTGGAAAATGGCGGGAGGTGGGGGGGGGGGGTGTTCTGTGTTTGGTGCTTCAGGGGTCGATGATGTTGGCGCCATGGCCTCTATGTGACCCACGCATCGAGTCTCATGCGTTTTATGTTGGCTCCCTCCTGCTCCGCCTCATTCTGGGCCCGCAGGAGCTCCACCGAGGGGCTGAATTCGGGGGGCAGGGAGCGGCCAGGGTTGCCCATGTTGCCCGCTGCACTTCCGCCGATGCCTCCTCCTCCGCCACCTGCCGCAGGGTCATCGTGGTCATTGCCCTCGTAGGAGCTGCCGTTGCTGCTGAGGCTGTCGGCGGGGGAACGGCCGGTTGGGGGCTCCAGGCACAGCAGGGAACCAGGGTATTGTGGCGGGGGCGCGGCCGTCTGGACGCCCCCCCCCGATGAGGACATCGGGGGGCACGGGGAGCGGCGGTCTCGGCCAGGCGAGATGGGCTCAGACTTGATGCTCATGTTGGAGTTTGTGTTGACAGTCAGCATGGTGCCCTGAGGTATGTGCCCCACCGGCCTGAGCGTCAGAGAGAGGGAGAGAAGTGCAGGAGAGGGGAGGGGAAAGATGGACAAAGATTAAGCACAGAGATGGAAATTAAGAGAAAGAAAACAGGATGGGTGAGTTTCACTTGACAATTACAATGTATTGCAATACAAACAGTGACAGGTTTCTCATGTGACGTTTCGGAGGGAACCCCTAATCACAAGACAGAGCACCAACAAGGCATAGTAGTAGCAGCAACACCATTTGAATTGATGATCAAATCCATTCCAAGCAATTGACAAGTAAAAGTAACCCTCAAGCTCCCAAAATCCATACAAAAACAGGCCAACAGCATTAGAAAAGCATGAAATTGTCTGTGTATGAAGGGGTGATTTGACAAGAGATCATGGCGGCTCAGGAAAAACAATCCAGAAACGGGATTTTTCAAAAATCCCAGTTGGAGGATTCCCGGTTCCGGAATTTTCTGAAAAACCTGGGAACTTTGGTCAAGTGTAAATCACCACCACAGAATTGACATGCCGGGGCAGCCAAAAGCGCACAGACATGACATAGTACGGTGAAATACAGTACCGGCCCAACCACTCATCTCTACCCAAGAGGAGGTTGGACTGCGAGGCGCTGTGGGGAGAAAGAAACATTGGAGACACTTGCAAAAGAAAATGACAGAGTATGTAGCTATGCAAGTGAAAGGTGTACATGAAGGGGGTATATTAGTATTCATCAATCTACCGATCCATCGATACAGCAATGCAAACAAAAATAGATGTACATAATAATACATGAATGGAAATATGTATATGTTAGGGATAGATAGATCATAAATAGATTGAAGTTGTGCCCAATCCCATTTCATCCAATATAGAAGAAGCATTAAAAAAAATAAAAGCTGTGACCACATTTTAAGGAGTGGTAAATAATATTTAATGGTTTTCATAAGTGCTCTCTGGACAGACCGTTGCCTGATTCAATGTTAGTGCAAGCCTTTGTGCCCCCCCTGTGGTTAATGCTAATATATGTCACCATCTGGAAAAGACAACTCTCCCTTTATAATAAAATACTTTGCTAGTGTTTGTAAATGTATTTGGCATTGTCCAAAATAAAATTGTTCTGAAAAAGGGGTCTGTGTTCTTAAGGAAGGAAAACATGGAATAGAGAACAGTCCCCATCCACCCGAAGGGACACCTCGGCAAAGACATTCACCTCAGATTGGCCGCCAGACTGGAGATCTGGCTAGACAGGTCCCCGCTCTGTTTGTCCATGCCCCACATGCTGTGGACAAAAGGAGAGAACACACTCACTCAGTCACACAGGCTACTGAGGCTGTGTGACTCAAGAAAAGGGCCTGCTGAGTGTGTGTGCATGGTGGCCATTTTGACCTCTATTATGTGGGTCAATTGACCACTGGAGGATTTGGCTGGGCTGGGGGGAGGTATTGGTGCCAGCAGTGGGATCCATTTTGACCATTGACCTTTGCTGTTTGGGACAAAACGGTGACTTTTCTCTTGCAGCTTTGGAGGTTATAAGCAACTATCCTGTGTGCTGCCATCGTAAAGCTGAGTGTGGAGCCACAACGCAGCATAATACGACCGTCCTTATTTGTGCCCTGTGTGAGGAAAATACCTGGCATCTGACCTAAGATAATTAGGTATTTTATCAGTATATAAACTTTAAAACAAATCCTGTATTAAGTCACATCCCTAACAAAAACGATGGTGCTTCAAGAAGAAAAGGATCTGGGGTGGCATATGTCGGTGACACCAATTCACAGACCCCATCTAAAGGATGTGAATTGCTTGCAGCTACAAATGACATGGGGACACTATGCTACATGACAGGAATGGCCAGTCGCATAGTGTTTTGATGGACAGCTCGACAGTCATCAATTGGTTTATAGAGAACGGAGGAGGGCTTCATGGTTGCTTTGTGACGTGGCAATGCAAGGATGGACTTACACCAAGTTGCTAAGCGACGCCAGACTAAGTTGTTGCTGTTGCTGCTGTTGCTGCTGCTGGGACAAAGACGGTTGCTGTTGCCACGACACGTTGCCTTGCAGCAGGCCGCCTGGTGACGCCAGGGCGTGGAGAGCGGTGATGTCAGCGCTCGTCAGCTGGTATTCTGAGGGAGGCGAAAGACAGAGGGGAAAATGGTTCAGCCACGTTCACTTCCTTTCATGTGTAATGTTGAAATGAATCAATCTATATAGGAACTCTGTACACACTAGTGCAGCTATGGTGCTTTTTGCAGTGCTTTGTTACTCCGCCACTCTGAAACGACTGATTTTGATTTCTGATTTTTTTTAAAAGGTAGGGGCGTGGATCAGAAAACCAGTCAGTATTTGCCTCGTGCAGCGTGACACATCTCCTTTGCATAAAGTTGATCAGGCTATAGATTGTGGCCTGTGGAACGTTGTCCCACTCTTTAATAATGGCTGTGCGAAGTTGCTGGACATTAGCGGAAACTGGAACACACTGTCTTACACTTTGATCCAGAGCATCCCAAACATGCTAAATGGGTGGCATGTCTGGTAAGTATGCAGGCCATGGAAGTACTGGGACATTTTCAGCTTCCAGGAATTGTGTATAGATCCTTCCGACATGGGCCTCAGGTTCTCATCATGGTATCTCTGTACATTCAAATTGCCATCGATAAAATGCTATTGTGTTCGTTGTCCAGATGCCTGCCTGTAACATAACCCCACCATGAGGCACTCTGTTCACAACGATGACATCAGCAAACTGCTCACCCATATGGCGTCGTATGCCGGTTGAACATTCTGCCAAATTCTCTAAAACAACTTGAGGCGGCTTATGGTAGAGAAATTCACATTGAATTATCTGGCAACAGCTCTGGTGAACATTCCTGCAGTCAGCATGCCAAATGCACACTCCCTCAAAACTTCAGACATCTGTGGCATTGTGCTGTGTGACAAAACTGCAAATTTTAGAGTGGTCTTTTATTATCTCCAGCACAAGGTGCACTTGTGTAATGATCATGTTTAATCAGCTTCTTGATATGCCACATCTGTCAGGTGGATGGATTACCTTGGCAAAGGAGAAATGCTCACTAACAGGGATGTAAAAAACATTTTAGAGAAATAAGCTTTTTTTGCGTTTGAAACATTTCTGGGATCTTTTATTTCAGCTCATGAAACTTGGGACTAACACTTTACATGTTGCGTTTATATTTTTGTTCAGTGTATAAGCATTTGTAGCAATCTGCTCATGCTTCAGGTAACCTGTGTTGTAAGCTGTCGGCATGGCGGAGAAGGGCAACCCCTGTGCCAGGAGGCTGGGCGTTGTCACGGAGACCACTGGCGTGGTAAGCGCCTGGGCCACTTGTGCGCCGGCCAAACGCTGGGCATTCTGGGAAGAAAGGAAATGAGGGAAAATGTTAGACCAAATAAACAAAGAATTTAAACCTTGGTGTTTGACAGAAATGAGCGACATGTTTAAAACCTGTGTATTCAAATGAATGGAACTTCGACATGATCGAATGTCAAATGTTGATATGGTTGGACTCATGACAAGCTTTTCAAAATGTATCTCGTATTAGGTGGAGGTGTAGTCGGGAGACTTGACGTCATGCATCACACACACAATAGTGGTGGTGGCATTGCCAGGCTGAACGTGAGCCTTAAAGGAATAGTTCACATTTTAAAATGAATAAGCTTACTTCAAAAAGTGAATTATCCCTTTAAAAATGCATGCCATTCATTGTTTGGGTAACCCCATGCAGTTTCCAGATGGACAGGGAACGTGCTGCAAGTTGGTGGTGGCAACAAACTGCCAAGTGAAATGACACCCATCATGCCGCCCAACAGTGTCAGCGTTGATGGAAGAAAATGGGCCGACAAAAACGATGAAGATGATCCAAGCGAAGTGTGTGGCAACCGTCGCCCAAAGTTGCTAACATTCCCACTGATAGATGCTAGCGTAGCTTGAAGGAATCTTTATTTTTCACCTTAAATTACAGCAACTGATCATAGTTGTAGGACTATATGCAGTCATGCTTGGAGTCACACAAGTACGACCCCTAAAACCACATGCAGTCCCGGTGGCGACTATAAACTCATGACCATACCACCACATGCCATTGGACCATAGCCAAAGAGAATATACTTTGGCCTTTAAAATGACACACTCATGAGCGTTGCATTGCACACTTGTGACCATGTGAATGTAGGGGGAAGGTCAACAGTCAGAGACACATGCGAGTGACAGGAGAAAAAAACAAAACAAATTCACCTCGCTCACCATCTCCAGCTCATCATCTGTCTGCAAAGGGGCGGGAGCGGACATAATTACGCCACTGACCTTTCTCTGAACCCAAACACATGAATCCCTAGTCTCGGCCGACCGTTGACTCAAGGTCATGCTGGACAGAAGACCGTGAACAGAGAGGCAAAGGTCCTGTTTGTCAACGATACTACACTGAGTGTACAAAACATTAGGAACACCTGCTCTTTCCATGACAGACTGACCAGGTGAAAGTTATGACCCCTTATCAATGTCACTTGTTAAATCCATTTCAAAATCAGTGTAGATGAAGGGGAGGAGACAGGTTAAAGAAGGATTTTTAAGCTTTAAAACAATTGAGACGTGGATTGTGTAATGTGTGTCATTCAGGGGGTGAATGGTCAAGACAAAAGATTTAAGTGCCGGGGTATGGTAGTGGGTGGCAGGCGCACCGGTTTGAGTGTGTCAAGAGCTGCAACGCTGCTGGGGATTTCACACTTAACAGTTTCCCGTGTGTGTCAAGAATGGCCCACCACCCAAAGGACCTCCAGCCAACTTGACTCAACAGTGGGAATCATTGAAGTCAACATGGGCCAGCATCCCTGTGGAACGCTTTCGACACCTTGTAGAGTCCTTGCCCCGGTGAATTGAGGCTGTTCTGAGGGCAGAAGGTGGTGCAACTCAATATTAGGAAGGTGTCCCTAATGTTTTGTACAATCAGTGTATTTTACTGATATTATAGTGTATGATATAATATTTATTTTATAACCTTTGCTTACTCTAGATTGCACAGGTTGTGTTTCGGCAATCTGGTGGTTTTGGTGGAGGCACAAATCTAAAATAAAAATCTTTAACTAGAAAAAAAAACAACTCCAAAGTCCATACTAGATTTCACTCTTGCTACGAAACTGAGATGACCATGTGCATAATAAGTGTCAAAAGAGTTTGTGGAAGGGGAAGAGTCACAACCCGCATCAATTACTATTTTGATGCAATTAAAGTCAACAAAACACAGACATGTCCCATTTAGTCTGGTAAAGCCTGGTTGACCCCAGTTAGACCTGGTATGGCCTGGTTCTGATTGAACTTAGTGGTTCAGCTTGGTTGAGCTCACCATCTGCATCAGGCTCTTCCCACCCTGAGAGGTGATTACCCGGAGGTCTGGCTTGCGGCTGTTGACCATCTGTGGGCTCTGAGGCGGGGGCGGGGACTTGGCCGGAACTACTTTCCCCAGGCTGTTGCCATTGGAGACAGAGAGGAGGCCCGGGGAGGCCCTGGCACTGATGTATCCGTTAGCTGGAAGGGGAAAAGGAAGGAAGCGAGATAAATGACAAAACCCATGCAGGTAAATCAACACCTGGCACAGCAGGAATTGCTTAGTGTATTTAGAAGATGAAACCTCAGAGGCTAAAAGTCCTTTATTTCATCATCACTGATCTGTAAGGAGCTTATATGACATACAGCACAGAGCCATGTTTTAATCTATCCGTCAACTATCCATGGTCACAGAGGAAAATATATGAGGGAGGGAGGCTGCCTTCTTGGGACAGGTTTTTTTTTTTGTGCAATGCGATAATCGGAACGATGCAGGATTTTAAAAGATTTTGTGTTGGAATACACCAAGAAAACGCCGGGGGGGGGGGGGGGGGGGGGGGGCTTTACTTGGCACATCGCGCATTACTTGGCTCATGCGGCTGGGTGTTAAGAGGAGTGGTTTGGCGGGTCATGTTTCAGAGTACCCATGACTCAACCTTTGCCTCCCGAGTCTGTTGGGAGTTGCAGCGATTAGACAAGATCGAAATTGGGGAGAGAAAAATGGGGTAAAACACAACAAACAAACAAATCTTCAGACAATAGGCATAGGCAGACATTGCAATTGGAGGATGCATTTTCTGCATATTCTATAACGATATAATGTTCTAATGATATTCAATAGGCTACATCGGTCAGTACAAACTTTGAGAAATTATGCCATCATACTTTTCACTCCCACACCTAAAAAAATTAAAATAACACTACACCATTGGCTGGGGGACAACAGACACCCCTGATGTGCTCCCAACTCGTAACTCAATGACAAACAATGTTTGGAAATTTAAAAAGTGCCCATAGTCAGCTTGCATTGCTCATGAGCTGTGAGAAACTGTGTACATTCCACGGCAGAAAGTACACAGAAAAACATGTCGTCGTGCCACACAATGACACATGACAAGTTGTCTTTACACCATAATCTCAGCTATCCCTGGATTGCGTGCTTCAAGCCTTCTGAACACCAGGCCTCCCCTCTTGCCAAAAGCCTGGGGCTAGATTTGATTTCTCCCCAAGGGAGGGTTGACACCTGAACCTTCTGGGTCTCCCTCTCCGCCTGGCTCCCACATTGCTCTGGTGTCTATCCAGGCAAGTGCTAGGGACACCAGCTGACGTCAATGGAGACATTCCAAGATGATCCGGGGCAGTCTCAGTAATCTGGGACAGTAATGGCAGAGAAGATAGAGGAAGAGATGGAGAGGAACTACTAAGGACTGGACCCTGGATGGAGTATATGATTGCTCTTGGCAATGTGACAAGCATAACATATGTTTTTCACTTTCCCTTACTTTTTCCACATTCTTTTAGCAGGCCCTTTTCTTGAAAAAAAAGCAACATCCACATCTCTAATATGCTGATATTTATTGAGACATTTGGAAAAGTTCTGTCATTTGAGCATCTCCAGAAATCTCTGTGGGAGCAAATCATACTGCAGACATTTTTCTGTCTAGCACCTAAGATATTGGATTAAATTAGCCCTTTTTCAATGAGTACATCCATTTCTTAACAAATTGACTGTCAACGAGCGTAGTACTGTCAGTAGAAGTGGTATTGTAGAGTAGTCTGTCATAAGGTTACTCACGGACTGGACTTGGGCATCCTCCATTTGAATTGTTCAGGTCGCCCCCGAGCATAGCACCTGTTGAAATGATAAACACTGGCTTAGCAAGAACAATATGAACACTCCTAGCGGAAACTGAATTTAAAAAAAATTATATTACTTTCACACACATTATAAGTATTCAGATAGGCATGTACTTGAAAATACTCAAATACAAATAAATATTCCCATGCATTTGAACCCAGGTCATAGGAGTGTTTGAAATAATATATTTGGAAAAAAGTATTTGAAAATATTTTATAAAATTGCAAAATACTTTCAAATGATTCCAATAGAAATAGATGATTTTGGCCACATTATTAGAAAATACTCAAATACATAGAAAGTAAATATTTAAATAATCAAATACACGCGTGTTTGATCCCAGGTCATCTGGATTCATTGCTTCAGAACAACATGGACTTGAAAAAGGTTTCCAATTCATTGAATTGTAACAACTCATTGATTGGAACCAGGGTCTTGTTCATTTGGCAGCAAATGGACTGAAACAGGGAGGGACTACCTGGACTTAAGAAACGCTCATTCATTTTCTGTTGCAAAACATTTTTTTTACGTTTTCCGTCGCATGTCCTAATGAACAGGACACTGGCTATGGCAGAGCACAGAGTTTGTGTGGAGAGGAAAGATGACCTCATTTCCCACAGATGCCACAGTAGAAGGCCATCCCGCTCTTTCGCTCACCTGCACTGGCCGGTCGCTGTGGCAACCCAGGAGACACTGTGTTTCTCTGGAGCGCCGGTTGCTGGGGCGACAGGTGGTGGTTGTCAGACGGCGACGTCACGTAGGAGGTGGTCACCATGGCGTTGCCAGGGTTGCTGAATTGCAATGTGTTCTGATTAGAAGCCTGGACGGTGACGGGCATGGAAAATGTGGGGGGCGGGACCGCAGACTGAAAGAAATTTGATAGTTAGCACTTTTCAACATTGGCTCAGTGGAAGACAATGGAAGAATAGCAGCATCAAACTGCTGTAGGTGAAGTGGAGCTTCCACCATATAGTTCAGTGTTTCGAAAACCTTTGAGTACCACCATTCATTGCACTTATTTTACCTATCCCAGTGCTATCACCCATACTAAGGGATAGTGGCTAGCTAAGGGCAAGGTGTTTTAGATTGGGGGAGATGGTGAGGAAAAGGGGAGATGCTTACACTGACACCGTAGCGCTTGAAGAGGATGTCTAGGTCTTCGGTGGTCTTGCGGTATTTGTCGTCGTTCAGGGGGCTCTGGTCTATGGAGTCCTCTCCGTCCGGCTCGGGACTTTCGCAACCGTTGAAGCCTTTCTTTCGCAACGTCTGTGAAGACAGGATGGGAAAAAAAGAGTGGTGGGAGATGAGAACTAAGGATGGGAGCTGAAGGTCCATCTGGCTGAATTGGAACAAGTACAGTCGAGCTGTATTGTTGAATTATGCGTCTGAGGGAGGACAATTTCAAGGTACATTTGTGCGATAGCCTGGTTCCAGATCGGTTGTGCCGTATAGCCAACTTTATATGATCAAATTCATTGCTAAATGACAACAGGAGTTGGGAATACAGTACAAAACGATCTGTGACAATACTAAGCATCCGGTGCACTTCATCAAAAATGGTGAGAGTTTCAGACCTCCGGACTTAGCAAGAAGACACACAGATCAGATCAGTTCTGAGACAACATTCCCATTCCCTTTCTACAAAGAAGCCACGACACTTTGGTTGCAATAAGGTTCATTGTTCTGTGCAGATTGAGCTTGGCTGGCGCAGTGGAACCAATCGAAGTGTCACAAAAAGTGCAAACCCTGCCCACTTGGCATTCCAGGCAGTCTCAAGCTAAAGTGGTACGGTCAGAGGCTGATAGCCCTTTCTGTTTGCTTTACCTCAATGATGTCGGCGTTGGTCCGGCTCTCGTGGGGTTCGTTGTACTCGGTGTACTTGAGCAGCACCTTGTCCATGTCGGTGCTGGCGTACTGGAACAGTTTGTTGGAGTGGTTGAAGATGATGAGGGCAATCTCACAGTCACACAGCACACTCAGCTCGTACGCCTTCTTCATCAGGCCAAACTTTCTCTTGGTGAACGTCACCTGCATTGGGAGGGGATAGAGAATGAATCAATTTGATTTATTTATACAAGCACTTTTTTTCCCCATCAGCATTGTCACAAAGGGATTTACATAACATAATGGAGGGAGGTGAGAAGAGATCGCAGAGGTTGAGGAAAGTGAAAATGAGTTTGAGTTGTGGTGTCTGTAGAAAGTGTCAATTTAAGTCATTAACAAGTGCCGACAGTGTTAAAAATCTGAGTGGGCTTCCTTTATCTGCAATGGAGTGAATTAGTGCCACTCTGGTTCTTCAGTGACATTTTCATTAGGGCACACTGTAGCAAAATGCTTCAAAACACGAAAAACGTCTCCTTCCATTTCAGTGTTTTCTTCAGTTTTGTGCCTAATGAACATGACCCACATGCGACTAACCCCATTCTCTTCAGCTTCCATATCTTTACCCTTCTCTCTTTCCCAACTCTCCTTCCCCATGTTGCTCAGAGCCCTGAACATGCAAATGAGATGCTTTGATGAGAAAACTGATAAGGGACTTCAATATCCTTCCTTCAGAATACCCCCCCACCCCCACCAGATATAGAGAATCTTCCCACTTTTACGTCAAAAACACACATGCAAGTGCGCACACGGAAGAGCGATAGAGGACAAGGAAGGGTGTAACATCTACTGGGGTTATGGTTTTGTAATATGCTATTACGAAATGCTACTGCAGTGATACGTAACCTTGGGTCAGCAATTATGGATTTGATTTCAATGTATCCTGTATGTTGTGTGTACATTTATGAATGACCTGAGGCAATCACAGTTGTTATTGTAGTAGGAATAGTGAATGAGGTACATTGTCACCGAATAGTCAACATCGTAAACCGACCATAGCATTGTACCTTAAGTGCAATGCTAATATGTTTTGTATGTACCCTCTGTGTATTGTGGGTATTTTCTGCGTTTTGCAATGTACAACCAGGAAGATTATTTTAATATTTAACCATTCATGACTAATAAATTAATCTAATCAAAAATCGCAACATCAGACGAATAGGAGGGTGGTGAGTGAACAAGAAGCAGGCAGAAACAGATTTCCCAAGACCGTAGCACAGACACACCCAGTCACAATCCCACTCCCACACTTTTACCCTTTCAAACATACACGTATGCAAACACTCACCTTTCTCAACACACACCTACCCCCACACACACACATTCACCCTTTGAAAACACACACACGCGCACAGATCAGTAACTTCTGTCCCTGATAGGACTGTGTCCACTGGTCTGCAGCTGCTGTGGACATTCTGATTTATCTGGAGCAGCTGTCCGCAGGGCTGTGTGTGATCTGATTGACTCCATGTCGGTTTGAACTCTGTGCCTGCTCGGCCTGAAACACTATGCACTCTCAGAAAGGGCCACGGGTGCGTGAGAGCTCCATTCAAGTCAAACGCACACCCTCAAACAAGACTAAAAGATACATTCTGCACACACTATACTGTACAAACCCAGAAAACAGTAACATTACACTACAACACTGATACGATGTTCATTAATGGGCAGTGACACTAACACTAGTACATTAATACAGGGAAAGATCTACATTTGCACCTGTTATTTTTAGGAGGATAAAAAGCTCAAACTGTAAACCATTAGCTGAAGAGAAAGGAAGAAAAGCTTACAGTTATGTTTGACCTTTTTTTGGTACATTTATTTCAACAGGTGTATAGTTTGCACCAGTACAAACATTTAGTGAATCTGGCCCATGGTGTCAAATGGGCCTTGGAGGTCTAACACATACAGTTGAAGTCAGAAGTTTACATTTACCTTAGCCAAATACATTTAAACTCAGTTTCACAATTCCTGACATTTATTCCTAGTAAAAATTCCCTGTCTTAGGTCATTTAGGATCACCACTTTATTTTAATAATGTGAAATGTCAGAATAATAGGAGAATGATTTATTTCAGCTTTTATTTCTTTCATCACATTCCCAGTGGATCAGAAGATTACATACTCCTAATTAGTATTTGGTAGCATTGCCTTTAAATTGTTAAACTTGGGTCAAACGCTTTGGGTAGCCTTCCACAAGCCTCCCACAATAAGAATGTTGGCCCATTCCTCCTGACAGACCTGGTGTAACTGAGTCAGGTTTGTAGGCCTCCCTGGTCGCACACGCTTTTTACAGTTCTGCCCACAAATTTTCTATAGGAATGAGGTCAGGGCTTTGTGATGGCCACGCCAATACCTTGACTTTGTGGTCCTTAAGCCATTTTGCCACAACTTTGGAAGTATGCTTGGGGTCATTGTTCATTTGAAAGACCAATTTGCAACCAAGCTTGAACTGCCTGACTGATGTCTTGATGTTGCTTCAATATATCCACAAATTCCCCCCCTCATGATGCTATCCATTTTGTGAAGTGCACCAGTCCCTCTTGCAGCAAAGCATCCCCACAACATGATCCTGCCACCCCAGTGCTTCACAGTTGGGATGGTGTTCTTCGACTTGCAAGCCTCCCCCTTTTTCCTTCAAACATAATGAAGGTCATTATGGCCAAACAGTTCCATTTTTGTTTCATCAGACCAGAGGACATTTCTCCAAAAAGTATGATCTTTGTCCCCATGTGCAGTTGCAAACCGTAGTCTGGCTTTTTTTATGGCGGTTTTGGAGCAGTGGCTTCTTCCTTGATGAGCGGCCTTTCAGGTTATGTCGATATAGGACTCGTTTCACTGTGGATATAGATATTTTTGTACCGGTTTCCTCCAGCATCTTCACAAGGTCCTTTGATGTTCTTCTGGGATTGAGTTGCACTTCTCGCACCAAAGTACGTTAATCTCTAGGAGACAGAACGCGTCTCCTTCCTGAGCTGTGTGACGGCTGCATGGTCCCATGGTGTTTGTGTACTATTGTTTGTACAGATGAACGTGGTACCTTCAGGCGTTTGGAAATTGCTCCCAAGGATGAACCAGACTTGTGGAGGTCTACATTTTTTTCTGAGGTCTTGGCTGATTTCTTTTGATTTTCCCATGATGTCACGCAAACAGGCACTGAATTTGAAGATAGGCCTTGAAATACATCCAGAGGTACACCTCCAATTGACTCAAATGATGTCAATTAGCCTATCAGAAGCTTCTAAAGCCATGAAATCATTTTCTGGAATTTTCGAAGCTGTTTAAAAAGGCACAGTGAACTTAGTGTATGTAAACTTCTGACCCACTGGAATTGTGATACAGTGAATTATAAGTGAAATAATCTGTCTAAACAATTGTTGGAAAAATTACTTGTGTCATGCACAAAGTAGTTGTCCTAACCGACTTGCCAAAACTCTAGTTTGTTAACAAGACATTTGTGGAGTGGTTGAAAAACAAGTTTTAATGACTAAGTGACTAAGTGTACGTAAACTTCCGACTTCAACTGTACATCGGCCCGCCTGGATATGACTGGATTGGGAGGAAGGATGCCTTTTTTCATTATTGAAAGAGACAAGGCCACACATCTTTCTCGCCCATCTTATAAGGAGTTGACTATATTCAAGGCCCTTGAATAACACCCTGGTCCAGACTATGAAGACACGGCCACTCATCTCTGTCTCACCTGTCTGTTCCTCTCGTCGGTGATCCGTTGGATCTGAATCTTTTTCCTCCCCATGCTTCCTGGTGGTTGGTTGGGGTCAGTCAATCAGGGTCAAGGGTCAGAGGTGCCTCCTCTCAGACGAGGAGAGAGGGAGTGTAGCCTATTAGCTCTTTCTAGAGTACGGGCAGACTCATTAACACCACGTGCAGTCGCGCACACACACACACTCCTCTGCCCAGGTCTAGGGTGACAGGGCAGAGGGTCTGCCGTTGGTAGAGCTGGTTGAGAGTTGCCCTCAGTTCATTGTTCGCTCAGGTCAAAGGTCACCAGTTTCTCGACCGTTGCTGTGGTGAGGACGATGTCACTCCTTGGAGGGAGAGAGAGAGAGAGAGAGTTACGTCTACATTCCTCATGTACACACAGCCATTATAATGTGTTTTCATAGAAGAGACTGTTGTTGACTATGTGACCAGAATGCAGCAGAATCTGTCGTCTACGCTACACTGTGAGGGGAAAAAAGCTAACCAAGCTATTAATGTATTAATTGGATTTATTCAGCAAAGAAGATTTGCTCTGAATACTGCAACTTTACTGTGAACATATCCGTAAGTACTGTGGACAGAGTTATGCGAGGGAAAAACATGTTTTTGTTCAAAACGTGTGGCTCAAGGACAATAGCCCAGGTAACACTGTCTGACCTGTCTGAGTACACACACCCCTTCACACCGAGCCAACAGCTATTATGCTTCTCCATCAGACAGTGTAAACACACACACACACCGCAGCTCAACGACAGAAAGGTTCCGACGTCACCCTGCAATTGTCATTCCTCCCTGGTCAGATGTGATCCCACAACCCCACACTGAGGAAAGGCATGCCAACCGCCGCTGGCGCTTCCAACCGATTAGCGAAAGCCCTCACCTATTCATAGAGGCTAGTCTATGACAACAACAGGGTGTCGTGCTAAGCGTTAGCTGCCCAGGAGGGGGAATTCCCATGCACAAGGACATCAGAGGGAGAGACGGAAGGATTACGACAGGCATCTAAAAATACCGGTGTTCACACAAGACACATTTCTCCCCTGGGGGGGGGGTTGTTTGTACTTCAAGGTGAGCGTGTTAGAGGAGAAGTATGTAGCTAGGGCTAGCATGTAGCATATTAGCATGTAGCATGATGTTTCATAGGCTGAAGTTAGATGACAAGATAAGAAGCAACATGGGCAATTTCGTTCTTTGGAGTCAACTCAAACCTTGTTCCTTGGGGCGTTAAGCAATATCACAGCGGTAGTGGACACATTCACAGTTCCAGAACATTCTGAGGTGATTTCAGAGTTGGATACTGTACATGGGACTGAATGACTAATAGATATCAGAAGGGCCTTTATTCGCCTAGTGAATTTACACGTGCCCGGAATTAGCCATACCCTCGAACATCAGCCACTTCCTGACAAAGCCATTGGTCCTATTTTTTAACCATAGTCCACACAATATGCTGTCTAACTCAGCAGGGTTTCACTTCTGTTCAGCATACATTTTCTTGAAGAGGCCACAAAAATGAATTATATCCTCATATTCCTCTCATGGGACTCTCCTGGAAATGAGACAATGGTGTAAGTAGTCCCACATCTCAAGAGGGCCTTATAAGCGCTTTGTAAAACTGTGTTCAATTAACAAGAACCTCTTGTTATTTAGCACTTGTTTGTACCAACCACACATTTTTTGAGTTTTGGCTTCTATGAATTCATGAGTGGTTTTGAAACAAACCCAGGCTATAGCCTACTGCCCTCCCTACGTTGGGATCAGAAGCATAAGGGAAAGCATCTCTATTCCAATCTCATTCCATGTATTGTACAGTATTGCAGCTTCACTAGATGCTAAGTGCATTGATTACAATTAATACTCAGCTGGAGGGAAATCCTGCATACACAAGGGGTCACCAGGATCAATGTGGAGGTAAATTGTACTATAACAAAATGACAAAAAGGAAACCAGGTAAATTCGTGCAGACCATAGTACCCCTGCCTCAGTCAGAACCCACCTGTGTCCTTTAGTACATATGTGTCTGTGCCACCCACTTTCATATTCACAAGTTCACATGCTGGAGCAGCTGTTAGCACACTTTCTGTTCAGACTGAACCAGGTTTTCGTCTAGGATTTTGCCTGTCCTGTTTTATCCTAAAAAAAAACTAACTCAGTAGTCCTTGCCGATGACAAGCATTCCCATAACATGATGCAGCCACCACCATGCTTGAATATATGAAGAGTGGTACTCAGACGTGTTTGCCCTAAACATAACGCTTTCTATTCAGGACATCAAGTTAATATCGTTGCAGTTTTACTTTTGTGCCTTGTTGCAAACACGATGCATGTTTTGGAATATTTTTCTTATTTTCAAGGTAATTTAGGTTAGTATTGTGGAGTAACTTCAATGTTGAAGCATCCTCAGTTTTTTCCTATCACTGATTTAATGTCACCACTGGCCTCATGGTGAAATCCCTGTATTGATACACCATCCAAAGAGTAATTCAATAACTTCACCATGCTCAAAAAAGGTTATTCAATGTCTGCTTTTTAAATGTTTTACCCATCTACCAATAGGTGCCCTTCTTTGCAAGGCATTGGAAAACCTCTCTGGCTTTATGGTTGAATCGGTGTTGCCATCTTCCTTTTAAATAGGGAGCTAATTTGTTTTCAGCACTTTTATTTCCAAAACTTGGTTTCTCATTGCTCGCTCTTGTCCCTCTGTAGCAGACATACGGTAAGCAAAATATGTTTGGAAGATCAAATCGCATTTCGGCACCAAATGATCGTGATAATATCGTATTGTGAGGTCCCTGGCAATTCCCAGCCCTACATTAGCAGAGAGCCCACTCTGGAAATGTATTTGTTCCAAACAACGTCTTAAAAGTTAACTAAATCAAAAATGGTAGTTTTGAGTTATGAATATTTATGTTGAATAAATTAATGTGAACATGTTTATTTCAGAATCAAGACATACTCCATATTTCAGAGCACACTAAAGGAGTATAATGACACCCAAGATGTTGTCTGGATCTTAGATCAGGGTCTTACAGGAACAATGTATAGGTCGAAAAAGGGCCTAAAATGGCCACTTTCATCATGATAAATAAAAATGTGTGATACAAATGTAAAAAGCATGTCAAACATTCTTCCTCCTAATGAAGTTTCCATGTTAGAATTGCCAGAACAATCTTGAGATACCTAAACATATTTGAGCTTGGAATCGCACAATCCGGCTCGCAAACGATTGCCATTTCAAGAGTTCATGCAAAAGTTCCATGAGTAAGCAATAAAGGCACATAGCCTTAAGTTGTAAATGCAGGGCAAAATACATTCATGTGAACACAACAAATTAACGGTGAATTAAACATGACCTAATTCGCCCAAACCGCATATCAGAAATGACAAAGCCACCAAAGCTCTCCATTCCAATAGCACGACTGAAAACAAACGTAAATCGTATGTTTATATGATGGCAAGTACCATTTAAGACCGTGTTAGAGCAGGGCTTTGCCTATGTTGACTGACGTCACTGGCCATGACAGGAACATGAACTCCAAGACCACCCAAGGGTTCCTTCCCTGTGATCATTTCCATTATCAAACAACATTATATATGCGTCAAGAGTGCTTAATCTGGATAGAACCCTATGGCACAATGAAACTGCATGCAAGTGACTGTCTATATTTGGCAAGAAAATAGTACATAAAAAGCTAATCACCATATTCATGGTAATCCAGGACATTACGACTTGCTTTATACCCCCTCCTGAAAATGAGATCAGTCCTTGATTCCAATGTCTTTTCACTCACTATTCCAGATTTGTAATATTTTCTTCCAGGAAAGAAATGAATGAATTTAGCCTCTTGGAACTTGCCCCTTTCTCTACAGAACAATTGTAAACAGCAGCTGGAGAGGTCAGTGATTACATTGTGGATGTGCCAAACCACAACAGTCTACCATAGGAGAAAATCCAAATAATATGTTTTTATTTTAAAGAGTTATCTACAAAAGTTTGGAACCCAAATTCCCCCACACTGAAAAATTCTCTATCCAATTGTCCAAAATCAAGACCGTGCCAAATTGTAGCTGGTTGAGAGAAAATAAATGATATGCCTGCGCTATAGGTAGGGTTGCACATTTTGGGGACTATTCAGAGGGGGAAACTTCCAATCAAATCTTCTAATATATATATATATATATATATATATATATATATATATATATATATATATATATATATTTATGTAGTTACAAATTTAACATTAAATTAGTTCACTCTTCACATGGGATGATTTCACTGACCAACAAAAGGAAATATTGAATTATCCATCGCATCTCCCCAAAACTTTATCAACATACATCTGTAAAATGATAGTCTAGAAACTAAAGTTTTAGTTGTCTTCTCTCAGGCTTCCATGTCTTCTCCCTGGACCTCCTCAATGTCCACCTCTTGAACATCAGACTCTGAAGCATCATCTTTACTGTCACTTTCCAACCTTGAGGATGGCTCATTGTCAGGTTCAAAAAGTCTCAAATTTGCCCGGATGGCCATCAATTTTTCAACCCTTGTATTGGTCAGCCTGTTGCATACTTTGGTGTGTGTGTTCCCAAACAAGGACCAGTTGCGCTCTGAGGCGGCTGATGTTGGTGGGATTTGGAGGATGATGGAGGCAACAGGGGAAAGAGACTCTGATCCACAAAGTCCCTTCCACCAGGTGGCTGATGAGATATGTTGGCAAGACTGCCATATTGCATCTCCATCTCCATCCCAAAGCCCTTGCTTGGAAGTGTACTTCGCCAGACTGCCAAGAACCTTGCCCTCATCCAAGCCAAGGTGGCGAGACACGGTAGTGATGACACCATAGGCCTTGTTGATCTGACAGGATGCGATTGCAAGCATACCAGGGTACAACATGTACTCTGAGGCGTGTATGGGCTTTAGGCAGCCGCCTTCAAGTTTTTTAATGTATTTCAGAACTGCAGTTTCCTCTGCTTGGAGCAACAGTGAAGTGGGCAGGGCAGTATAGATTTCTTCTCTTACATCTGCAAGCATAGTGAACATCAGACACAATGGCAGTCTCCCTCAATCCATGCAATGGCTATTGCTATAGGTTTCAGGAGTTTCAGGCTGCTTACCACTCTCTCCCAAAATACATCATCCAGGAGGATCCTCTTGATGGGGCTGTCCATATCGGCAGACTGATATGGCCATTTCTTGGAGAGACTCCTTCCCTTCCAGGAGACTGTCATACATGATGACAACACTACTCCAACGGGTGTTGCTGGACAGCTTCAATGTGGTGCTCTATTTCTTCTCACTTTGCTTGGTGAGGTAGATTGCAGCTATAACTTGATGACCCTTCACATACCTAAACATTTCCTTGGCTCTCTTGTAGAGTGTATCCCTTGTTTTCAGTGCCACGACGTCCTTCAGGAGCAGATTCAATGCATGAGCAGCACAGCCAGTGGGTGTGATGTGAGGGTAGGACTCCTCCACTTTAGACCAAGCAGCCTTCATGTTCGCAGCATTGTCTATCACCAGTGCAAATACAGTCTGTGGTCCAAGGTCATTGATGACTGCCTTCAGCTCATCTGCAATGTAGAGACCGGTGTCTGTGCTCTTGTAGAATACTGGTTGAGGGGTGGAGATGATGTAGTTAATTATTCCTTGCCCACGAACATTCGACCACCCATCAGAGATGATTGCAATACAGTCTGCTTTCTCTATAATTTGCTTGACCTTCACTTGAACTCTGCATCTAGCAAATGAGTAGATACAGCATATCTGGATGGTGGGGTGTATGCTGGGCGAAGAACATTCAGAAATCTCTTCCAATACACATTGCATGTGAGCATCAGAGTTGAACCAGTTGCATACACAGCTCATGCAAGACAATCAGCATTTCTTTGACTACTTTCCTCCATTGAGTCAAAAAACATCTGACCTCAAATAGAAGTTGAGGGACTTTTGTCAGGGGTTGTTTGTTGTGAGCGCTGAGGGAACTTTATGCACTTGGCCAGATTATTCTGCATCTTTGTTGCATTCTTCACATATATATACAGCTTTTCCTTCTACATTAGCTGCAGTGAAATGTCTCCGCACATAAGATTTTGCCCATGGCATTTTCCTGTAAAGATTAGGGGGACAAAATGGTTAAATAAAAACCGAATACAATTCCATGCACAGATAAATAGTTAAGCAGTTAGATTAAACAACTCCTTAGTAAGATACATGTTTTAAAATGAACACTCCTCACTTAGGATCAAGCAAGCTAAAAACCCACATGGCAGCAAAAACTAACTAGCATAAATGTTTCCAAGTTAGAAATGATTTTAACACACTTTGCTGTAGGCTACTATTCACTAGTTAACAAAAAAATTGTGTCGTATGAAATATATTCACCCACCCAGTATTGTCATCAAAACTTACCAGGGAGTATGTAGTCCTTGGCTCAGACAGTGTAGTAGTGTGGGCTCAATAGGATCTCATTACTGTGCAAGATCTTGAGAATCAGCAGTACATGTGATGGAAGAATGCACTGTGCATGCAGAGGGTTGGGGATAAAAAAAGTTAACCAACCATATTAACCAAAATATGCCACAAGACCTAGAATTGTCTTGTGTATTCCACCAAAAAACTAACTTTTTTGATGTAAGCTTATAGAGCTTATAATTTCCCAAAATTCCCAGGCTTAACTTCCCATGGAAAATTCCCAGAAATGTTTCAACCCTAGCTATAGGACTGCTTTAAAAAAAACATTTTAAAAAAAAATTTGTCCACTAATACAGAACTAGTTAGTTCCAGTGTAAATTGTGAAAAAAATAAATAAATAAATCTCCCCCCAACCACTTTTTGCAGCACCGTCAGCACCCAGACTCTCCCGCAGTGAACGGCAACCTAACAATTTCTTGACATTGCTGACACATTTGATTAGCCATAGAATGAACTACAATAAGGATTGTGGCCAGCCCTGTTCTCCCCGTGCGGCACTCGGCATGGCTACCCCCTCTCATTACTGTAATTGACATGTCCATCCTCCCTCTTCCTCCCCCCGAAGGCGCTGATGGCTCAATTAGGAGCTGGCTGGAGGACTGATTAGATGCCAAGATAATGAGGCTGTCGCTCGACTCACACCGAGCCAGAGCAGAACCAGCTCACTCTGTCAGTGACATTATAGGAACCCCAAAGAGCTAAAGGAGAGATGTAGCTTTCAACTAAAGCCCAGACTCAGACACTTTGGACAGGCTCAGGCAGGCTGGTCTGAAATAGACTGGCCGAGTTGCTGAGACCTTACAGAGACCGCCTCATTATCTGTCGAGGGCAGACCTTCCGTCACCTTGGTTCAATCGACCTGCCTGGATGTCTCCTTGAAACGTCAACTGGGTGCTTTCGCACCCTGTGAAAATGTCCTCTGATTAAGAGAGAGTGCGCAATCAAGCCAGGCTAGGCATCTGTCGGTTTTGGAGTGGTGTACAGTAATTAGTGGCAGTGACCTTTTAGCAGATTACACATTGGTCAATGAAATGTGGGCAAAGTCCTAGACTGAAGGCCAGGGCCATCATGCCTTGAAAATGAGGAAGGGGGGGGGGGGGGGGGGGTTACTCATCGGTTATCTGACTCCAGCTAATGGAGGAGGGATTCCTCAATGTTTCACAACAGAGGATAGGTTGAGTAAATCTCAGTTCTGTCATTTTTTCTTGAGTCTCGATTCAGTGGTTTGCAAAGAATTTGCTGGGTTCCATGCAGAGAGCTGCACAGAGGCCTGATGGTTACTATTCTTAGATACCGTTAACCCCTTCTTGATCACTCAGACTTATCCCACCTAGGCCTGTTGGCTTTTCCTCTGTAACCTCTCCTCATATTAATTTCATTATGGCCCTCTTGAAATCTCTGAATTTTCCTTGTCACCTCCCTCTCCTTTGACCTTTTCTATTGATGGAGATGATCTCCTCATGCGGCAGACATCCCACTCCAGAGCTACATGGAGTCTCTTTACAATTAATCACCATTTGAGTCCGGTCACATTGGCTTTACATTGCAAACTCTTGCTGAGGAAAGAGCGTTCACAGGTCCTGTCAAACTGACACGTTGCAGCCAGGTTTACTGCTACTAAGAGCAGTCAGGTCTAACACAAGCTGAACATGGCAAACCGTGACAGGTGTGAGTTCCTGGTGTGTCAACGAGTGACCAGAAGAGTGCATGGTGAACAGTGTTACACAGGGATTTGTCTAACATTGAAATCCATGGGCGGGTCCAAACAGTGCACATTTTATAACTTTTTCGGGATGGAAAAACCTTGAGTGTAAACGACTAAACCAGATATAAAGTAAGTAGAAAAGATAATGACCCTATATAATTTTTTTTATAACAAACTAGCAAATCACCCAAATAAAAGCTACAGTCATGGAAAATGTTTAATGTATTTAACAGTGTGTTCTGTTATGTTTGAACAAAAGAACAATCAGCCATGGCAAAATGCATAGAAATGCAGCAAAATATTATATACTGCAAAATGTCCTCTCAGCTCCATGGTAGAATATGTAGAATCACAGGAAGTGCTTTAAAAAAAACGGCAAAATGTGTAGAATCTACCTTCTTAACGATACAAGAACTAACAAAGTTGAGAGGTGTAGCATCCGTTGTTCCCAGCAGCTTTCCCCAAAATACTCATCTTCTTCCTGATGCATAAAGACAAATATCCTCAAAGCCCCTGTACCTCCAGTTCAACCAGACAAATTAAAGAAGAGGAACTGTTTTACTACTGTGGCCAACTTTAAAATGCAAACAAGCCAGGCCAGCCAGCCTTTTATCTCAAATCAGTAGTGTAACTTGTGGGAGCTACTGTTCCTGCTCCTGTTGTATATGTGGTGAACAGAAATACAAATGTTTCCAGAGGAAATCAACATTTTGACCAACATGATTAAAATATATATATAATATTTTTAGAATTGTTGCAGAGTAGTTCATATAAGATAAATCAGGCGATTGAAATTGATTCATTCAGCTCTCATCTATGGATTTCACATGCCTGGGAATAAAGATACATTTTTTTGGTCACAGATATTATTATTATTATTTTTTTTTTTAAGGTAGGGGCGTGGATCAGAAAACCTGCCAGTATCTGGTGTGACCACCATTTGCCTCATGCAGCGTGACATCTCCTTTGCATAGAGTTGATCAGGCTGTTGATTGTGGCATGTTGTCCTACTCCTCTTCAATGTCTGTGCGAAGTTGCTGGATATTAGCGGAAACTGGAACACGGCGTCATACTCGTTGATCCAGAGCATCCTAAACATGCTCAATGGGTAACATGTCTGGAGAGTATGCAGGCCATGAATGAACTGGAACATTTTCAGGAATTGTCTACAGATCCTTGCGACATCGGGCCGTGCATTATCATGCTGAAACATGCGGTGAATAAATGGCACAATAATGGGCCTCAGGATCTCGTCACGATATCTTGGTGCATTCAAATTGCCATTGATAAAATGCATGTGTGTTAGTTGTCCATAGCTTATGGTTGCCCATACCATAACCCCACCATGGGGCACTCTTCACAACGTTGACAGCAGCAAACTGCTCGCCCACACAACACCATATGCGCTGCCTGCCATCTGCCCAGTACAGTTGAAACTGGGATTCATCCATGAAGAGCACACTTCTCCAGCATGCCAGTGGTGAGCCTTTGACCACTGAAGTCAGTTACAACACCGAACTGCAGTCAGGTCAAGACCCTGTTGAGGATGACGAGCAGATGAGCTTCCCTGAGATGGTTTCTGACCGTTTGTGCAGAATTTCTTTGATTGGGTTTGCACACAGTTTCATCAGCTGTCCAGGTGGCTCATCTCAGACGATCCTGCAGGTGAAGAAGCCATATTTGGAGGTCATGGGCTGGCATGGTTACACGTGGTCTGCAGTTGTGAGGCCGGTTGAACGTACTGCCAATTTCTCTAAAACAACGTTGGAGGCGGCTTATGGTAGAGAAATGAACATTAAATTCTCTGGCTAAAGCTCTGGTAGACATTCCTGCAGTCAGCATGCACACTCCCTCAAAACTTGAGACATCAGTGGCATTGTGCTGTGTGACAAAACTGCACATTTTAGAGTGGCCTTTAATTATCCCCAGTACAAGGTGCACCTTTGTAAACAGCATGATCATTAATCAGCTTCTTGATATGCCACATCTGTCAAGTGGATTGATTATCTTGGCAAAGGAGAAATGCTCACTAACAGGGATATAAACAAATTTCAGAGAAATAAACTTCTTTTTTTTCAGCTCATGAAACATGGGACCAACACTTTACATGTTGCGTTTATATTTTTGTTAAGTATAATTGACTAGTGAAATGGCTGTCTGTGACAGTATGTTCTCTAATAGGCTTGGGCGGTATACCTTACATCAGGGTATTTGGAAATAGCCACGGGATGGTTTTACAATACCATAACTACTACTTTTCATGTTTTTCTATACATTTTAATATTTGCAGCTACTTTTTAAGTAAGCATAAATCCCAGTCAACTTGTTCAATGCGTTTGTAAATGGCACAACAGGAGAAACCGGAAGGTGATTTCAGCTGTACATTGACAGGGGTTGCGTTTTATATTGAAAGTCAGTGATTTTTTGCTTCAATAGAGTGATAAGGGACGTGCAACTCTAATTTTCCTACACAGAAAATACATTAGTGCAACACATTTGGCAGAAAATAGCTTGTTTTCATCAGATGACAGAAGTCCAGCGCTATTTGGCTGGCAGCCACACAAGGGAGCTTACAATGAAAAATAAAGGTATTTTTTGCAAAAACGATGCATGGCCAACAAATGTCTAATGTTTAGGCCCATCATAGAAAGAATGTAGCCAGCTACATTTCCTAATGTTTTGCTTTAAGTTCATCTTGAATTTTTACCAATAGATACCCATCCGTCAGAGTAGTGTCTGCTGAACACCCGTTCGTGAATCCTCAGAGTTTAGAAGAGCAACTGAAGCACACACTTAATCTTATGCCAAGCAGAAATGTCAATAAGAAGCATTTTACATCTGCGTTTACAAAAAACAGCAAGAATATTTTTTTCCTGCGTGAAAAATTTAGCATAAGCATTAACACTGGGCATGGGCGATATACCATACATTGCATTCAGGAAGTATTAAGACCCCTTGACTTATTCTACATTGTTAGTCTTATTCTAAATATACAAATTCAGTCTACACACACACACACACACACACAACCCTATAATGACCAAGTGAAAACAAGTTATACATTTTTGTAAATGTATTAAAAATAAAAACAGAAATACCTTATTTACATAAGTATTCAGACCCTTTGCTATGATACTCAATTGAGCTCAGGTGCATCCGGTTTCCATTGATCATCCTTGATATGGTTCTACAACTTGGAGTCCACCTGTGGTAAATTAAATTGATTGGACATGATTTGGAGAGGCACACACCTGTCTATATAAAAAGGTACCACAGTTGACAGTGGATGTCGGAGCAAAAACCAAGCCATGAGGTCAAAAGAACTGTCCGTAGAGCGCCAAGACAGGATTGTGTTGAGGCACATATCTGGGGAAGGGTACGAAAACATGTCTGCAGCATTGAAGGTCTCCAGAAACACAGTGGCCTCCATCATTCTTAAAATAAAGACATTTGAAACCAACAAGACTCTTCCTAAAGCTGGCCACCCGTCCAAACTAAGCAATCGGGGGAGAAGGGCCTTGGTCAGGGATTTGACCAAGAACCTGATGGTCACTGACAGAGCTCCAGAGTTCCTCTGTGGAGATGGGAGAACCTTCCAGAAGGACAACCATCTCTGCAGCACTCCACCGATCAGGCCTTTATGGTATAGTCGCCAGATGGAAGCCACTCCTCAGTAAAAGGCACAACAGCCAGCTTGGAGTTTGCCAAAATAAACCTAAAGGACTCTGACTATGAGAAAAAAATATTCTCTGGTCTGATGAAACTAAGATTGAACTCTTTGGCCTGAATGCCAAGTCTGGAAGAAACCTGGCACCATCCCTACGATGAAGCATGGTGGTGACAGCATCATGCTGTGGGGATGTTTTTCCAGTATCAGGGACTGGGAGACTAGTCAGGATCGAGGGAAGGATGAATGGAGAAAAGAACAGAGAGATCCTTGATGAAAACCTTCTCCAGAGCGCTCAGGACCTCAGACTAGGGCGAAGGTTCACCTTCCAACAGGACAATGACCCTAAGCACACAACCAACGCAGGAGAGGCTTCGGAACAAGTCTCAATGTCCTCGAGTGGCCCAGCTAGAGCTCAGACTTAAACCTGATCGAACATCTCTGGAAAACCTGAAAATAACTGTACAGCAACGTTTCCCATCCAATCTGGCAGAGCTTGAGGATCTGCATAGAAGAATGCAAGAAACTAACCAAATACAGATGTGACAAGCTTGTAGTGTCATACCCAAGAAGACTCAAGGCTGTAATTGCTGCCAAAGGTGCTTAAACATAGAACTGAGGAAAAGGTCTGAATAATTATGTAAATGTGATTTGTTTTTACAAAATTTGCTAAAGTTTCTAAACTATTTTTGCTTTGTCATTATGGTGTATTGTGTGTAGATTGAGGGGGGGGGGGAAACAATTTATTAATTTTAGAATAATCCTGTAACGTAACAAAATGTGGAAAAAGTCCAGGGTTCTGAATACTTTCCGAATGCACTGTATATACCATATACTGGGGTATTTGGAAAAAGCAATGGGATGGATTCTCAATACCGTTGAACTATTTCTTTGTAGATTTTTTTCAAAAGTAACTACAAAAAGAAAAATTGTATAAGTAAATACCTGCAGTCAACTTGTGCAATACGTTAGGAGATAAAGAACACTGCGTTATTCATTTCACCCGGTCACAATTTTTCATTATCAAGCTTACCAGTAGTCCTCAGTCACGCAGTGTTCGTTTACAAGCACACAACGACGAGAGACCGGAGCCTTGTGAGTCACCCACTGTTGTGAAGCATGCGCCAGGTGATCTAATTACAGTATGGAATTCACAGCTAAATGTTTGCCAGCTAGATATCTTATAACTCCTAAGTTAATTGTATAAAATGTGCTAAATGCTCTGCAGTCTCGTCTGATCTCAACAGCTAAGCAGGGTCAGTTGGGTTTGAAAACCACGCCCCTTGTGTGCAGTGATAGTATTACTGAATATCTCAGTATGCCAGTCTGGATACCACCCAGGCCTAGTTAAGAAGACCCCTAACTTAATTTGCTAAGTGGCTGAATTAATAAGGTGATAACGCATCATATTGTGTTAGCTTTTTGTCGTTTTTTGTTCATTTACACAATGTCTCTCGTTCACATTTGCTTGTAAATGTCCAAACTCACCAAAAATGACATTCAATAGTTCCTACCTGTTTAACTTCATGAGCTGAATTGCCCGTCTTTGCAATTTGTTTATTTTCCTTTGGGCTCATTAGCATATTTAGCTAGCAAACGACATGGAAGTTCTCTATTACTTGTGCAATTTTTGGGGGGGCATTCTGGTACACCCAATAGGCTTTTTTTGCGGGTTATTTGGCACCCCTTTGTGTACTAAGCCGGTAATACCGTAAATACTGGGATGAGAGAAGTACAGTAGGAGTGCCAGGGCATTCATACTTCTTGTGCATCGCCGAGCAGCGCAGAACTGTTGTGAAGGAAATTGTCAAGTAAGTAAGTTTGTGTTTATACAGGAACGCCCACCCTCGCCTACCGTCAACAAATCATGTCAATGCAGAGCTATACGGAGCCCTCAGAATTTTTACAAAATTTGAGAGGCGTGCAGCAAGGAGATCCAATTGGCCACTGCAACCCCCTGGAGGTTCCACAATTGTATCACACCATCCTTCCCGCGCCTCCGACCATATTTTTTGATCAAGCATAAATTGTCTCTTAGAATGGCTTGTGACAATGTGTTCAGAAGGTTGGAAGTTCATTGGTTTCTGATAACAGCTTGAATTTGTACTCCATTGTTTTATATATATAATATATATATATATATATAATATATATATATATATATATACTCGTATAACCCAAGTGATTGTAAGCCTTACAGTATGGCACAGTTTGTTACACAAAACATCACCCAGACTTAAACCAACCAAAAGTTGGTTTAAGTCTGGATGATGTTTTGTGTAACAAACTGTGCCATACTGTAAGTAAGGCTTACAATCACTTGGGTTATACGAGTACATTTTCAAACATTGATAAAATGACTATCTGAGTCTACATGATTGTGTCCTTCAGACTGGCCCCAAAGCACAAGGCTGTGTCTGGCCTACTTCTACCCGAGCAGCAGCATTAGAATCAGACTAAGAACCGGATCCCTTGGGACCCTCCACACAACATAGCTGCCAATGTCCAGGTCACATGACATTAAAATGATTAACGTTCCACTACGAATCTAATTCAAGGCCCGGAATCTAATATTAATGTCTGCTGATGCATCAAGAGGTTATGCATAAGCTAAAGGATAAGTACAGTATTTAGGTGGACTAACAGCTAGGGAATCCATACCCTCTGTTCTATGGCACTGCTCACTTGGCTACAGAGATCTGAGCAAATTGTCCACATGAGAAAACATCTGTTATATTTGAACAGTGGTCAAGACCTTCAAAATACTTTGAAAGACCATAAGAAGCTTCATACAATAGGTTTCCCATTCAAATGTAATAGGATTTATTTAAAGGTATGCTGTGTGAAGGTACACAAATCTAAATATGTAGGCCCCTATGTGCAAATGCAGCGTGATCTCCAAACCCCAGCATCACAGATTGGTGATTTGTTGTTTGTTTTAATAATCACATGCAAAGCCAGTACATCAAGGTGCAATAATTACATGAGAGAGAGAGATTTGAGAGGTATAATGATTTTAAAATGCAGAGAGAGATTTGAAGTATAGTGATTATAAAATGCAAATATTTTAAAAAAGGGTTGAAAGTTTTATCAGCGTGCTCTGACATCTGTGTTTTTGCCTTTGATAGCTAGCCTACCTGAGTATTTCGTCACTAACAGCTACATTGAAGATGAAAATCCAGGGGATATATATCGTCTACTGTGTGCAGCCTATTATTTTCAATTAAAAGTAATTGTCTAATAAAATTGTAATAGCAAGCCAGACTACTGTAGGCACAGACTGACAGACAGACAGGTCAAAAACGGACATACATTCTGATGGCGCTTTCAAGCCAACTGGGAACACCAGGGGGCGAGGTCAAATCATGACGTCAGTGATCTTCAGGTCGGAAAGTTAATGTTCTAGAAAGATGCCCGAGTTGTCAACCTGGAATTCCAAGTTGGAGCACCGTTCAAAACGATTTTCCCAGTCGGAGCTCGTTTTTCCCCGTTTTCATAAAAGCACTGAAGTCGGAGAACCCGAAGTTCCAAGTTATTTTGAACGTGGCAAGAGACTGACAGTCAGACAACAAATCCGCTGTGACAGCTCGCTCTAGCTCTATTGTTTTTGTTGTGGCCCTGTTGTCAACATGCGCGCACCTCCACCGTTATAAACCGAGAGCTTTCACGGTTCACACCATAATGGAGGGTTCATATGTCGTCTAGCGAAGGTGCTCTTTCAGGCCATTTCACAATCTCTGGCGAAGCCGACCGACAGCCATTAGTCTACCTTGCTTGCCAGCCTCAACTCTTACGAAAAAATACAACCCAACCAAGTGCCATGACTGCGACTACTGAGCTCACCAATTATATTAATACATTTTTTAAAACCATTTAGGGGTGAATAATGTTGTCAATACAAATCAGCCTATTAGGCTACCCTCTTGTCTAGAACGGTTTGATTAAAACAATACAAGCACTCTTGTTCTTACGAGGGAAAAAAACGAAAACGCAGGAAGCAAATGTATAATTCCACTTACCCTGAAATATTACATCCACAATCGTGTGAAAAGCTAGAGGATTGGTTTAAAATAGAGGTATAATGAAAAGACGATGCGCTATAATCATGATCGACGTCTCAATTTAAATAAATCCACTCTCCCCTTCTCCGTAAAATGTAACTATTCCGTTCAGCCAAACGATACAATGTACCTAGTGCATAACCTACGTCATTGACACCGTTCATGAGTGACTTGTAAGAAGCCAATAGAAAGCTGACACTCCAGCATCAAAGCCAATCACAGTATAAATTACTGTAAATAGGAAGGGCATGAAGGAGACGGGATGACGGCCATGTTCTACAAGGGTTTTTGTATCCCTCCGCTTCGGTATTTACCTTTTGCATGATTTTGCATGTGGGTAAAATGTCACTGTGTGTATAGTCGAATGGCCTACCTCCTCGTGTTCATGTAGAAGACCCGTTAGCTGTTTTACACATATGTGGTTTACAGTTAGGACATTTGTATACGTACAGAATGTTGGGAGAATCTCAATTGTATACTCAACATGTCCTCTCTCCTTCTCAAAACCCATTGGATGAGAAAGCCAGAGGTCCCGCCCCTCTGACCTTCTCCTCCAATGAATTTTGAAAAGGAGGCAGGAGAGAGGACTCAAGGAGTATGCAATTGAGAATCCCCCTAGTCTTTGAGTTGACAGCAAAAGAAAGTGGATATGTGGACACTGTAAGAAACAAAAAGCTCTGTGAAGTCTCCTCCATGATCAGAAGAGGGTGCCACTTCAACAGTATAGGCATGTGTAGGCCTATTATTTAGGCAGCAGGTAGTGTGTTCTAATTATCTTGATTAACCAATTGCTTTCACCTCCTAAATCGATTGTTATTGCACAGAACATAATTTCCAAAGACCTTGTGTAAAGGACGTCACAATGGTTGATTGCTTAGTGAGTAGCCTACCTTCCCCCTTATTGAACTCAGGACCTACAGTATGGGTGTGTTCAAGCGGGTCACTTTTGTCAAGTCATCACCACCTTTCAAAATGTGTTGCATTCTGGGGATAAAAATTGTCCGACTTGTGCGTACATGTCAACTGCATGAACTTTACAACAACCATGTGATCAAAGGTCATGAAGATTCTCAGTTGCATAATCCTTGAGTCCTCTCTCCTTGCCTCCTTCTTAAAACCCATTGGATGAGAAAGCCAGAGGTCCCGCCCCCCTTAAGAAGGAGGAGAGGAGCGAGGTCATGAGGAGTATGCAATTGGGAATCTCCCAACATTTCTGCAGTTGCTCTTCACAACCTTAATCCTGCAGTATTTCTCTGTCTCAAATGTGTCTTAGGCCTAACAACACCCATGCCAATATATTATCATTATCACTTATATAGAGCCTCTCACAATGTAGGTGATAGCTGCAGTAAGTAAATAGGCATTTTAACATCATAGATTTTGCTGGTGGTAATTTGTGGAAAAGACACAGGCTGGAATGTGCTTTTAACCAATCAGCATTCAGGATTAGACACACCGGTTGTATAATGTCTGCATTAGGGTGTTTTTGTTTGACCCATGCAAACTGGCCAAAGACATGACTGAAACAGGAACTAATTTGCCTGGATGTATGTGTACCGTGGATATACATATAGCCTACAAATAAGTGTGATATTTGTGGCTCTCTCACTGTTAATTGATTGTAGGCTCCAATGTACACACATGATTTCAGGGAGTGTATGATATGAGTGTTGGAGATGTTTATTTCGGCATTATAAAGAAAAAGTTTTACAAACATGGCAACTCTGCCATGTTGATTTTAGCCTTGCTGTTGAAAAAAACACATTTGTGTCCGACTTTCAGCTGTCGCAGATGCACCTCCCCCGACTTCACTCATGGACTTTCATCTACTACAGTCTGTTCCTTTAAAAGTTAAATTCACACACTATGGAGACTGACCGTACCGAGCATAGCGCAGTGTTGCAATGTTGTTTTCCGTCACAAAAGGGGCGGCTCCTTGTAATATTCGACATACTTTTGAAAAACCTGAAAATTGAGACGCGCAATGCAGGTAACGTTGTTGCTTGGTTCCCTGATCTAATCTATTGGCTATTCATCAAAGTAACCTATTTTGCATTGATAAACAACCAAATATTATCTGTGACTTTTCAAACAGTAAACCAAACAACAAGAATATACCAAAAAAGGTATTTTGTTTAAAAGTAATAACTGGTGATTCCAGGTTATTGTGAAATGGTAGAACCTTCTGTAGCCAACTAGCTATGTGCTTTTTTTCCTCCATGACCAAAACATGATGGTATTATATTTTTAGCTGATATAGGAATGATTTTTTCACATGGAGATGTGGGAAGCTAAAAAGGCTAGCTAGTTTGCTATGTTTTTAGCCAGGTTAAAGCCAGCATCCAAATTAGGCTGCCAGCTAGCTAATACTAGCAAGAGAAGGCAAAATTAAATTAAAAACTTTGCTATTGCCCCCTAAGTGAGCTCCAAAAATCCCACTTCACACACACATGCACATAGATCAACGGAGTGACACTTGTAGTAACCTTAAAGGCCAACACCCCCACTTTTCAACCTAATTTTCAATATCTCCAGTGTCAACATATCTGAAAACGGCACATTTCTAAGTTTAGTAGAATTTTTTTAAATTACGGTAAAAAAGTTATAGCCGACGACATCAAAAGTTAAAACATTTTAAAAACAGTGATTTTCAAACAATGAGCTTCACAATGACGTGGGGAGCAAGAAAATACCCTCCCTTGGGCTAGAAACTTGTTGCAGGTTTTGAAAATCACTGTTTTTTAATCCTACCCTATGATGCCACACAAGCTTTCTTCTTATATTTTTAACCACAGATCATAGAAACACTCTGTTTTCACATATGTAGACACCAGTGGTGGCTGGTGGGAAGAGCTATAGGAGGATGGGCTCATTGTGATGGCTGGAATGGAATATATGGAATGGTGTCAAACATCTGGAAACCACATTGACGCTGTTCCAGCCATTACAATGAGCCCGTCCTCCTATACCCCTCCCACCAGCCTCCTCTGGTAGACACTGGTTTGGTGCTGGAGATGATGAATATGGGGTTGAAAATTTGCGGAATTGTACCGGATGTCATGCATTTTAATGGGGACGTCCATAACAGAATGGAAAAGCAGCACCCCCTTGCAGTGGAAGACTCTGTTGGGAGACCAACACTGCATACTTTGACATTTTTTCAAACTTTGCATCATCTTCAGTCCAGCCAGAGTCCATCGAAGAACAGGAAGTTAACAAACCACAGAAGAAGTTGAAAATGTATGGTTTTCAGTGATGTCATTATGGGATAGCTAGCAACTTGTAAAAAATTACCCATTCCACACTTATGAAAAGTCATCTTAATTTTGGGAATGATCACAAAGTTTATCCAGAACTCAGATTGGAAGGTGTGGGATTACTTGAGAAATCTTGTTATAATAAATATTTTCGACAAATTCTTCATTCACAAAACCAACTTACACCGAGAGGAAAGTTTTTCTGGAACATGCTTATTTTAAGACCTTACAAATACTGTATACCAAACAAAGTTAAGGAAGTGCACTTCAACATTTTGCATAAGATATATCTATGTAATTCTATGATTTAGAAATTTGTGGCTATTGATGATATCTGCGTTTTCTGTGAAAAAAAAAGGTGAGAATCTGTCTCACTTGTTCTTTGAATGTAAATTTTTTGTCCGAATTCTGGGAAAACCTTACAAAGTACTTATTTACCATTATGAACCGTGCCTATAATTTGAACATAAAATATATAATATGTTACTATTGCAATGATAACATAACCACTGAAATGATTGTTAATTTTTTTATTCTTGTTGCCAAATACTTTATACACAAACAAAAATTCAAAATTCTATACCAAAATTACCAATTTTTCTGATTGAATTTAATGATCTTATTAATACACTAACCCTAGTGAATAACAAAAATAATAACATCTTCATGAATAAGATATTTTCAGAGTGAATAAAATTGCACTTAAATTGTTTCTTTTTTGTATTTTATTTTTATTTATATTTTTTGTATGTTTGAGTATTGTTAATACCTGTGTTTGGTTTGTTAGACATGTTTGATGTAGCAATGTAAGTTGATGTTTGTATTATGAATAAAATACATTTATTAAAAAATTATAATAATTACCCATTCCTATAAGTGAGAAAAATGTCAATAGTAAAGTTAACAATACACATTGCCTGTTAAGCTAATTATATTATATGACTGCTGCCTCCCGTTTAAGTTTATTGTGATGGTAATGACGTTTGTTTTTTATGCTAATTATTAGGTGGAGGTGACTAGCCAAAATGGTAACTTAAACCTAGCCAAGCTTTAGCTAGCTAGCCAGCCTGGTCTCATAGACTAGATATAACAGGGCACTCAATTACAATGATATGTTACATAAGATGGTTGGTTACTTAAGGCAAAAACACAAACAAATTTGCGAGTTCGAATCTCATCCTGATTTGTACAAATGGTAATTTGTAACATAGCATACGAAAAGGAGTCTCGCAGATTTACATACAGAATAATACAAAAAGCTCTGAGACTAGGTTGAGCTAGCCTGCTCTCTGCTCTGCAGTACAAGCTAGCTTCACTTCCTATAAAGTTAGAGAAACAAGTTGAGGAAAAAGTAACTAAACAAAACATGTTTTATTATCAGCTGAAACAATATATTTATTCTGTCTTGAATGAAAAGGTCATATTTTGCAATCTCCCAAAAGAAATAACATCTCTGATGAGAGACAGGGGCAATGGTCCAAAAACTTAAGACACACCCCCTCTGTTAAGGCTTCTAGGAGCAGTGGGTGGAGGAGTCAGGCGCAGAGAGCAGGTTTAGTTCTGAACGTGGATCTTTATTCCAAAGACAGTGAAAACGGACATGCCAAACTGAAGGGCGCATGAAATAACCAGTCCAAACAAACAGGACCAAAACTGTCTGGAAAAATCGAATCCACAAATAATCCAACACCATGAACAGAAAACAAGCCCGCACAATAGCCGGCGGGCCTAGTGCCCTTAAATAGCCCACAAACAAAACTAAACTCAAAACAGGTGTAACCAATCAGACCAAACTAACAGAAACAAAAAAGGGAATCGATGGCAGCTAGTAGGCCGGCGACGACCGCCGCCAGAACAGGAAAAAACACTTGCAGGACAAGGGGCGAGGGAGGAAGAAATTATTTTTAAATTAACCACCTTTCAAAAAAATATTTTAAAACACCTTTCACCGGAAATGTGTCACTCGTTCATCCCATGATGATTGTGTTTTCAGCCACCGGTAGCTTGTGGGTGCTTTATATGGTGCCCTACATTCAATTATAAGTGCATGTCTACTTATATTAAATATATCATTATTAATATATTTCTACTGTATGACAGCTAGCAAATTAATTAGCTAACTAACGTTAGCCTGCCTAGCTGGAAATTCTGAAGAAGGGAAATGTTTTATTTCCACAATTTCCAAAAGATAACCAAACAATAACATATTAACTTTTTACGTTGTAGCAAAATATCTTATTTGCATTCGTTTTTACTTACACTTGTATGTTGACTTCTCCATTGATGTTGTTTTTAAGTTTTTGTACATCCGCTACGAAAAGTCTGCAATCATCGCGAATTGAATTATGGGGTGTTTCAGGCCCCGGAGTGTACATAATTGTACACTCGAAAAAGCCGACTGAAAACGAGGGCAGAGGGGCTTAAACTGCAAACTTCCCTTGCTTGGTTAATTATTTGGACCGCCCTCCAAGATGGCGACAGGGATTCCCCCAAGGGCATAAGGCATGGGTAAGTGGATGAGGGTGTCTTTTAAGTGTTTGGACTAGAGGTCAACCGATTATGATTTTTCAACGCTGATACCGATTATTGGAGGACCAAAAAACCGATACCGATTAATTGGACAATTTTCTATTTATTTATTTGTAATAATGACAATTACAAATTACAACAATACTGAATGAACACTTATTTTAACTTAATACATAAATAAAAATCTATTTATCCTCAAATAAATAATGAAACATGTTCAATTTGGTTTAATTAATGCAAAAACAAAGTGTTGGAGAAGTAAAAGTGCAATATGTGCCATGTAAAAAAGCTAACGTTTGAGTTCCTTGCTTAGAACATGAGAAAATATGAAAGTTGGTGGTTCCTTTTAACATGAGACTTCAATATTAAAAGGTAAGAGGTTTTAGGTTGTAGTTAATATCGTATTTATAGGAATATTTCTCTCTATACCATTTGTATTTCATATACCTTTGACTATTGGATGTTCTTATAGGCACTAAGGTATTGCCAGTGTAACAGAATAGATTCCGTCCCTCTCCTCACCCCTATCTGGGCTCAAACCAGGAACACATCGACAACAGCCACACTCGAAGCAGCGTTACCCATCGCTTCACAAAAGCCATGGCCCTTGCAGAGCAAGGGAAATAACTATTCCAAGTCTCAGAGCGAGTGATGTTTGAAACGCTATTAGCGCACACCCAGCTAACTAGCTAGCCATTTCACATCGGTTACACCAGCCATTAGGCTGATAGGCTTGAAGTCATAAACAGTGCTGTGCTTGCTGGCAAACTCTGCTGGCAAAACTCATGAACGTGCTGTTTGAATGAATGCTTACGAGCCTGCTGCTGCCTACCATCGCTCAGTCAGACTGCTCTATCAAATCAGACTTAATTGTAACATAATAACACACAGAAATACGACCCTTTGGTCGTTAATAGGGTTAACTCCGTAAACTTTCATTTCGGAAGCAAAACGTTTTATTTCAGTGAAATACGGAACTGTTCGGTATTTTATCTAACGGGTGGCATCCCTAAGTCTAAATATTCTTGTTACATTGCACAACCTTAAATGTTATGTCATAATTATGTAAAATTCTGGCAAATTAGTTCGCAATGAGCCAGGCTACCCAAAATGTTGTGTATACCCTGACTCTGCGTGCAATGAACGCAAGAGAAATGACACAATTTCACCTGGTTAATTTTGCCTGTTTACCTGGATTTCTTTTAGCTAAATATGCAGGTTTACAAATATATACACTGCTCAAAAAAATAAAGGGAACACTTAAACAACACAATGTAACTCCAAGTCAATCACACTTCTGTGAAATCAAACTGTCCACTTAGGAAGCAACACTGATTGACAATAAATTTCACATGCTATTGTGCAAATGGAATAGACAACAGGTGGAAATTATAGGCAATTAGCAAGACACCACCAATAAAGGAGTGGTTCCGCAGGTGGTGACCACAGACCACTTCTTAGTTCCTATGCTTCCTGGCTGATGTTTTGGTCACTTTTGAATGCTGGTGGTGCTTTCACTCTAGTGGTAGCATGAGACGGAGTCTACAACCCACACAAGTGGCTCAGGTAGTGCAGCTCATCCAGGATGGCACATCAATTCGAGCTGTGGCAAGAAGGTTGGCTGTGTCTGTCAGCATAGTGTCCAGAGCATGGAGGCGCTACCAGGAGACAGGCCAGTACATCAGGAGACGTGGAGGAGCCCGTAGGAGGGCAACAACCCAGCAGCAGGACCGCTACCTCCGCCTTTGTGCAAGGAGGAGCAGGAGGAGCACTGCCAGAGCCCTGCAAAATGACCTCCAGCAGGCCACAAATGTGCATGTGTCTGCTCAAACGGTCAGAAACAGACCCCATGAGGGTGGTATGAGGGCCCGACGTCCACAGGTGGAGGTTGTGCTTACAGCCCAACACCGTGCAGGACGTTTGGCATTTGCCAGAGAACACCAAGATTGGCAAATTCGCCACTGGCACTGGCCACTTCACAGATGAAAGCATGTTCACACTGAGCACATATGACAGACGTGACAGAGTCTGGAGACGCCGTGGAGAACGTTCTGCTGCCTGCAACATCCTCCAGCGCGACCAATTTGGCGGTGGGTCAGTCATGGTGTGGGGTGGCATTTCTTTGGGGGGCTGCACAGCCCTCCATGTGCTCGCCAGAGGTAGCCTGACTGCCATTAGGTAACGAGATGAGATCCTCAGACCCCTTGTGAGACCATATGCTGGTGCGGTTGGCCCTGGGTTCCTCCTAATGCAAGACAATGCTAGACCTCATGAGTGTGTCAGCAGTTCCTGCAAGAGGAAGGCATTGATGCTATGGACTGGCCCGCCCGTTCCCCAGACCTGAATCCAATTGAGCACATCTGGGACATCATGTCTCGCTCCATCCACCAACGCTGCCACGTTGCACCACAGACTGTCCAGGAGTTGGCGGATGCTTTAGTCCAGGTCTGGGAGGAGATCCCTCAGGAGACCATACACCACCTCATCGGGAGCATGCCCAGGCGTTGTAGGTAGGTCATACAGGCACGTGGAGGCCACACACACTACTGAGCCTCATTTTAACTTGTTTTAAGGACATTACATCAAAGTTGGATCAGCCTGTAGTGTGGTTTTCCACTTTAATTTTGAGTGTGACTCCAAATCCAGACCTCCATGGGTTGATACATTTGATTTCCATTGATCATTTTTGTGTGATTTTGTTGTCAGCACATTCAACTATGTAAAAAAATGTTTTTTTCGCAAATGCGCTTTTGTTAAATCATCCCCCAGCATTGCTTCGATTATGCAATGCAGGACACGCAAGATAAACTAGTAAAAGCATCAACCATGTGTAGTTATAACTAGTGATTATGATTGATTGATTGATTTTTTATAAAATAAGTTTAATGCTAGCTAGCAACTTACCGTGGCTTCTACTGCATTCGCGTAACAGGCAGGCTCCTCGTGGAGTATAATGAGAGGCAGGTGGTTAGAGCGTTGGACTTGTTAACTGTAAGGTTGCAAAATTGGGTCCCCGGAGTGGACAAGGTGAAAATCTGTCGTTCTGCCCCTGAACAAGGCAGTTAACCCACCGTTCGTTCCTAGGCCGTGATTGAAAATAAGAATGTGTTCTTAACTGACTTGCCTAGTTAAATGAAGGTATAAAAAAAATAATAACAGTAAATAAAAAAATCAGCAAAATCGGCGCTCGATTTCCGATTGTTATGAAAACTTGAAATCGGCCCTAATTAATCGGCCATTCCGATTAATAGGTGGACCTCTAGTTTGGTCCGCAGTCAGGCTCTCCTCCAACTTGTGTTACAACAAAGATTATGGATATACTGACAAGATACATGTCTCTCCGCCCTAACAATTGTAGTCATTGTCCACAATGCGATACGGCAGGCTATCTAGCTCCCGCCTATGCTTTCATTGGATTTGTGGATGCATCTCATTATTGTAATCCTATTTTTAATATTCGATGACGGTTGTTGATGTCAACCGCATGTATTCAATGGAGAGAGATGCTATACCACTAGCCTCAATCTATGAATATGCATAGCCATCTCGAGACAACTCCGATATAAAGTTTTTTTTCTCAAAGTTGTCTGGATGTCACGTGTCCTAATTATCAGTACACTTGTAACTACTTAGCAAAGCATAACTTAATCGAATAGAAGATTAGTAAACTTTCATGTAGCAAATGAGCCATTCATTTTTTTGTAATCCAAATTCTTCACTCATTGATCTCCAGACAAACTCCTTGCTTGGTGGGCGAAACAGAAGGGGGGGGGGGGGAGCACCACCTGCTGGAGGGAGACAGATTTTCCACTGAGTTGGGTCTCTCTCTTCCTCTCTGACATTACTGCAAGCTCTAGAGAGATACAAGATTCAGAGTGTAGGCCAATGTTGCACTGTCATTTTTCATCACAAAAGGGGGATCTCCTTGTTATACGCTCCAGCATTCAAAGTACTTTTGTACTGGGTGAGCTTGAGTGGTCGAAGTGTCAGCATCTCCCATACCGAAGATCCGTAGCTGGGGAAAATGGCGTCCCTTGAGAGGGCAAGAACAAGATGCATGTCAGGAGAATTGCAGTGTTATCATAAGTAGATGTATACTTGGAAAACGGAGGAGGAATGCAGGGAAAATGAGAGGCAGAGGGGGTTGAAGAGAGAGCGGGAGGAAGAGGGTGACCTTGAATCGGTTAAAAAAGGGAGATGGTTTGTTAAAGGAGAATGGTAAAACGTTTAAGCAGAATGAGCTGAAGACAGGAGGAGAAATGGAAGTGTGTGAGGGCGAACTATCAGAGGGGGCAGTTGTGGTGAAGTTCTCGGAGCCCAAGGCTTGCACCGATGGTCAGGATAAAGATGAGTCTGTGACAGTAGGAGTGACATTTTTTAAAAAGTGGACCCTTGCTTTTTGGCTGATCCATAGGTGGTTTCAGGGTGGGTGAAAACAGAGATGGGTGCTGTGGAATCGGTGAGGGTAACCAGCAGTGGTCTTGTGATAATTGTTTGTGTTTCTGCTGGTCAGAGGGAGCAGGCGCTCAGTGTTAAATGAATGGAGACGAGATGTGAATTGTTTTGCTCTCAAGAAAAGGGCACCATTAAAAGGAGTGATTACTGGGGTAGCGGTAAATGTGAAAGTTGACCAACTGAAGGGGAAGATTCCCAGGGTTTGTGATGCTCGTCGTTTGCTACGAAGTAGACAGGGTGGCATCAGTGGTGAAACAGAAGATTCGTTGTCTGTTCTTTTGAGTTTTGATGTTGAGTATTTCCCCGACAAAGTGAATATTGGGATATATAAGTTATCCCGTACAAGCTTTTGTGCTGAATATATTACCTTGTTACAAGTGTCAAGCTTATGGGCATGTGGTAGCAGTGCGTAGGAGGGAGGTTCCTAGGTGTGAGAAGTGTGCAGAAGGGCATGAGACAAAGGAATGTGTAGCCTTGGGGAAAGAAGCAGTACGTGTTAATTGTAGGGGTGCCCATGGGGCTGGGGATCAGAAATGTCCCATGTGAGAGAGGCAGGTTGAGGTTTCCAGGGTTAGAGTAGTGCAGAAGTTGTCATATGCTGAGGCAGTGAAGAAAGTAGAGGAAGATGGGTGAGGGGGGCAGGATCCAGAGAGGAGTGGTGTGAGTAGTAAACTCAGCAAAAAAAGAAATGTCCTCTCACTGTTATCTGCGTTCATTTTCAGCAAACTTAACATGTGTAAATATTTGTATGAACAACAACTGAGACAAACTGAACAAGTTCCACAGACATGTGACTAACAGAAATTGAATAATGTGTCCCTGAACAATGGGGGATCAAAATCAAAAGTAACAGTCAGTATCTGGTGTGGCCACCAGCTGCATTAAGTACCGCAGTGCATCTCTTCATTTACTGCATCAGATTTGCTGGTTCTTGCTGTGAGATGTTACCCTCTTCCACCAAGGCACCTGCAAATTCCCAGACATTTCTGGGGGAAATGGCCCTAGACCTAGCCTTCACCCTCGGATCCAACAGGTCCCAGACGTGCACAATGGGATTGAGATCTGGGCTCTTCGCTGGCCATGGCGGAACACTGACATTCCTGTCTTACAGAATGAGCAGCATGGCTGGTGGCATTGTCATGCTGGAGGGTCATGTCAGGATGAGCCTGCAGGAAGGGTACCACATGAGGGAGGAGAAACACAGCATTGAGATTGCCTGCAATGACAACAAGCTCAGTCCGATGATGCTGTGACACACCGCCCCAGACCATGACGGACCCTCCACCTCCAAATCGATCCCACTCCAGAGTACAGGCCTAGGTGTAAAGTTCATTCCTTCAACGATAAACGCGAATCTGACCATCACCCCTGGTGAGACAAAACCGCGACTTGTCAGTGAAGAGCGCTTTTTGCCAATCCTGTCTGGTCCAGTGACGGTGGGTTTGTGCCCATAGGCGACATTGTTGCCGGTGATGTCTGGTGAGGACCTGCCTTACATCAGGCCTACAAGCCCTCAGTCCAGCCTCTCACAGCCTATTGCGGACAGTCTGAGCACTGATGGAGGGATTGTGCGTTCCTGGTGTAACTCAGGCAGTTGTTGTTGCCATCCTGTACCTGTCCCACAGGTGTGATGTTTGGATGTAACGATCCTGTGCTGGTGTTGTTACACGTCGTCTGCCACTGCGAGGACGACCAACTGTTCCTCCTGTCTTCCTGTAGCTCTGTCTTAGGTGTCTCACAGTACGGACATTGCAATTTATTGCCCTGGCCACATATGCAGTCCTCATGCCTCCTTGCAGCATGCCTAAGGCACGTTCACGCAGATGAGCAGGGACCCTGCGCATCTTTCTTTGGGTGTTTTTCAGAGTCAGTAGAAAGGCCTCTTTAGTGTCCTAAGTTTTCATAACTGTGACGTTAATTGCCTACTGTCTGTAAGCTGTTAGTGTCTTAACGACCGTTCCACAGGTGCATGTTCATTAATTGTTTATGGTTCATTGAACAATCATGGGAAACAGTGTTTAAACCCTTTACAATGAAGCTTTATGAAGTTATTTGGATTTTTATGAATTATCTTTAAAAGACAGGGTCCTGAAAAAGGGACATTCCTTTTTTTGATGAGTTTAGATCTGTACCAGTACATAGGGATAGGCCAACAAGTGATACAGTGACTTGCGAAAGTATTTGGCCCCCTTGAACTTTGCGACCTTTTGCCACATTTCAGGCTTCAAACATAAAGATATAAAACTGTATTTTTTTGTGAAGAATCAACAACAAGTGGGACACAATCATGAAGTGGAACGACATTTATTGGATATTTCAAACTTTTTTAACAAATCAAAAACTGAAAAATTTGGCGTGCAAAATTATTCAGCCCCTTTGCTTTCAGTGCAGCAAACTCTCTCCAGAAGTTCAGTGAGGATTTCTGAATGATCCAATGTTGACCTAAATGACTAATGATGATAAATACAATCCACCTGTGTGTAATCAAGTCTCCGTATAAATGCACCTGCACTGTGATAGTCTCAGAGGTCCGTTAAAAGCGCAGAGAGCATCATGAAGAACAAGGAACACACCAGGCAGGTCCGAGATACTGTTGTGAAGAAGTTTAAAGCCGGATTTGGATACAAAAAGATTTCCCAAGCTTTAAACATCCCAAGGAGCACTGTGCAAGCGATAATATTGAAATGGAAGGAGTATCAGACCACTGCAAATCTACCAAGACCTGGCCGTCCCTCTAAACTTTCAGCTCATACAAGGAGAAGACTGATCAGAGATGCAGCCAAGAGGCCCATGATCACTCTGGATGAACTGCAGAGATCTACAGCTGAGGTGGGAGACTCTGTCCATAGGACAACAATCAGTCGTATATTGCACAAATCTGGCCTTTATGGAAGAGTGGCAAGAAGAAAGCCATTTCTTAAAGATATCCATAAAAAGTGTCGTTTAAAGTTTGCCACAAGCCACCTGGGAGACACACCAAACATGTGGAAGAAGGTGCTCTGGTCAGATGAAACCAAAATTGAACTTTTTGGCAACAATGCAAAACGTTATGTTTGGCGTAAAAGCAACACAGCTCATCACCCTGAACACACCATCCCCACTGTCAAACATGGTGGTGGCAGCATCATGGTTTGGGCCTGCTTTTCTTCAGCAGGGACAGGGAAGATGGTTAAAATTGATGGGAAGATGGATGGAGCCAAATACAGGACCATTCTGGAAGAGAACCTGATGGAGTCTGCAAAAGACCTGAGACTGGGACGGAGATTTGTCTTCCAACAAGACAATGATCCAAAACATAAAGCAAAATCTACAATGGAATGGTTCAAAAATAAACATATCCAGGTGTTAGAATGGCCAAGTCAAAGTCCAGACCTGAATCCAATCGAGAATCTGTGGAAAGAACTGAAAACTGCTGTTCACAAATGCTCTCCATCCAACCTCACTGAGCTCGAGCTGTTTTGCAAGGAGGAATGGGAAAAAATTTCAGTCCCTCGATGTGCAAAACTGATAGAGACATACCCCAAGCGACTTACAGCTGTAATCGCAGCAAAAGGTGGCGCTACAAAGTATTAACTTAAAGGGGCTGAATAATTTTGCACGCCCAATCTTTCAGTTTTTGATTTGTTAAAAAAGTTTGAAATATCCAATAAATGTCGTTCCACTTCATGATTGTGTCCCACTTGTTGTTGATTCTTCACAAAAAAATACAGTTTTATATCTTTATGTTTGAAGCCTGAAATGTGGCAAAAGGTCGCAAAGTTCAAGGGGGCCGAATACTTTCACAAGGCACTGTATATGCATCAGTAAGATTGGATTTTTAGCATTTATAGCAATGGTTATCAGCTGTACTGTAGGGATGGAAGGTAGGTTGCAGAAAATTGAGGTTGTGGTGGCAGCTGCAGAGAGGTATTTGGGTGTGCAAGACTTGATGTCAGAAGAGTTACAGGGTGAATTGAGTGGTGGTTTACATTCCTTTCAGGCTGTTGGCCTGAGGTAGGACTAGATGGATTTAATAGTGGAGTAGCGTGATGAGTTTTTAGTAAGTGTAGGGTATTTTTTTAATTTTTTTATTTAAGCAAAGTATAAAGGAGTTTTACTTCAGCCTAGTAGATGGAGGTAATGCAACATTTATTGGATGCCAACCGCCGTTAAACCTCATCGAAGAAATACTTTTGTACTAGCTGAAAATTGTGGTAGCCTTGGGGATAGTGTTGTGGCTTGGTTCCTTGATCTTATCTATAGGCTATTCATCAAAGTAGCCTATTTTGCATTGATAACCAAATATAATCTTAGTGACTGTTCAAACAGTAAACCAAACAACAACAATATACGCAAAAAGGTATTTTGTTTAAACGTAATAACTGTGGATTCCAAGCTATTGTGAAATGGCAGAACCTGCTTCAGCCAGCTAGCCATGTGCATTTGTCTCCGTGACCAAAATATGATGTTTTTCTATTTTTAGCTGATATGAGAATGAATACACAAGCAGCATATCAAACTGGGATCATGTTTTAGGTTAGCCTTACCACTCAAATTAGCCCCATGCCTCGGATACACGTGACCACCCTTCTGAAGCGTCTGTACCTGTCTGAAGAAGCCTGCGCAAGGGGCAACATGTCAGGCTTTTAGCCGTGGATTTCACAGATCGCCATCTGCGACACTTCCAGTGATGTCAAGAGAAGAAGCACCTTGAATGTCTGACTCAAAGACGCCACAAGAATTTCCATACTTCTAAATCAGACTACAGCTTAGGAAGGTCATAAATAATTCAGTAGAAGAAAACAATTTTTGTTGTATGATGGAAAAGTAGTGAATTCAGAGTGAAAATGGACCCGTCCACACAAAAAAACTACTGCACAATTTAGACCCCTTTGGGTCTGTAACTTTTATAGACCAAATTGTTTGTTGGTGTTTAACCAGGTTTTTGAGAACACATGACAGTGTGTGTATTTTGAGGTTTTATGAAGCATTAGAAAATCAACTTCTGTCAGGATGGAGGATCTTGGAAAGACAAATTGCCATCTTTACGAACCATAAATTGGTTTATGACCGTAGCCTTTTGTTAATCATCAACAATAACCTAGTAAAACATGTCATGGAAATACAATGGAACCATGTGTGTGAGTGAGTGAGGGGGAAAGAGAGAAAAAAAAGTCTGGGGTGAGGGGAGAATATTTTAGTATGTGTTTTATGTTTTGTGTAAGAAGCTTAGGTAGACTACAGGGGAAATACATTGCAAACAGATTGGTCCCCATCAGTCAACATGTAACCCCCAGATTGGACAGAGGTCTTTACACATTTATAATAAACATGGACATTTGGTACACTTATTACAGGAAAATGATATCATGACTGTATTGGGTGACCAGAAAATTCAACTCCATGACTGAATTGATGAATCAATGGATTTAATAGTGATGACATCTTATCTTGTTTTAGCTTAATGGAGTTCAGGAATATTAGCTCAATTCCCAGATAATGCAGGGTGGGGTGGTGGATTGCCCTTAAATGCTTCTATAAACATTATGTAACATGTAGAATGGATTATTTGTTTCAAATTCCCTGTAATATCTATTGGTTTTATGACTGGGAACATCATATCATCATGTAAACACAATCTGTGATTTGATCTGTGAAAAAGCTAGAGAATGAATGTCTCAATGTGTTGAAAAGCATCGACTGGCTCTTTACCTTTTACATTTCACATCAAGTCACCATTTGTTTCTATCAAACATACAGTTGCAGACAGATATTGCACCCTTGAACTTCTGAAATAATTCCCTAGTTCTTCAAAAATAAGTTAAAATTTAAATAACTCATTGGTCTCCACACTTGGTATTGGATTGTCAACATTACAGAACCAATTTTGTTCATGAAAAATTACATTTATAATGTTAATTAAAAACATTAAATCAAATGGCATGGCCCAAATTATTGGCACCCAGTAGCTTCAGCTGCAAACTACTCCAATTCATCAATGTTTGAATGGTGCCTTCCACCAACTGCTGTTATCAGGTCTCGACAGGTTTTTGACGGGATTCAGATCTGGACTCATCGCTGTTCACTCCAAAATAGTCCAGTGTTTATTCTTAAAACATTCCAACATTCCTGCCTTGTTGCCTCTTTCCCTCTCTCCTCTGAGGTGTGTGTGTGTGTGTGTGTGTGTGTGTGTGTGTGTGTGTGTGTGTGTGTGTGTGTGTGTGTGTGTGTGTGTGTGTGTGTGTGTGTGTGTGTGTGTGTGTGTGTGTGTGTGTGTGTGTGTGTGTGTGTGTGTGTGGTACAGCTGAGAGGTGTGTATGTGGGCGGAGAGCCCTTAGTGTGCAGTGACCCGCTGCTCCCGAGGGCCATCGCTTGCTGCCTGGCAACACGCCGTCACCATGGCGACAAAACCAACCAAAGCGGCCACCCGCACACCTGCTCAATCTCTAGCTAACATGGGGATGTGTGTGTGAGTGAGTGACATGCATATAGACAAATCAGGCAGACAGAGGAAAAGAGAGCAACAGTAATGGGGGCTTAAAAATTACAGGGCTCAACGTAATTTTCGATAGTACTACTAACTACCAGTGGAAGCTGGTGGGAAGAGCTATAGGAGGACTGGCTCATTGTAATGGCTGGAATGGGATAAATGTAACGGTATCAAACACAAACATATGGAAATCACATGAATTTATTCCATCCCAGCCCGTCCTATAGCTCCTTCCACCAGCTTCACTGCTAACGACATAGATGACATGACAGAATACTGTAATACAGTAGTTAAGATACTATAGGATGTAGACTGTAGGTATTGGGATAATACTCCAATCCCTTTTTTATCTGTCACATGTTTCGTAGACAACAGGTGTGGACTAACAGTGAAATGCTTACTTAGGGGCCCTTCCCAACAATGCAGAGAGAAAGAAAATAGAGCAGTAAAGAAAAGGAAAACACGTAATAATAGACGCATAATAAGTCATGATAACTTGGCTATGTACAAAGGGTACAAGTACCGAGTCGATGTGCAGGGTTCACGAGGTAATTGAGGTAGATACTGTATGTACATGTAACTAGGAATAAAGTGACAGATAACACACAGTAGCAGCAGCGTATGTGATGAGACAAAGTTAGTGCAAAAAGGGTCAATGCAGATAGTCTGGGTAGCTATTTGGTTAACGATTTAACTAACTATGGCTTGGGGGTAGAAACTGTTCAGGGTCCTGTTGGTTCCGGACTTCGGTACCATTTGCCGTGCGGTAGCAGGGAGAACAGTCTAGGACTTGAGTGGCTGGAGTCTTTGACAATGTTAAAGTTATGGAGTTAGAGCCTTTCTCTGACACCGCCTGGAATAGAGGTCCTGGATGGAGCTCGGTCCCAGTGATGTACTGGGCTCTATGCACTACTCTCTCTAGCGTCTTGTGGATGGATGCCAAGCAGTTGCCATACCAAGCGGTGATGCAGCCAGTCAAGATACTCTCAATGGTGCAACTTTTTGAGGATCTGAGGGCCCCCAATCTTTTCAGCCTCCTGAGGAGTGTTGTGTCCTCTTCACGACTGTGTTGGTGTGTGTGGACCATGATAGATCCTTAGTGATGTGGACTGTACTAACGCACTGACAACTCTGTTATTAAAGCCCTGCTGCACTTCTTTTTTTTACCAGCAAGGTAAATTGTCATTTTACTGTATTTGGACTCAGCAGTCACAATTCATTTTTTAAGCCATTACCATTGAACATGCTGTAAATATTTCAGATTATACCTTTACAGATCAACACATTGCAATTTCCCAACCAACAGATAAACATTGACTCTTGATTTTGAAAGAGAGAACAATTCGACTCTAAATATGTGTAGTGCAACTTAGGAGACAGCAAGGGGAAGCAGAATCCTATACGTTTCAACTCCCAGCATCAGTAAAGCATGGGGATATGAAGTACACAAAAAACACCACATGATGGCAGCATCGTCTTTAGAATGGCGATTAGCTCTATTCTGTCGCCACTTTCCACGGGTAAAAATGGCATACAATCGGGGCGTTTCACAATTGTTCCTTCATCAAATAGTCATTAGTGCAAGAAAATTAGAAGTGACAGTTGTAGTGGCCTACCAGTTGTGTAACAGTCACAGAGGAATTGACCTAATATTTTACCAAATGTAATACACTTCATTTAGCCGATTTGAGATTCATTAAATGCATATTGTAGTTTTTAAAGCGTACCTTTATAAATAATGACTGTATGAACCCCACTGTGTCATTTAGTTTTCATGATGAATGATATGACAGGGGTGCAACAACTGACAATGTTAAAAATCGTTTGTGTGTAGGGGGACCCTTTACGCAAAACCAACAGGTGCATTATTACTTTTTTAAAAACGTGTTATAAGCATGTATAATCCTTTATAATGCCTTACAAAATCCTTGATAGAAAAACTATTTGAAGCTATATTCCTGGGTCATTCTTGAATTGAGGTGACATTTGGCATGGCACTTTAAAAAAAAAATATTTTCAATGTTTTATTTATTTAAATGTATTTGGGTACATCTTCCCATTCTAAATAAACTAATATGGTAGCTTAACATTTAACATTTAACATTAATTTATCATTAACGTTAGAATGATATTAAAAGACTGATTAATGCTTATGAAGGCGCCACTTTTAAAGTCACTGAGCTCTTCTGTAAGGCTATTCTACAGACAATGTTTGTCTATGGAGATTGCATGGCTGTGCGCTCGATTTTATACACCAGCAAATGGTGTGGCAAAGCTGTCAAAAAGACAAAGGGTGGCTTCTTTGAATAATCTCAAATATAAAATATTTTTTGATTTGTTCACCACATTTTGGTTAGTACATGATTCCATATGTGTTATTTCATAGTTTTGATGTCCTCACTATTAGTCTACAATGTAGAAAATAATGAAAAACCCTGGAATGGGTAGGTGTGTCCAAACTTTTGACTGGTACTGTATGTGTGACAGAGTAGGCTACAATGAGTGGAATGTTTTCTAAAAAGACTGGTACCCAGTCTAGGTCTCCTGGGGAGAATATAGGCTATAGGCCTAGTCCGTTTCTGCGTTTTCAAATGGAATGAAGGGAATTTCGTAATTTTCACCATAAATCAATTCTCAAGTGGGCGGACGGTCAAAAGGCTACCGTAGATATTTACATTCCTATAACAGCCCTTTGGTTCCTATCAATTACATTTGTATTTTGGCGGGGGATTTCACAAGTCAAATGCATTGAACTAACATCAAACAGATCGAATTAAAGAAGCGTCCGGAGAAACTTGGGACAGGGACAGAAAGTTAAACAATTGGTAATGTCAGGCTTACAGTGATACAAAGGCTTATAAGGATTTCAACATGGGTAAGTTATGTGTGTTTTGAAACATTGACAGAAAAAAGTTAGTAGTCTATTAGCCTGGATACAAATAGGTAACTTATGAGATTGTAAAATACCATTGACACAATTTTTTTTTACTTGAAACGGAATTAATTATAAATGGACTATATTGAATAAACCAGCGTTAACTTATTGGGTTATTGTGTAGCCTAGCTATATTCTATGTTACGGACTCTTTAAAATCTGTAGTTGTAACACTTTTTTCCATCGCGTAATATCACGGGCTTGGAAACACCATGCAAGGCACTGTGCAACCTAATTGAAATAAATGTGCTCATAAACATGCAAACATGCTGATTCTTTTCAATTAAGCAAACATAATGAATGCTTTATTAATGCTATTGTTATGATTTCAATGTAATATATTCAAATTGCCATAAAGTAAAATAAAAAATCATTTATTAGGCAATTTCATAATAATAATTAGGCATTCGAAATCTATAGTTATCATTAAAAATGTATAACCATTCAAGTTAGCGGATTCAAATCATAATGCCGACAACGGGCCCCTGTTTACACCTCTCAATCATGTCTCTTAGTGAGCGACGGCAATTCAAATCTCCTAGTACGGGACGCCATTTGGGCAGGAGAACAAAGCAACAGATTCTCAAATTTGTCCGAACGCTAGTTGAACGTGGCAAAGGTTGGGAACCTTTAACCTCAGTCAGGAGTGCTTTGTCCTTGCGCTCTAGTCTGAGTTTATTAGCTCGACCTTCCATCCACACCGTTCTTCCCCTGTTCAAACGGTTCTAATAAAGAAGGCCTCATGCTGGCAACTCAATCAGATGCCTTCAGACCGGTTTCTTTGACCTATATAGCCTGCCCTATACCCTGTAATTCAGCCTTCCTATACTGCTATTCTTTAAAATGCTATGGGGATCTTGCCTTAATGCTGAACAGGAATTTCTTTCGTGTCCTTATTATCTGGATGGATAATTGTCTATGACATAATGGATAGAACAGAGCTACTCTGCAGGTGTGTGTGTGAGAGAGAGAAAGTTCCCCCAAAATACCCTTCTTAGACAGTTTGTTGAGAGAGAGAGAGAGAGAGAGAGAGAGAGAGAGAGCAGTCCTAGTTATTCGGTCAAGCTAGGATGCCCCCTAAATATTAACATTAGTTTTTATTTAACCTTTTATTTAACTAGGCAAGTCAGTTATGAACAAATTCTTATTTACAATGATGGCCTACCCAGGCCAAACCTGGACGACACTAGGCCAATTGTGCACCGCTCTATGGGAACCAGGGATTGTAGTGACGCCTCTTGCACTGAGATGCAGTGCCTTAGACCACGCCACCACTCAAGAGCAAGTGATAGTTGAGTCTCAATCAATGGAGAATTGTCCAGGTGTATACAATATCAATAGCTTCATTCCTTCCCATCACTATCTTGTGGAATTTGTCAAGAATAAGATGATGATGACATCATCAAAACATGTAAAAAGGTTTTCTATCATGCTCGCTATGCCTCAGCAAATAGAAACTTCAGTTTGTTACATAAGCATTAATCAATCTTATACTATCATTCTAACCCATTTCTTTTTTGGAGTTTACCTTGTAATTAAATGGCTGTATGCACACCACTGTGTCATTTAGTTTTCATTATGAATGATATGACAGGGGTGCAACAACTCACAATTGTAAAACTAACTCAAAACCAACAGGTGCATTATTACTTTAAAAAAAAACTTGTTATAAGCATGTATAAATCCTTATAATGCCCTTACAAAATCCTTGATAGAAAAACTGTTTGAAGCTATACACCTGGGTCATTCTTGAATTGAGCTGGCATTTCGGCATGGCACTTTTTTTTTGAAAAAACTACATTTTTATAAATGTTTTATTTGTTTAAATGTGTCTGGGTACATCTTCCCATTCTAAAACACCTACTATGGTAGCTTTAATACATTTAAATGTATATTTTTACCATTATGATGACATTGTGCCACCAGTAGGAGTACTAACACCAATGATGATAACACCAATGATACGATTTAGGTAAATTAGGAGTTTCTAAAACGGAGGCCACATACTCTCAAATCTAAGGTCATTAACCTGTTAGAAATCATTTACTGAAGTGATATGATTAATAGTTTTGCTCACAATGTATTTTCCCTTCATTTAATTTGAATAACATCATGTGACACTTTGGATTTAGACAAACCAAATTATCAACAGAATCCTCAAATGTATGACATACTAAAAGGGTGTTATTATCCAATACATGTAATATAGACCCTTCCCCGATAACAGTTTCCCACTGGACGGAATGCCCCAGGTCCTTGTATATATTCATAATGAGGGATTTTCAAGGCGGTAACACCAATGACTTAAAACTGAGGGACACGTATTATATATACATATATATAAAACAAAGAATATACTTTTTTTTTTAACAGCCTTCTTTGTTTTATAATTGATCTATACAATGTATTAAATAATTTAGTTTACTTTCTAGCATTCAAAATAATAAATATCTCTAAATCCCCGAAACACTACAACTCTACTGGGTAACTACTGGGAAAAAACCTATTTGTTCACCCTAAGTAGGCTACTTTAAACAATGCATAAACATAAAATGTTGCAGTATAAATAACTTGCATTATGTTTAATCGTTGATAAACAGTTCAATATAAAAAAGAATGCATGTACAGTGCGTAACTATTTGTCATTTTAAAGTGTTTTTCATGGTTGCAAAGGCGAGGGACACAAATGCTTCTGCAATTCAAGAACGACCCACTTGTAAACTAAAGCCCCCAGAATGAACCATAGATTTAAGCACTACTTTTAGTCAAGACAGCTAACCATTATAGTGCAACAAACACACTATTCAATTCCAAAGGGGTTGGGTTAAATGTGGAAGACACATTTCGGTTGAAGGCATTCAGTTGTACAACTGACTAGGTATCCTCCTTTCCTTTCCAATGTGTGGTGTTGGCAGATCCACACCTAGGAACTGTCCCTTCAGCACCATACATCACTGGACAGCAGATCCACACCTAGGAACTGTCCCTTCAGCACCATACATCACTGGACAGCAGATCCACACCTAGGAGCTGTCCCTTCAGCACCATACATCACTGGAGAGCATATCCACACCTGGGAGCTGTACCTTCAGCACCATACATCACTGGACAGCAGATCCACACCTTGGAGCTGTACATTCAGCACCACACATCACTGGACAGCAGATCCACACCTAGGAGCTGTCCCTTCAGCACCACACATCACTGGACAGCAGATTCACACCCAGGAGCTGTCCCTTTAGCTCAACTAGGCAAGTAGCCTAGTGGTTAGAGCATTGGACTAGTTACCGAAAGGTTGCAAGATCAAATCCCCAAGCTGACAAGGTAAAAATCTGTTGTTCTGCCACTGAACAAGACAGTTAACCCACTGTTCCTAGGCTGTCATTGAAAATAAGAATATGTTCTTAACTGACTTGCCTAGTTAAATAAAGGTAAAATATATTTTTATTTTAAATGAAGAGGCAGCAGCAGCAGCAGGTCCACAGTATAGGCCCACATACAGTATCTCTTTCTTTCTTTCTTTCTATCTTTCTTTCACAAACACACACACACACACATACACACAGAGAGATCAGCATTGTCTAATTTTTTGATGTTATCATCAGTATAACATCAACTATTGGTCTGTTTCCTCTGAAATGTGTGTAAAAGACAAACCCACAGCCCAAACTATTTTTTTAAAGCCCTCTGCATGCTTAAGATATACAGCATATTTGGATATTGACTGATATCCATGCAGAAGGCTTCTCCAGTATCTGTGCGTTAGAGATGTCGACAGTGATTATGACGTGTTTCTTCTTTGATGAGTGTGACGAATCTCTTCTCTAACGCCCAGGAAGCTCCATTTCAAACTCACATTAGACAGCTCTGCAAGCATTATAATGTCAAAATACATTCATTAGTCACCAAATATGGAGTATCGCCAAGTAACTATCTTAATTTACTCACATTACAGCCGGTATGTACTTCCAAAAAAGTTCTAAATAAAGCTACTGAAAATACACACTTATTCGGTACCTCCAATGTGTTAAGGAACGTATTTTGACATTATAACGCTTGCAGATCTATCTAATGGGAGTTGGAATCTGAGCTTTCTGGGTGTTAGAGAAGACACACATCCTCATAGTCAACATATCTAAAGAAGAGATACTGGGGCAGCAGAAGGCTTAAGCATAATTGTAGAAAACGTTCCTGAAATGTCTTTCTCCTTCATTCTCCTTCATCATTCTCCTTCTCCTTCAAATCACAGCCCCTAAATTTGAATATTGGCATGACAGTTTTTTTTTGTGTGTGTGTTCTTTTCCTTTCTTTTTTTACCCTAACTATCTCAGACTAGAGACAGGAGTGGGGGAGCGTAAGAGGATGCCAGCAAGTTTAATTATTTTTAGAACAGGGAGCCACAAAATAACTGCATATAGATTATTTGTATATATAATATACACATACAGTACCAGTCAAAAGTTTGAACACACCTACTCATTCAAGGGTTTTTCTTTATTTTTAATATTGCCTAAATTGTAAAATAGTGAAGACATCAAAATGATGAAATAACAAGTATGGAATCATGTAGTAACCAAAAAGGTGTTAAACAAATCAAAATATGTTTTATATTTAAGATTCTTCAAAGTAGCCACCCTTTGCCTTGATTACAGCTTTGCACACTCTTGGCATTCTCCTAAAACTTTTTTGCTTACTACATGATTCCATATGTGTTATTTCATAGTTCTGATGTCTTCACTATTATTCTACAATGTAGAAAATAGTACTAATAAAGAAAACCCCATGAATGAATAGGTGTGTCCAAACTTCTGACTGGTACTGTGTATACCAGTCAAACTGGTATATATATATATAACTGAAGAGCTCAGTGACTTTCAACGTGGCACCGTTATAGGATGCCACCTTTCCAAGAAGTCGGTTCGTCAAATTTCTGCCCTGCTAGAGCTGCCCCGATGAACTGTAAGTGCTGTTATTGTGAAGTGGAAATGTCTAGGAGCAACAGCGGCTCAGCCGGGAAGTGGTAGGCCACACAAGGGAAGTGGTAGGCCACACAAGGGAAGTGGTAGACCACACAAGCTCACAGAACGGGACCACCGAGTGCTGAAGCACTTAGCGTGTAAAAATCGTTTGTCCTCAGTTGCAACACTCACTACCGACACTCACTACTTCAGCACAAAAACTGTTCATTGGGAGCTTTATGAAATTGCTTTCCATGGCCAAGCTGCCGCACACAAGCCTAAAATCACCATGTGCAATGCCTAGCATCTGCTTGAGTGGTGTAAAGCTCACTGTCATTGGACTCTGGAGCAGTCAAAATGCATTCTCTGGAGTGATGAATCACACTTCGCCATCTGGCAGTCAGACGGACGAATCTGGGTTTGGCAGATGCCGGGAGAGTGCCACCTGCTCGAATGCATAGTGTCAACTGTAAAGTTTGGTGGAGGAAGAATAATTGTCTGGGGCTGTTTTTCATGGTTCAGGCTAGGCTCCTTAGTTCCAGTGAAGGGAAATCTTAATGCTACAGCATACAATGACATTCTAGACGATTCTGTGCTTCCAACTTTTGGCAATGTGTGTATATATAGCATCCTGCCTGGCCCTTTTCCTTATGAGAGTGTTTTTTACCCTCAAAATTAAATTAGATTTATCGAAATTCTGTTGATGAACTGCGAACATGGGCAACAACAATGCAGTGGCGATTTTAGCATGTAAATCTTTGTGGGGCAAAAATAAAAATTGGGGATACATGTCAGCAAAGCCACTACACTACACAACACAACAAAAACAATACATTAATTGCACTTTAATGGTGCCCACAAATGGTGCCCACAAACTGTTAGGGCCTACATGAAGCTGTCCCAACAGCAGAGTCCCAGCAGCAGTCCCAACAACTTAACACTGCTACACCTGGCTATCAGTGGCTATCAGCGGAACCTTGTCTGGCAGCGAAACAGTTCATTCAGCCTCATTTACTGCCTTTAAAAAAAGCATAGCTGATATGTATTACTTGTTTAATCAAATGTGTTTTTTATTGACATTTGAGATCTACAAACTATGGCATAAAGGGACGACAGGCGGATAAAAGGCAATCAATAATTTTGTTTGAGACATTAATGAGTGAGCTGAGACAGACGTAGTCAATACAGATATTTGTTCAGCTCTTTTGAAATTCACAGCGACAGAATTCAGAACATGGGCCATTCTTACAGTGATCTCCCTGTACACTAAGTCAGAACCATAGAATAAATGAAGAGGGCATATAAGCAGACAATGAAACCTCTTACAATATTCGATGATTACATTTCTCTAAAACAGGTTATAGGCTACATGTGCACCACCAAATCAGAACAGTAGACAACATTTAAAAGGGAAAGACCCTAAGAATTTAGTGTATGAGGCACATGGGCTACTAACAGCTTACTACACAACATACAATCAGTATTATTTTCTTACCTACAGTATACATATCTCCCTGGCATATTGCATCATTTATGCAGCAGCATACAAGACCTTTTTGGACTCACCTTGTTGTGCTGTGCTCACTTGAACAGGAAGGTGGCGCGGTGGTTCTTCATGGGCAAATTTTGTCATCAAACTTTGTCATCAAAGTCTGCCATTCTCTGGATGTATGGCGCTTTCAAGACAACTGGTAACTCTGACAAAAACAAGGTTGAATCATGATGACGTCAGTGATTTTCAGGTCATAGCTCTAGAAAGAGGCCGAGTTTCCGACTTACAATTCCGAGTTGGATGACCGTTCAAAACGTATTTTCCCTGTCGGAGATCTTTTTCCCAGTGTTACCAGTTGTCTTGAACTCACTGAAGTAAGATTTCCCAGTTCCAAGTTAACCGTTGGCAGAAATCCTGTTGGATTGACAGCATGGCCAATGTTGAGTGTTTATAATTTTTAACTTGGAAAAGAGACCCTTAAACCCAGACTTGGACCACACATCCACTCCACTGAATAGCAGGCTAGTGATTTATTTGCAATGCTTGCAGTTAGCCACTGATTCCTTTCAAACCACTCATTGTTGAATTTGTGATTTCCAACTTGTTGTGTAATGTTTATGTCCAATGGCCAATTAGCACAGATAAATTATAGATAAAAATGTATCTTCACTATTTCTCTTCATATGACAAGGATTAAAAAGGATTTGCCAGTAGATTGTTGACTTGATTCATGATGATGACTGCTAGCTAAGATCAGTCCAATCAAAGCTACTGTTGATATAATGTGATTTGATGTCATTTCATCTATGGCCAATGACCTTGAGCCTTCTTGGATGGGCACTTCTAATGTAACTCTATGGCAGCACCCAAGGGGCTTGAATTTTCGAGCTCTATCCTTAGATTTGGTGGTGACATAGTGTCCCCATGAGTGACAGAACAATGAGCCGATCACTGCGAACTAGAGAACATTACCAACCCCTACACTCCATATTTTCCGCTGGCTGCCCCACCACCACAGAAAGCACTGAGCTAGGCTGAAACACCTGCATTTTGGAGGCGCCTTACTCAAGAAAGCAAAAAAGAGTCCATGTTTGTATGCGGCTATATTAATGCAATTTTTTTTTTTTTAACTAATCATTTACATTGTTTGCAAACTGATATGTGACACATATTAATGCCAAAATATCATGCAAAACAGGCAAACATTTCTGGCTCAAAACAGGTGGGGCTCGGCTCTGAATGACGGGTGGCCACTGCATTACGGGCTTTAAATGTTTTGAAAATCCATCTTAGAAATTGAACGAAATATTGTGGGAAATATTTAAAATCACTATATACGCCGAAAATATTATTAAAGATGCACAAATTAAACATCCAAACGCAACATAAGCGGTCTACACTCGCCCTCTGCTTCAAAATAATTAATGTCGCTCGTGCTTCTTATGATTCTATCCACGTTAGTTTTCTCAGTCGACTTTGTTAAAACTGTTCTCTATTTTATAGCGCATGCGTAGTAGTCTTTTGTTGTATACTTTTGCATGTATTTCTCACAGTGTACGGCTAAACGTACTGGTCTAGTCTGGTAGCGCGGATGATAAAAGAATAGTGTGACATTGCATGTGGTTTGCTGCTGTCTGCAAGGCTCTGAGATTGTGACATACGACCTGCCAAGTGTCTGCTTCTCACGCCGGTATCTTGGCAACGTGTGTCGCGCGCCTGCGTTTGTGTGTGTGTGTGTGTGACTGGAGGGAGGGGGGCGGGTCGGTTTGATAATGAACTTGAGTCATCTCATCACGATTCTGAAAGTCTCTTGTCAACTGCGATGGATCCGGGTTCCCATGCATTGCTGGGAGAAAAACGGGGCCATTGTGTATTATCCATAGCCCATTACCCGAACTTTTAAAAGGAGCCCCGTGGCCGAGAGCGGTTTAGGCAAAACATGAAACAGTGGCTGTATTTATAAGGTGGTTTCCAGGAAAACATCAAAAAAATTGAGAAGACAAGGACATCTTTTTTTTTTCATTTATTCAAATCAACAATAAGGGGTGAGCCAGTAGCTACAATGACTGTTTGGTGGATTCGCCCCTTATTGAACAAATAGGCTATTCAAAGGGGTTTCTTAGCCCCAACCCCATGTGTGATTATCATGATAATCATGCAGCCAGCCCAGACTGCCTCCCACAAACTCGCATTCTTGGAAGTCTGAACTTGGCTGACAGTTTAAACGCACTGTCCAACCCCTATGACCTAACGGACGCGCTCTAGTTTGCTATGCGTGAATGGTTTCTGGTGGACCATTATGAAATGTATTAATTCATACATAAAAATATATTTCCCTTTGTTATTCTCCATCAATAGTTGTATTTATTTATCTAAGCCTATATCTATATATATAGTTATAATTCACAACGTTCACATGAATATACCCCAGTTGAATGTAGTTCTAAGCTATTTTGGTTACTTTTGGTCCAATATAGACCTCAGTATGTAGTCCTATAAGCTATTACACGTTTGTTTGTTTGTGATGATTGATATGTATAGGCCAGGGACAAACGTGTGTATGTGTGTGTGTGTGTGAGAGCGAGAGAGAGAGAGAGAGAGAGAGAGAATGTGTGCGTGCGTGTGTATGTATGCGATGCGGGAGTGGGGAGGGGGTTGGAATGTTGCGACAGGTCCACATTGTCACTCCACGGATTTGTCTGGTTAATATCAGAGGGTGGGGACAACGATGTTACCGCATTGAGTCACAAAGGGGTGGGCCTTGGCAATGGTATATGATTTCTGACATACGAGATCCAGACCATAACCAGTTTGGAAACGGTCGTATTGTCAGGTTGGAAGGCTAGGAAAACGGACAGCCCCAACTCTGCCTTTCACAAGGGGGAGGACAGGGCTGTCTGTGTGGGAAATATTGCTACTACGATAGCTGTGAAGAAACAGTGGGACCCGGTTGATTTAAAACCAATGGATGGTCCCAGGCGACGTCACCATCAACCGTCGCCACGAAGCTCGAGAATCTGCTGACATTGTTCTGTAGGTGCTCATTTCGTTTACATCGCTCTGCTCATGCAGACAAGTCGGCAGTTGTGAGAGGTGCGTGACAACCCCACTAGATCCACCCTTTTCTTCTGAGGGTAAGAGTCGAACGTTATGGAATGAAATAACAACATACAGGCCTATTTGTGACCGATGTTGCCAGCGCAATGGCTTTATGCATATGGTAACTGTTTGTTCTTCATTCTGTGTATGAGTAATGCATTATAGGTTCGGTCCCTGGCAAGAGGGATAGTCGCAGTCAATAGGGAACTATGTAATTGAAAGGGACACAACGATTTGTGGATTAAATCGATAGTTAAATAACACTTGTACATTTCTAATATTCACAAAACAGATTGTCTCTTCTCTCATGGGAAGGTAGAATGTGACCAACACAATAAGTATCCCAACACATGTAAGCCTTTTGTAGCCTATTGTTATCATGGAGATGCAGAGAGTAGCCTATGAGAGCGAGTGCGCATGATTCATTAGGCTATGTTGAACGATGCTATTCAGGGTAAGTTTGCCTTGGGTACGGAGTTGGAAGGTCACGCTGGCTTTCCACTTGGACGTTTTGCTGGGGTGGTCTGCGAATGTATAGCCTACATAGGCTCACTTCATTTTGGGAGATGATGAGAAGTACTTATTTATACTCGCATGCTTTTCGTGTCTGATTTTTGCAGACTTATTTGAGGCTTTGTGGGAAAATCTATAAACGACCATTGCAGAACTCACAAAATAACGTGATACCACGAGTTCCTCTCACCAATGCCTTCTTATTGTGTGGTCTATGTAGTGTTTGCGCCATATGGTGATCTAATGGCAAAACGAAAACAGATATTATAGGCCTTAGGCTATACCATGATTACACATTCCATATGACTCCCCCATATGGCGGAATAAGCTATCACTGTATAGGCCTGGACTACCAGATATAGGCCTACATTCAAACTTGCCTTGTCTGCCTAGGTATCAATTAAATCGAAGCCAACTTCTTCAACACAATATAGGCTATAATGTAACTATTTTTCTGAATTCTTGTTTAATGTATAGGCCTATGTCTTCGCGTGTGGCTATGGAGAATTGAGCAAGGCTACCCAGGCAATCCAAAATAATATTTGTATATGTTTGCTATATACTTGTAACAGGTTAGTGCATAAAATGGTCAAGAGTAAAAAGCATGTAAAAAGCAAAGATGATTACATGAAACCAGCTGGGCACCGACACAACACATTGGCTCGAGCATGGGGATTATAGAGCAAAGCCCTTATGGGGCCTGTTACGTAAATCGTGTTGAACCTTTTTTGGGACGGAAAATAGTGATTTCAAACATCTAAAGTGCACTTTCTGTTTTCTGAAACAGACGACCTTGTTATATGAATGGTTTACTTCCTAAACAGAACGTCAGCATTTTCTCATGGCTATTAGTCCAATTTTTGCTTCGCTTTCACAACCGGCATGTAATTGGAAATAAATTGCGCATTTGTCAATTGAAATGTCTGCTTGTGAGCTGTGAAGTGGTGCTCGGGCGATTATTTTCTCGCGTCACCCCCCACTTCCTTGTGAAATGTATGATTACTAGGATTGTGGTATTTTGGGACTAACTCCCTTAAATCTGATTTGGAAAGAGGTTGATTAAAAACCTTTGGGATTGTGTATTGGGAGTAGGCCTAGTATTTTAACGTGACGTAGTTTTATGGCCTGAGCAAGACATAGGCCTAAAAATTCCTATGATGTCTTATGTTTTTGTGTTATTGTATTGCGCTCTGAAATTTTAATAAAATAAAACATGTAAATACAATTAAAAAGTCTATATAGTTTTGTCCTATATTGAAAGATGAAATGCATAACTGTTAATAATATCACCATGAACCATATGTCCGTTATTATTATTCGTTATTCGTTACCAGTTATTAGTTATTCTTACTATTAGGCTTGTTGTTGTTATTATTACTGTGTTATTCCGTTCTGCATAACGTTGTTTATGCTAAGCTGAAGATGATTTGATGTTGCCAATTTACATGTTGCTAACTAACATGGTAGCATTGTCGCCATGCCATGTATTATGCCGTTACAATCAAGATATAAGGGTAGTTGGTTATTGATGAGGTTACACAACGCATGGACGACAGAGTCATGACTGCTGCTATTGTTTTTAAGTGGCCTATTATGGTCACCAATGGGGGTGGGATAAGAAAAGTATATTCGTGATTAGAAGCACTTGCCTGCAGGCTGCTTTAGGTGTAAAATACTTGTTTTGTACTGGTTATTTGCGGGATTGTCATTGACCATGCTTTAGACTGTTTGAATTGAACCCGACACGTGAGTCAGGTATTTTCACACACACACGCATCCGCACACACACGAACACACGGACTTGGCTCACGCAGAAGCACGTGCGTCTTTCTGCAGTTGTGTTTATTCCGATGCCTTTCCGTTTCCAATGGACAGCGATAGTTATCAGCAGTCCTATAAAATATATTTTATGGCGTTATTTAATCGCTGCGTCTGAATTATGAGCTTGCTTATTGTTATGTTCCATTTTCGCCCACTAACGTCTTATTCCTTCCATTTCAGCACTTCGTCCCACGATATATGAGGGAGTACCATGTTGCACAGGTAAACAGATTTTTAAGGACCGTTGATATAGGGTAGGCCTAGACCATCATGCCATAAAAAGCGATTTGAACAACCAGTCAATTTCTCCCATGCTAGCCTACAATGAATTTGAATGAATCCTTAATGTGTACACCTTGGCCTCTTAAAATCACTGGAATAAGCTATAAAGACAGAGGATATAACAAATGCACCTCAGAGAATGTATAATTCGTTTGATTGGCCTACCTGTGTAGCAGCCATCACATGACTCATGGGCAATAGGGTGTGTAACTAGCGAAATCACATCTGTTTATCTTTGGGGGCACTTCAAATGGGGCTGTGCGCATCATTAGAAATCTACATGTGACCATAGAACTGCATGCAACGTGTTCAGTGTGTGCTCTTCAGATACATTTTCATAGTGCAAACTGAGACATGATTTGTATGTCTCTATCCTTGCCCCTTTCTCTCTCTCTTCCTGTCTCACAACACACACAGACACACACACACACACACAAATATATATATATATATATAGGCCTATACACACACACACACATATTATATATATATATATATATATGTTAGTGTGCGTATATATATATAATATGTGTGTGTGTATGTTTCACTCAACTTGTATATCAAGGTATCACCATAATAAAAACCTTTTAAACGTGTATTATTATAGGCCTATACGTTTAATATGTAGACCTACGAAAATCATAATTCAAACGGAAAAATAATTTAAAGTAAGATGTCAAGGGGGTTTTGGCTTCCACGTTGATATTTGTTCTCATAGTCGATCACACAAAATAAAGAAAACCATCCTCTTGAGCAGCAACACCAATCCACCCTTTCAATTGTATGGATCACAGTCGAAAAACTTTCTAGACATCTTGACCGATATTCAAATGTGTAAACTTTCAAAATGCTCTTGTATTTCTAAAACCGAAGGTGCTCTGACATTTTAAAAACAGGTTGAGTAATAGGCCTATATACTATTTCAAGAATCGCAGATGTTTGTATTGTTTAAATTGTCATAGGTTACAGAATTCGGTCGAAATAGTCAGCCTTCAATTAAATATTTTTTTTTTTGACTAAGGTGTGTGTTTAGAGTATAATAATCGTCTATCAGATATGTTATGCAATCCATACTAATTTGACCCGATTAACACGAATACTCAAGAATATGGACGAAATATTAATTGCGTTATTACAGAAAATAAATAAACCTATACCCCTATAAAAGTGCGTTTTTGTTGTGCGTCTTCCCTGTGAAATATGCCACTTCACCTGTTCTGCCAATGATGGTGCAGTGTTCATTTCTGTAAAGAAAATCCATTATATACAACCAATTTTAATATCGTAACAACAGGCTTCGAAATTAAGCTTTTCCGCAATCAATTTAATAGTGTAGGCATATGCAACATAAATACATTATTTTATTTGAAAATCATTTCTCAGGATTTATTTTAATATTAACGTTTGAATTCATTCACCAATTCCTCTTCATATTGGAATGATGTAACTAGATAGGGTCAAATATTCGATTGGATATTAATATAGATACATATATGGAAGCGTATGTCATTTAAATTAGGCACCGTTTCAGACAGAAATCCCTGCGTCTCAGATGCATTATAATACAACGAAACAAAAATGATGTAATTATTCAACACTTATTATTATTTAATTAAATACATATACTAATATAAATATGTGCAATTATGATCATTGAATTGGCTATAATATGCTAAATAATCATGAGAAGAATGAAAAATAATAATAACACATTTCTTTCTATAAGGACCTTTACTTTGCCTAACTTATTGTGAAGAAAATATGTTTCTAAGTTTATGGTCTCAAAATGCCTGTCTCAACACCCCTAATTATCTGAATAGTGCTTCCAATAACCCTCTATATTAAGGAATAATCTAAAGGTTATCTATGAAATGCATTTCCGTCTATGTGTTCTTAGCTTTTAGGTAGACTTTGTTTTACCAACCTCAGAATATATCATTAATCCTAAAGATTCAGATCAGGTAAGTGTGCTTAACAAATTATATTAGGCCTACAAGACACCATGCCCCCAAAAACAATGACATTAGAAACCCCGCAACAACCAAGAAATGATGACGCCTCTGCAAAGTCGGGTGGAATGATATTTAAACCAATCCCAGACATGAAACCGAGAAGGGATGTTCAAAATGAAAAAGTGACTAACATGAACACAGCATGTGACAACCCTAAGATATGTCATTATGTTAACATACATAGTTATATAGATAGTATATTCATCAAGAGCTTTTTCTATTTGTTTATTGTTTGGGGTAAATGTCTTCTGAGAATACAGTGGAAATGAATCCCTAATCAATACATCATTACATGAAAGGCTTCAAATTGCCGAGTGCGCGTGCGTTTGTGTGTTATACTGTGTGCTCCTCTGTTGGCTGCTGTCATCTTGATGAGATGTCCCACCTTGCTGCAGACACACTGATTGAAAGGCAACGAGTTCTCTCTGGCTTCCTCCCTCTCTCTGGAGCCATCCCTCTCTCTCTCTCTCTCACACATGCTCTCTCACTCTTATGCTCATGGAGCACTCACCATTTCTTTGGCTGAAGAAGAACATGAAGCAACAGCGATGTTCCTTGTTGAATCTGACGATGGCGAAGAGAGGAGCTCTGTACAGGGGTGTGTTCTCTGTTGATCGCCATTGGTTTGAACAACAAAGAGGCACATGCAGAAACACACCGACGCCATATTGTCCCGGCAGTTGGGAATAACAGCCTAACAAAGTGGCTGTAGGTTTCCATTGTAGTGATTAACAACGGGCCGTACTGATAGGCCTATGCCAGTGCCATGATATTTACTAAGGATTTGCTATATGATATCGGGTTTTGATTTTCTAAGGGAGTCATTGAACAAGCACACCTCGCGTTCTGACAGCCGATTGGATGTCAGGTTGGAAGTCAAGTGAAGTTTATTTAGGACCAGTAACTAGGAGTCTTATAATGTTCAATTGATCTCATCTTCTAAAATGAGCTGTATTGATTGTGTTATAATACAGGCCTACTATAGTAGATACTTCCAGGCCACATAACAAGAGTAAACTTGTTGTCCCCTTTGACAATAGTTGATTGAAATAGAATTCCCACACTTGGTAATGTGATTAGTCTCACTATTAACGACATGATTAGTCAATTAATAGACAAGTAATAGGAAGAAAAGCCTGTCCTGCATGTATTGAGGCAGACTGGTCATCTGTAGACTACTGATTGTAAGGTTGTGAGGCACTGTGTTTGCTAACATTGTTTAAGATGATAGAATTCTGTGATATTTGTTTTTTCTTTGCTATTGCAAGCTTTTCTCTTTCCGTTACAAAACCTACTGTGAGTTTGTCCACTCACTCTTCACATTCAATACTTTGCCATAATAAGAGTGCATCATTTGTTTGTACTTCGTCTACAGGTGTGTGTGTGTGTATCCCAGCCTAGCTGCTACTCCTCTTCGCTGAGTGGGCCCAGGATGGGCTCGAGGGGTTGGCTGTTATCTTTGGTTATCTAGCTGTATGAGTGGTGTACATTCTTCATAAAGCTAGATAACCGAAAGTAACAAGAATCCCATTACGCTCCCGCGAGGCCGGTCTCTTGCGCCAACCAAAAGAAACAAAATGGCCGACGGTCGCGAGGAAGTCATTCTGGCGTTTGTGCCCAGCCGACCAATCAGAAGCCTTAAAGGTACAGTATAATGTCAGACTCAATTGTCACTAAGGTAGGCTCACGTGAGCATGTTTAGTACGTTTTGGAGTTATACGTGTATCAGAGTTAAGAGCGTACCGTAAACTCACTCCACAGCAGGCTTGAAATGTCGCTGACGGAGCCATCCAAGAGGGATGTTTTGTACTGCTTAATTGGTTCGCATGTTGTCAAAGAGGGCGGTCGCGGTTGTTGCGAAGCAGAGGATCACTGGTTCAAGCCCAGTATGGGGCAGTCGGACAGTGGAGGAAGCTACTGTAAGCTGTTGTAGCAACAGACTCACCCCCTTTAAAAAATTTTTTTTTTTTATTGTTGTTGAACAACATATGGCCCAAATAAGGGGACTGTGCATAGGATACATGTTCTGTTTTCTACATGGTGTGTTTAGGTGGATAGCTTTCACAACTCGTTTTGGGATGATTGTTTTAGGCTCATTGATATCCTTTGTCAGTGTGTATTCTTGTGGATTTAAGTTAATGAGGCTTCGAATTGGCAGAAGAGGCAAGCCATTATGGTTTGATATACAGCATGAAGCATAGTTAAGCAGTTCATGGCGCACCTTTATGAAAGGTGTAGCTGTACGAGTAACGGTGATAATTCGATTAGTATTGTCAGCACTGACAAATAAAGCAAGCTGTTTCTCTACTGCGGTGATAGAGTAAAAGAGACATCACTCCTGCACAAAGACCTCCCTCAGACTTTTCTCCTCCATCTACAAGCAAAAGAGGGTCCAAATGTCTCACCATTCACTGGCCAAGCTAGCCAGTAGGCTAGTGATTCAAGTAAAAAAAAAATACAAGCATTTTTGCCACACACCAATGACTCCTCTCAACCAAGCACAGTGCACGCGCGCAGACACACACACACACACACACACACACACACACACACACACACACACACACACACTCCTGCAGCACAATCATTTAGCCAGAGCTTGGCCTCCTGACAGACATTTCTTTCTTCTCTCTCTGATTCTGGCTCTCACTCTTTCTCCCTCGCTACTCTTTCTGCCTCCCCCTCTCTCTTTCTGCCTCCCCCTCTTTCTTTCTTTCTTTCTGCCTCCTCCTCTCTGTCTCTGTCTCCCCCTCTCTGTCTCTGTATGCCACCCTCACCGCTTAAAGAATTAGGAAGCAAGAAGTGGATCCAGTAGAACGGGTAGACATATACAGTACATGTATAGCTGGAGTTCTGCGAACATACGGACATACTTCCATGCAAACACACACCCCATTCTGTGGTATTCACACAGAAAGCATACCGTACACATATAATCCAAGCATCTTCATATCGACCTGCGTCACTAATGTCAGAGTCTCCAGAACGGCTGCTCATTTTGCATACTGTACTTTTCAAGCTCGGGCCGAGGGCCCTTAGATGGCAGGTACCACCTCAAGTGGCAATTAGTGGCGCCATTCAGGTACCCATGCATCACCCCCCTCTCTAAAAAACATACTCTACCCTGCTCCTCTTTCCCTGTTTCTCACCTACCACACTCTTGTTCACAAAGAGGCGTCCATCTTACATGCTTTGACTAAAAATCAAGACCTTATCTCACGGTTTTGCTCTAAGGAGAGGCAGTGAGGCAGCGTTTCTCCTCCAGCCCTGTGTGTTTTCCTCCTGTACAAAGTGTACAGTGTTTGCTGATTTATTTGCCCTTCACTTGGGGGGAAAATGTGTCCATCTATTTGTTCGGTGATTCTTTTGTTAGTTTTATTAGCTGATTAGTCGATTTAGGTTCATTCCGTTTCCACTGGTCTGATTACTTTGTGTGGTGTGGCTAGTTCCATCTAGTTGTTTCTCTGGGTGTTTGAAAGTGTTAGAATATTGTGTATTGTGTAAATGATCTGTAGAAAAAGTGACTGTCACCTGGACCTGTTAGTACACTCAGTCTTTGCAATACTGGTAGCCGTCTCGCATCTCTGTTCCCTTTTTGTATACATTGGTGCCAATTGAAGATTGAATTTGTTTGCCGATTGAGTTTCCCTATTCGTTAGACTTGATGTTTGGTGAGCTTTTTGAAATACTTGCCACTGTTCTGTACTGTAATCCCAACTGAACAGCTGTTGGTTAAAGATGGAGATTCTAACAAGGAAATAACAATCAGCCATAGCGATTGTTTGTTGATTCGACAAAAGATCTGCGCCAGTCTTTTTGCTCTAGTATGGGCCACCGTACTTTTTCCTTCCACACTGCCGCCTGCAGTGAAAGAGGATTTTTATCCCACGTTTCTGATTTCTTTCTCACTCTCTGTCTGTCATTCATTTCATTTTATTCTCCTCGTTTTTTCCCAGCCTGGATTCTCAGATGGTTGGTTCTGATTTGCATGTATTTGCATAATGAATGTAATTTGCATGCTCAGAGGCAGACCATACCATGAGCACGAGTATGTTGGCTGCTTGTGTGTGTGTGTGTGCGCGTGCGTGCGTGTGTGCGTAGATATTGCGTGTGTGGAATATAGTAAAAATAGTCAGGTCATCTTGTTGTTCATCCATAGTGTGTATATCAAATGTTTACATAGTTTTTTGTGCACATTTTGACATTTACATCTCCTCCAAATATTAATAGTTTAGTAATTCTTTAAGCATGCTCGATATGTGTCAGTGTATGGATGTTTGTGTGTATGAGTGCATGTGCGTGAACCTGAAGCAAGACATGCAGGCATGTCCCACTCATTGGCCAGTAGACCTGACAATCATCTCCCTTCCTCTATCCCTCCCATCCCCCTATCTTCCTGTCCTGGTAACCATTCTGTAATGCACTGACTAAATGAAAGAGATTCACTTCTCTATCCCAGCATCCTTCACTCCCTCCCTCCTCTCCCTCCCTCCCTAGTTTGCCCCCCTTCTCCTGCACAACGAGTCACAGCCCTGCTGCCACCATCTTAGATCAGGACAAGGACTGGCACAAAATGGCAGTAAGTAAAAATAACATGGGTAGTGTTATTTTAGTGTCCTATTCCTAACCCTGAGCCTTCCACCCATCGCGCTTTGGACCCCCCCCCCTCGCCTTCCCGCGCCATTGGCTGCCTCGAGACAGTGTTAATTACTGCCAGTGTGTTAATTGCATAGATCGCACCGAGGGACATGGGAGGAGGGGATGTGATCTGAGTTAATCACGAAGCCATTTGATTATTTTTTTTTAAATGTCTTTTAAGCTGGCATTCTGAGGGGCAGCTGTGGTCTTCTTCATTCTCATGCAGTGATCGTTGTGCCCTTCTTTGCGATGAGGCTGCAAATGGCGTCGTTCAGCCATTTTGTGAATTCGAAACCGCTTGCGAAGAGGAATTTATTTTACCTGACTTATTTCAGCGACATTAATTCAATCAATTGAGGGTGTTTTAATTAGGAGTGCATATTAATGACTTAACACGGTGGGTCTATTTGCATATGGGGCATGCAAGCGTTCTATATTCATGGAGCATGTAGATGAGGATGGTTAAATCATGTGCAAGATAACCAGCTACACACAACGATACACATCATTTTATCAACACAAACCACAGTGTATACATGCATAGACACTAGAGACAAACACACACACACAAATACACACACGGTCTACAATACCCTCACACAGAATATTAACTCAAAAATCTTGAGCACATGCCTTAATACACTCACACAATTTTACAAATATACATAAAACTATATTTTGTACACAGAGTTATTGGACATTTGATTCACTGACAGTTGATGCAAGGACAGTTCTTATTTCAACTGAACTTCAATCAATGTGCTATTGACAAAAAATAGCTTTGGGGAAAAGCAGAGTCACACCCCTTTTACTAGCAAGTACTTCATGTTGTCAGGTGACAGAATTGGTTTAATCCCGAGAAAAACGACTATATGAGTTTAGAGGAAACCGGTCGAAGAGGGATGCACCAACGGACATGCCAAGAAAATGAAGTCACACACACTGACAAGATGTTCTCCAACGTCTGGTAAGACAATTAACACTTCTAGTAGTGTTGATCACTCTGTCCAAGTTCATGGAAACTCAAGGGGCCAACTTGGGAGGAGAGAAGTGGAGCAGACAGAAAGAGAACTGAGGAGGAGGGAGCTCGGTAAGAGAGCAGGGTGAATGAGAGATGAGGGAGAGAGAGGGAAAGAGTGAAGGAAAGAGGAAGGATGGGGAGACCGATGAGGAGAGACAGTGAAGTCTCAATAGCGAGTGGCTTTCTTTGTGTTTCCGTGTGAGGTTTATTTTGGGAGACGGGGGTGGGGCGGTTCAGCCTTGCTCAGCGCAGCCAACAAGCAGAGCATTGTCCTCCGTTGGTGCGGCGGCACTTGTGGCATAACGCCATTATTTAGGCCAGTGGAGGGATAGGGGTCTGAAGACCAGCTTAACCAAAACGCCAATTAGACCCGGCTCGCCCTGATTAATGGAAGGGGAGGATTGGCAAACAATGCCGCCCATTGTCATGGTAACCCCCCCTCCTCCGGACCCCCACCACCACCTTTGTTTGCCATAGGAGTGCTTAGAAGCCTTAGATTAACATGGTGCTCTTGTGGAGCCAGTTCTTCACCCTCTCCTCGTCACATGAATCCCTAGTTTAGGAACTGGAGTTGAAGAACTGAAGTTGAGGAACAGAGTTTTCCCTTGCTGTCAAGTTGGCTTTCAAGTAGACTAGACACACATACATGCACACACACACACACACACACACACATACATACATGCACACACACACACACACACACACATACATACATACATGCACACACACACACGTCATATTATCCCTTCATAATGCAAAATATCAACATTCTGATTTGTTTGAAAGCAAACAAGATAGAATAAAAAAAATACAATTAAAGTTGGACTTGTAATAACAATGATATTTTTATTGTATTAATATGTTACAACATTAATGTGACATTATAAATCCTTTTTAAATATTTGGATGACGAAGTAAAGATAATTAGGTCGTCCCCACTGAAACAGTATTCCCTCAAATGTTTTGTAGGCGTTTCAGCTTAGTGTTAATCACAGACGGTCTAATACTGGGGTCCACATTTCCATACGTCCTACTTTATTGTTTATTTAAAGTGTATGCACTGAATAATTAGCTTGCCGCGTACTCCAATCAGGGGCATGCAAGTGTTGGTTGCCATGGCGACCTCATCAGGGCCCCCCGCCAGCCGCAAACAGGACATAGACAAATAAAGCGTGGGAAAACACTAAGGGGCTTAGACAATGACAGTGGTGTGGCGATGGAGACTGAGACTGTGTTGGGAATGGATGAGGATGGGAGGGAGGTGGAGGGGGGAAGTAACTGGGTGTGTGTCTGTTGGGATGGGATGGGATGGGGTGGGGCGGTGCAGCTTGTGTCTGGACTGTAGTTACTAGACATGTGCGCCTCAATGGGGGGGGGGGGGGGGGGGGGGTAAAGGCATATTGCAGACCTGTCTAGCTAGGCCTGGGTGTGTGAGGATGGGTGTCCAGCTGAGGACAAGTGTATTAAGACAAATATATCTCAACATAAATGGCAGCTGTACTATAAAGTATATGACATAAACGCTAGTAAAACCAAATGCATGCTTTTCAACCGTTCGCTGCCTGCACCTGCACGCCCGACTAGCATCACCACCCTGGATGGTTCCGACCTAGAATATGTGGACATCTATAAGTACCTAGGTGTCTGGCTAGACTATAAACTCTCCTTCCAGACTCATATCAAACAATCTCCAATCTAAAATCAAATCTAGAGTCGGCTTTCTATTCCGCAACAAAGCCTCCTTCACTCACGCCGCCAAACTTACCATAGTAAAACTGACTATCCTACCGATCCTCGACTTCGGCGATGTCTTCTACAAAATAGCTTCCAATAGTCTACTCAGCAAACTGGATGCAGTTTATCACAGTGCCATCCGTTTTGTTACTAAAGCACCTTATACCACCCACCACTGCGACCTGTATGCTCTAGTCGGCTGGCCCTCGCTACATATTCGTCGCCAGACCCACTGGCTCCAGGTCATCTACAAGTCCATGCTAGGTAAAGCTCCGCCTTATCTCAGTTCACTGGTCACGATGGCAACACCTACCCGTAGCACGCGCTCCAGCAGGTGTATCTCACTGATCATCCCTAAAGCCAACACCTCATTTGGCCGCCTTTCGTTCCAGTTCTCTGCTGCCTGTGACTGGAACGAATAGCAAAAATCGCTGAAGTTGGAGACTTTTATCTCCCTCACCAACTTCAAACATCTGCTATCTGAGCAGCTAACCGATCGCTGCAGCTGTACATAGTCTATCGGTAAATAGCCCACCCAATTTACCTACCTCATCCCCATACTGTTTATATTTATTTACTTTTCTGCTCTTTTGCACACCAGTATCTCTACCTGTACATGACCATCTGATCATTTATCACTCCAGTGTTAATCTGCAAAATTGTAATTATTCGCCTACCTCCTCATGCCTTTTGCACACAATGTATATAGACTCTTTTTTTCTCTCTTTTTTTCTACTGTGTTATTGACTTGTTTATTGTTTACTCCATGTGTAACTCTGTGTTGTCTGTTCACACTGCTATGCTTTATCTTGGCCAGGTCGCAGATGTAAATGAGAACTTGTTCTCAACTAGCCTACCTGGTTAAATAAAGGTGAAATAAAACAATAAAATAAAAAAGACACATGCATAGAGATATATACCACTTCAGAAAATCCTATATGTAATAATACCATAGGGCTTCGGATGAGTAATGTATTTTAGCTTTTTTTGCAATCTCCAAATCCTCTCGTCACATGACCCATTTCTAAGGTTGGTACTACTTTAGCCCTGCCCCCATTCCGATCCAATACCAATCCTCCCTTCTCTAGGCCCTTGACGAGTTGTCTTAGGAAACCTGAAAGGACTGGGTTCATGTAGGCCTACGTAAGTGATGTAATATGGACGGACGCTCCACCTAAGCTATACCAGATGGCTAGGTGGAGTTGGCACCATATTTGTTTTTATTAATTTCACCTTTATTTAGCCAGGTAGGCTAGTTGAGAACAAGTTCTCATTTACAACTGCGACCTGGCCAAGATAAAGCAAAGCAGTGCCACACAAATACAGAGTTACACATGGGATAACCAAACATAGTCAATAATACAATAAAAAAAGTCTATATACAATGTGCGCAAATGAGGTAGGATGAGGGAGGTAAGGCAATAAATAGGCCATGGTGGCGAAATAATTACAGTATAGCAATTAAACACTGAAGTGATAGATGTGCAGAAGATGAGTGTGCAAGTATGCATTGCAATCCTTGTAGTGTAGATCCACTCACACACAGGGGGTCCATGAAAGGGAGCAAATTCTTGACTCAAATTGAATCCCATTCTAACCAAAATCCCCCTCTGCTTCGCCCTACTACCGCAAGCTTGCCTGTTAGACCCATGAAAAGGAGCACTTTTTAACCTCTGCCCTTCTTCAATCCCCCTAGGTGACCCATCACATTGAAGTTATGTCACAGCCAGTCCACCACCTTCCAACGGCCACCCCACCTCACCAATAGTGATGTCCATTTCTGAACGTAGTGGTGCCCGCCTGACCTAAATGGAACCGGATTGGCTTCTCTTCCATGTTTTTTCTGCCCCAATATTTAAACCTGAAGCACTTTGTGGGCGTTGAACAATCTCCTTTTGGTTGGGGTGAACTTTAGGCACATGCCTGGACATGCCTGACAAACTGAACATGGGGTAATGTACTGATGGGTCATGGATACGAGTGGATACTCAACCACAGCTGCCTCTGTGGGCCTAATCCCCAGACCGTCTTTGGATACACCAATCAGAGGAGAAGTCGAAATGGACTACTGTGCACTAGTGTGTCTCTATCCTCCTACAACTAACTGACTGGATACATGGACAGAAATGGAGGGTGTGAGATGTGTGTGTTCTGTGTTGTGATGGTCCACTGTCTTCTCTGAGACGGCTCTACACACAGCTGTGTCTGTCACATCTGCAATACATTCGACACGGGTCAGCATGCTGATCTGTTCATGTGTGCTGTGCTTGTTTGTGTATGTGTGCTGGTTAGTCTAAGTACATACACTTTGAGTCACCCTCACTCAGCGCAAGTTCTGTTCTGGGATTGTAAGCAACACACACACACACACACATCACAAATCACATCACAAATCATAGTACATTTATTTTAACCTCCTTATGGTTAACGGACATAGGATTTATCATGTGCTTATGCTACCTGGCAAAAATAATATTTGACACTGGAGTAGGTTGTTTGGTTTAGTAGTAGAATCGCACTGCACCACTGATTTTATTATCAAGGGGAGGTTACAACTGGCAAATAAGTATATTTTATTGGACAGCCCACATAGTATTCAGATGATGTATGTATAGATAGAACACGTACAATGAATTAAAGTAGAAACATAGAAATGTGCTAATTGAGTGATTTAAACAATTGTAGTATAAAAATCAGAGTAGAACGATTACTTATGTGTTATATAGTTTACGTAATGGATATGAATACTAGTTTAGTTAGAATTATTTTCAAAGTGTGAAAACGTGTTTTATTTTGTGTATATTATTTCTATGCTTCTTTTGAAACCTATGCAAATGAATCCACAAAGTAAATATTTTATCATTTGCTAATGACGATCATTCAAATTCTCAGAGGGCTTAGATTTTTCCCCAGACAATCTGTTATAAACTGTAGGGGGATGTCAGAGATTAGAAATGAACCCTGGTCCAGACAGTAAAATATGTTGGGATTTTACAGCGTTTTTCTCAACTGATTTGGATTTGTATATATTTTTTAGAAGTGTATCAATATCAAAATATGAACATTGGAATGTTTTAATTTGCATGACCGTACGGGGACATCTATAGATCTTAAATGAATGGATTGACTAGTTGCATATACTGTTTTCCAAACAATTATTTGGGGATTTCATGTGAACATTTTTACTCTATGCAACTTTTATACTTGAACTTTTTTTTGTAATAAATAATATGACTATCATTCGGAGCAACTGCAATTCATATTTTGATTTATGTCATGCTTTTGAGGATTAACTTCCACAATGTTGAAAATGTTTCATGTTTTTTGCACCGTTTCAGACTTCATTTGAGAAATTATACAATGGCTGTATACTAAATATGTCTGATAGTGTGATGTACTGTACGGTTTAACAACCATGTGTACTCTACATGAACAACAAATGTGTACTATATGAGCTAAGTATGTAATAGCCTGTAAATATACTGTATGTTATCAAGACCACACTACATGTAGTTGGTTATGGGCAATTTGTTGTGAGGAATGTACAATCAAGAGTGCATGTGGGCACTACATGAGGAGTGTAAACTGTAAACAGTCAGCGTGAAGTGTGCGTAGAATTATGTATCATGTAGAAAGCAAGAGTACAATAGATGGAATGTGTGAAATGTGTGTGTGGAGGCGTGCACCACGTTGCGGGTGAATGCGATGTTTTAATGACAATGTTGGATTTTAAAGAGATGTTTGCATGAGTGCAGTATGGCCCACAAGATCATAGACTACATTAGGCATGTTTGCAAGTGACCTGTGAATCCTGACTGTAGGGGACCGACTCATTCTTGTACCATGGACTGTGTACTATGTCCGATTAAGTCAACACAAGAAGTGTTTGCGTTTAAAAAGGTAAAAACACAAATGTCTATCCGGAATTTCTATCTGTTCAGTCTGTTTTTCATTGAACCCATATCTTCGAATCAACTCGTAGCCCAGTGTAAGTTTGCATTGAGAATTCATAAATGTGGAGAGAAGAAAAGTAAAACGCCAAAAGAGTATTGCCACAGTAAAGAAAGTTACCTGGAGTGACAGTATTCCAACATCCAGGGCCTGGAGCGTATACCGTATGAAAGAAATAGTACTTTAGAGTCAAATAAAACAATTCCCTGAACATCTTATTGTAATCAGGTTTCTACAGATGAGTACACTTGTTTCTGCAGCAGGTCTACGGTTGTTTTCATATTGAGGGACAGTTTTTAGGGTCAACCAAGGAGCCATGTGTTCAGATGGGAACCATAAGCGCACAGACAAATTATCAATGTTTACATGGTTGGGCAATTTTAGAGTAACCACAGGCCGCATCTGGGCAATATTTGGGACACCGCGACATGGCCGCCCGCAAGGAAGCACGGGCCAGTGGAACAGCTGCTAAGTTATCATCAGAACTAAGAAAAGCAGTGCCATTTAACAAGCAGTTCTTTTGTGTCAGTAGTTGGCTACCAATTTAACGGCTTTATTTATTTATATATTAAGCTGCAATCCTGCCTTTGTTATGCATATACAGTGGGGCAAAAAAGTATTTAGTCAGCCACCAATTGTGAAAGTTCTACCACTTAAAAAGATGAGAGAGGCCTGTAATTTTCATCATAGGAACACTTCAACTATGACAGACAAAATGAGAAAAAAAAATCCAGAAAATCACATTGTAGGACTTTTAATGAATTTATTTGCAAATTACGGTGGAAAATAAGTATTTGGTCACCTACAAACAAGCATGATTTCTGGCTCTCACAGACCTGTAACTTCTTCTTTAAGAGGCTCCTCTGTCCTCCACTCGTTACCTGTATTAATGGCACCTGTTTGAACTTGTTATCAGTATAAAAGACACCTGTCCATAAACTCAAACAGTCACACTCCAAACTCCACCACTTCCAAGTAACGATACTGACACTACAGCTTGTGCACCTGCGTTTGGAGCACAGAGTTGCTGGTTTGATCCTAGGCAGAGTCAACTAGCCTGATTGGCACATTGGTGTCAGAAGTGGGATCCATTGACAGGCATACACAGCTAAGATGCAGAGGTACTTGCAAGTTGAAGAGCAGAGATGAGCTTCCCGGAGGAGGAAGTGGAAATAGTGTAGCAATACTATTGGATAATCACAATTGCATTTCCTTGAATCTGACCTTCTCATCCAATGGGGTTTGAGAAAAAGGAGATGAGTGAGGACACGGGGAATCAAGGAAATTAGATTCTCCCACTGTCCACTTCCAAAAACACTCGACTGAATGCGGACTGCGATTAGTGTGCTCGCCTGAGGAGCACAGGGTTGCCGTTTTGATCCTAACCAGATCCAATTGTCCTCTGACTTTAAGACAATACATTACGAGTGCTTCAATAGTTCCCTCTATCACTAACACAATTATAGAAAGTGTCACAGTCATGTTGCCAAAAGCACTAACAATATTTTTGAAAGTGTGTAACTTTATGCACTTCTGTGTCTTCATGTTTTCTGCCAAGACACACTATACCGCACAAAAATAGAAATGCAACATGCAACATTTTTTTTTTTTTTACTGAGTTACAGTTCATATGAGGAAATCCATCTATTTAAATAAATTCATTAGGTCCTAATCTATGGATTTCACCAGACTGGGCAGGGTGGCAGCCATAGGTGGGCAGCCGTGCTTCTAGCCCCTATGCAAATCAAATCAAATCAAATGTATTTATATAGCCCTTCGTACATCAGCTGATATCTCAAAGTGCTGTACAGAAACCCAGCCTAAAACCCCAAACAGCAAGCAATGCAGGTGTAGAAGCATGGTGGCTTGGAAAAAACCCCTAGAAAGGCCAAAACCTAGAAAGAAACCTAGAGAGGAACCAGGCTATGTGGGGTGGCTTCTGGCTGTGCCGGGTGGAGATCATAACGGAACATGGCCAAGATTTTCAAATGTTCATAAATGACCAGCATGGTCAAATAATAATAATCACAGGCAGAACAGTTGAAACTGGAGCAGCAGCACGGACAGGTGGACTGGGGACAGAAAGGAGTCATCATGTCAGGTAGTCCTGAGGCATGGTCCTAGGGCTCAGGTCCTCCGTGAGAGAGAGAGAAAGAAAGAAAGAGAGAAAGAGAGAATTAGAGAGAGCATACTTAAATTCACACAGGACACCGGATAGGACAGGAGAAGTACTCCAGATATAACAAACTGACCCTAGCCACATAAACTACTGCAGCATAAATACTGGAGGCTGAGACAGGAGGGGTCAGGAGACACTGTGGCCCCATCCGATGAAACCCCCGGACAGGGCCAAACAGGAACGATATAACCCCACCCACTTTGCCAAAGCACAGCCCCCACACCACTAGAGGGATATCTTCAACCACCAACTTACCATCCTGAGACAAGGCCGAGTATAGCCCACAAAGATCTCCGCCACGGCACAACCCAAGGGGAGGCGCCAACCCAACTTTGCAGTATTTTGTTTTTTTTGTTATTTCTTACATTGTTAGCCCAGATTTTCTTTTGTGTTATTACATACTGCCAGAAAGAACTTTTGGATATCAGAGTACCGGCAACTCACCAGCATTACCAGCATTACGACCAGGAATACGACTTTCCCGAATCGGATCCTTTGTTCGTACCCCCAGGGCAATTGAACTGATTCCAGAGGCTGATCCGAAACACATCCGGAGGAGCAGATGGATTCGGAGTGGACTTCTAGTCTGACTCAGGAGGTGCGCACACCACCCACTGCTTCCGAGTATATTACTCACTAATGTTCAGTCTCTGGATAATAAAGTTGACGAGCTCAGGGCAAGGATTTCCTTCCAGAGAGACATCAGGTATGTTTCACTGAAACATGGCTCTCTTGGGATATACTGTCTGAGTCGATACAGCCAGTTGGGTTCTCTGTTCATCGCGCAGACAGGAATTAATATATCTCCGGGAAGAAGAAAGGCGGGGTGTTCGTTTCATGATTAACTACTCATGGTGTGATTGTGTTAACATACAGGAACTCAAGTCCTTTTGTTCCCTAGAATACCTCATAATCAAGTGCTGACCGTGTTACCTCCCAAGAGAATTATCTTTGTGAATAGTCACAGCCATGTATATTGCCCCTCTAGCCGATACCACGACGGCCCTCAAAGAACTTCACTGGACTTTATGCAAACTGGAAATCCTATATCCTGAGGATGCATTTATTGTAGCTGGGGATTTTAACAAAGCAAATTTGAGGAAAACGCTACCGAAGTTCGATCAACACATCGACTGTAGTACTAGCGCTGCTTAAACACTCGACCACTGCTACTACAACTTCCGGAGGAGCGCACACCACCCACCTTTCCCCGCCCTCCCTTCAGGCAAATCTGATCACGACTCCATTTTGCTCCTCCTTCCTGAAGGCAGAAACTCAAACAGGAAGTACCTGTGCCAAGGACTATTCAACGCTGGTCTGATCAATCGGAGCCATGCTTCAAGATTGTTTTGATCACGCGGACTGGGATATGTTCTGGGTAGCCTCCGAGAATAACATAGACGAATACACTGATACGGTGACTGAGTTTATCAGGAAGTGTGTAGGAGATGTTGTACCCACTGTGACCATTAAAACCTACCCTAACCAGAAACCATGGATAGATGACAGGATTTGCGCAAAACTGAAAGCACAAACCACCGCATTTAACAATGGCAAGGTGACTGGGAATATGGCCGAATACAAACAGTGTAATTATTCCATCTGTAAGGCAATCAAACAGGCAAAATGTCAGTATAGAGACAAAGTGGAGTCGCAATTCAACAGCTCAGACATGAGACGTATGTGGCAGGGTCTACAGACAATCACTGATTACAAAGGGGAAACCAGCCACGACACAGACGTCTTGCTCCTGGACAAGCTAAACACCTTCTTTGCTCGCTTTGAGGATAACACAGTGCCACCGACACGGCCCGCTACCAAGGACTGTGGGTTCTCCTTCTCTGTGGCAGATGTGAGTAAGACATTTAAGCGTGCTAACCCTCACAAGGTTGCCGGCCCAGATGGCATCCATAGCTGCATCCTCAGAGCATGCGCAGACCAGCTGGTTGAAGTGTTTGCGGACATATTCAATCTCTCCCTATCCCAGTCTGTTGTCCCCACATGCTTCAAGATAGCCACCATTGTTCATGTACCCAAGAAAGCAAAGGTATCTGAACTAAATGACTACCGCACCTTAGCACTCACTTATGTCATCATGAAGTGCTTTGAGAGACTAGTCAAGGATCATATCACCTCTACCTTACGTGACACCCTAGACCCACTTCAATTTGCTTGCCGCCCCAATAGATCCACAGATGATACAATCGCCATTGCACTCCACACTGTCCTATCCCATCAGGACAAGAGGAATACCTACATATGTAAGAATGCTGTTCATTGACTATAGCTCAGAATTCAACACCATAGTACCCTCCAAGCTCATCATTAAGCTCGAGGCCCTGGGTCTGAATTCCGCCCTGTGCAACTGGGTCCTGGACTTCCTGACGGGCCTCCCCCAGGTGGTGAAGGTAGGAAACAATGACAAGACAGCGTACAAGGAGGAGGTGAGGGCCTGGGGGCTTTGGTGCCAGGAAAATAACCTCTCTCTCAATGTCAACAAAGCAAAGGAGCTGATCGTGAACGTCAGGAAACAGCAGAGGGAGCACACCCCTATCCACATCGACGGAACCGTAGTGGAGAAGGTGGAAAGCTTCTCGGCGTACACATCACTGACAAACTTAAATGATCCACAACAGCACCTCTTCAACCTCAGGAGACTGAATAAATTTGGCTTGGCACCTAAAACCCTCACAAACTTTTACAGATGCACAATTGAGAGCATCCTGTCAGGCTGTATCACCACCTGGTACGACAGCTGCACCGCCCGTAACCGCAGGGCTCTCCAGAGGGTGGTGCGGTCTGCCCAACGCATCACCAGGGGCAACCTACCTGCCCTCCAGGACACCTACAGCACCCGATGTCACAGGAAGGCCAAAAAGATCAAGGACAACAACCACTCGGGCCACTTCCTGTTCATTCTGCTATTATCCAGAAGGCGAGGTCAGTACAGGTGCATCAAAGCTGGGACCGAGAGACTGAAAAACATATTTTATCTCAAGACCATCAGACTGTTAAATAGCCATCACTAGCACATTCGAGGCTGCTGCTCTATTTACACAGTTTTGAAATCACTGGCCACTTGAATAATGGAACACTAGTCACTTTAATAATGTTTACATATTTTGCATTACTCATCTCATATGTATATACTGTATTCTATTCTATTCTACTGTAGTCTATGCCGCTTTGACATTGTTCATCCAAATATTTATATATTCTTAATTCCATTCCTTTACTTAGATTATTGTGTATTGTTGCGAAATTGTTAGATATTACTTGTTAGATATTACTGTACTGTTGGAGCTAGAAACACAAGCATTTTGCTACACCCACAACAACATCTGCTAAACACGTGTATGTGACCAATAAAATTAGATTTGATTAGACTTTTGATTTTGAGGGCATACTGTAAGTCCACCCACTTGGGAGCCAGGCCCTGCCAATCAGAATGAGTTTTCCCAACAAAAGGTCTTTATTACAGACAGAAATATTCCTCAGCTGTCCAGGTTGCTGGTCTCAGACGAAACTGCACATTCTATAGTGGACTTTTATTGTCATGTTGTTTAAACAGCTTCTTGACATGCCACACCTGTCAGGTGAATGGATTGTCTTGCAAAGGAGAAATACTCACTAACAGGGATGTAAACAAACTTTGACATAAATAAGCTTTTTGTGCGTATGTAACATCTCTGGGATGTTTTATTTCAGCTCATGAAACATGGAACCAACACTTTACATGTTGCGTTTATAGTTTCGTTCAGTGTATATGGTGGACAGCATGAAAGTTAAACATTTACTATTTTTGATGATTTATTCCATTCTCAACTGGACAATTGTTTTGGAGAAAACAAATAATAACATGACAGGTACGTCTGAAGTCAGTCTTGGGGACTTAGCCTTATCTCAAGACAGCAGAAAGTTATGCGAACCCTCTCATTTGAAAAGAGTAAAAAAACAAAAGGACGTGTCTGGGAGCCAAGTCGTGGGAATGCCGCCCAAGGGCCCGATTAGCATTCCAAAACGCACGTCTCTGTGGGTTGTCTACTACAGGAGTCCCCCAGGACTGAAGAAGGGGTGGGTCGAAAGATGGAGGGGGTGTAGAGAAGGGCAGACGGGAGATGGTGAGCAGACAGCTCCACAAAAGGAGGCCGAGTATTGGAGGGGGGGGGGGGGGGGGGGGGGGCTTGAGGGTTGACTAAGGAAAACATGGATCTCTAGGGGACCGAGACAGGGTTCAAGTTCAAGGGTACGTCCCAATCTGCATTTTATCGACCTGTGCCAAGTTCCCAAAGTCCTGTGGTGGGAAAGGTCCACATAGTTGGCCAAAACTTGACTGTCAAGGGGTCCATAGTACCAAGGTTATTGTAGTAAATACAATTTAAAAAAAACGAAAATTAGAAAAACAATTTAGTTAATAAAACTATTAAGAAGAAAATGTGATAACTAAAACCATACTGAAACTATTATCTTTGACTGCAAAACTAACTAAACAAAAGAAAAGACATAATAAATTATGAGCAGAGCATGAGCATGAACCATAGGTGTGAACAATGGCTCAGCAAACCCTGTATAGGATTATTTTGAGTACATTGCTCGAAAGGACAAAGGCACTATAGTGTCAGAAGATGGCAGCCTGTGTGGAACAGAGATAAAAAGGAACAACCCAACCAACCTCAAAGTTTATCTGAACAGCACCCACAAAGAATTTTAGAATAAAGACAAAGTGAGACAGTTAGGTTATTTTTGGAATTCAGTCAGGATTCGACTCCTGGTATTATATGAACACAAATAAGACGTGGCAAATTTGAAGAAATGCAGAAAATTTGCTTTAAAACTGCACATTTTTCTCTCTGCCAAGGGGAACAGTTTGGGGTCGCATTGGGTTGCGAGGTGAGAGTTTGTTACTATGCCGATAAATGACAATATCCATTGGGACTTTTGCCACCTAGGAAATGTGTGTGACCTGGACCATCTCAAGAGTTACTGGAGTGCCCATGCTATAGACCTACACATGGCTCCTAGCCTCCCATGCATGAGGCTACTTTCTGTCCCTATCCCTACAACTAAAACTGAAACAAAATTTAAAAAAATTTAAAAGACATGTTTTCATCAGACTGAAGCTAAATAAAAAATAGCAAATCAAGTCTGAAAACTAACTGAAACAAAACTGAATTTAAAAAATATATAAAATAAATCAACAACAACACTGAGATTGGTCCGTACACATTGGATCTAAAGAGACACATTTGTCTTTGTAAATCTGTAGGAATATCACAGTACCAATTTTCAGCTCCTTGTAAAAGAGTATTATTATTTTTTCTTTGATCTGGCTTGGGGCTTAGATGAATCATTGAAATAAATCGCATGTGGTGTGCTGATCTAATGAACCGTTATTTATTTGGTACTAGTAAAAAGGGATGAGGCAGACTCAGAAACACAATGCTTACTTCCTCTCCAGTCCATGACCCCTGCAGGGACAATGGTGGATTTGTGTGTGTGTGTGTGTGTGTGTGTGTGTGTGTGTGTGTGTGTGTGTGTGTGTGAGAGAGAGAGAGAGAGAGAGAGAGTTCCCCCGACATACCCTTCTTAGACAGTTTGTTAAATCCACAAGTTATGTGACCCTTGACCCCCTTTTGATGACTGGCCTGTGTTCTGATAGGCCTCTGGGGATGTCCCAACAAAGACACCTGTGGTGCTCTCCTTTAGCCCTATTCAGTGCTTAGCACAGCAGATACACCCTCCTCGTCTTAAAGGTAAGTGCCATGGGGAAATGGGCGAGGAAAGAAACTGACAAGGGGTGTATTGATTGAAAGAGCACAAAAAAAAGTAATTGCAGAAATATGGTGCAATCATGCCTTTCCAGCAACACTGTATTTGCAATGCACACAGCTTTTTCACATTAGGAAAATGTCCTATATACATACATAATAGGAAGACAGATTTCCAAGTGAACTACACAATTGGACAGAAAGAAACCTGAGTCCTGTCTATTTAATGTAAATATTATTGTTATTTAACCCGCTGTGTGTGCTTTTAAGAGGAAATGTCACACTGACTGGTAGGGCTGGCAATTGCCAGAGACTTCACAATACAATATTATCACGATACTTAGCTGACGAGACGATATGGATTGCGATTCTCACGATTCTATGTGTATTGGGGAAGGGGTAAGGGGGTTACCTAGTCAGTCCCATAACTGAATGCATTCAACCAAAATGTGTCTTCCACATTTAATCCAACCACTCTGAATCAGAGAGGGGAATTGCAATTCGATACTGTGATTTTACTGCGATTCAGTGTTCCATGCTCACCATATGTCTGCTGCAGAGGGACAGGAGAGAGCCATGAGTTTACAAGTTTTGATCAGTCATAGAAATAAAAATTGTCCCCTTATTTAAAAAGAAGACGAGGAACACTCGATGAAGAAAAAATACAGGAGTTTTGGTGTAGGTACCGCCAACTAGCGCAAAAATAACATTGTGATATTGTCAAAATGATATGATATGATATATCTTAAAAAATATTGATGTGTAACTGAATCGATTTCCACCCCCCCCATCAATACTGACTGGACAAGAAGTAGAGCTAAACCTTTACACTAATGTTTAGGAAATTACTAATCTCCAGTTTATTGCAATGTGACAGAAAGGGTCAAGGCCAAAGGAAGTGGTTCCTGACCTCTGGTCTAAGTGATCCTGAAGGCTGGTGATGAGGTTGACCTCTTGACCTCCCACGTGCCGGAGCAGACTGAGAGGTCAAGCAGGGGTTAGGGTTCAGAGTGGAGTCCCTCAGCGACAGTCAGAGAAAAGGAAGTTGGGGACATCCTAGCTATCAGTGGCACTCAGCACACACTCACAGGCACGCACATGTGCGCGCGCAAGCATGCACATACACACCCACGCACACACTCACATACTCACATACTACACACAGATATAGCAAGTCATTCATGGTGGTGGGTTTACGAAGTTGCCTAGGCAATGTTTGTGTGTGTGTGTGTGTGTGTGTGTGTGTTCACTCACTGTGTTGTAGTCAAACCTTGACAAAGCCTAAGGACCCTAACAATGACTTCCCTTGAAAGAAACGGAATGCATTATGCACTTGAAAGCACATTTGAGCATCCATCCATATCCAGCAACTGACTGAGAAAAGAGTATTGTCGGCTATCTTCTTCTGTCTACAAATCAGACACATTCACTTGCTTCCTTGTTTCCCACAAATTCAGTCTAGGGCTGTGGACATTTTCTTAAGTGAAGTATCACTTGAATAAACAAATAATAGTGGGTCTAAGGAGATGAGAAAACAACTTCACTTTGATTGGGGGTTATGCAACCGTTCAAGACACAGACACATATATAGTACCAGTCAACAGTTTGGACACACCAAGGGTTTTTCTTTATTGTACTATTTTCTACATTGTAGAATAATAGTGAAGACATCAAAACGATGAAATAACACATATGGAATCATGTAGTAACCAAAAGAGATTCTTCAAAGTAGCCACCCTTTGCCTTGATGACAGCTTTGCACACTCTTGGCATTCTCTCAACTGCAATGCAATGCATTTCAATTAACAGGTGTGCCTTGTTAAAAGTTAATTTGCTGAATGTCATTCCTTCTTAATGTGTTTGAGCCAATCAGTTGTATTATGACACCTCAGATTGCAGCCCAAATAAATGCTTTGTAGAGTTCATGTAACAGACACATCTCAACATCAACTGTTCAGAGGAGACTGTGTGAATGAGGCCTTCATTTTTTTAATTATTTAATCCTTATTTTACCAGGTAAGTTGACTGAGAACACATTCTCATTTACAGCAACAACCTGGGGAATAGTTACAGGTGAGAGGAGGGGGATGAAGGAGACAATTGTAAGCTGGCGATGATTGCTGCAAAGAAACCACTGGCTACCACAATATTCTGCAGCGATACACCATCCCATCTGGTTTGCGCTTAGTGGGACTATCATTTGTTTTTCAACAGGACAATGACCCAAAACACACCTCCAGGCTGTGTAAGAGCTATTTGACCAAGAAGGAGAGTGATGGAGTGCTGCATCAGATGACCAGGCCTCCACAATCACCCTACCTCAACCCAATTGAGGTGGTTTGGGATGTGTTAGCCCGCAGAGTGAAGGAAAAGCAGCCAACTAGTGCTCAGCATATGTGAGAATTCCTTCAAGATGATTGCAAAAGCATTCCAGGTTAAGCTGGTTGAGAGAATGCCAAGAGTGTGCAAAGCTGTCATCAAGGCAGCTTTTTTGATTTGTTTAACACTTTTTTTGTTTACTACATGATTCCATATGTGTTATTTCATAGTTTTGATGTCTTTACTATTATTCTACAAGGTAGAAAATAGTAAAGATAAAGAAAAACCCTTGAATGAGTAAGTGTGCCCAAACTTTTGACTGGTACTGTACATAAGACATGGCAATAAATCAGCCATGAATGTGTCATTGCACTTTGGAGGGTTTTTGAGCACTTAATTACACATATGAAAAGACTGGGTCAGACAGAGCAGATGAGGCCCTTCAGTCTGTCTGTGTCAGACTGTGGGACTGTGTTTGACTGACTCTGTGTGTGTGTGTGTGTGTGTGTTTGACTGACTCTGTGTGTGTGTGTGTGTGTGTGTGTGTGTGTGTGTGTGTGTGTTTAGCGCTAATCGATGAACGACTCTTGGATGAATCCAATTAACAAATTAAAATGTGTTGGAGTCTCTGAGTGGGCAGGGAATATAAATACTGTATCACAAACTAATAGAGAGGAGGGGGTAGCCTGGGAACAGACCAGGGTAGACAAGTCTAGTTCTCCTCTTTTCTCCAGGGTCCTGGGTGTGTAGTCTGCAGCCGGACAGAGGGGTGGGGTGAGAATCCAAGAGGCGGGACCTTCCAACATCAGCACATCTATTTGTTGTCTGTCAGGCATAAAGGGGAGGGTTCAGAGGGCAAATCATTTCACATGAACTGGGATCTTTCACATGCTAATGACTTCAGGGAATCCCAACCCGCCGGGAGTGTTGAGTGGAAGTATAGCAGTATAGGGTATGTGCATCATGGGGTATCGGTGCTAGCCTCATGTCACCAGCTCCCCAAAGTGGAACATTTAGTAGTTTACCTGAGGTTTATTCAATAGGGACATCTTTTATAGAATTCTGATGAAGCAGACAATGGTCCTATTACTTTATTCCACGTGATAGAGAATATATGCTACATTGCTTGTTTTGTCACATAAACTGAAGTTTAGCAAACATTTTAGAATTGTAGCAACCAGTCAATGGCGGAGTGATTTCTACACGTTGCACCTTTAAGCAGTTTGTTTTATGTGTTGAACTGAGGGAGTGTGGTATGTATGATCGTCTCTGACTAGACCTACTCTTTGTGAGGTTATGGCATTGATAATGGGATAGTGTTTATGAGACCAGCTCCAGACAGTGAGGGTCTTTTGTGACCACAAGTCGTGTGAGTCAGACAACTGCACAACCGCTTGTGGGGACTCTGGGATACGTGCACACACGTGCATTTGCGGCAAAAGCTCTCACTATGTAGCAATATGCTGATCACCTGATCAAAAGCTCTCACTATGTAGCAATATGCTGATCACCTGATCAAAAGCTCTCACTGTGTAGCAATATGCTGATCACCTGATCAAAAGCTCTCACTATGTAGCAATATGCTGATCACCTGATCAAAAGCTCTCACTATGTAGCAATATGCTGATCACCTGATCAAAAGCTTCAAATTCAAAGAGCACTGAATTTGGAAAACTTTTTAATTCATTTCCTCAGCTTTGAATGAACCTCTCATTAAAGCTGCATATCATTATCAGGCACGAAAGGGGCATCAAATGAACATGCACTTTATTATTGTGCAGACAGCACACACACACACACACACACACACACACACAAGGACATCATACACAGAAGGACATCATACACATTAGCAATGTAAATTATCACATTCAGTGTACTCATTCGAAGGGAGAAACAATCTTACTTATCAATTTTCATGATCTATGATTTGTAATATTTGTCTTGCAAGATGGTGTTTAATTTAATTTAATGCAGGTTTCCGGCTAAAATTTCAAGCATGCATGCATGCAATTTCAAACATGCGACCTCATCCGGACTTCAGGGAAATGACTGCTGCCTTACACGTGCCATGCACAATATTCTTTAGTCTACACGTGCCTTTCTGACCTCAATGCTAAATTGGAGTCATTCCACATCCCGTTTGTTTGTGATTTGGTCAGGTGTGAAACTCTCTATCTAGAAACAATTCATCCTTGATTGCAATACGGTTTTCTAAGCCTTGAACACTCAACTTAATTATCAACCAAAAATAACTTTACAAATACAAAATATACACTTACCGTTAGCTGTTTTACCACAGATTAGCAAAGTTTTTTTTGTGAAACACAGCTTCTAGCCAATGTTTCTTTTGGTGTACAATTAGTGTACCTTTTGTATTTGTCAAATGATCTTGGGGGGCAATATGAAGGTAGAGTTTCTGAGGTTTCCAAAACCATATTGCATGCAATGATTATTAACGGTTAGACAGAGCGTCAGGGCAGTTGTAGGCTACGCATTGGCCCCGCTGTGGTCAATTGTTCAAATGAGAACCCAATGGCTGTATGGCTTTGGGTTCTGGAAAGACAGTCTACTCCGGACAATATGATCCATGGAGAGGAGCCAACACGAGAATGGAAATATGAAGCCATATTACATTTTGAATCTGGAAGGTAAAAACAAAAAGTACATTTTAATAGCAACACCCTAAAAATAATGATCTACAATGATCAACAGAACACAAGACAGAAAATATTCACTTAAATAGCTTATCAAAATAGCTGATAAAATTGTATTTATGGGCAGGACATCTATAAAATAGGTTTCCCGGATGGATTTACTAATGGCTGGCCTACAACACTGAATGCAAGAAACATCTCTGTCAATGATGTATCCCCTGAACATCACAAGAAAACAAGGAGCTTCAGACTGGGAAGGCTACTGTTGGTTTTCGGGGAGTAGGCTGGCTTATGAATACATAGGGCTATAGGCCTACACATAACATCTGACAGGATATTTTCACTATCAGTGTTAATTTGTATAGCTACACTAGCGTCGCCCTCATGTGGGTGCTATCAAGCTAGCAGGCATGCTAGGTAGATAGTGCTAGGTGTCAACAACCAATCCAGTAGGGGCTGGAAGCTATAGTGAGCTTCGATTGGTCAATCGTGCTGCAATATTGCAGAGTATTTGCATTAAGTTCATCTTTCCCCAATTCACCATTCCATTCTTGTAGGTCGGCTAAGGAGTATTGGTGTCTCCGAGGGGTCTTTGGCCTGGTTTACTAACAGTGTATAAAGTCAGAACATCTGCTGTCTCAGCCACTGCCTGTCATCAACCACGCTCTTCTCAATATACATCAACAACATACAGAAGCTCAGGCAGTAGGATGCTTTCTCAGTCATTTAAATGCAGATGATACAGTCTTATACTCAGCTGGCCCCTTCCTGGATTTTGCATGAAATGCTCTACAACAAAGCTTTCTTAGTGTCCAGCAAGCTTTCTCTGCCCGTAACCTTGTTCTGAACACCTCCAAAACAAAGGTCAAGTGGTTCGGTAAGAACAATGCCCCTCTCCCCAACGGTGTAATTACTGCACAATATATACAGAAGTAATTGTACCTCTGAGGGTTAAGAGCTTGTGGAAGTCAACTCGTAGAAGTACTTGGGAGTACAGCTAGATGGTACACTGTCCTTCTCTTGACACATATCCAAGCTGCAGGCTAAAGTTAAATCTAGACTTGGTTTCCTCGATCGTAATCGCTCCTCTTTCACCCCAGCTGCAAAACTAACCCTGGTTCAGATGACGATCCTACCAATGCTAGATTACGGAGATGTCATTTATAGAGCGGCAGGTAAGGGTGCTCTCGAGCGGCTAGATGTTATTTGCTATTCGGCCTTCAGATTTGCCACCAATGCTCCTTATTGGACACATCACTGCACTCTATTCTCCTCTGTAAACTGGCCATCTCTGTATACCCGAAACAAGACCCACTGGTTGATGTTTATTTATAAAACCCTTTTAGGCATCACTCCCCTCTATCAGAGATACCTACTGCAACCCTCATCCTCCACATACAACACCCATTTTGCCAGTTACATTCTGTTAAAGGTCCCTAAAGCACACAGATCTCTGGGTCTCTCCTCTTTTCAATTCGCTGGAGCTAGTGACTGGCATGAGCTGCAAAAAAAACATTAAAATGTGACAGATTTATCTCCATCTCTACATTCAAAGACTCAACCATGGACACTCTTATTGACACGTTTGGCTGCTTCACCTGATTTATTGTTGTCTCTATCTTTTTTTCCCTTTCTACTCTTGTCTGTGCCTAAACGTTTGCACTGTATGTGCTGCTACCATGTTGTGCTGCTGCCATTTTGTGTCCTACCATGTTGTTGTCATTTTGTGTTGTTACCATGCTGTGTTGTTGCCTTTAGGTCTCTCTTTAAATAATGTGGTCGTGTCTCTCTTGCCATGGTGTGTGTTTTGTCCTACATTTTTAATGGCTTTACCGCCCTTGTGTTCAATATGAATCAGTGGATCACCGCAACGAGGTGGGGAAGTAGGCTGAAACACGTAAAATGAGTGCATAAAAAAAGACAGACAAAATCATGCATTTTGATGAAAGCTAACTTTCCATAAACGATAGCCTTCTGATTTCAATAGGCGAATAGGTTAAAAATAATAATGGTAGGTTAAACATTGTAATATTAAGAAAAAGAAGAAGGAAAGAAAAAAAATATCCCAATGGGTCAGTTTTACATTTGGGATAAAAGGCTAAATAAAATGCAGCGAAATTGGAAGCGAAATTGGAAGTCAATGGAAGTAGCCTAAATACTATAATTGGGTTACTCTATATATATAGGCTATATGTTATCTCTTTTTGGGTGGATAATGCGCGAATTCATGCACATTGTCTCGTGCAGAATGGTTTAACAGTCTTTTCAAGTAGTGAATAGCCTACATTTTAGATTAAACGCGCTACTTACGTTCACGAGGGCAAAAAAATGTAAAATAAGTACCCCTAATGCTTTCCCTCCCAGTTCCCTCTCACATCTTGCTCCATAAATGGGAGTAAATTGGCAAAGATTCGAGTCGACAGAACATCAATAAACGTCTGCAGTGGGTGGCAACCTAAACTGCATGGCACAAACACACTGTCTAAAAAGACGGACATTGACATAATCCAACTCCTTCTATCATTCCTGTTAGTGGCAAAATGCCCAATAAAAGTGTATTGCATAATGTTCAAAATGATGAATATTGTCATGCTGCGATGTTTTGACCTTTTCTTACAGATAGGTTACAACAATTATGTTACATGCCAATCTGTGCCATTTATAGCCTATAGGCATATAATGTGCCCAATATTTCCTGCATAAATAATCACATTGTTATATAGGCCTATCAATTTAATTAGATACAAATGTCAGTCGATTTGGTTATTAGACGATGAGTTGAAAACAATTTGAATGTGCTGCTTTCAAAAGCAATAGAGAAATCACGAAAAATGGATATGTAAATTGGACTATTCTTTATCGTTTTTTTCTTGGAATTCACGCATTTTCATCGAGAGCATGTTGGCGAGATATTATCTAAATCTATTTATTCGTTAATCCATGTCCCATATAGGCCTACATACAGTGTAGGCCCTATATCCAAAAGGAAACACGCAAAATCTGTTCCAATTATTTGAAAGTAGGGCTATTTCATCTAGATTTTGAGGGAGGGTAGCCTAACAGGATTCATCCTCTTATTACCAGCACAAGTCATATCCGGGCTGAGGAAGGAAGCCCTTATTGCCGAGGTCACGCTCTTTGTAGCGTCAAATGATCGTGTCCACCGTGACTCACGCTCAGCATGATGCATCAGCCTATTCGTTCACTCTCTTTGCTGTTCCTCAAAGTCTGGATTTGAAGAAATACAAACAACTTCGATTGCAAAATATCGAAATAAAATAACATGTTTAGTTCAAGTTCCAATGAGCGAAAATTCCAATTTAAGAATCTATTTAGCCTATAGAACTTTAATCTGAAAATCCCCCTAATCCCTTGCTCGACCAGTCTATAGTGTTTTGTATTGTAAACTGTGGTTAATACTGGACATGAAACTATAGGGACTAAACTATACTTTTACAGTCATATTTTTGGAGGATCTTTTGACAAAATCTCCCAATACAATTGAAAGCACAATTGCCACAGGATTTGATGATAATATTAGCTCCTACAGCCCCTAAATGTAGCCTAAAAACGTAATTGCTCTCATAATTAGCCCTACTTTTATTGCACTTAGGCTAATGTTTTTAGGATATATATTATTTAAACATATAGCCTACAGTCTCAAAACATATTTTTTTCTCAGATTAAAAGGCCCTACCACTTCAAATTAGGTTTAGACCTATAGTTATAGTAGACTATAGTAGACCCCCCCCCCCCCCCCCCCCAAAAAAAAAAACTCAGCCTGGCTTTAAATGTACTCTTGAAAGTTGTAATAGTAGAATGCACAATGTGCAATTTCGAAATTGGATAGTTTATCATCAGTTCCTGTTGTAATGTTAGTCATTCCATACCTTAGAGAACTATTTCAAACTTAAAACTTAAAATGTCCAGATCGGCTAGCCCATGTCAGCTAACATTTTTTTGTTTTGTTTTTTTAGCTCATAGATATTGTTAGCTAGCAAATGTTTTGCCATATTAGCATCAATTTGACATCAGACAAAACACCTCAAACCAAGACATGGTATCAAGAACAAGATCAAACAAGCTGAAATGAGCCACTTGAGATTCACCACATGGAAGTTTCTTGTCATTATTGATGGCAATCTGGCCCTCCAGAATCACCACACACAGCCTTCTGCCCCTTTGAAGTGCGCCCATCGTTTTTGTGACGTTATCAGCCAACCCCTCTGTAGGCAACGTGGGGAAAAGGCACCTGATTCAATGGAGGTTGCATGAACTGCCTTGATACATTTTTCGTAAGGGAAAGAGGAATTTCAAAGTGGAAATGACAAACTTCAGAAGCTTTTTCAAACCTCAAATACACTATAAGTTTGTTTTACATTTCCTGAAACAGGGTGATCCAATTAAGAGGCCTACCTTCATTTTGTTTTTTTTGGGGGGGGGGGGGGTGTAGTTCTTTGACATCAAACTCCTATGGGTGTGTGGTAAAAGACGAATATCGTAAAAGCAACAGTTGGATATTAACCATTGTTCTGTATTGCCACATCTCAGTATTTCTCTCGTAGTCTACATCTTGGCCAAGTCACTTTACCATAACAGATCCTCCCCCTGTTTCTGGATCCACTTCCAATTCTTTTAGAAAATTGGCAAATTGGCAACATGTAAACCGACTCAGAGCTGTGGGCTTAACGCCAGGCAATTAGCTACAACTTTTCACCATGAACAGAGTCTATGATCTTGCCCGTGGCGCATGCCGTCTGTATCTTTACACAATAGCCACGGAACAAAAGTAGCAGATAGCGATGGAGCAAAAAGTAGACCCGTCTCCTTCCTCGCCACTGCTCTGTTTCGGCTGTTGACCTTTCATTAACATTCAGGCTATGCCCTCCATTGCCTCCATTCTCCTCCCATTCTCTCTGTGTAGATGCAGGATCTTCATTTGATCACCCTATTGCAGGTCTACTTGCAGCGTATTATTTGAGGTTTAAAAAGGCTACTGAAGTGTGTAATTTCCACGTTGAAATTTTAAGACTTGATTTTCCCTTAAGAAAAAAATATATCAACTCCTACAAAATACGTCCAATAATTCACATTCACATTTCCTGTCGCTGCAGGATTATTGTCCTGCTGCAGCAAACTGGCTCAAATTAAGATCCCACATCTGTTAATTAATCAAAAGTGAATTGTTTCAAAAGTGCCATCTGCAGGATGAACTTTGAGTGTGCGCGTGCATGGCGACGTGCGCATGTGTGAGTGATTCGTCCAGAGCTGGGGAAGGATAGTGTTTGAGGTGTTGCTGTCAACGTAGAAAGTGCTGTTGATATTGTATTTGTGCTAATTGGACTGCAAGGGAGGTTGGTGTGCACAAAGGTTGTTTGTAATTTAAGAAAGGATGCAACGAGAGTTGGGGTGAAGGGTTATGGGTAAAAGCATATCGTCGGGATTCCTAGCCAATTTGGCACGCCCAACTAACATTATTTTTTCTCTCACTTCATTGTTTTGTTTTTTCATGTTGTAGATGCCAGCCATCCTATGACTCCAGTGCTGCAATTTGTTGCTCATTAACTAAAACCTCCCCATATTTTCTTATTGGCTACTGACATTTTTACAAGTATACCTATAAAATATACTATGTAACAGGTCATGCCGTGAACTACCAGAAAATATGACATATTTTGTTCTTCCAAATGGCCCTAGGTTAAAACATGTTATGATAAGCATAGTTTGCTTTTAAAACAAACATTTATTTTCTTCTGATAACGGATAACAAAATGGCTTGTTGCTAAATACAGTGGCCGTCTGAATTATTGGCACCCTAGGTAAATATGAACAAAAAAAGCTGTGAAAAAATGTAAATGTTGTTTATCGGCTTGATCTTACACTCAAAATATCCTATAAATCTAACCTTTAATTGAGTAAAAAAAAAGTAAATAATAATCATCGGCATCAAGAAATAATACTGTTATTCAAAAACATGCACCCCTGGAAATGATAATTGATGTACTGTATAATCCGATAAAATGTTTACTTTTTAAAGGTCATCTGAGTCTTTGGGAACTCTTAAAGGAAAACTATGCACTATGTGACTATGCATGGATAATAACAGAGAGTAGCAGCAGCGTGGAAGAGGGTGGGGGGGGGCAATGGAAATAGTCTGGGTAGCCATTTGATGAGATGTTCAGGAGTCTTATGGCTTGGGGGTAGAAGCTGTTTAGAAGCCTCTTGGGCCGAGACTTGCCACCCAGGTACCACTTGCCGTGCGGTAGCAAAGGGAACAGTCTATGACTTGGGTGGCTGGAGTCTTTGACAATTTTTAGGGCCTTCCTCTGACACTGCCTGGTATAGAGGTCCTGGATAGCAGGCAGCTTAGCTCCAGTGATGTACTGGGCTGTATGCATTACCCTCTGTAGTGCCTTGCGGTCGGAGGCCGAGCAGTTGACATAGTTTCAAAATATTTTGCTTGTCAGCACTCAAGTTTTCAAGATATGCAACTTTCAAAATACAGAAACCATCCCCATATGATGCATTTTGCATCATATGATGCTGTTTTGGGGTGGAATCGTCCTTTAAGTGATCATCAATGACTTCCTGTTTCATTGGGGTATAAATATGAGGTGACACACAGGCTAAACTCCCTTAGCCATCCATCAACATGGGAAAGGTCAGAGAACACACAAATGAAATGAGACAAAAAGGTTGTTGACCGTCACAAATCAGGCAAAGGCTATAAAAAGAAAGCTACATGTCTGAAAATACCCATCTTCACTATTAGGGCAATGAGAAAGAAATGTAAAAGAACTGGAGCTTTGATGAAGCTGCCTGGAAAAGGAAGCAGGTGTACTTTGCCCCAACGCACAGTGAGAAGGATGGTTCAAGTGGCAAAAAAAACATCTCCAAGGATCACAGTTGGAGAATTGCAGAAGTTGGTCACATCTCGGGGTCACCAAGTCTCAAAAAACTACAATTAGATGCCACCTCCACGCCAACAAGTTTTTTGGAAGGGTTGCCAGAAGAAAGCCTCTGTCACCAAACCACAAGTGTAAGCGCCTGGAGTTTGATCAAATGTCATTGGAACTTTGATTGGAACCAGGTTCTATGGTCTGATGAGACTAAAATAGCTTTTTGGCAACAAACACCAGAGGTGGATTTGGCGTAAAAAGAGTCATAGTCATGCAGAAAATAACCTAATCCCCACTGTGAAGCATGGTGGTGGATCTGGGATGTTGTGGAGCAGTTTCACTTCTAAGGGCCTTGGGAACCTTGGCATCATGGACTCCATCAAGTACCAGGAGTTTTTAGGCCAAACCCTGTCTGCCTCTGCCAGGAGGCTCAAACTGGGTCGTCGTTTGATCTTCCAGCAGGACAACGATCCAAAGCAAACCTCCAAATCCAGATGAAAATCCTTCACTCACCAGAGAATCAAGCTTTTGCAATGGCCATCCTAGTCCCCTGACCTAAACCCTATTGAAAACCTGTGGGCTGAGCTGAAGAGGAGAGTCCACAACCGAGGACCAAGGACTGATCTGGAGAGATTCTGTATGGAGGAATGGTCTTAAATCCATTCCTATGTGTTCTCCCACCCCATCAAACATTCTAGGAGACGACTCAGAGCTGTTATCTTGGCAAAGGGAGGGTGTGTTCTCCCACCCCATCAAACATTCTAGGAGACGACTAAGAGCTGTTATCTTGGCAAAGGGAGGGTATATTCTCCCACCCCATCAAACATTCTAGGAGACGACTCAGAGCTGTTATCTTGGCAAAGGGAGGGTGTGTTCTCCCACCTCATCAAACATTCTAGGAGACAACTCAGAGCTGTTATCTTGGCAAAGGGAGGGTGTGTTCTCCCACCCCATCAAACATTCTAGGGGACGACTCAGAGCTGTTATCTTGGCAAAGGGAGGGTGTGTTCTCCCACCCCATCAAACATTCTAGGAGACGACTCAGAGCTGTTATCTTGGCAAAGGGAGGGTGTGTTCTCCCACCTCATCAAACATTCTAGGAGACGACTAAGAGCTGTTATCTTGGCAAAGGGAGGGTGTGTTCTCCCACCCCATCAAACATTCTAGGGGACGACTCAGAGCTGTTATCTTGGCAAAGGGAGGGTGTGTTCTCCCACCCCATCAAACATTCTAGGAGACGACTCAGAGCTGTTATCTTGGCAAAGGGAGGGTGTGTTCTCCCACCCCATCAAACATTCTAGGGGACGACTCAGAGCTGTTATCTTGGCAAAGGGAGGGTGGACAAGTACTAAATGCAGGGGTGTCAATAATTGTTACATGCATGTTTTTGAATAAAATTATTTCTTGATGACGACACACAACAAACCCTATTTTAACTCGATTAAAAGTTAGATTAATATGATATTTTGAGTGTAGAATCAAGCTGATAAACAACAATGAGTTTTTCTCTCAGCCTTTTTTGTTCATATTTACCTAGGGTGCAAATCATTTAGGAGGTCACAGTAGATGGTATGTTTTTCAATGGAAATGACAAGTACTGAATTATTAAATAGGAACCTTTTTTTTATTACACTTGTTGAAGTAGGCTTTGCACTTGGGACGGGGGCAGAGAGCAAATTTTTGACCAGTTTTCAATTACCGCTAGCTTCCCTTTGCTTAAAGAGCCACACGTCCTTTGAAAAGAAGGAGGAACTCCATAAAGTGTTCATAAGCACTGGCCTCTCTACACCTCTTACAGACCCTATGACCTTGGGATCAAGGCCCACAATGCAACTCCATTTGGGGCTGTGTGGTTTACTTATATGGTGGAGACCCTGAAACTTTCTCCAAACAACCGTCAGAAAAATTGCATTCAGGGTTCACCTCATTGCTGTCACTGCACAAGTGCATATACACACAAACACACGCACTCCACGCACGCGCACACGCACACACACACTGTTCAAATTCTGATAACACTGTTTTTCATGTTGCTGACAGTGAAAAGATTAGCTGGGGCCAACCTTGGTCAGGATCTGAGAAATTTGCTTAAGATTCTGCTCGGAGCGGTGTTATTATCATAATCACAATTAGCAGCACTTTCTTGCATTTTATAATTAGAGCTTTACACCATAATTAAACGGTTTCTTAATTACTGTCCATTCATTAATGCAAAGAACACCTGGCTTGGCTCATGGGAAAGCCCTGGCACCCTGGTTCACGTGGAGACGGGGCCTAAAGCGGGATTCTGCTTATTATGCCCACTCTGTTCCGCCATCACACACAAACACCACTCTAGCTACCCCCCAGGCCCAGCTTAACGCAGTCTGTGTTGGGGAAAAAGTACCCAATTTTCATACTTGAGTAAAATCAAAGATACCTCAGTAGAAAATGACTTAAGTAAAAGTGAAAGTCACCCAGTTAAATATTACTTTAGTAAAAGTCTAAAAGTATTTGACTTTAAATGTACTTTAAGTATAACAAGTACATGTAATTGCAAAAATATACTTCAGTATCAAAAGTAAAATAATTTAGCAAACATGACTGCACAACTTTCATTTTTTTTTTTTTTTACGGATAGCCAGGGGCCCACTCCAACACTCAGACATCATTTACTTACCAAACACATGTGTTTAGTGAGTGTGCCAGATCCGAGGCAGAAGGGATGACATGGGATGTTCTCTGGATAAGTCTGTGAATTGGACCATTTTCCTGTCCTGCTAAGCATTCAAAATATAACGAGTACTTTTGGGTGTCAGGGGAAATGTATGCGGGAGAAAGTACATTATTTTATTTAGGAATGTCGTGAAGTAAAAGGAAAAGTTGTCAAAAATATAAATAGAAAAGTAAGTACAGATACCCCCCAAAAATGACTTAAGTAGTACTTATGTACCTTACACCACTGAATGCAGTGCATCAAAAAGGAGGCATGGCAACTGTGACTTCAGTCGTTTGATCCTTTTCATAACTGAAACTGTGTTAATTAAGCCAAAGATAAATACCATCTGGATGCCAGCAGTATCCCTTGCTGCACTGATATCACAGCTTACATAATGAATTCATAAAGATTAGCTCCCACACACACGGCCAAGACACACACACTTTCACAAACATAGGCACAACATAATTTTCACATGTAAAGAGGGGAATTTAAACTCTATACCCTCAATATCTCAAATTCAGATACCCTAAGAAAACAGGCTGTTTCCCCTCTTAAATGATCCCACAGTTAATAAACCCCAAACCGCTATCGAAAATAAATGCACTAGCGTTGAATCTATTTAAGAACATTTGCCCCGTCTTCCTTTGGCTCTCTTAGCACACCCAACTATGAGTGTATAAACATGTCTCAATGATGCCATCTAGTGGTAGAGAAGGAAGCGAGAGCAAATGCCTATTCAACCTATCCACATTGCTCCGACCCAACTGACATTTCTTCTCCAAGATAAATCTGGATTTATCTCCCTCCCCTACGATTTCCATAATGTGAACACATTCGGACCGTTCTGATTGGTATCAGAAACTGATGGGTTGGGCCAGAGCCAGCCTACATGATGAGTTATCAACTTTGATACTCTGATTTGTTAGATATATATATATATTTTTTCACCTTTATTTAACCAGGTAGGCTAGTAAGGAACAAGTTCTCATTTGCAACTGCGACCTGGCCAAGATAAAGCATAGCAGTGTGAACAGACAACACAGAGTTACACATGGAGTAAACAATTAACAAGTCAATAACACAGTAGAAAAAAAGAGAGAAAAAAAGAGTCTATATACATTGTGTGCAAAAGACATGAGGAGGTAGGCAAATAATTACAATTTTGCAGATTAACACTGGAGTGATAAATTATCAGATGGTCATGTACAGGTAGAGATATTGGTGTGCAAAAGAGCAGAAAAGTAAATAAATAAAAACAGTATGGGGATGAGGAAGGTAAAAATGGGTGGGCTATTTACCAATAGACTATGTACAGCTTCAGCGATCGGTTAGCTGCTCAGATAGCAGATGTTTGAAGTTGGTGAGGGAGATAAAAGTCTCCAACTTCAGCGATTTTTGCAATTCGTTCCAGTCATTGATCTAGGATCAAATCAAATCAAATGTATATATATAGCCCTTCGTACATCAGCTGATATCTCAAAGTGCTGTACAGAAACCCAGCCTAAAACCCCAAACAGCAAGCAATGCAGGTGTAGAAGCACAGTGACAAGGAAAAACTCCCTAGAAAGGCCAAAACCTAGGAAGAAACCTAGAGAGGAACCAGGCTATGAGGGGTGGCCAGTCCTCTTCTGGCTGTGCCGGGTAGAGATTATAACAGAACATGGCCAAGATGTTCAAATGTTCATAAATGACTAACATGGTCAAATAATAATAATCACAGTAGTTGTCGAGGGTGCAGCAAGTCCGCACCTCAGGAGTAAATGTCAGTTGGCTTTTCATAGCCGATCATTAAGAGTATCTCTACCACTCCTGCTGTCTCTAGAGAGTTGAAAACAGCATGTCTGGGACAGGTAGCACGTCCGGTGAACAGGTCAGGATTCCATAGCTGCAGGCAGAACAGTTGAAACTGGAGCAGCAGCACGGCCAGGTGGACTGGGGACAGCAAGGAGTCCTCATGCCAGGTAGTCCTGAGGCATGGTCCTAGGGCTCAGGTCCTCTGAGAGAGAGAAAGAAAGAGAGAAAGAGAGAATTAGAGAGAGCATACTTAAATTCACACAGGACACCGGATAAGACAAGAGAAGTACTCCAGATATAACAAACTGACCCTAGCCCCTGACACATAAACTACTGCAGCATAAATACTGGAGGCTGAGACAGGAGGGGTCAGGAGACACTGTGGCCCCATCCGATGATACCCCCGGACAGGGCCAAACAGGAAGGATATAACACCCCCCTCACTTTGCCAAAGCACAGCCCCCACACCACTAGAGGGATATCTTCAACCACCAACTGACCATCCTGAGTCAAGGCCGAGTATAGCCCACAAAGATCTCCGCCACGGCACAACCTAAGGGCGGGTGCCAACCCAGACAGGAAGATCACATCAGTGACTCAACCCACTCAAGTGACGCACCCCTCCTAGGGACGGCATGAAAGAGCACCAGTAAGCCAGTGACTCAGCCCCTGTAATAGGGTTAGAGGCAGAGAATACCAGTGGAAAGAGGGGAATTGGCCAGGCAGAGACAGCAAGGGTGGTTTGTTGCTCCAGAGCCTTTCCGTTCACCTTCACACTCCTGGGCCAGACTACACTCAATCATATGACCCACTGAAGAGATGAGTCTTCAGTAAAGACTTAAAGGTTGAGACCGAGTCTGCATCTCTCACATGGGTAGGCAGACCATTCCATAAAAATGGAGCTCTATAGGAGAAAGCCCTGCCTCCAGCTGTTTGCTTAGAAATTCTAGGGACAATTAGGAAGCCTGCGTCTTGTGGTATGTATGGCAGGACCAAATCAGAGAGTTATGTAGGAGCAAGCCCATGTAATGCTTTGTAGGTTAGCAGTAAAACCTTGAAATCAGCCCTTGCCTTAACAGGAAGCCAGTGTAGGGGGGCCATCACTGGAGTAATATGATAAAAAATGTTGGTTCTAGTCAGGATTCTAGCAGCCATATTTAGCACTAACTGAAGTTTATTTAGTGCTTTATCCGGGTAGCCGGAAAGTAGAGCATTTCAGTAGTCTAACCTAGAAGTAACAAAAGCATGGATTAATGTTTCTGCATCATTTTTGGACAGAAAGTTTTTGATTTTTGCAATGTTACGTAGATGGAAAAAAGCTGCATTGAAACAGTCTTGATATGTTTGTCAAAAGAGAGATCAGGGTCCAGAGTAACGCCAAGGTCCTTCACAGTGTTATTTGAGACGACTGTACAGCCATTAAGATTAATTGTCAGATTCAACAGAAAATCTCTTTCTTTCTTGGGACCTAGAACAAGCATCTCTGTTATGTCCGAGTTTAAAAGTAGAAAGTTTTATAGCCATCCACTTCCTTATGTCTGAAACACAGGCTTTCAGCGAGGGCAATTTTGGGGCTTCACCATGTTTCATTGAAATGTACAGCTGTGTGTCATCCGCATAGCAGTGAAAGTTAACATTATGTTTTCAAATGACATGCCCAAGAGGTAAAATATAGAGTGAAGACAATAGTGGTCCTAAAACGGAACCTTGAGGAACACCGAAATTTACAGTTGATTTGTCAGAGGACAAACCATTCACAGAGACAAACTGATATCTTTCTGACAGGTAAGATCTAAACCAGGCCAGAACTTGTCCGTGTTGACCAATTTGGGTTTCCAATCTCTCCAAAAGAATGTGGTGATCGATGGTATCAAAAGCAGCACTAAGGTCTAGGAGCACGAGGACAGATGCAGAGCCTCAGTCTGATGCCATTAAAAGGTCATTTACCACCTTCACAAGTGCAGTCTCAGTGCTATGATGGGGTCTAAAACCAGACTGAAGCATTTCGTATACATTGTTTGCCTTCAGGAAGGCAGTGAGTTGCTGCGCAACAGCCTTTTCTAAAATGTTTGAGAGGAATGGAAGATTCGATATAGGCCGATAGTTTTTTATATTTTCTGGGTCAAGGTTTGGCTTTTTCAAGAGAGGCTTTATTACTTTCACTTTGGGTGAGTTTGGTACACCTCCGGTGGATAGAGAGACATGTATTATGTTCAACATAGGAGGGCCAAGCACAGGAAGCAGCTCTTTCAGTAGTTTAGTTGGAATAGGGTCCAGTGTGCAGCTTGAAGGTTTAGAGGCCATGATTATTTTCAGAATTATGTCAAGAGATATAGTACTAAAACACTTTTAGTGTCTCTCTTGATCCTAGGTCCTGGCAGAGTTGTGCAGACTCAGGACAACTGAGCTTTGAAGGAATATGCAGATTTAAAGAGGAGTCCGTAATTGGCTTTCTAATATTCATGATCTTTTCCTCAAAGAAGTTCATGAATTTAGTACTGCTGAAGTGAAAGCCATCCTCACTTGGGGAATGCTGCTTTTTAGTTAGCTTTGCGATGGCAGATTCAGACGGAATGTGTGTGCAATCTATAGAGTAGCGTAATTCAATTCAAAGTGAGTCAACTATACAACCCCCTCAAAGGAAGGAAGGGTTGTACACTACAGATGTTGTAGAGCATGAACCTTCAGGAGCGTGTCACTGCTTTGATGTTTGCAGAGAACGACAGGGTGTTTTGCACTCTGGGAGAGCGACACTGTGGAGTTGTGATAGAGGTCTTTGAGTGGGCAGACCTTCGCCGGCAGGAAGAGCAGTTCCGTCTTGTCAAGGTTGAGCTTGAGGTGGTGGGCCGACATCCAAGTTGACATATCTGCCAGGCACGCAGAGATGCCCGTCGCCACCTTGGTGTCAGAAGGGGGAAGGAGAAAAGTAGTTGATTGTCATCCGCATAGCAATGATAGGAGAGACCATGTGAGGATATGACGGAGCCGAGTGGCTTGGTGTATAGAAAGAAGAGGAGAGGGCCTAGAACCGAGCCCTGGGGACACCGGTAGTGAGAGTATGTGGTGCAGACATAGATCCTCTCCACGGCACCTGGTAGGAGTGGCCTGCCAGGTAGGATGCAATCCTAGAGTGTGGAGACCCTGAGACGCCTAGTCCTGAGAGGGTGGAGAGGAGAATCTGATGGTTCACTCGAGTGTTGGTTTCTTGAGGAGGGGAGCAACTCGGGTCATTTTGAAGTCAGAGGGAATGCAGCCAGTGGTCAGGGATGAGTTGATGAGGGAAGTAAGGAATGAGACAAGGTCTCCAGAGATGGTCTGGAGACGGCAGGAGGGCATGGGGTTGAGCAGGTAGGTTGTCGGGCGGCCAGACCTCACTAGTCGCAGGATGTCATCTGGATAGAGAAGGGAGAAAGAGGTCAAGGCATAGTGTAGTTCTGTGTGAGTGAGACCAGTGGACTAAGTGAATGAGTAATGGATTTCGTCAACCTTTTTTTCAAAGTGGTTGACAAAGTAATCCGCAGAGAGGGAGGAGGGAGGGAGTGGAGGATTAAGGAGGGAGGAGAAGGTAGAAAATAGTTTCCTGGATAAGAGGCAGAAGTTTGTAATTTAGAGTGGTAGAAAGTGCTTTATCAGCAGATATAGAGATAGAGAAGGTAGAGAGGGAGTGAAAGGATAATAGGTCCTCCGGAAGTTTAGTTTTCCTCCATTTTCACTCAGCTGCCCGCAGCCCTGTTCGGTAAGCTTGCAATGAGTCACTCAGCCACGGAGCAGGATGGGAGGGCCGACACTGCCGGGAGGAAAGGGGACAGTGCGAGTCATAGGATACGGAAAAGGAGGAGAGTAGTGTCGAAGAGGCAGAAGCACGAGACAGGAGAGAGAAGGATTTAGCAGAAGGGATGATAGGATAGAAGAGGAGAGAGTAGTGGGAGAGAGAGAGGGAAGATTACGAAGAGCAGTGAGCCAGCGTCAGGAAATTAGCTTATCAATGTGTCAAGCTCATTGAGGAAGTCTCCAAGGGCACCTGGTCACCTGGTGGGCGATAGATGACAACAATGTTAAGCTTGAGTGGACAAGTGACAGGGACAGCATGGAATTCAAATGAGGAGATGGACAGGTGAGAGGGAGAAAAGAGAAAATCTCCCCTTAGGAGAAATGTGTAAACCTGTGCCAACACCGCGACGACCAGATGCTCTCGGACTATGAGAGAAAACATAGTCAGATGAAGAAGGAGCAGCTGGAGTAGCAGTGTTCTCTGGAGTGATCCATGTCTCCTTCAGGGCCAAACAGTCAAGGGACTGAAGGGCAGTATAGACTGAGACCCGAAATTCCACATTGCTTGTGCAAGTATGGTACACTAAATTAGAAGGGTTGCAGCCAAGGGGTGGGGAGAGTCTGTGAAGCCTACAGGGAGAGGTGCGAACAAGTATGGAACACACACACATAGTTGACAAACCTACAAAAGAGCAAAATTAGAAAATCTGTTTAAAAAAAATAACATATCACTTCTGGATATATCTGGAGTCTTCTAGCTATAGAATGAAGTACAACGAGATGGAGCCTGAGAAGCTGGTTATATAGACTCAGAAAAGAGACTAAACCACTCCCTTTCCAATACAGCCACTGATTACTAAAACAAGTCACAAATTGCCCTGCCCCTTGATCCTGTTTGATGTGTAAACAACTATCTGCAAATGATGAGCAGTCAGCAGTTCACACACCAAGTAGGCTACTGGGAGACAGGCAGCACTTAAAGTAGATGGCTCTAGCTAGCAAAAAGACAGTACTAAACAACAGCAGATAAAAACACTTTTTTTTAAAACTTCAAGATACCAGAACCATTTGAACAGTTTGCTGTTACAGTGGATGAAGGAGCAGAAAGAGAGTGAAGATGTGGAAATGGAGAACAAGGAAGAAGGTAAGGAGTGGTGTGGTGAAGAAGATTGGCGGCGTGTACAAAAATTTAAAAAACGTACTCTGGTAGCTCAGAAATCTAGCCTGGCGAAAGTGAGGATGAATTACCTGCGGTGGCAGGTGTGGTGAAGACCGCCGAGTTTGGGCCTCGTTCTGATGATGACGGATGATTCTGGTACAGTCAGAGTTAAGAAAATGGACCCTTACCTTCTGGCTGATCATATGTTGTGTCAGGATGGGTGGAAAAGAGGTTGTGAACTGTTGAAATGGGGAAAGTAAGTGTATTCGTGATGATTTTTTTGTGTCTTCCATCCAGAGGTCACAAGACCTGTGACTTGCTTTGCTCTCTGGAGTAGGGAAACGAGTGATAACCGGAGTAGCATTAAGTGTTGAGGAGGACCAACTGAAATTTAAGATTCACAGTGTTTGTTACGCCCGCTGTTTGGTGCGAATCAGACCTGGTGGAGAGCGTGGTGAAACCAGAAAGACTCTGTCTGTCCTGCTGAGTTTTCATGCAGAGTCTTTATCCGACAAAGTCAAGTTATGTGTCAGTTATCCCGTGAGGCTTTTGTTCCCGAACCAATTACAGTATTTTAGGTGCCAAGCTTTTGGTCATGTTGCAGCAGTGTGTAGGGGTGAGATTCCTAGAAGTGAGAAGTGTGCAGGAGGGCATGAGACAAATTAATGTGTAGTATCGGTGGAAAAAGCCGTGTGTGTTAACTGTAGGGCTACCCATGGCGCTGGAGATCACAAGTTTCCGGTGAGAGAAAGGCAGGTCGAGGTTGCCAGGATCAGAGTAGTGCAGAAAGTCTTGTATGCTAAGGCAGACATTGCACTGTTCCCATGAAACGTGTCTAGAACATTAATATCTTATGTTCTAAAACATGCCAACCATGTTCTGTGTTGCGGGAACGTTGACAGAATATTCTCCTAACCCACAGAAAACTGGACACTAATGTGTTTTCAATGTTCCCATGAAACGTGTCTAGAACATGAATATATAAAGTTCTGAGAACATGGTAACCACATTTTGGGTAAGTTCCATTTGTCATTAAGGAAATGGTCCATTGGAAACATTCCTTGCACATTACAGGAACATTCATATGAAAACACAGTTAATGAGCTAATGAGACTCTTAAGGAAACTAAAGTTGGGGGAACACTTTTTGTTAGCTGGATTACACTTTCAATATTGCACAGTTTGAAAATTGAAAATCCCAAAATGTTGACTAATGCTCTAGTTATGACCTTTGAAGCAGCTTTTGCCTCTGTTGGACACTGAAGGTACACATTGTCCACATTGGCCTATTTAGTTATGCAGTCCTAGTTTCTCTGTCACGCAGTTGCCTGGTTAGCAGCTATAACATGGGATACAAACTCGCTCAAAATGTCCTCGCTCACCATCTTTTCTCCATTTGAGGAGTTCAAGTTATCAATGCTATATGACTCGCTTCTTTTCCCGGAAATTGTTCATACTCCCTCCTCCTTTTCCTGTTGAATACTGTTGAACCTGTAACCACGAAAACTACACTTTATGTAAATACTGCATGCGACCGTGTGCCTGGAGTTGGACCTTCCATTTTGGGCCTAAGGATCATGGGAACCATAGTTCTATGATGTGTCCAAGAACCTGGCTGTACCATGTCTTTCACAAAACCTGCAACATAAACTAGAAATAGGTTAAAAACAACAATTTGCGAGCATATGTTTTAACTGAACAAATGTGTGTTTTGACTCAACTGTCACTTTGATATTCTCACCCAGGGAACCTTTCCTGATAATTTTGATTCTAATTATAGCTCCCTGAAGCCTTCACTATGTGTTCAGCATGGTAGACATACTGAAGAGCTGAGATCGGCCACCAGTCATTTTTATATGGCTGTTTAATGGTATGATTTAATGCTGACCAAGTTCGATAAACCTAATTTATTGCAACTTGAAGCCTCAAGTAAATGTGGATTATAACTGCAACATTATCAAATACATCAAATGTTTTTTAAAGTGGTATACACTTGTTCTTGTAAGGTTCCGTATGTATTTTCTTAGTCAACCAGGTGTTCTGTTTCGTTGTGATCTTGAACGTAGCCTGTTTCTTTGTGCTCTTGAACGTAGCCCTGTCTTTAATTTCTGTTCATTGATTTCACCTGTGTTAGTTACTCACCTGGTCTCATCAGCTCCTTCTGTTTGTGCTTTTGGGAGGTATTGTTCGTTTTGACTCTACAAAGCCTATTCCTAGATTATTTGCGAGAACCAGTTACAGCCTTCAGTCCTAGTTTTGATTCACCTGCCTGGTTTCCTACCTGTGTATGACCATTGCCTACCTGTGACCACGATTCCTGCCTTCTGCGAAGATGAAATAAACACCTGCCGCGTTCTGCACATTAATCTACACCTTTTTCTCCCTGAGTATTTATTAGTTCTTCATTGTAAGAACTTGGTTTAAGTGAACACTGTAGTGTTTTTAAACTAAACTAAGATATTAACAGTATTTTACACTGCGTTTGATAGCATTCACTGCATCTGGTAAAAACAATTGTAACAAGGCACAGTCTCTCACACACACTTGTGTCATTTTAGTGTTAGCACACAGTTAGGCAACGCACTATCAAGATACACTTCCACATTCCATCCCCAGGGGGCAGCAGCAACCAGTTTAGGGGATGTGCTCCTGCCAGGAAGCCTTGGTAATCATTCAGGTGTGGGCAATCCGTATGATGGCCAGAACCCTCTCAGCTGGCCATTGTTTCTAAGTTAACCTATTCAGTTGGGCATGCCTTGTATTTTTTTTGTACATATTTATTTTGTCACCATGAACATATGAATAATCTGCTTGGACAAGCCGAAACCAAGAGGTCAAAATGGTGCTGGGCCTTAATTCTCTAAATTTGCTGTCTCTTGGTCACATGTACATACAACACAGTTCTCATACGCTGATTTCTCACATAGATGCACATCTTAAATCAGGTTACAGACCAGTTAACTAGGCCGAAGACCAACTTAGCAAGTGTGTCAATATTAGCAGGCTAGTTATTGGTTTCAGAAGATATGGGGGGCTCGTCCGGGATAAATGTTGGCTTTTGTGGCACGGTAGAACACGGTTGCAGCAGTGCTACTGTGAGTGTCAGTTTTCTGGCTAGCAAGATAGCTCATTGTTTGGGGTGACGGCCATGTGTTTAGTCAGTTGTTTACAGCTGGTAGTCGCTAACTACTAGGGCTGGTGAGGTGTTTTGCTCATGGGCTAGAACATTTTGTGTTAACTGTTTTTGGCTATGGTTTTGGTAGCTTTTGTTGGCGCTGTTTGTAGGATTGGATTTCCTAGTTTGGAGTGTGGAGGACTCTGTGGCACATGCATTTGTGTTAACCACTAGCTAGCCTAGTGCTAACTGTTTAAATCAAATCAAAAGTATTAGTTTACAGCAGATATTAAAGGTGCAGTGAAATGCTTATGTGCTACCTCCCTTAACAATGAAGTACACTAATCAATAACAACAATGAAGAGTTTAGTCAAGTAAAAAGTAACAAATAGACTGCTCAAAAAAATAAAGGGAACACTTAAACAACACAATGTAACTCCAAGTCAATCACACTTCTGTGAAATCAAACTGTCCACTTAGGAAGCAACACTGATTGACAAATTTCACATGCTGTTGTGCAAATGGAATAGACAACAGGTGGAAATTATAGGCATTTAGCAAGACACCCCCAATAAAGGAGTGGTTCTGCAGGTGGGGACCACAGACTACTTCTCAGTTCCTATGCTTCCTGGCTGATGTTTTGGTCACTTTTGAATGCTGGCGGTGCTTTCACTCTAGTGGTAGCATGAGATGGAGTCTACAACCCACACAAGTGGCTCAGGTAGTATTGCTCATCCAGGATGGCACATCAATGCGATATGTGGCATGAAGGTTTGCTGTGTCTGTCAGCGTAGTGTCCAGAGCATGGAGGCGCTACCAGGAGACAGGCCAGTACATCAGGAGACGTGGAGGAGGCCAACAACCCAGCAGCAGGACCGCTACCTCCACCTTTGTGCAAGGAGGAGCAGGAGGAGCACTGCCAGAGCCCTGCAAAATGACCTCCAGCAGGCCACAAATGTGCATGTGTCTGCTCAAACGGTCAAAAACAGACTCCATGAGGGTGGTATGAGGGCCTGACGTCCACAGCTGGGGGTTGTGCTTACAGCCCAACACCGTGCAGGATGTTTGGCATTTGCCAGAGAACACCAAGATTGGCAAATTCACCACTGGCGCCTTGTGCTCTTCACAGATGAAAGCAGGTTCACACTGAGCACATGACAGTCTGGAGACGCCGTGGAGAATGTTCTGCTGCCTGCAACATCCTCCAGCATGACAGGTTTGGCGGTGGGTCAGTCATGGTGTGGGGTGGCGTTTCTTTGAGGGGCCGCACAGCCCTCCATGTGCTCGCCAGAGGTAGCCTGACTGCCATTAAGTACCGAGATGAGATCCTCAGACCCCTTGTGAGACCATATGCTGGTGCGGTTGGCCCTGGGTTCCTCCTAATGCAAGACAATGCTAGACCTCATGTGGCTGGAGTGTGTCAGCAGTTCCTGCAAGAGGAAGGCCCGCCCGTATGGACTGGCCCGCCCGTTCCCCAGACCTGAATCCAATTGAGCACATCTGGGACATCATGTCTCGCTCCATCCACCAGCGCCACGTTGCACCACAGACTGTCCAGGACTTGGCGGATGCTTTAGTCCAGGTCTGGGAGGAGATCCCTCAGGAGACAGTCCGCCACCTCATCAGGAGCATGCCCAGGTGTTGTAGGGAGGTCATACAGGCATGTGGAGGCCATACACACTACTGAGCCTCATTTTGACTTGTTTTAAGGACATTACATCAAAGTTGGATCAGCCTGTAGTGTGGTTTTCCACTTTAATTTTGAGTGTGACTCCAAATCCAGACCTCCATGGGTTGATAAATTGTATTTCCATTTCTAATTTTTGTGTGATTTTGTTGTCAGCACATTCAACTATGTCAAGAAAAAAGTATTTAATAAGAATATTTCATTCATTCAGATCTAGGATGTGTTATTTTAGTGTTCCCTTTATTTTTTTGAGCAGTGTAGTAGAAATAAGAGAAGATGTAGTATGCATAGTAATAATGGACTATATTTACAAATATAAAGTGGGTAGGGGAATCAATCAATCATTAATAATAAAACCGCAGCGTTGACTGTGTGTGTGTTTATGGGTGTGTTTGTGTAAGGCATGGATGTGTGGGTAGTCAGTGCAAATCATTTCTAAAATGCAAATAGTCTCTAAGGTGCAGGTCTGTGCTGGGAGATGGCTAGGTTTAGCTTTTCAGCAGTTTGATGGCCTGGTGGTAGAAGCTGTCTCTGAGCCTGTTGGTCCGAGACCCAATACTCCTATACCACTTGCCAGATGATGACAGAGTGAACAGTTTGTTACTCGGGTTACTGGTCCTTGGCAATCTTTCGAGCCTTCCTCAGACAACGCCTGGTGTAGATGTCCTGGAAGGCATGGAGATTGCCCACAGTGATGCATTGGGCTGTTCGCACCACCCTCTGTAGGTTCTTCCAGTTGAGGGCTGTGCAGTTGCCGTACCATGTGGTGATGGAGCCAGTCCAAATGCTCTCAATTGTGCAGCTGAAGAACTTATTTAGAATCTGAGGGCCCACTACGAATTTCTAAAGGCGCCTGAGGTTGAAGACTCATTGCTGTGCTTTTATCACAGTGGTGGTATGATTGGACCATGTCAGGTTCTCTGTGATGTGCACGCCGAGGAACTTGAAGCTTTTAACCCTCTCCACTGCAGCCCTGTAGATGAGAACAGGGGCGTGCTCTCCACCACTGTGTCATGGCTCTAACCTCCTCCCAGTAGGCTGTCTCGTCGACGATCAGGCCCACCACGTCGTCATCTGCAAACTTAATGATTGTGTTGGAGTCGTGGGAGTACAGGAGGGGGCTGAGCACACACCCCTGGGGTCCCCCAGTGTTGAGGATCAGTGTGGCAGAGGTGTTGCCTACCTCACCACCTGGGGTCAGGAAGTCCATGATCCAGTTGCAGAGTGAGTTGCTCATACCCAGAGCCTTGAGCTTAGTGTCAAGCTTGGAAGGGACTATGGTGTTGAAATTGGAGTAGGTCCAAGGTGTCAGGTAAGGTGGAGCTGGATGTGGGCCTTGACCAGCCTCTCCATGCACTTCATGATGTCAGAAGTGAATTCTACAGGGCAATAGTCATTTATGCAGGTTACCTTAGTTTTCTTGGGTACAGGGACAATTTTGGACATATTGAAGAATGTGGGGACCATAGACTGGGACGGGGAGAGGATGAATATGTCTGTGAACACCAGTCCTCTCTGAGGACATGGCTGGGGAGGCCGTCTGGGCCAGATGCTTTGCGAGTATTCACAAGCTTGAAGATCAAGAGGTCGTGGCTGTTCTTTTTGTATTCATCCATATCCTCAGCAATCCGACTGGAGTTGAATGTGTTGGTCCGTTCTCTCAGTTTTGCACGATGTCACCATTTACCCATGGTTTCTGGTTGGGATATGTGCGGATGGTCAATGTTGGGACAACATCCTCCATGCATTTCCTGATGAACCCAGTGACTGTATGTATACTCGTTGATGTTTTTGCCAGTGGCAACCCGGGAACTTAATTATTGAACCATGCTCCTATGCCTTTATTTTTCCCTCTGTTTTTGTTTTTGTCCATGAAATGTACAAAAAACCCTGCAGGCTGTATAGCCGTGTCAAGTACCTCTCCCGTTAGCAAACTTTCTCCATGATGCACTTCCACACTCCATCCCCAGGGGGTAGAAGCAAAGGTTTAGGGGATGTGCTCTGCCAGGTAGCCTTGATAATGACTCAGGTGTGGGCAATCAGTATGATGGTCAGTCCAGGAGAGGGAGGCCAGAAGCCTCTCAGATGGTCTTTGTTTGTTTCTTCGTGTTAAAGGGGAAGCCTGAAAGAGATTTGGAGGAGAAATCGGGAGAACCTGGAACCTTACCAGAACAAACTAGTGAATAAATTATTTTCCCCCTGATTGTCTGTAAAATAGGAATGTGGTGAGGGCTCCTCCTCGCACTTTGTATCCTGTTAATGTGTTTGTTGGAGGAGCCTGGAAGGTTGACATAACTAACTGGTGAATAACCTTTTCCCCTGGCCCCTGGATTTACAGTTCATATAAGGAAATCAATCCATTGAAATGAATTCATTAGGCCCTAATCTATGGATTTCACATGACTGGGAATACGGATATGCATCTGTTGGTCACAGATGCCTTTACAAAAAAGGTAGGGGTGTGGATCAGAAAACCAGTCAGTATCTAGTGTGACCACTTGCCTCATGCAGCACGACACATCTCCTTCGCATAGAGTTGATCAGGCTGTTGATTGTGGCCTGTGGAATGTTGTCCCACTCCTCTTCAGTGGCTGTGCAAAGTTGCTGGATATTGGCGGGAACTGGAACACGATGTTGTACACGTCGATCCAGAGCATCTCAATTATGCTCAATGGGTTTGGTGAGTCTGGAGGCCATGGAAGAACTGGTACATTTTCAGCTGCCAGGAATTGTGTACAGATCCTTGCGACATGGGACCGTGCAATATCATGCTGAAACATGAGGTGACAGCGGCGGATAAATGGCACAAATAAAGTCTCAGGATCTCGTCACAGTATCTCTGTGCATTTAAATTGCCATCAATAAAATGCAATTGTGTTCATTGTCCATAGCTTATGCCTGCCCATACCATAACCCCATCGCCACCATGGGGCACTCTGTTCACAACATTGACATCAGCAAACCGCTCATACACGTGGTCTGCGGTTGTGGGACCATTCAATTCTCTGGCAACAGCTCTGGTGTACATTCTTGTATTCAGCATGCCAATTGCACAATCCCTCAACTTGAGACATCTGTGGCATTGTGTTGTGTGACAAAACTGCACATTTTGGAGTGGCCTTTAATTGTCCCCTGCACAAGGTGCACCTGTGTAATGATCATGCGGTTTAATAAGCTTCTTGATATGCCACACCTGTCAGGTGGATGGATTATCTTGTGGACAAAATTGACAGAATGAGAGAGAAGCTTTTTGTGCGTATGGGACATTTCTGGGATCTTGTATTTCAGCTCGTTTCATGGGACCAACACTTTACATGTTGCGTTTGTATTTTTGTTCAGTGTAAATACAACCTCTGGATATAGTCTTCATCATCACCTGGACTGTTAAATAAATTCCACAATGTTTATGCATCTGAACCTCTGACTACCTCTCAACAGTTGATGCTCCACGTCAACTAAACAGCCACACAAACAGTCACAGAAACGTTCTGTTATTTTATTTTGTTTATAAAGGAAGAGTGTTACTGGAAAAGATACTTATAAAATCGGAAAATAAAGAACAAACAAAAAATATGTCTGAAAATGGCTTTGTGGTTAATACTGATTAAGTCCTTGCTTTATTCTACAAAACTTTATTACAACATAAAGCTTTTCATAGGACTGTATCAGTAAAATGTAGGGCATCTATCACAGGGAAGAGTGGACAGTAATTCAACAATATTTTGAAACAAAATCTAACCAATATCATTGATACGTACAGTAAAGACATTGTCACCCTTGTAAAAACAATTGCAGGCTACCCACTCTAGCCTTTTTTCACCCAAAAATAGTTAAGAGTGAATAAATAAACCACTGTGTGAAATGTACATTTTAGTTTGATAATGGAATTGGCTTTATAAACATGCTGTGTTTGGAGTCGTTTGTTTTGTTTTCAGTTTGTTTTCTGACATCCTACTGCACAAACGTGCCATTTTGATTCTTTGCGATTTAAAAGGAGGTCAAAATGCATCAGGCAAGGGTGTGAGCACCATATTTCATATAAAGTCTGTTGATGATAAACGTCTAAGAAGGCCTATCTATGGTTGTGAGAAAGTTGAGATGGAAATAATGCTGAGTTGAAGAGTTGATATGGGTTCCTAGGAGGACAGGGATTTCGATGCTCCATTTCCAAACCAACCATTGCTTCATTTCTAAAGACCTTGTCAAGTCACCTTGTGGATCTGAAATATTTGGATTGGTATCAGCAATGTGGTAATAGCCTCACCTAGCCCTCTGGTAGGCTTGGCAGAGTTCCCACAATATTGTGTACACCTATACAGTCCTTTTTAGTTCTATGAAGGGGACTCAAAGGACCTAGAAGTTGTGACGTGGGACAGGTTTGGATATGGACCACAGAGTCTGTTGTGTGTCTTCCCTGACACTCAACCAAACATCCCAATAATGACTCACCTGTCCTGGAGTGTACTCGGTGAGACAAAAAGGTTCAAAAACATTGCAGGTAGAAATATTATTAATAGAACTACATTCGTCCCCAAGTCTACAGGCAATCCAATGTGGTCTCAGGGCAATTCATATTATTCTGTACATACATCTGTGACAGTCTAAGACTCAATTTAGTATGATACGTTGCATTAGATTCTAAATGGAATAGCAGTAGTACAATATCATTCAAATTAGAGGACGTACAGTGTCATAGGTGTTACCCGGTCATACAAAACATACGAATTGGGTGACGTAACTTATCATACGTCTTGGAGGACGTATAGTATTGCAGGTCTTTATCTGAGGCCAGGTTCCTTGTTGCTCTGTAACAACAAAGGAGAATTACAGGGAGAATTTACATGGGCGGTTAGGGGAACTAACGGCAAAGGTTAGGAGAACTAAAACGACAAAGGTTAGGAGAACTAAAACGACAAAGGTTAGGAGAACTAAAACGACAAAGGTTAGGAGAACTAAAACGACAAAGGTTAGGAGAACTAAAACGACAAAGGTTAGGTGAATTTACATAGCAGGTTAGTTGAATTGGGTAAAGTTTAGAATAAGGGTTAGCTAAAATGCTACAGATGACCCTGATGACACATGCAAAACCTTGGATTGCTAGATTGTCGCAGATTACCCTCACCCATCCTCCCTGACCAACCTCCCTACTTGGAGTTTCTGTCTCAAGTAACTAGACCATTAGTAGGTATCATACGTCTTGGAGGTGCTCAGAAATACATCAAGTATATTTAATATGGCTCTGAGGCCAGGCTGGACAATCACATCTGTTCTACACAATACATTTCTATCTGAACGTTCTGTAACATTCCCCCTCCTGAACAGACCCCAGGTAATCCCTAGCTGATGGAATATGAATGGAATTGCAAACAGACCAGCTGTTGTTTAAAATATGATGGGTGGATTTATAAAGCTGATTTGCCAATAATAGTCAATAAACAATGATTGACACCGTTAGCGTGATGACGGCTGTTTAAAACCAACAAGAGTCCTGGGCCTACAGTTGACATCGCACATTGAATGAAATGGCATCCTAGATCGCTATAATTTGGAGCCCGGGACATATTTGGTGAAAAATCCTTTGGCATCCAGGTTTCCAAAAATCCTGCTACCTAAGGCATATTTATAACCCATTACTCCTTGTCCGTCCTTCTGGATTGTACAATGTGTGGATATCGTTAAAGAAACCGTCTGAACCAAATTTTCTCAAGACGAGCTACCGTGTATCCTACCACTGTCTAACACAGTTGGAGCTTCAGCACTTGGCTGTCCCGTTCTGTGAGCTTGTGTGGCCTACCACTTTGTGGCTGATCTGTTTTTGGTCCTAGACGTTTCCACTTCACAATAATAGCACTAACAGTTGACCGGGGCAGCTCTAGCAGGGCAGAAATTTGCCGAACTGACTTGTTGGAAAGGTGGTATCCTATGACGGTGCCATGTTGGAAGTCACTGAGCTCTTCAATAAGGCCATTATACTGCCAATGTTTGTCTATGGAGATTGCATGGCGGTGTGCTCGATTTTATACACCTGTCAGCAATGGGTGTGGCTGAAAACGCCAAATGCACTAATTTGAAGCAGCGTCCATATACTTTTATATATATATAGTGTACAATCCTGATGGATGGACAAGGAGTTACTGATAATAGACACGCGTCAGTGACAGGATTTTCGGAAAGCCCAAGGACTTTTCACGGAAAATGTTCCGTGTTCCGCATTCTAGCACACCATTGCAATTCATGGCATCCTATGTAGGGCTGCAAGAGACCCTAAAGCCCAGGCTATCCCAACTACAGATTAAGATCGATGTGCTTCGATGAGGAGTAGGAATGTAAAGCCAAACTGACCCTGTGTCCCAATACTCTTTCCTTGTCTCCTTTCAAGATCACAATATTGCCTTCACATGTTCAGCCATTTCAGATCTCTGGTCAATGAAGAAAGAAAACTCTTGAAGTGTAATGGGACATGGTATGGAATTGAAAAGTTCCACTTGATGTCCCAGTATTGAGGCGTTTTCTTTGTTTATGATTCCTCTCCAGTCAGCTCCTGGTTTCCTGTTGTTGGTGATGTTACTCCTGCTACCTGTGCTGTGTTTCCTGCCCCTGAAAGAAAACCCCAACAAGTTGAAAATAAAGACTTCTGACAAATCTGTTGGATAAAAAGGCAGTTCATATGTACACCCCTTTCATACATTTATCTTGTGTCCCCCCCCCATAATGTGCAGAGTGAGAACATTGTCCGATTTAGACACTAGTTTTCTGGGTTGGCTTTGCCTGCTGTTATGGCATTGCCTTGACTTGAAAGGCACATTTCAACAAGAGCACAGCACTGTCGACAGCTGACACTGTACCTTCTACAGGCAATTCCCTGACGGTCGTGTAGATTCAATTTGCAGTAAACGCTGCGGATTTTGGCTCAAGTGTAAACTACCTTTAAAAGTGAAGTGCAGTGCGCTTGTCGACAATGCGATTGATAGAATCCCAGCCTTGAACCCAAAGATTGATGTTTTCCTCCAGAGCTAAAGCAGTTTCAGCAACTCCCCACTACAGAACAACAACTAACTTTCCAGTTTAAAAAAACATGTTTCTGCTCTTAAGCATCTCCTTAGCTCTTTAAAATAATCACTGAGACTGATGTACTAAATCACAATTCTTCAGTATTTCTTTAGTGAGGCAGATTCTTGCTGACAGTCTGTCATGAGAGATGAACTGTATCCCAATAACTGTTCTTGAGTCATATTTAGCAATATCAGAAGTGCAATGGAACATGGTCATGGATTAGAGATAGGTGGGCTGATCAGAGAACTGTTCATACCAGGAATGCAGAGGATCTGGGGCTCCTCCCACTTGCCACCTGGCAGGCACTTGACCAGAGGGTTTTGTCTCTGCTGGAAGCCCTGGGCACAGTAGTAGCGCACAATGGCGTCTGTCTCGTACCTCTGGCGGATTCTGCCAAACGCTGATGCGTTCCGGACTTTGGGGGGAGGGCCACATGAAGCTGTGGGAGGAGTTACAAAGACTGTAGGTGATAATGTCCTCTAAGTCAAAAACATATGAATGAAAAGTTGAACGATTATTTGTCCTAATGTACACATTCAGTTACGTTTTGAGCATTACACTAGTTTGGGACTGTATTGAATGTGTACATTAAACATCTACTGCTACTTCTACATACCTCTAAGTTAACTACCTCTGTGACCTATTGCCTGTATACTGTAGCAATATAATCTATTGCACAGAGGTAGTTACAGGTATGTAAAGGCACTGGTAGATAGGTGCTTGCTTGTCGTAACATCCTGTCCATTACTCACAGGTGCCTTTCTTGCAGGTGTAGGCCAGGTGGTAGTTGCAGGGCACATCACTCCAGCGCCCGGCATCATGCCACACCATCACCACACAGTCCTCTCCAGACAGGAAGTAACTGTCAGGCTGGCCCCTGTACCAGTTCTCATAGAGCTGTGAAGACAAGGTAAGAGACACAGAGCTGTAGTTGTTTATGTCTTGTGTTCCTGTGTCTTTGTAGCTGCATGCCATCCTGTGGACATGTTTCGACACAGTACTTTTTCTATGTCAACCCAATCTGTCTGGACTCACCAATGGGTTACCATCGGACCAGCGGAAATCCCCCTCGATGGTCTTGTCGTTCAGTCCAGTCCACTGATACTCCTTATAGTTATCTGCGGATAGAATAAGCCATTTTATTTGCTTTTCAAGCAGTAGGCTTGCCACGTCTCGAAGAAATTATACAGTAGACCTTTGTCTTTGTGCTTCCGCTGCGAATATCAACACCTCTGCCAGGGTTTGTGTTTCCAATTGACTGGGCATGAAGTTACTCGGAAGTCATGTGACCATGTAATTTAGAACCTGCTATAGCTGCCCCCATCACTCCCATTGTTTTTTTTGGCAATGAATGCTAATGTCAGCAGTTGGTGACAGTGACTTAGAACACAGTCTGTCACTCTGGTTAAAAGTAAGCGTGCGTCTAATTTATTTAGTCATTTTGCTGAACTACCTCTTTAATGGACCAGATTAGCATTTGCATGTAGCACTTCCGCACAGCAGGGTCATGGGCCTTCCTACGCTAATAAATAGCACACACAAACCCTTGAGAGCTGGCTGCTGCATTTCCAATGTATTAATATGCTGTAAAATGGTACGCTATGCTAACAAAGGGAGTTGCCTATCAATGAAAGAGAAAAGGTGGAGCATGAAGTTCGGTGGCTCGCTGTCACCACTCCCACCGTACTGTTAATGAAGTCCTGCTCCTCAGGGGTCATGATTGACACCAGGTGGCCCCCCACCATGCGACAGTGCTGCTCCGCCACCTCCCAGCTCAGCCGCTGGTTGAAGTGCTTGTAGCAGTTCCCGTGGAACTTCTGCCAGCCCCCCCCACACTGCTCCAGATCTAACAGACAGAACAGGAGGGAGGGAGAGATTTACTAGATGTCATTATTTTTATTTGAATGATTAAGAGGGAAAGGTAAGATCCGTTTAGATTTTCTGACCATTGAACAAGAAAGAGAGTGAAGGGGTGGTGTTGATGAAAAACAATGAGGGGATCCGAATGAAAAACTACCTTAAGACCTTGGCCGGGATTCAATCAACGATGCATTATCGACAAGTTCAATACACGTGACCTTTGAAGGAAATTGTTTAAGCTTGAGCCAACATGCCCAGTGTTGACGTGAATGTGATCGCCGCCAATGTCAGGAAAATGGCCTTTGATTGAATCCTGGCCTTACTCTGAAACTAGATGATTCTAACCCAGGGAGACAGTTTCCCTGATTCCCTGAGCAGATGGATCCATGAGGTTCATCCATCTAAAGAACACTTCTCATCTCACCTTCTTTCCATCTCTATTTTCACATCCCTAAATCTATGTGACAGGAACATGGTGGCATAGCAAGCAGGTCTCAAAGAAAAAGCTTCGCCCGACTGAACTGAAGGGGACAATTGTTCCAAAAACAAGGTTTTGTTCTTTCTTGAGTTGGGCTCAGGGATGGAACAGCCATTCTTGGATTGTCCTCTTCAAAACAAGGTGGGTCTTTGTGATTAATGGGCTCTTAAAGCCACAGTGTGTAATATTTATATTTTGATTAATTGAGTTAATAGTACTACTAGTTATTAATATACTAGTACTACTAGACTAGTACAAATGTCCTACCTTCTAAAAACAAAACAATGAAGGACCTGTTACTTTGTTAATGTTTTGGCCGTATATATCCAATTACTTCCTTATTACGAAAATAACTGGAATGTGGATCCACTCATCGGAGCCTGACAATCTGCTCCATTACATACAAACCCACAATTATTATTACTGAATGTGGTGGTGCATTGCATTATATTTGAGTCATTTAGCAGACGCTCTTATCCAGAGTGACTTACAGGAGCAATTAGAGTTAAGTGCCTTGCTCAAGGGCACATTGGCATATTTTTCAACTATTTGAACCTGCAAATCCCTGAGCTTAACCCGCTAGACTACCTGTCGCCCAGTATTCTGCCACCTGGTGCAGTAGAACAATGTTTAATAGCACTCTTACAATTACAGAGGTACGGTAACAGCTGAATGAGGAGCTCACCCATCTGACAGAGGTCACCTCCATAGCTGGGCAAACAGAGGCATTTGGTGCTCCCGCCCATCTCGACGCAGGTGCCGCCGTTGGCACAGGGGTCCTCCAGACAAGCATCTGAAACACAGCAAGAGGCCAGTCCTGCCAGCTCTGATAATCATATGCAGCCTACTTCTGTAGTAATACTGGTAAATAATAAAGTTGTACTGTAGTAAAAATAACAATACAATGATAATATCATACAATTACAGCCTAGTGTGTAGAAAGCAGGGAGGGCAGCTGCAGCAAAGAATGTGAGTATGATGATAAAAGAGTTGAAGACAAAGAGTTTCAGAGATGACGTAAAGAAAAATAAAAGTTGGTGAAGGTCTGTAAGGCTGCCCAATCAGGTGCCTCGTCTCCTGCCAGAATGATGTTCACTAGGTAGCCTAGTGGTTAGAGCGTTGGGCCCCGAGCTGGCAAGATAAAATCTGTAACTCTGCCACTGAACAAGGCAGTTAACCCACTGTTCCCCGGTAGGCATTCATTGTAAATAAGAATTTCTTCTTTACTGACTTGCCTAGTTAAATAAAGGTTAAATAATAAAAAATAAAAAAAACATAGTCCTTGTCATATCTGCTGAATATATCACCATTACCTTGACTGACTCCCTGGCTATTCACCAGGGCAAGTACTTATTAACTCTCAGGATAATTATGCCCTCTCTGGCAAGGATGACTAAGGCATTTCTATCACGTTGCCAATTACGATGATGATTTCAGTGTTGTGATGATGAAGGTGATGTGATAGAGTGCAAGGGAATTAGTATTACTGTCTTTATCTGCAATTGATTACCTACAATTAACCTCTCATGCTGTTTTGCATTTGTTATACTTTTGCAGGTATCTCTGTGTAGATGTTATATTTTGGTTTGAGAACACATTACCAAAGTACAGTGTTAAGAGTGCTGACAATTGTAAAAATGAACTATGACACATTATGGATGCCTCATACCTTAGTGGTATTTCTGCAATCTACTGTAAATGTAACCTGGGCTGGAACCAGAAGTGAGCGAGTGAGATTTAGACATTAGACGATTTGGTGTGGAAATGGGTGAAATCACCAAAATAACACCAAAAATAATCTAACTGAAAGCATCACATTGCCTCATGTGTCAGACTAGAGGACACGCAAATCGGACATTATGCAACAGGTGGTTCTAATCCGGAATGCTGATTGGTTAAAACCGCATTCCAGCTGGTGTCATTTTACCCCTACCTACATGTACAAATGACCTCGACTAACCTGTACCCCCACACATTGACTCGGTACCATTACCCCCTGTATATAGCCTCGTTATTGTTATGTAATATTCTTGTGTTACTTTTTATTCAATTATTTTTTACTTTAGGTAATTTAGTAAATATGTTTTCTTAACTCTATTTCCTGAACTGCATTGTTGGTTAAGGGCTTGTAAGTAAGCCTTTCACAGTAAGGTCTACACTTTTTGTATTTGGCGCATGTGACAAATACAATTTGGTTTGATTTGATGTGGTCTATTCCACAAGTTAACTCCCAATTCTCCTTTCCTTTAGATGAGCATGCAATTAGCCAGTAGATGGCACCAAAGCTCACATATTGAGTTGATAACAACACTCACAAAGCCTGCATCTGGCATTAACTCAGTGTCGAGAAAATTTGATGTAGAAGTTGTCCTTAACTACAGATGTACAGATGTAGGAACAGATTACCCAACCCAGTATTTTAGCCATTAGATGGCTCTACTTTCCGGCTACCCGGATAAAGCACTAAATAAACTTCAGTTAGTGCTAAATACAGCTGCTAGAACCAAAAACTTTGATCATATTACTCCAGTGATAGCCTCCCTACACTGGCTTCCTGTTAAGGCAAGGGCTGATTTCAAGGTTTTACTGCTAACCTACAAAGCATTACATGGGCTTGCTCCTACCTATCTCTCTGATTTGGTCCTGCTGTACATACCTACACGTACGCTACGGTCACAAGACGCAGGCCTCCTAATTGTTCCTAGAATTTCTAAGCAAACAGCTGGAGGCAGGGCTTTCTCCTATAGAGCTCCATTTTTATGGAACGGTCTGCCTACCCATGTAAGAGACGCAAACTCGGTGTCAACCGTTAAGTCTTTACTGAAGACTCATCTCTTCAGTGGGTCATATGATTGAGTGTAGTCTGGCCCAGGAGTGGGAAGGTGAACGGAAAGGCTCTGGAGCAACGAACCGCCCTTGCTGTCTCTGCCTGGCCGGTTCCCCTCTTTCCACTGGGATTCTCTGCCTCTAACCCTATTACAGGGGCTGAGTCACTGGCTTACTGGGGCTTTTTCATACCCCTCTGCGTCACCTGAGTGGGTTGAGTCACTGATGTGATCTTCCTGTCTGGGTTGCATTTTTTTGCTCTTTTGCACCCCATTATCTCTACTTGCACATCATCATCTGCACATCTATCACTCCAGTGTTAATGCTAAATTGTAATTATTTCGCCACTATGGCCTATTTATTGCCTTACCTCCCTAACCTTACTACATTTGCACACACTGTACATCATTTTTTAAATTGTGTTATTGACTGTACGTTTGTTTATCCCATGTGTAACTCTGTGTTGTTGTTTTTGTCGCACCGCTTTGCTTTATCTTGGCCAGGTCGCAGTTGTAAATGAGAACTTGTTCTCAACTGGCCTACCTGGTTAAATAAAGGTGAAATTAAAAATAAAAAGGGAAACATCTACCTAACCTGTCAGGAATGTAAAGCACCAGTGACAAAGTAAACCTAATATTAAAGGCCATGTCCTCTAATTTAGATTTTCACCTTTAATGGTTACGGCTCTGTGAAAAGGCACATTTACTAAAACGAGAAGGCAAATGTAACATTCTATACAATTCTGTGCAAGTTATCCAACAGGCTGGTTTATGGTCTGTTAGTTGAATGGTTTTATGGATTGGGCCGTCCTGTATGAGTTAATTCCTTAGAGGAGAAAGCACACATGTTTAAAGAATAATCCATGCTGTTAGCTGTGCTTGTGAGATGCTGCTTCTGACTCTCCATCTATAGTACAATCACAATCTGCAAAGACCCATTTTAGATGACATGGCACTAATCATGCCACACTGACTACACTTTCACGTCAAACAATAAACCAGCCTCAATAGTTTCCATTTTGCATTTAGCAACTCTTACTCATTACAAATGTTTAAAAGATTTTTGGAGAAACTATGATCAGACCGCCATCTGGGAGGTCATTGTCATTTTTCAAATGGTACGTCCTGTTACAATGGGAGATTGATGGCAGTACAGACATTTTCACCTCAAATAACATTACACATATTCTGATAGATGTCATTTACATATCTACAAGACTTGAAAACCAGATATTCCCTTATTATGGTTATGAAAGGCACATTCTTTGCCATACATTCTCCACTAGAAACTAACTCAATAGCTGCTGAGTTAGTTTAAAAAGTTGCTGATGTTCTGTAATTGGGATACTGTCCCTCTATTAAATCAATAATATCTGTGTTCGTGACCAATAAAATGTCAGCGGTGTTGCATTTGGGAGTCAGTGCTGTTACATTCAGAGTTAGTGGAGTTACAATGCAAGGACAAATGTTTGTCCGGTTGAATAACACTGTTTTTTTTCCCCCACTTGGAATTGTGCTGAAACTAATATGGGCCCCCCGGTAAGAGGAAATTGACTGTTTGAATGGAAAAACATTCAGGACGGTCATGGTGCAAGTTGGACTTCACTCTTGCAGGAAGAGTAGAGGGAGACAATCAAGCATAGCAATTCTCTTTCACAGAAATGGTGTGTCCAGGCAATACAGTACTTCACAGAAGTCAATCTTTGAGTGAAAAAAAAACATCATGCACCGCAAGACTGGTTTGTTTGACAAATGTCAAAAGGGGGTTGTCCCATATCTCTCTCAATGCTCAATTCTTGGGCATCACAAGGAGCAGGGTGCTCTTTAGGGGGAGGGAGGGGGAGGAGGGTGAGTGGGCTGCTGAGACAAACAGTGAGACAGACGAAGAGGGGGGAGCCGTTGGGAGGGTGGCAGTTTACAGAAAATGGAGCAAGGCAGCTTGGGGTGGGAGAGGCCGGGGTTTAGTGCATCGCCGTGTCGAGCAGCAAGAGGAGGGTGGTTAGGCTGGTTAGGGTGGCTCGAGTGTTACCTGAAATCTTCCTGGAACTGCCCACAGCAGCTCTCTCATTGGGCAAGATGAGCAGGGTTGGCGGCTGGGTGAGGCCAAATTCCAGATCCATCTGGCCATGATCCACAGGGCGTTTAAGAGCCGTCACCCTCTCTGGCTCTGGGGGACTTTGTGTAGTGGAGGTGACGGGGCTCCAGGTCTGTGTAGCCCACTCTGTGGATGTGTACACGGTGGATGTGGACATAGTGGCAGCGGTAGGATCTGTACTTGAGGTGGACAAGGAGTTTGACCCAAACAGTTCAGGTTCTGCTGAGGAGTCTGGAAACTCTGTCTGGGAAGAGGAGGAAGCGGGTTCCCCGCTGTATTCAAGGTCGTCCTGAGACTCTTGGGGTGCAGAGGTGGTACGGTGCAGATCCCAACTGGTTGTTTGCGACTCAAGGGGGAAGACTGTAACTTTTTCTCCGAGGGATGGTTCATCAGTGCCTGGCTCATGTCCACTTCCGTCTTCTTCAGGGTCCGTGGTTGTGGGATCCACCTCTATTCTGGACATGGCCGTTGTTTGATAGCCCATTGTGGTAAACTCGACAGGCAGCTGGGAGGTGGTGGACAGGTCTGGAGACTCAGTCGTAGCTATTTCCACTCCAGACCCCAGGTGCTCCTCTTCAGACTCCCCTGGTGCCAGCTCCACTGCTCCTGAAGGTTCCAATCTCTCTGGATTGACGATACCCTCGACATCTAGACTGGTGCTGCCTTCCGGTCTAGCGGAGGAAGTTCCCTGGGAGGTTACTGGTGGACGGAATACTGTGGAGTACACATCCAGTCCCAGCTCCTCAGAATGATCCAGTCCAGATGAGATGCTGCTTGAATGTGGAACTCCCGTCTGCTGCTCATTGGAGATGCTGGTGGCTCCAGGGGAAGCAGACATGTGAGTGGTGAAGTCAGAGGGTTCTGAGGTGGGGGATCTGTCTGTGTGCATTCCCTGCTGGACACCTAGGTCAATCTCTGTAAAGAAGGTACGATATACATTATTATTGCATGATTATCAAGTCTTAAGTTCTACACAGCCCTACAATGACAAAGTACATACTTTTGAGAAAAGGAGTTAGGAGTAACATCTGTAAGATCAAACATCTACAGTACCTTGAGAAAGTATTCGGCCCCCTTGAACTTTGCGACATTTTGCCACATTTCAGGCTTCAAACATAAAGATATAAAACTGTATTTTTTTGTGAAGAATCAACAACAAGTGGGACACAATCATGAAGTGGAATGACATTTATTGGATATTTCAAACTTTTTTAACAAATCAAAAACTGAAAAATTGGGCGTGCAAAATTATTCAGCCCCCTTAAGTTAATACTTTGTAGCGCCACCTTTTGCTGCGATTACAGCTGTAAGTCGCTTGAGGTATGCCTTTATCAGTTTTGCACATCGAGAGACTGAAATGTTTTCCCATTCCTCCTTGCAAAACAGCTCGAGCTCAGTGAGGTTGGATGGAGAGCATTTGTGAACAGCAATTTTCAGTTCTTTCCACAGATTCTCGATTGGATTCAGGTCTGGACTTTGACTTGACCATTCTAACACCTGGATATGTTTATTTTTGAACCATTCCATTGTAGATTTTGCTTTATGTTTTGGATCATTGTCTTGTTGGAAGACAAATCTCCGTCCCAGTCTCAGGTCTTTTGCAGACTCCATCAGGTTTTCTTCCAGAATGGTCCTGTATTTGGCTCCATCCATCTTCCCATCAATTTTAACCATCATCCCAGTCCCTGCTAAAGAAAAGCAGGCCCAAACCATGATGCTGCCACCACCATGTTTGACAGTGGGGATGGTGTGTTCAGGGTGATGAGCTGTGTTGCTTTTACGCCAAACATAACGTTTTGCATTGTTGCCAAAAAGTTCAATTTTGGTTTCATCTGACCAGAGCACCTTCTTCCACATGTTTGGTGTGTCTCCCAGGTGGCTTGTGGCAAACTTTAAACAACACTTTTTATGGATATCTTTAAGAAATGGCTTTCTTCTTGCCACTCTTCCATAAAGGCCAGATTTGTGCAATATACGACTGATTGTTGTCCTATGGACAGAGTCTCCCACCTCAGCTGGTAATCTCTGCAGTTCATCCAGAGTGATCATGGGCCTCTTGGCTGCATCTCTGATCAGTCTTCTCCTTGTATGAGCTGAAAGTTTAGAGGGACGGCCAGGTCTTGGTAGATTTGCAGTGGTCTGATACTCCTTCCATTTCAATATTATCGCTTGCACAGTGCTCCTTGGGATGTTTAAAGCTTGGGAAATCTTTTTGTATCCAAATCCGGCTTTAAACTTCTTCACAACAGTATCTCGGACCTGCCTGGTGTGTTCCTTGTTCTTCATGATGCTCTCTGCGCTTTTAACGGACCTCTGAGACTATCACAGTGCAGGTGCATTGATACGGAGACTTGATTACACACAGGTGGATTGTATTTATCATCATTAGTCATTTTGGTCAACTTTGGATCATTCAGAGATCCTCACTGAACTTCTGGAGAGAGTTTGCTGCACTGAAAGTAAAGGGGCTGAATAATTTTGCACGCCCAATTTTTCAGTTTTTGATTTATTAAAAAAGTTTGAAATATCCAATAAATGTTGTTCCACTTCATGATTGTGTCCCACTTGTTGTTGATTCTTCACAAAAAAATACAGTTTTATATCTTTATGTTTGAAGCCTGAAATGTGGCAAAAGGTCGCAAAGTTCAAGGGGGCCGAATACTTTCGCAAGGCACTGTATAAGATCAAAAACATCTGTAACATCTAAGATATTATTGATTTTATTTTTTACATTATACACGATTTTCAAGTATGATCAAAGTACACTTGCTTCTAAAATAACAAGCATGTTTTCATGCAATGGGCAGATGCAGTTGGTCTAGAACAGAGCAGCACGTATCACACTTAGATGTGCACAGAGGGCAAATGTCAATGACATGCATGTCAATCTCTTCTGTCTCAAAGTTGAGGAGAGATTGACTGCATCGCTAGTGGTCTATGTGTTGAAGGTACAGAACTGTCTGTTCAAGCAGTTGGCACATAGTTGGGACACTCATCGGTATCACACAAGACATGCAACCAGAGGTCTCTTCACAGTCCCCAGGTCCAGAACTTAGGCTAGGAAACACACCATATTAAATAGAGCCATGACTAAATGGAACTCTCAGCCACCCCAGGTAACTAAAGCTTGCAAATAAAACCAGATTTAAAAATGTGATAAAATAACAACTAACGGCACGACGGGGACTGTGAAGAGGCACACATACATTTTTATGCATTTTGTATCGTATTTTGCATTGAATTATGTATGTGATATGTGTTTGACTGTGATATGTGGTTGTCTCGCCTGGCTATCTTAATTTTATTTTACCTTTATTTAACTAGGCAAGTCAGTTAAGAACAAATTCTTATTTTCAATGACGGCCTATGAACAGTGGGTTAACTGCCTGTTCAGGGGCAGAACGACAGATTTGTACCTTGTCAGATTGGGGATTTGAACTTGCAACCTTTTGGTTACTAGTCCAACGCTCTAACCACTAGGCTACCCTGCCGCCCCAAGATGAATGTACTAGCTGTGGGTCGCTCTGGATGGGAGTGTCTGCTGCAAGGTATCCATACCTTGGGACATATCTCCAGATCCATCCAAGGGCAACCACACTGAGGTTGCCCTTCCGTGGGGGGAGAGTGAAGACCCGACTGGGTGAGGATCAAGCTCACCCAGGGATTCGGTCGAGATGGATGTCTCTTCAAGTTCTCCCACGATCGCCTCTTTGTGTCTTCTCTCTGCGGTGGGGTCACGTGCCTCGGTAGCATTCTCTATGGGGTCAAAGGCCATGTTGGTAGTCTCTTGTGCTATCTCCCGATGACTCTGGTTACCTGCTGTTGTGCTGTAGTTGGCTTCCAGTTGATCCAACTCCAGGTTGGTCTCTGGCATTGGCTGGAAGTGCTTGGAAGAGCCTGACTGCTGGTAGTCGGGTTCCTCCGGGTTAATCTCTGGCATCGGCTGGTAATGTATGTGTGGCTTGTAGGACGGCTCTGGGAATTCTGGGCTTGTTTCCAGTTCGAGTCGGTAGAAACTGGAGTTGCCTTCATGGAGGGAGTCTGGCATGCTGGAGGTGCTGGGTAATGAAGTAGGATGCTGGGAGTGATAATCTTCTTCGTGAAGGGAGTCTGGCTCACTGGAGGTGCTGGGTAATGAAGTAGGATGCTGGGAGTGATAGTCTCCTTCGTGAAGGGAGTCTGGCACACTGGAGGTGCTGGGTAAAAAAGTAGGATGCTGGGAGTGATAGTCTCCTTCGTGAAGGGAGTCTGGCACACTGGAGGTGTTGGGTAATGAAGTAGGATGCTGGGAGTGATAGTCTCCTTCGTGAAGGGAGTCTGGCACACTGGAGGTGCTGGGAAGTGAAGTAGAATTCCGTGAGTGATAGTCTCCTTCGTGAAGGGAGTCTGGCTCACTGGAGTTGTTGGGTAATGAAGTAAGATGCTGGGAGTGATAGTCTCCTTCGTGAAGGGAGTCTGGCTCACTGGAGGTGCTGGGAAGTGAAGTAGAATGCTGGGAGTGATAGTCTCCATCGTGAAGGGAGTCTGGCTCCCTGGATGTGCTGGGTAATGAACTAGAATGCTGGGAGTGATAGTTTTCTTCGTGAAGGGAGTCTGGCTCACTGGAGGTGCTGGGAAGGGAAGTAGAATGCTGGGAGTGATAGTCTCCATCGTGAAGGGAGTCTGACTCACTGGATGTGCTGGGTAATGAACTAGAATGCTGGGAGTGATAGTTTTCTTCGTGAAGGGAGTCTGGCACACTGGAGGTGCTGGGAAGTGAAGTAGAATTATGTGAGTGATAGTCTCCTTCGTGAAGGGAGTCTGGCTCACTGGAGGTGCTGGGAAGTGAAGTAGGATGCTGGGAGTGGTAGAGTTCTTCTACAGGAAGTGAAGTCTCATCAAAAGGCTGGAGGAGGTCCTGGGTGGAAGCTGTACGGGTGAGTGGGACCTCTGTGCTTGACATGGAAGTAGGGGGAGATCCTTGCAGGTCCTCCCGAGCAGGGGCTGACTGGAAGACGGGGAGGGATTGCAGGACACTCTGGGCCTCTCGCTCCACTTGCTCTGGATCCAGGCTCGGATGGAGCTCCTCCGCAGGCTCCATAAGAACAACAATATCTTGTCCGATGTCCTCTGGTTCAGTGGCCATGTAGTCCATGGGGGCATCCGTGTGAGGATTCCCATTACCTGAGAAGAACAGGGAGTGGACAGGAGACTCAGTGAGGTTGTTTAATGAATGAACATAAAACTAAGACATTCTCTGCATAACACAAAATAATCCATAGAAGCATGCAATCTAACAAATATCTTGCAATAAAAAAAACTATTATATATGCAACAACTATTTAGTCCAGTACAAAAACAGACCTCTGAAATAGGCACTATACTATCTCTTTTATCTACTAATTAGGCCAGTACAAAACAGACCTCTAAAATTTGTGGGGAATATGGAAATATTTTAAGATGGTCATACCATGGATCATATGGATATCTGATTAGAATTTTAGGACCCATTTAGGCATCAACTTTTTTTTACTTTTTACATTTTTTTTTTTTACATTATTTGATTAAATATTGAATTAGGACTTTACGACTATAGCCCATAGAAACGCATTGAATAACACATTCAAACATGGCAAAAAATAGTAAAACAATAAACTTCATAAGAAATAATGTTTTGAAGTGCATGTCTTATTTTTAGGAGATATAAGAAAGCTCAGGATACATTTAAAAAAAATTCTTCACATATTTAAACCCTTATTTTTGTAGGCACAAAACGACCTTCACACTTCCATTTGTTTGTATGGGTTACCTTCAGACGAGACCAGTGTCCTCGTAAAGATAAACAGAAAACGTGTTCGTGAGGGTCTCCCTTTTCCATAGAGTGGTCATAACATTTTTTTAGGCCAAACCGTTCAGATGCTACATCCGTTTTTGCGAGAAAACCGATTTTCGGGATGTCTCATGGTCTGACAAACACCACTGTAGCTTGGCCACCTTCCACCGCAGATATGGAAGGCCGACATAGACAGTTGTTATGGACTGAGACGCAGCCCATGCAAAAAAAACTGATATCTCTAGCTTAAACTGACAGATTTTGATGGGGATTTTATTATTATCTTACTAAGGTTTAACCCACGGGTGCGTCAATATACTCTTAAGAATCTTTTAACTAGTAATTAGTCCAGTACAAAACAGACCTCAAATAAGTACTTTGCTATCTCTTTTAAAATCTCTTAAGGAGCCAACACTTTTTTTCAATATTCGCCTAAAATGACATACCCAAATCGAACTGCCTCTAGCTCAGGACCTGAAGCAAGGATATGCATATTCTTGATACCATTGGAAAGGAAACACTTTGACGTTTGTGGAAATGTGAAAATAATGTAGGAGAATATAACACATTAGATCTGGTAAAAGATAATACAAATAATAAACATTCTTTTTTTTTTTTTTGTACTGTCATTTTTTAAATGCAAGAGAAAGGCCATAATATGTCATTCTAGCCCAGGCACACATTTGATTTTGGCCACTAGATGGCAGTAGTTTAAGTGCAAAGTTTTAGACTGATCCAATGAACCATTGCATATCTGTTCAAAATGTTGTATGAAGACTGCCCAAATGTGCCTAATTGGTTTATTATTACATTTTTAAGTTCATAATTGTGCACTCTTCTCAAAAAATAGCATGGTATTATTTCACTGTAATAGCAACTGTAAATTGGACAGTGCAGTTAGATTAACAAGAATTGAAGCTTTCTGCCCATATCAGATATGTCTATGTCCTGGGATTTGTTTTTGTTACTTACAACCTCATGCTAATCACATTAGCTCAACCGTCCCATAGAGGTTAACTACTAATTAGTCCAGTACAAGACTCAGACCTCTGAAACAGTAAACATCATGGCGGCTGGAGGATTCAGGGAAGCCTGTCTGGTTGCTGTAGCGATACAGGGTCTTGACCCCTGCCTGTGGACCTCCACAGCGCGCTCTAGGGGTGATGACGGGGTAGCGCACGCTGCCATCAGACAGCCAGCCAGGGTTGCAGCGGTCCAGACCCTCACTCCATGCCATGTACAGCTGCCCTGTGGTAGCCAGCTCTGCCCCTTCCTTCTCGCAGTACGCCCAAGCCTCATTCAATGACAGCTGCTTAGGGGCAGAGCCATGGAACACCTCCCCTGCACAAAAAAGGTAATGTGTTAGAGTCCTAATGGGATTTAGATTCCGAACGATTGTCCTAGATCCTTAATTTTTCTGCAGTATCTGGAAAAATACAAAAGGCTGAACACATGGGAGAATGAGATCTCGGTTGGGAAAATGACATCAGTATTTGATATGTATTGTACCTGTAAATACAAATGATCTGACTCATCTAAAGTGTGTATTCTGTCCACTAGCTAAAATCCCTACATGCCTGTAACTTAAAGGGATAGTTCGCTCAAATTAAAAAATGATATATTGGTTTCCTTGCCCTGTAAGTGGTCTATGGTAAAGTTATGACAGCAATCCATGATTTGTTTAGTTTACCTGGCACTGTTACCATGTTTTAGCATTTGTGGCACACATCCCATTCAAAGTCATGGGACCGATGTTAGCATTTTTTGCACGTCATGTCCAAATAATCAGAAAGTATCTAAAATTGTGAAGCTCAACAAAGTCACTTAAAAATGATTTGAATATGATGCGTGAAAAATGCTAATATCGGTCCCATGACTCGGATGGTGCCACAAATGCTGAATACTAAAAGGTTAGCATGTGGAAACAGTACCAGGGAAACTAAATGAAAGCATGGATTGCTGTCATACTTTGTTCAGAGAATGTTTGGAGGGTAAGAAAATTTTGCAATTTGGGTGAACTATCCCTTTAAGGAGACCCAACACAGTCATTTTATAGAGTGCCTTCAGAACACATGATGATGTACAATGACAAAACATCTGTCTTGGCAAAATGACATATTGTCCTTTATTCTTTTTAGACACAATGACACAAACATATGTTATTGCTCAGTAGAATCACATTTATTCACACTGTCACTATTTACACTGCCTTTTTACGAGGAGCTATTCACACTGTCACTATTTACACTGCCTTTTTACGGGGAGCTAATCACACTGTCACTATTTTACGGGAAGCTATTCACAAGTTGTTGTTCTTTACCATCAATATGCTCCACATAACAATACACATCAAACAGCTCCTCTGGTTCCAGTGTCCCATAGTTCCTCACTCCCGGGCGACCATCCATGTCACCATAGCAACCTTCCCGGGGAACTTGGATTGGATATCTGCGAAATAGAAAATATTAGTATTTCCTGTGCTAAGAAAATGTTGCAAAGACTAACTCTGATAGGTGAGGGGCCTCAGTCATTGTTTTTTAATCTGTTAGCGGGAATTGATGTGTGTGTTGGGAACACAGACCAAATAGAGTCCCTATCTTACACATGTAAGCCATGATAATGCTCATGAGGAAATCTAGCTTAATTAACATCAGGGCTAGAGTGAAACTGATTCAGGTCAACATACAGTCTGCCAGAAAATAGTATTACATACCACACAGTGGGCCAAATTCAAAATTCCCAGTAGCCTATAGGCGTGTGAATTAGTCAAAACAAAGTATTGCACCTTTAAGAAATGTGTCTTTGTATTATAAGACAAGTTGTGGATACCTGACAGATTGGTCAGCGAGCCAGCCGGCGTCACACTGCTCATAGCCATCGTAATAGGCTGCCAGAAGCTGGTCGGGAGTAGCGATGTGTGCCCCAATGCTCTCGCACACCGCCTGGGCCTCACTGAACGAAAATGCATAGCGACCAGAGGCATGTCTGTAGTGGAAGACCACACCTACATGCACACACGTGTGCACAAACACAAACATACACACACAGAGAAATATTGACAGGTTCAAATACACAATATGTGGTAAAAACTGAAAGAAAAAATATTAATAGTTGCATATAAGGCTAAATCTGGTTGTTTCTAAACCTGTTAGACAAGTTTTAAAAAATCCAAAATATTCACAGACTCCTATAGCCTTAAAAATCCTTCTCCTTTTGTTACCTTTGACCTTGATCTGTGTGAAGTCGCTGGCGTCGTCCAGGCCCTGCTGCACCTCGCAACGGTAGTGCCCTGTGTCTGTTGAGCGCAGCTCCCCCAGCCAGAGGGAGAGGTCCTCGGGCGAGTCAGCAAAGTTGACCAGGGAAGCTCGTTCTCCGTAGGCCTCGTTGACCTTCACCCTTTGACCCCGCGCCACCAGAATCTCCGTCTCCTCCTGCTCCCCATCATGCAACACGCTCCACTTGACCCGGGGCGGGCTGGGGGGCGAGGAGGACGAGGGGGGCCCAGGGGACAGGGACACCATACATGGGATTGTGATGGAGCCTCCTAGCTGTGCAGTGGAAATCGGGATTGCCTTGGAGATGGTGACCTGGAGTTGTCGGTTGTCATCTGAGTCAGGAAGGAGAGACACAGTGAGTAAATGATGCTGACTGAGTAAGTGGCCGGCTATTGACCTCTAGTGGTGATGGTGAATAATGCATTTCGGGGACAATCTTCAAAATTCTGCAGCAATGGTTATATTCCATGGATGAGTGTAATTTCCCCTCAAAATATTATATGATTACGGAGTGGGCAGAAAAACAAACGCTTTAATCAGCTACATGTTGAATATATAGAAATATAAATTATACATAATCCATGTTTATATTAACTATCTTCTATCCAAAGCAATTGTAATACAGCAACTATTATGCAGCAATTACTATACAGCAACTGAGTCTTTAAATTTCAGTTCATGAGGACCACAGCGCTGCTAAGGCTAAAGGGATACTTTGTGATACTATTTTATGTCTCTGCGTCCAGTATGATGGAAGTTAAGAGGTAGTTTCGTGAGCCAATGCTACCTAACGTTAGCACAATGACTAGAAGTCTACAGGAACCGCTAGCATGCTATTTGCACTAATGCTAGCAGAGACATAAAAATGGTATCCACATGTTCATCCGACTCTGGGGAAGTAGATAACGTCTAAAATCCAGAAGTATCCCTTTAAAATAATAACCTGAAATCAAAATAAAAGTTTTAATGCAATGCATTGTCATCCCAAATAATGATAATGCATCAAAATACACGTTAGAAGATCTGTACCTTCTGAGTATCCTGTTTGGGCGGGGAAAGCCAGGGTCAGATGGCAAAGTGCGCACAGGAAGAGGAGGAACCTTACTGGTCTGTGGAGGAGAGATAGTGAGAGTGAGATCAGGGAGTTTTTTTTTTTTTTTTACATATTACATATGGCATATGCACCTCATTTAACAAACAATCTCTACTTCGCCAATTGGTTACAGTATTATTTTTGTTGGCTTATTTTACTCCTACATGATATACCCTCTATGATTCGAGTGTAGATAAGGACAGAGAGGGCAAAGAGTGATGAATGATGAGAACTAAAATGTTAGACCAATGCCAGACGGTAAACAAGTAGTTTGAATGACAAACAGCGTCTAACTGATCGATGAGAGATGAGAGATGAGAGAGAGCAGGAGCTGAGAGAAGGATGTGTGGAGAAATGGAGGATGATGAGATTGAAAGTGTAGTTGATGAAAAGCACATGCAGTATGAGGAAAAAATGTGGTGGTGACAGAAAATTGACCATTTATGGGAATAAAGTAAAGACTAAACGGTCTTAATTCAATAATATAAAAAGATCAAGGACCTTGAAATATCCTAATACAGGACACAGAGACATTGGAGGAGCAGTTGCTCAGACCCCAGAAAAGGAATCCGGCGGCACATCCACATCTGACCGCAAGCGATTCATCACCTCCAAGAGAAAATTACACGTCTGCATTGCCCAGGGTTTTCTGCCAGTGCCTCTTCACCAGTCTGACCCTGTTATTAGCTCAGCCGGCATGGCAGGCGGCTCTCACTGACCTCACACAACCTCAGAGGCAGCCACGATGGAAAGGGGAGGGGCCATAAACATCTACCTCACACAAATAAGTGCAGAGGCATTTTTGACAAAAGACAGCTTATGTTTTTCAAAAATACTTTTCAGAAAGGACAAGGCAACAAACTGTACCTCATACTTTTGAGTACTTTCAGAACCTTCTCCAAAAGGGTATGCTTTTTACCTTTGACCTCATATAAATAAAAATATTTCAATTTTGTGTGTCTTGAACACCAGTTGAATCACCTATACGATTATGATTCACTCATTATATCTTTATGCCATCCCCATTTTTACTAGATGCACTTTCCCAAAATTCTGCAGACTTGAAAAATGTGCCTAAATTACCATTTAGAGCAAACATTTAAATTGTCAAAAACCCTCTAAACCTGATAAGTTGCCTAGTTTCCTGCGTTTGGCTTAGCTGGTCGTAAAAAACCCTCTTCCTCCATGAATGATGAAGGGAGAATCTCAATTGGTACTCTCAATTCCTTGCATCCTCTTCTCCTCACTTCTTTTTTTAAAAAGTCAAAAGGTAATCAAGGAGAGGAGGGGATGAAACATGGAAACAAATGCACTTCTATGAAATGAGACCTTCTTCACTAGCGCGTCATGACAGTTACAGACGTGGTATCCCAACATAAATGTGTGAAGCATTAAAAACAGATACAGATAGTATAGATAAAAGGATAAGTAGTGTATCATTTTTAAATATGTGCAACAGCCGATTCAAAGGTGGTGTGGCGGATTTCAAAACTCTTCTGCGGAGGATTTCGCGAGAAGAGGCTATCGAGGTGCAGAGGACACTCCGGCATTCGCCTACTGAAAACTGACACTCTCCTCGACCACTTGACCACTTACCGGTTTCCGGGTCACAGAGGAGAGCGGAGTTGAGGTCAGGACAGACTTTCGGCCAATTGAGAATCTCCCTGAATGTTTGTCGACTGGTAGCATTAGCAGAGTTGCCAACAAACGGAAGTTAACGAGGCGACACTCCATCTTAACTTCTCCTTCACATTTACTGGATTGGTTGAAAAGTGCAGAAGAGAACCTTCCCTGCCAGGATCTAGTTTCAGGTGTTTCTTTTACGCCTAGCTATGTTAGGTTAGCTGACTGGGTAAGTATACAGTGTGGCTGGTGCCATCTAGTAGCGCTGAAGAAAAAATGCATTTTGGGGAAATTCTGCAGCAATGGTAAATTCTGCGGATAAAGGAAAACTTGAGTGCATTTTCTGCAAAAATTGCAATGATTGCAGGAAACCAACCTCTAGTTATCTGTCTTTGTTACACATATTTGTGAATATTGTTTCTGTTTCATTTGTATTATTTTTCAGTCAGACACAGTAGACTTTTAACAGACACAGTAGGCTATTAAGTCACTTGGACTGCAGACACTGTTTCCGAGACAAGCAGAGTCTGTGAGCTGCTCGAAAAAATACAACCCTGCTCACATTAAATGAAGAATGTCTTCTTGTCAAAATATACACAAATACTCTCTGTGTGTGTGTGTGTGTGTGTGTTTGTGTGTGTTCGTCTTTGTGTTGGGGGAGTACACTCCTATCCAGCTGGCTTGATTCAGGCTTTTCTAGTCATTCTATGTGACTGAAATTAAAATAGTCAAGCACCAGTTGCACCAATCCACCACCCACAGTTTCACAAAGCTTACTACTAAACCTACTAAACGAGCCCCAGACACCCTCAAAACAGAGCCACGTTCATTCGACTGACCAAGGAAGACCCAGCACATATGTTATACCAGTACACTTCTCTGGATATCCAAGATCAGCTTCCATCGTGATACAAGTCATGGTAAGGGATATGTAAATGCAGGAGACAACACATAGTTTACTCTGAGCTGTCTGTGTTACTGTGCTACTCTGATGCGGGTTGTAGCTACAAATGTATAAGCGGTTTTCGCTTCATCTCTTAGAGGCTTGAAGTACTTAGAACTGTGCAGACCTATACTCATGTCATTCATACTTTTAATTGATGCTTGTTTTGCTTTTCAAGTGCTTTGAGATTTGTTACTTGTATATATGCTGTGTACTGCAATTCAGCTTTAGGCTGCCAAGTACGGCCTACATGTAAAATGTAATAAACTACTACTACTAATACTACGATTTGTGGATATTCACTCTGATGAGATAAGTGAAATTGAAAGTCATGTCCTTATATGACCCTTTGAATGTGAGCATTTCGGGACCACTTCAAAGCATTTGCCTAAAAATGTGTCTTTACAAAGTAATTACGTAGGCAGAGACAGTTTAACTACAGTGTAAATACATATTATTCCATAATATTTAAAGGTAGACTCAGCGCTACGACATTGGCACGAGCAGCACCACAGAAGTTGAGCTGAGAACGATGCAAGACGTTGCTCTCACACAGTCACACATATGATCTACACATGTGTGCAGGTGTGCTTCATGCTGCTACAACGTAGTAGATACAGAACCAAAACAGCGGATAAGTTTAGCCTCACGCTTCAACATTGTTGAGGAAATCAGCCCGATATTGTGTATACATCTTGCATCGCTGAGTCTACCTCCTCTACAGGATCGGTGTCCCCGCCACGGGACGGTTAAGCTAACATAGGCTAATGTGATTAGCGTGAGGTTGTAAGTAACAAAATAAAATCCCAGGACATAGACATATCTGATATGGGCAGAAAGCTTCAATTCTTGTTAATCTAACTGCACTGTGCAATTTACAGTAGCTATTACAGTGAAATAATACAATGCTATTGTTTGAGGAGAGTGCACAATTATGAACTTGAAAATGTATTTAAAAAACTATTAGGCACATTTGGGCAGTCTTGATACAACATTTTGAACAGATATGCAATGCTTCATTGGATCAGTCTAACACTTTGCGCACACACACTACTGCCATCGAGTGGCCAAAAGCTAAATTGCGCCTGGGCTGGAATAATACATAATGGCCTTTCTCTTGCATTTCAATGATTACAGTACAAATAAATAAATAAATGTGCAGTTTTGTCACACAACACAATGCCAATGATATCTCAAGTTTTGAGGGAGCGTGCAATTGGCATGCTGACTGCAGGAATGTCCACCATAACTGTTGCTCGAGAATTTAATGTTACTTTCTCTACCATAAGCCACCTCCAAGGTCGTTTTAGAGAATTTGGCAGTATGTCCAACCGGCCTCACAACTGCAGACCACATGTAACTATGCTACCCGGACAGCTGATGAAACTGAGGAGTATTTCTGTCTAATAAAGCCCTTTTGTGGTGACAAACTCATTCTGATTGGCTGGATCTGTCTCCCCAGTGGGTGGGCCTATGCCCTCCCAGGCTCACCCATGGCAGCACCCCTGTCCAGTCATGTGAAATCCATAGATTAGGGCCTAATTAATTAATTTCAATTGACTGATTTCCTTATATGAACTGTAACTCACTAAAATTGTTGAAATTGTTGCATGTTACACTTATATTTTTGTTCAGTATAAATATATATATATATATATATATATATATATATGTATTTATTTATATATACCTATAGTACCGCTCAAAAGTTTGGACACACCTACTCATTCAACTGTTTTTGTGCACTCTTTCTTGGGCCAAGAAACACGAAAAATTGACATTAGACCGGTGGAAATCTGTCCTTTGTACTAATGGACCGCAGAGTGAAGCAGCCAACAAGTGCTCAGCATATGTGGGAACTCCTTCAAGTCTGTTGGAAAAGCATTCCTCATGAAGCTGTTTGAGAGAATGCTAAGAGTGTGCATAGCTGTTGTCACGTTCTTGGTAATGATGAGACCAAGGCGCAGCTTGATAAGAATACATTCTTCTTTAATTAACGAAGAACACTTAAACAAACTAACAAAACTAACGTGAAGCTATGATAAACTGAGTGCTGACATGCACCTACACAATAACCCACAAAACCAAAATGGAAAATGGCAACCTAAATAGGATCCCCAATCAGAGACAACAATAAACAGCTGCCTCTGATTGGGAACCAATTCAGGCCACCATAGACCTACATTTACCTAGACATACCAAAACCCCATAGATGTACAAAAACCCTAGACAAGACAAAAACACACATACCACCCTCGTCACACCCTGACCTAACCAAAATAATAAAGAAAACAAAGATAACTAAGGTCAGGGCGTGAGAGCTGTCATCAAGGCAAAGGGTGGCTACTTCGAAGAATCTGAAATAAAAATATATATTTTGACACTTTTTGGTTACTACATGATTCCATATGTGTTATTTCATAGTTTTGATGTATTCACTATTATTCTACAATGTAGAAAATAGTTTAAAAAAAAATAAAGAAAAACACTTGAATGAGTAGGCGTGTCCAAACTATTGACTGGTACTGTACATAAGCACACATGCACTATAAAGTATGTGTTTCTTTCTGAGTCAAAATTTAGGCCGGAATACCATCCAACACAGATTAGTGAGCTGCGCACAACAGTATACTTTAAAAGGCAATCATGTTAGCTGAAGACTCGCAATCAAGTCAATCGCAGTGCACAGGTCATTCATCTGTGTTTTTTTAATCCTTACTCTCATCATTACTGTTACTTTATATCAAATGACAACCTATCCATGCAAAGGTCTCCAAAAACAAGGACAACAAAGAGACACAAGTGTAGTATAAAACAGCACTCTCTTGTGGTCGAATAAATGTTGTTTGTATTCATGCCAGCTGGGTTAGCTCCACAGACATGCAGCCATTAGTATTCTCCACTAGAAAATGTCTCACAAAAGACGAGTGGCGGGCAAGAGGACAGCTGCACACTGTGTTTCACTTTATATCAGTTCTCTTACAAAAGTCCATGTGGGAAGATTACAGGACAAGATGCTCTGACACACTTTATTCAATTTTTTTTATGGAAAAGGAAGCCGAAAACCACTAGGAATCCCTTTAAACAGGACTTGACCACATGAAGAGGACGCTAACCAGGGATGTCTGAAACTATATAATTGTTATATGAGTATCCATAAACACAGGTTTGTATCCATCCTAATGGCGACAGACTGATGACGGGGAATAAAATGGAGGTCATGCCTGGTTATCTTTCAGGAAGAACGTCCTTGGACTTGAAGTCATTGCGCCGCCAGCTTTTCTGCTCTTTTTAATTAAGAAAACAGTGAATAGAACTCAAGCATCACCCAGAGACACCACCAAGAGCAATTCCATATCCAGAAAAAGCTGCCTGTGCAATATCCTCAAGTACATGATACACACAGTATAAAATAGGGCTCTTTCAACCGGTTCTTAACTTTTACCAGATCTATTTTGTATATTCTCCTACATACCTTTCACATTTCCACAAACTTCAAAGTGTTCCTTTCAAATGGTACCAATAATATGCATATCCTTGCTTCAGGGCCTGAGTTACAGAAAGTTAGATTTGGTTATGTGATTTTAGGAGAAAATTGAAAATAAGGGGGCATATCCTTAAGAGGTTTTAAAGCGTAAATCATAGTCCATAGACACTAAGACTTGATAGTCCGGCGTCCCATTGTGACATACGCGGCTCTGAGACCATTGTCCCCGGGGGACGCACAGTTCCAACGCACACCTTCCCAAACTTCACAACCAACGCAGCTCCCATGTACAAGTTATTTTTTTCATCTGAACGTGTTGACAGTTAGAGAAATTGCTTGGGCCGCGCTGAGAATTTGACAAGTATGAATGCCAACGGTACAATGTTCTAGAACACTGCTGTGCAAAGGCATACAAGGTTTGGACTATGTTACCCGTTTTATGCAGACACAAAAAGACAGGTAGAATGCAAGCAAAACGTTGTTGAGAAGTAACTGTGGGGAAATAGGTTATCACAACCCATACTGCACTTTATTATGATATCAAACACTTATACTGTACTGTACTGTGTTGTGATGCACTGTGCACTATAGTCACCAACCCTGAGCCAAGGGGGCTGTGTTTTTTACATTTATTTTATTTATTTCACCTTTATTTAAAAACCTCTTGTAACTACCCATCCCGGATCCGGGAGCGTAATCATCAACTGACACTAATTAGCATAACACAACGGACATAAATATTACTAGAAAATATTCATATTCATGAAATCACAAGTGAAATATATTGAAACACAGCTTAGCCTTTTGTTTATCACTTGTTAAGCATTTGTGTACGTTTATCAATAGCCTAGCATAGCATTATGCCTAGCTAGCAGCAGGCAACCTGGTCACGAAAATCAGAAAAGCAATCAAATTAAATCGTTTACCTTTGATGAGCTTCTGATGTTTTCACTCACAAGACTCCCAGTTAGATAGCAAATGTTCCTTTTTTACAAAAATATTATTTTTGTAGCCGAAATAACTCCATTAGTTCTTCACGTTTGGCTGAGAATTCGACCGGAAATTGCGGTCACGACAACGCCAAAAAATATTCCAAATTAGCTCCATAATATCGACAGAAACATGGCAAACGTTGTTTATAATCAATCCTCAAGGTGTTATTCAAATATCTATTTGATAATATATCAACCGGGACAGATGGCTTCTTAGTAGGAAAGAGAGAAACAATGGCCCCATTTGTCCCTTACGCACAAAACACTCTGAGAGACTCCAGCTGACCACTGACGCAATGTTGACGTTCAGGCTCATTTTTCTAAATAAAAGCCTGAAACTATGTATTGTGACACTAGACACTAGACACATTAGGGAAGCCATAGAAAAAGGAATCTGGTTGATATCTCATTCACTGCTCAATAGAGACGCATAGGAACGCAGAGGTTTCTAAAGGGTCACTTCCTGATTGGATTTTTCTCAGGCTTTCGCCTGCAATGTCAGTTCTGTTATACTCAGACAATATTTTTACAGTTTTGGAAACTTTAGAGTGTTTTCTATCCTAAGCTGTCAATTATATGCATATTCTAGCATCTTGTCCTGACAAAATAGCCCGTTTACTTTGGGAACGTTATTTTTCCAAAAATGAAAATAGTGCCCCCTAGATTCAAGAGGATATTATTAACCAGGTAGGCTAGTTGAGAACAAGTTCTCATTTGCAACTGCCACCTGGCCAAGATAAAGCGTAGCAATTCGACACATACAACAACACAGAGTTACACATGGAATAAACAAAACATACAGTCAATAATACAATAGAACAAAAGGAAACAAAAAGTCTATATACAGTGAGTGCAAATGAGGTAAGTTAAGGAAATAAATAGGCCATGGTGGTGAAGTAATTGCAATATAGCAATTAAACACTGGAATGGTAGACCGGCAGAAGATAAATGTGCAGGTAGAGATACTGAGGTGCAAAGGAGCAAAATAAATACATAAATACCAGTATGGGGATGAGGTAGGTAGATAGATGGGCTGTTTACAGATGGGCGATGTACAGGTGCAGTGATCTGTAAGCTGCTCTGACAGCTGGTGCTTAAAGCTAGTGAGGGGGATGTGAGTCTCCAGCTTCAGATATTTTTTCAATTCGTTCCAATCATGGACAGCAGAGAACTGGAAGGAAAGACGACCAAAGGAGGAATTGGCTTTAGGGGTGAGCAGTGAGATATACCTGCTGGAGCGCGTGCTACGAGTGGGTGCTGCTATGGTGACCAGTGAGCTGAGATAAGGCGGGGCATTATCTAGCAGAGACTTGTAGATAACCTGTAGCCAGTGGGTTTGGCGACGAGTATGAAGCGAGGGCCAACCAACAAGAGCGTACAGGTCGCAATCGTGGGTAGTGTATGGGGCTTTGGTGACAAAATGGACGGCACTGTGATAGACTGCATCCAGTTTGTTGAGTAGAGTGTTGGAGGCTATTTTATAGATGACATCACCGAAGTCGAGAATCGGTAGGATGGTCAGTTTTACGAGGGTATGTTTGGCAGCATGAGTGAAGGATGCTTTGTTGCGATATAGGAAGCCGATTCTAGATTTAATTTTGTATTGGAGATGCTTAATTTAATGTGAGTCTGGAAGGAGAGTTTACAGTCTAACCAGACACCCAGGTATTTGTAGTTGTCCACGTATTCTAAGTCAGAGCCGTCCAGAGTAGTGATGCTGGACGGCCGAGCAGGTGCGGGCAGTGATTGATTGAAAAGCATGCATTTAGTTTTACTTGCGTTTAAGAGCAGTTGGAGGCCACGGAAGGAGAGTTGTATGGCATTGAAGCTCATCTGGAGCTTAGTTAACACAGTGTCCAAGGAGGGGCCAGAAGTACACAGAATGGTGTCGTCTGCGTAGAAGTGGATCAGAGAATCACCAGCAGGAAGAGCAACATCATTGATGTTTACAGAAAAGAGTTGGCCCGAGAATTGAACCCTGTGGCACACCCATAGAGACTGTCAGAGGTCCGGACAACAGGCCCTCCGATTTGACACACTGAAGTAGTTGGTAAACCAGGCGAGTGTGTGTGTGCAGCTTTTTGTTCCAGCCCACCACAAACACTTCTGTTCCAATCAATTAGTTGAATCAAATTAGTTCATTATGGTGCCTTTAGTGCAGGGCTGAACCAAAAGCCTGCACACCCTGTATCTCTCCTGGAACCTGGGTTGGTTGACTACAGGTGTACTGCCGCAGTACATGTCTCATACAAGAGGCATACCAAGGTCAAATCACATAAACAGCTACAAGATGGCACTGATAGAGATGGAAGCTTCGCTTCTAGTCCTTAGGAAACTGTGCACTATTTCGTTTTTTAAATGTATTATTTCTTACATTGTTAGTTCAGAAAAACTTAAGTGTTATTACATACAGCCGGAAAGAACTATTGGATATCAGAGAGACGTTGACTTACCAGCACAACCAGCACTACGACCAGGAATACGACTTTCCCAAAATGGATACTTTGTCTGCACCTCCCAGGGCATTTGAACTGATTCCAGAGGCCGACCCAAAACAACGCCGTCGGAGGAGAGGGTACCGGAGCGGTCTTCTAGTGAGGCTTCGGATGTGCGCACACCACCCACCGCTTCAGAGTATATTACTTGCTGATATCCAGTCCCTACAGTAGTTAACAAAATGTATGAAATCAGGGCAAGAGTTGCTTTCCAAAGAGATATCTGGGATTGTAACATACTCCGTTTCACAAAAACATGGCTAGCTGGGGACATGCTGTCGGAGTCCGTACAGCCAGAGGGTTTTTCAGTGCATCGAACCGACAGGAATAAACATCTCTCCGGTAACAAGAAGGGCGGTGGTGTACGTTTCATGATTAACAACTCATGGTGTAATTGTAACAACATACAAGAACTCAGGTCATTTTGTTCACCTGACCTAGAATTCCTCACAATCAAAAGCAGACCATATTATCTGCCAAGAGAACTCTCCTCGGTTATCATCACAGCCATGTATATCCCCCCGCAGCGGATACCAAGACGACCAACAAGGTACTTCACTGGACTTTATGCAAACTGGAAACCATATATCCTAAGGCTGCATTTATTGTAGCTGGAGATTTTAACAAAGCTAATTTGAGAACAAGGCTACCTAAATTCTATAAGCATATCATTTGCAGTACACAAGCGAGTAACACGCTCGACCATTAAAACCTTCCCTAACCAGAAACCGTGGATTGATGGCAGCATTCGCGCAAAACTGAAAGCACGTACCACTGCATTTAATCATGGCAAGGCGACTGGAAACATGACCGAATACATCAGATTAGTTATTCCCTCCATAAGGCAATTAAACAAGCAAACCATCAGTATAGAGACAAAGTGGAGTCGCAATTCAATGTCTCAAACACGAGACGTATCATGTCATCATGAAGTGCTTTGAGATACTAGTCAAGGATCATATCACCTCCAACCTACCTGTCACACCCAACTGCTTACCGCGCCAATAGGTCCACAGATGATGCAATCGCCATCACACTGCACACTGCCCTATCCCATCAGGACAAGAGGAATACCTATGTAAGAATGCTGCTCATCAACTACAGCTCAGCATTCAACACCATAGTACCCTCCAATCTCATTATTAAGCTTGAGACCCTGGATCTCGACCCTGCCCTGTGCAACTGGGCCCTGGACTTCCTGACGGGATGCCCCCAGGTGGTGAAGGTAGGAAACATGACCACCGCTACGCTGATCCTCAACACTGGGGCCCCACAAGGGTGCGTTCTCAGCCCCCTTCTGTACTCCCTGTTCCCCCATGACTGCAAGGACATTCACGCCTCCTGCAGATGCAACTACAGTGGTAGGCTTGAGTACCAACAACAACAAGGCAGCCTACAGGGAGGAGGTGAGGGCCCTAGGAGTGTGGTGTCAGGAAAATAACCTCTCACTTAATGTCAGCAAAACAAAAGAGATAATCGTGTACTTCAGGAAACAGCAAAGGGTGCACCTCCCTATCCACTTCGACGAGACAGCAGTGGAAAAGGTGAAATGTTTTAAGTTCCTCGGTGTACACACCACCGACAAACCGAAATGGACCACGCACATAGACCGTGTGGTGAAGAAGGCGCAACAGCGCCTCTTCAATCTCAGGAGGCTGAAAAAAAATGTGTCTTGTCACCCTCACTAACTTTTTTGTGTGTCTTGTCACCCTCACTAACTTGTCACCCTCACTAACTTTTACAGGTGCACAATTGAGAGCATCCTGTCGGGCTGTATCACCCCCTGGTATGGCAACTGACCGCCCACAATGGCAGGGCTCTCCAGAGGATGGTGAGTTCTGCACAACGCATCACCGGGGGCAAACTACCTGCCCTCCAGGACGCCTACAACACCCGATGTCACAGGAAAGCAAAAAAGATAATCAAGGCCACTGCCTGTTCACCCCGCTTCTATCCAGAAGGCGAGGTCAGTACAGGTACATCAAAGCTGGGACAGAGAGATTGAAAAACAGCTTCTATCTCAAGGCCATCACTAGCACAGAGAGGCAGCTGCCTACCTACAGACTTGATATCATTGGCCACTTTAATAAATGGTACACTAGTCACTTTAATAATGTAATGGGTGCGGGTTGGTGGCAGGGAAGTCAGGCGCAGGAGAATCGAACTTGGTGTAAACGGAGTTGTTTAATCAGTGCTTCACAAAACTCCAAAACCAAAATGACAAAATAATAAAAAGTGGGTATAAAACCCATCGCGCACCAACACATAATACACAAACATACAATCAAACAATCTCAGACAAGGACATGAGGGGAAACAGAGGGTTAAATACACAACATGTAATTGATGGGATTGGAACCAGGTGTGAAGGAAGACGAGACAAAACCAATGGAAAATGAAAAATGGTTCAGTGATGGCTAGAAGATAAGTGACGTCGACCACTGAACACCGCCCAAACAAGGAGAGGGACCGACATCGGCTGAAGTCGTGACAAATAATGCCACTTTAAGAATGTTTACATTCTCGCATCACTCATCTCATATGTATATACTGTATACTGTATCCTTCACTATCTATTCTTTACTATCTATTGCATCTTAGCCGCTCTGTTACTGCTCATCCATATATACTTATATATTCTTATCCCATTCCTTTACTCGATTGTGTGTATTAGGTTTTGTTGTGGAATTGTTAAATATTACCTGTTAGATAGTGCTGCACTGTCGGATCTAGAAGCACAAGCATTTCGCTACACTCACAATAACATGTGCTAACCATGTGTATGTGACCAATACAATTTGATTTGATTTGAAGCTATGTAGCTCTTGCACCCATTTTAGTGAGGTTGTGTTTTCTGTCACTTAATTTCAAGGTTGGGGGATGCTTAATGGAGTGTTTAGTTTAGCTCTCCATCCCTTCACTTCTGTCAGGACACCTCTCACTTCTCTGCTTATGCTCCCACTCCTCCATCTCCCCCTCTCCTCTCCACCCGCCCAGCCTATATGTTGTGTCCATTACTGAAGTGAACTAAATGAGCCCACAGTCCCAGAGGCTGAGTGGTGAAAGCCAGAGAAACAGAGTGCACTCAGAGCAGCCAGGCTCTCACCTCCTGCAGGGTGGGATGAAAGACAAGAAGGTGCATGATGTCCTGGTTTCCCTGGATGAGGAGACTGAGGAGACAGTGTCACGGGGGAAGCAGAAGATGTTAGCAGTCTCTGCACGGCCCAGCGAGGCACAACATCCGCATTTTGTTTTATAGAAAACTACAAAAGGAACGGTTCTGGCACAGACACACAAGAGAAGGTTGGCGGCTTGTTTTTAATTCTCTCAGCTCATTGTCTCTTCATCGCTGGTCTGTCCTCCGTAACCCTAGTTCATTCATCTAACTTCCCCTTTTTCAATGAATACCGGAGGCTCATTCAAGTTCCTTTATTAAGTACTACCTCTGACTCTTCCCCGCAGCCTTGTCTGTTAAAGGGATAGTTCATGCAAATTACAATGCAATTTGGGTGAACTATCCTTTTAACAACCATGTAGAACCCAGTTACTTTCTGTTTAGTAATTTAACCTGCTTCCACATATTCATAAATCACTCATGTCCCGTTACCACAAAAAAGCCCCTTAGGGAAGATTACTCTTCAACTCCCCAGTGTCTGTTTTCTCTATCACACATCCCAAGAGTTTGCTCATCTTACCTCTACAGTCATTTATGGCTGCATTGTAAGTTGAGAAATGTTTGTGTGCTGTAACTTGAACTTTCACGTAAGTCAAGTATTAATGTCAATGGGAGATTGATGTCATTGACGTGGAAATCTCTAGTAAGGATAATTACATATTATTTGGGCTGGAGATTCAATAGATTATAAATCCTAATGGATTTATCCATCCATCCTTCCTTTTCACGTAGCTAATAAAAAGTGTGTGAATCACACAACCACCCCCACTATTGCAATTTCAGATTCTTGGTTGAAAATTATTTTTGTTGTGGTTCTTTTACCTCTTTTTCTCCCCAATTTCGTAATAACCAATTGCTACAGTCTTGACCCATCGCTGCAACTCCCGTACGGACTCGGGAGAGGCGACGGTCGAGAGCCATGTGTCCTCCGAAACATGACCCTGCCAAGCCACAATGCCTCTTGAAACACTGCGATGCAGTGCCTTAACAGCTGCTCCACTTGGGAGTGAAAATTACATTTGATTGAACCCAAGAGTCTATCAGAAAGTGTCTTCAAATAAACTGAAATAGCATTAAAAAGAAATGGAAATTGAATTTTAGCCAACCCCCTGATTTGACTTCATTGAAATTGAATTGACCCCAACCCTTGTGTCAACATAGTTGTACTACCTACCAGTGGTTGAAAACTCTTCAAAAGTTCAAATTCACAACCAATGGTGGCAATAACATTTGTTTGTCAAGACTGAATCTTCAGACGTAGCTTGGGAGGGTGGATGTTCTACACTAATGTGGGCTCTGGACAACAACCTTTGTGACCACAAAGCACACAAGCCAAGGATAATAACAAGTAATATACTCCCACTCTGTCACCAGCCATTTTAAATCACGTCTGGCAAATTAGGTTGGTTAAAATTAGCCCTGAAGTTGAATATTGATAATAGTTTGGTAGTTATGAGCTAGAATCATATTGGTGCCACTAGATTAAAGTGCCAAAGCAGTGCCGCGGGGGTCAGATCATATATGTGCAATGATCTTCTTCAAGAGGGGTTGTATTGAGAGGAGAAGAATACCCATCATAAACTCTCCTCAGAAAATAGTTCATGGAATAGACAACAGTTCAATGGAATAGACAACAGGTGGAAATTATAAGCAATTAGCAAGACACCCTCAATAAAAGAGTGGTTCTGCAGGTGGTAACCACAGACCACGTCTCAGTTCCTATGCTTCCTGGCTGATGTTTTGGTCACTTTTGAATGCTGCCGTTGCTTTCACACTAGTGGTAGCATGAGACGGAGTCTACAACCCACACAAGTGGCTCAGGTAGTGCCGCTCATCCAGGATGGCACATCAATGCGAGCTGTGGCAAGAAGGTTTGCTGTGTCTGTCAGCGTAGTGTCCAGAGCATGGAGGCGCTACCAGGAGACAGGCCAGTACATCAGGAGACGTGGAGGAGGCCGTAGGAGGGCAACAACCCAGCAGCAGGACCGCTACCTCCGACTTTGTGCAAGGAGGAGCAGGAGGAGCACTGCCAGAGCCCTGCAAAATGACCTCCAGCAGGCCACAAATGTGCATGTGTCTGCTCAAACGGTCAGAAACAGACTCCATGAGGGTGGTATGAGGGCCTGACGTCCACAGGTGGGGGTTGTGCTTACAGCCCAACACCGTGCAGGACGTTTGGCATTTGCCAGAGAACACCAAGATTGGCAAATTCCCAACTGGCGCTCTGTGCTCTTCTCAGATGAAAGCAGGTTTACACTGAGCACATGTGACAGACGTGACAGTCTGGAGACACCGTGGAGAATGTTCTGCTGATTGCAACATCCTCCAGCATGACCGGTTTGGCAGTGGGTCAGTCATGGTGTGGGGTGGCATTTATTTGGGGGGCCGCACAGCCCTCCATGTGCTCGCCAGAGGTAGCCTGACTGCCATTAGGTACTGAGATGAGATCCTCAGACCCCTTGTGAGACCATATGCTGGTGCGGTTGGCCCTGGGTTCCTGCTAATGCAAGACAATGCTAGACCTCATGTGGCTGGAGTGTGTTAGCAGTTCCTGCAAGAGGAAGGCATTGATGCTATGGACTGGCCCGCCCGTTCCCCAGACCTGAATCCAATTGAGCATATCTGGGACATCATGTCTCGCTCCATCCACCAACACCACGTTGCACCACAGACTGTCCAGGAGTTGGCGGATGCTTTAGTCCAGGTCTGGGAGGAGATCCCTCAGGAGACCATCCGTCATCTCATCAGGAGCATGCCCAGGCGTTGTAGGGAGGTCATACAGGCACGTGGAGGCCGCACACACTACTGAGCCTCATTTGGACTTGTTTTAAGGACATTAGATCAAAGTTGGATCAGCCTGTAGTGTGGTTTTCCACTTTAATTTTGAGTGTGACTCCAAATCCAGACCTCCATGGGTTGATAAATTTGATTTCCATTGATCATTTTTGTGTGATTTTGTTGTCAGCACATTCAACTATGTAAAGAAAAAAGTATTTAATAAGAATATTTAATTCATTCAGATCTAGGATGTGTTATTTTAGTGTTCCCTTTATTTTTTTGAGCAGTGTATATTTACAGCAGCCATGAAGGTTTTAAATGATATCACTGAAGCCATTGACAAAAAACAGCACGGTGTTATTGATCTCTCTAAGGCTTTTGATACAGTTGATCATGCTATACTAAGGCAGAGATTGTCGAGTGTATGTCTTTCGGAGCATGCAGTTGCATGGTTTGCTAACTATCTGTCTGATGGAACTCAGTGCACTCAATTTGATGGTCTTATGTCTGTTAAATTGCCTGTCTTGAATGGTATGCCCCAAGGCTCTGTACTTGGTCCTCTCTTATTCACTATTTATATAAATGATTTAGACAAAAATGTCCAAAATGCACAACTTCATTTTATGCTGATGATACTGTTATTTACTGTTGTGCCTTGTCTCTTACAGAAGCTTTCCAGAACATGCAAACTGCTTTTTATACTGTTCAACATACCTTGTGTCAATTGAAGCTTATCCTCAATACTGACAGAACTAAACTAATGGTGTTTTCTAATGCAAGAAATAGTCCTCTGAACCTTTCACCTATTACTTACTACCTGTCAGGGCAAGGAGATTGAGGTTGTAACCTCTTCTAAATATCTTGGAATTTTCATTGATGACGGCCTCTCTTTTAAATTGCATATTCAACTATTTACAAAAAAATTGAAGCTGAAATTGGGATTTTATTTTAGGAATAATGCCTGTTTTTCTTTTGAAGCCAGAAGGAGGCTAGTATCAGCTACATTTATGCCTTTACTAGACTATGGGGATATTTTATATATGAATGCTTCCGCTCAGTGTTTGAGATCATTTGACACTCTTTACCCTGGCACTTTGAGATGTATTTTAAACTGCAAAACCCTTACGCACCACTGCACTTTGTATACCAGGGTTGGCTGGCCTTCTCTAGTCACTCGTAGGCTGTCACTGGAATACTTTTATTTACAAAGCCATTTTGGGTTTACTACCTTTCTAGTAGTGCATTTTTATTGTTCAGAAATGTTCAGAAACTTTCTTCGTTCGCTGGACTTTATCCTGCTAACTGTTCCAAATGTCCGAACTGAATTTGGTAAAAGGGCTTTTATGTACTCTGCGCCATCATCTTGGAACACCTTACAAAATACTTTTAAACTGGAAGAACTTGTCCCGATTGGTGTTTTTAAATCACTAATGAAGGATTTTGAGGCTGATTCCCTGACCTGTCAATGTTTTTAATTTGCTGTTTTATACTCTTGTGAATTCAATGGTTTACTAGATTACTTGTAGTTTTTCATGTTGTCCTGTCTGTAATTCTTTTGTAATGACTTGGTGGTGCCTATCTTGGCCAGGGCGCTCTTGAAAAATTGATTTTAACCTCAATGAGCTCTTCCTGGTTAAATAAAGGATAAATAAATAAATAAATATATTTACTATATTTACTACTTTGTTTTCAATTAAAATTGTCAAAATGAAACAAAAATAGCTTCTTAGCAAAGAGCATTTCTCAAGCAAGAATTTTGATAGGACTGTCTGGGACTGGTCTGAGTGGGGAGGGGAAAACTGAAAACTAGATGTTATTGGCAGAGAGGTTTGGAACTCTCTTATTGGTCTATTGATGATGTCACCGGGCAGGCCAAAACTCCATCCCACCAAAACAGGCTGAAAATTCAAGCAGTCTTTTCAAACAGCTCTTACACAAAAAGGGATTTGTCCTAATTTCCACAATATTATTCCAACTTCATAGTGTGGAAATAAATAGAAAACACAGGTAATCACGATTTTGACTGTACTGGACCTTTAAAGTCGAATGTCACTGACAGAGACTGAGGCTTCTAGCCTGTGATGCCAAAGGCAACATGTCCACTAAGAGACTGCATTAGAGGGGGGAGTGAGAGAGAGAGCAGGAGAGAGAGATAGAGAAATAGAGGTAGCAGGGAGGAGACAAGAGAGGGAGTGTAAGAGAGAAAGAAAGACTAAAGGCAGTGAGAGATGCTATTTATGACCCTGTCTAAACTGAGAGTTACTAGGAGGGGTACTGTACTAGTGGAGAAGAGCAAAAAAGAAAGTGGTGAAGGAAAGTATGGAGTTGAATTATGTGTAAATTTCTACATTAGAAAAAGGGTGAAGACGTCTACTGTACGCTTCTTAATGTCATTAAAGAGCTTTGCAAGATGTTCCACAAACCATATCAGAACTCTCAAATGTCCACATAAAAACCCTCGTTCATCAGCAGCATTTAATAGGCGACACCTTCGGCACATAGTTGGTTCAAACTTTAAGCTCCAAAACAAAGTTTAAAACGTATCAGCCAAAAGACACTGCATTAAGATTATGTCATGAAAAGTTATGTTACTGGGTTTATCCTCAATCTGATGCAAAGACGTTAAAATTACGCTGCCAAATGTCACAGTAGAATAAAGAAATTGTTCTTAACATATACTTTTGTCCTGACAGTGCGCGGGTGAGCTTCAAAGAAATACGACCCTAAATGGTCTAATCCTGTTTGTAGCCCTATTATAGCGCATGTAAATAAGAGTAGGCTAAATTCAGGACCACCGGGGGAGGAACGCAATGCGAGGAAAGAAAGAAAAGCTCCATGTCACACATAAGTGCAGGTTATGGGTAAATACAATAAATATACTTTGACATGGTCAACTATAACTTTCTGCCCTCATTTAAGCGGCATCGGTCCAAAGCTGTTAGGCTAAATTAAATAAAACGTCACCTACCGCATTCTTTTGACAAACATTTCGACTAATGGTTGTGAAGTACTGGACTTTATAATATTTTTGGTTGAAGTGAAGTGAATTATTTTCGGTATCGGCTCCCTCTTGGTGCAGTGCGCGCGGGATATTGCGGCGTTCGATAAGGGACGGTCCTCAATAATGCAGGGAGCTCTATGCAGGTATGGGACGCGTGCGTCCGACCGGCTGCAAAGAACAGGGAGAAAAGAGGGAGTTTGAGACAGTGAGGGCAAATATAAAATCTTGAACTGCCCACTTTTTTCATGCAACTAAGAGGATGGAGGAGAATGTGTCCGTCAAAAAGGGATGGGGTATAAAGTGGGATGGAATGACAGCCTACAGAGCAATGCAGTTGAACTGCTTGAGCAACGTCTCAATGTAGGCTTATTCGTCAGAAAACTGATGGTGAATATGACATTTAATGGAAAGGACACAGGGTTCTATTGCAGTAAAAGGGCGAGAGAAGAGAAATGCCGTGCGTAGAGAGGAGACAAATGGGGATAGTGCGTCAGTCAGTGCAGCATGCGGGCAAGTTGCTGATGCTGCAGGCACGCGCTGAAAGAGAGTATCCACTAGATTAGCAGGAAGCAGGCAAGAAAACGATGTGAAGATGGGCTGCAGCCTACGAAAAAAGTATATTGAATATAACGTATGCCTGCAGATAACCATGAATAATGCATTTACAATAGGCTTATAATGCACTTACAATAGTTTAATATTGGTCAATGAACATAATGCAAATTATTTAGAAATTCTATATATTATGTTAAATTAAGATATTATTTAGATCAAAATGAGTACATGCAATGTTTATGTCCACAAAGGTTGACAAAGACCTTTGAACTTCAAAGTTAAAGCAAGCACAGTGTGGCATCCCATCCTAAGGGTAAAACTGTGAATTTTGGGAAACAGAGTAGAGTTGAGTGGTTGGTACACAGTACATACAGTGCCATCAGAAAGTAGTCACACCCCTTGACTTTTTCCACACCTGGATTGTACAATATTTGAACAATATTCTTTTTAAGTTTCAAGCTCAGTCAAGTTGGATGTTGATCATTGCTAGACAGCCATTTTCAAGTCGTGCCACTCAGGAACATTCAATGTTGTCTAGTAAGCAACTCCAGTGTATATTTGGCCTTGTGTTTTAGGGTATTGTTCTTCTGAAATGATAATTTGTGTCCCAGTTTCTGTTGGAAAACAGACTGAACCATATTTTCCTCTAGGATTTTGCCTGTGTTTAGCTCCTTTTCTTTCACATCATAAATAACTCCTTAGTCCTTGCTGATGACAAGCACACCCATAACATGATGCAGCCACCACCATGCTTTAAACTATGAAGAGTGATGTGTTGTGTTGGAGTTTCCAGAAGATAAAGTTAATTTCTTTGCCAAATGTTTTGCAGATTTACTTTAGTGCCTTATTGCAAACAATATGCATGTTTTGGAATATTTGTATTCTGTACAGGCTTCATTCTTTTCACTTCTGACAGAAAACAAATATTGCAAGATAAAGTTAATTTCTTTGCCAAATTCTTTGCAGCTTTACTTTAGTGCCTTATTGCAAACAATATGCATGTTTTGGAATATTTGTATTCTGTACAGGCTTCCTTATTTTCACTTCTGACAGAAAACAAATATTGCAAAACGTAAAGCTGCAAAAAACGTATTCATGATTAGGTTAGTATTGTGGAGTAATTACAATGTTGTTGATCCACCTCTGTTTTCTCCTATCACAGCCATTAAACTCTGTAACTGTTTTAAAGCCACCATTAGCCTCATGTTGAAACCTGAGCAGTTTCCTTCATCTCTGGCAACTGAGTTAGGAAGGACTCCTGTATCTTTGTAATGACTGGATGTATTGATACACCATCCAAAGTGTAATTAATAACTTCACCATGCTCAAAGGAATATTTAATGCCAATAGGTGCCATTCTTTGCGAGGCATTGGAAAACCTCAAAGGTCTTTGTGGTTCAAATTCACTGCTCGACCTTACAGATGTGTGAGTTACAGAGATGAAGTAGTCATTCAAAAATCATGTTAAACATTATTATTGCACACAGAGTGAGTCCATGCAACTTTATTATGTGACTTGTGAAGCAAATTTTTACTCCTGAATATATGTAAGCTTGTCATAACAAATGATTTGATTTATTAGGCTCCCCATTAGCTGACGCCAATGGCAACAGCGAGTCTTTCTGAGGTCCGACAAATAATGAAAAAGACATTACAGACAAAAGACTTTACAATTTACATACATTAACATGTAGTCTGTGTGTGCATCTATCAGTTACACATACATGTCAGTACATACACACAACAAGTAGTTCACATGGGGGAAAGGCGTTGCTTTATTTGTTTTTTGAAACCAGGTTTGCTGTTTACTTGCACTATATAAGATGGGAGTTCCATGCACTCATGGCTCTGTATAATACTGTACGTTTCCTTAAATGTGTCTGAACCTGTGGACTGTGAAAAGACCCCTGGTGGCATGTCTGGTGGAGTAAGTGTGTGTGTTAGTGCTGTGTATACATTGACAATGCAAGCTATTTTGAATTTCCAACACGTTTCTTATATAAAGAAGAAGTGACGCAGTCAGTTTTTCCTCAACTCTTAGCCAAGAGAGACTGACATGCATAGTATTAATGTTAGCCCTTTGATTACAATGACAAATACTTATTGACTAAAATCATTTCAGCTTTTCATTTGTAATGCATTTGTAAAAATGTCCCAAAACATAATTCAATTTTGACATTATGGGGTATTGTGTTTAGGCCAGTGACAACAAATCTCAATTTAATCCATTTTAAATTCAGGCTGTAACACAACATTTGTGTCACACCCTGGTGGAAGTATTTTGTGTTTATCTTTATTTATTTGGTCAGGCCAGGGTGTGGCATGGGTTTTTGTATGTGGTGTGTATGTATGGGGATTGTAGCTAGTGGGGTGTTCTAGCTAAGTCTATGGCTGTCTGGAGTGGTTCTCAATCAGAGGCAGGTGTTTATCGTTGTCTCTGATTGGGAACCATATTTAGGCAGCCATATTCTTTGAGTTTGTCGTGGGTGATTGTCCTTAGTGTCCTGATGTCATTGTTCTGTGTGAGGTTACACAAGTATAGGCTGTTTTCGTTAAGTTTATTGTTTTGGTAGTGTTTGTGTTTAGTGTGTTACTTCATTAAACATGGATTGCAATAGACACGCCGCATTTTGGTCCGACTCTCCTTCTCATCAAGAAAACCGTTACAATTTGGAAAAAGTCAAGGGGTGTGAATACTTTTTGAAGGCACTGTATTTTAAGCAGCACCATCTTCTCCAGTTGTGTGAATCACAATTCTCTAAGCTTATTTAATTGGTCAAAAAGATATACAGTGGGGAAAACAAGTATTTGATAACCTGAAAAATCGGCAGTGTTTCCTACTTACAAAGCATGTAGAGGTCTGTAATTTTTTTTTATCATAGGTACACTTCAACTGTGACAGACGGAATCTAAAACAAAAATTCAGAAAATCACATTGTATGATTTTTAATTCATTTGCATTTTATTGCATGACATAAGTACTTGATACATCAGAAAAGCATAACTTAATATTTGGTACAGAAACCATTGTTTGCAATTACAGAGATCATACGTTTCCTGTAGTTCTTGACCAGGTTTGCACACACTGCAGCAGGGGTTTTGGCACACTCCTCCATACAGACCTTCTCCAGATCCTTCAGGTTTCGGGGTTGTCGCTGGGCAATAAGGACTTTCAGCTCCCTCCAAAGATTTTCTATTGGGTTCAGGTCTTGAGACTTGCTAGGCCCCTCCAGGACCTTGAGATGCTTCTTACGGAGCCACTCCTTAGTTGCCCTGGCTGTGAGTTTCGGGGTCCTTGTCATGCTGGAAGACCCAGCCACGACCCATCTTCAATGCTCTTACTGAGGGAAGGAGGTTGTTGGCCAAGATCTCGCGATACATGGCCCCATCCATCCTCCCCTGAATACGGTGCAGCCGTCCTGTCCCCTTTGCAGAAAAGCATCCCCAAAGAATGATGTTTCCACCTCCATGCTTCACGGTTGGGATGGTGTTCTTGGGTTTGTACTCATCCTTCTTCCTCCAAACACAGCAAGTGGAGTTTAGACCAAAAATATATATTTTTGTCTTATCAGACCACATGACCTTCTCCCATTCCTCCTCTGGATCATCCAGATGGTCATTGGCAAACTTCAGACGGGCCTGGACATGCGCTGACGGCGTAGTGTGTTACTAATGGTTTTCTTTGAGACTGTGGTCCCAGCTCTCTTCAGGTCATTGACCAGGTCCTGCCATGTAGTTCTGGGCTGATCCCTCACCTTCCTCATGATCATTGATGCCCCACGAGGTGAGATCTTGCATGTAGCCCCAGACCGAGGGTGATTGACCGTCATCTTGAACTTCTTCCATTTTCTAATAATTGCGCCAACAGTTGTTGCCTTCTCACCAAGCTGCTAGCCTATTGTCCTGTAGCCCATCCCAGCCTTGTGCAGGTTTACAATTTTATCCATGATGTCCTTACACAACTCCCTGGTCTTGGCCATTGTGGAGAGGTTGGAGTCTGTTTGAGTGTGTGGAAAGGTGTCTTTTATACAGGTAACGAGTTCAAACAGGTGCAGTTAATACAGGTAATGAGTGGAGAACAGGAGGGCTTCTTAAAGAAAAACTAACAGGTCTGTGAGAGCTGGAATTCTTACTGGTTGGTAGGTGATAAAATACTGATGTCATACAATAAAATGCAAATGAATTACTTAAATATCATACAATGTGATTTTCTGGATTTTTGTTTTAGATTCAATTTCTCACAGTTGAAGTGTGCCTATGATAACAATTACAGACCTCTACATGCTTTGTAAGTAGGAAAACCTGCAAAATCGGCAGTGTATCAAATACTTGTTCTCCCCACTGTATACGGAATAGAAAACCAGCACATACATGCTGCATATGGGCATTGAGTTGGAGTTCAACACACCTGGTGGTAGTGTGCCATGGTGGCACCTGTGTTGTTGGGCGGGCAGTGAGTGAATGGTGCTTTGTAGATGTCCTCCTCTGCCTTGGCAGAAGTGGCAGGGCCCAGAGGAATTTAACACTGATGAGACATTGCCAGGACTGTCTAGGCGGAAAACTGCAAAGCAGGAAGGGCTAGGTCATGTTCATTAGGCATCAAATAGAAGAAAACGGACTGAAATAGGGAGGGAATACCTGGACTTGTCCAATAAGAAATATACATTTTATTTTTCCATTGCAAAAACATTTTAGGCTGTTTTGCTGGCTATGTATGGGATTACTTTTAAAAGTCCAGAAAAAGGTGCAATTTCTGTGGTGAAAATCTCACCGGACTCACAGAACTCAATCTTAACAACATTACAAACCTTTAAGGCTGTTTTGTCCAGGGTTTGAGGGCCTACAAACCATGAATCTTGAGAGCAACAATCTCCAGACCTTGAGTAAGACTTTCAAGGAGGGTTTGCAAAAACTAGACATTGGATTTGACCGGAAATAATCTTAAATCAATATGAACAGAAAAGCTGATATATATATTATAGTCAATCATTTAGATTTACCTGGAAATCAAATGTTCCATTTGGAACCCGGGGTCTTAGAGCGACTGGCCAATGTTACAATACTCCATCTCTCATTAAATCCAGTTGATCAATATCATATAACAAGTGCTGTGGTCACAGGACTAAGAAGCTTACGAAACCTTGAAACATCCTGTAATGCTATCTTCTATAAAACAGATATACCAATCTCTCCACCGTTCTCTAACCTGTCATCTCTAGATTACATGATGATTGACAATCAGGATCTCTGGGAGTACCTTGTAGTTTACCGCTTAACTGTCTAGGTAGCCTAGCAGTTAAGAGCATTAGACCAGTAACCGAAAAGTCGCTGTTTTGAATCCGAGCCAATGAGGTGAAACATCTGTTGATATGCTCTTGCGCAAGGTACTGAAATCTAATTGCTGCTTGTAATTAACCTATTGGTTGTCATCCTTTTATATAATGTCTTCTCAACCAGAATAGCAGTTTACAACCAGAATATTTAGAAATTTTACCCACTGAGTATGTGATTCATCTCCAGCCAGAGTCAGGAAATTTGACAGTAGTATTTGTATTTGTATTACTTAAGGATCCCCAAAAGCCAAGGCAGCAGCTTCTCTTCCAGGGGTCCAGCAACATTAATGCAGTTAAATACAATTTAAAATATTACACAACATTACATTAACACTTTTCACAACACATTAGGTGTGTTCCCTCTGGCCACTTCTCTACTATCACGTATCCACAATACAAAATCCATGTGTACTTGTGTGTAGAGTGCGTGTCACATCATATGTATCTGGGTCTGTGCCTGTGTGTGTGTCTCAACCGTCCCTGCTGTTCCATAAGGTGTAATTGTATCTGTTTTTTTTTTATCTGATTCTACTGCTTGCATGAGTTACTTTATGTGGAATAGAGTTCCATGTAGCCATAGATCTATTTTGTCCTGTGCGTTTCCCAGACCTGCTGTTTTCCACTCTCTAGAGACAGCAGGAGCGGTAGAGATACTCTTAATGATCGGCTATGAAAAGCCAACTGACATTTACTCCTGAGGTGCGGACTTGCTGCACCCTCGACAACTACTGTGATTATTATTATTTGACCATGCTGGTCATTTATGAACATTTGAACATCTTGGCCATGTTCTGTTATAATCTCCACCCGGCACAGCCAGAATAGGGGTGGCCACCCCTCATAGCCTGGTTCCTCTCTAGGTTTCTTCCTAGGTTTTGGCCTTTCTAGGGAGTTTTTCCTAGCCACCGTGCTTCTACACCTGCATTGCTTTCTGTTTGGGGTTTTAGGCTGGGTTTCTGTACAGCACTTTGAGATATCAGCTGATGTAAGAAGGTCTATATAAATGAATTTGATTTGATTTGATTCTTGACTTGGGGATTGTGAAGAGACCTCTGGTGGCATGTCTTGTGGGGTATGCATGGGTGTCAGAGCTGTGTGCTAGTAGTTTAAACAGACCTCGGTGCATTCAGCATGTCAATACTTCTTTCAAAAACAAGTAGTGATGAAGTCTATCTCTCCTCCACCTTGAGCCATGAGACATGTACATGCATATTATTAACGTTAGCTCTCCATGTACATTTAAGGGCCAGCCGTGCTACCCTGTTCTGAGCCAATTGTACATTTCCGAGGTCCCTCTTTGTGGCAGCTGACCGCATGACTGAACAGAAGTCCAGCTGCAACAAAAATAGGGCCTGTAGGACCTGCCTTGTTGATAGTGTTGTTAAAAAGGTTGAAGAGCGCTTTATTATGGACAGACTTTTCCCCATCTTAGCTACTGTTGTTTCAACATGATTTGACCAAGACAGTTCACAATCCAAGGTTACTCCAAGCAGTTTAGTCACCTCAACTTGCTCAATTTCAAATATTTCTATTACAAACCTAGTTGAGGTTTATGGTTTAGTGAATGATTTGCCCCTAGTACAATGCTTTTAGTTTTTTTTTATATTCAGGACTAACTTATTCCTTGCAACCCATTCAGCTCTTTGTTAAGTGTTGCAGTGATTTCACTCGCTGTAGTAGCTGATGTGTATAGTGTTGAGTCATCTGCATACATAGACAAACTGGCTGTACTCAAAGCCAGTGGCATGTCATTAGTAAAGTTTTTTTTTAAAGTAAGGTTCCTAGACAGCTGCCCTGGGGAATTCCTGATTCTACCTGGATTATGTTGGAGAGGTTTCCATTAAACAACACCCTCTGTGTTCTGTTAGACAGGTAACTCTTTATCCACAATATAGTAGGGGGTGTAAAGCCATAACCTATACTTTTTTTTCCATCAGCAGACTGACCGATGTCAAAAGCCGCACTGAAGTCAAACAGCTCCCACAATCTTTTTATCATCAATTTATCTCAGCCAATCGTCATTTGTGTAAGTGCTGTGGTTGTTGAATGTCCTTCCCTATAAGCATGCTGAAAGTCTGTTGTCAATTTGTTAATAGTAAAATAGCATTGTATCTGGTCAAACACAATTTTTTAACAGACTGATTGGTCGGCTATTTGAGCCAGTAAAGGGGTCTTTACTATTCTTGGGTAGTGGAATTTCTATTGCTTCCCTCCAGGCCTGAGGGTACAAACTTTCTAGTAGGCTTAGATTGAAGACATGGCAAATAGAAGTGGCAATATCGTCCGCTATTATCCTCAGTAATTTTTCATCCAAGTTGTCAGACCCCAGTGGCTTGTCATTGTTGATAGACAATTTTTTCACCTCTTCCACACTCACTTTACGGAATTCAAAATTACAATGCTGGTCTTTCATAATTTGATCAGTTATACTTGGATGTGTAGTGTTAGCGTTTGTTGCTGGCATGTCATACCTCAATTTGCTAATCTTGCCAATGACAAATGTATTAAATGAATTGGCAATATCAGTGGGTTTTGTGATGAATGGGCCATCTGATGTAATGAATGATGGAGTTGAGTTAGCTTTTTTGGGCAAAATTTCATTTAACTTCTTATGGCTGGGGGCAGTATTGAGTAGCATGGATGAATAAGGTGCCCAGAGGTGCCCAGAATAAACTGCCTGCTACTAAGTCCCAGTTACTAATACATAGTATATGTATATTTGGATAGAAAACACTCTGAAGTTTCTAAAACTGTTTGAATGATGTCAGTGAGTATAACAGAACTCATATGGTAGGCAGAAACCTGAGAAAAATCCAACCAGGAAGTGGGAAATCTGGAGGTTGGTCGTTTTTCAACTCATTCCCTATTGAAGATACAGTGGAATATTGGTAATGTTGCACTTCCTAAGGCTTCCACTAGATGTCAAGTCTTTAGAACCTTGTTTGATGCTTCTACTGTGAAGTGGGGGCGAATGAGAGGGGAATGAGTCAGGGCTCTGCCAGAATGCCTTGAGCTCGTGACGCTCGTTCACGTGAGAGCGAGCTCTGTTCCATCGCAATTCTACAGACAAAGGTTGGAACATTATTGAAGATTTATGTTAAAAACATCCTAAAGATTGATTCTATACATCGTTTGACATGTTTCTACGGACTGTAACGGAACATTTGGACTTTGTCTGCTTGTGCGTCATGAAGTGGGATTACTGGGCTGAACGCGCTAACAACAAGGAGGAATTTGGACATACATGATTAACTTTATCTAACAAATCAAACATTTATTGTGGAACTGGGATTCCTGGGAGTGCATTCTGATGAATATCATCAAAGGTAAGTGAATATTTATAATGTTATTTCTGACTTCTGTTGACTGCACAATATGGCGGATATCTTTTTGGCTTGTTTAGTTTCTGAGCGCAGTACTCAGATTATTGCATGGTTTGCTTTTTCCGTAAAACCTTTTTGAAATCTGACACAGCGGTTGCATTAAGGAGAAGTGTATCTAAAAGTTCCATGTATAACACTTGTATTTTCATCAACATTTATAATGAGTATTTCTGTAAATTGATGTGGCTCTCTGCAAAATCACCGGATGTTTTTGGAACTACTGAACATAACGCGCCAATGCATACTGAGATTTTTTTATAGAAATATGACCTTTATCAAACAAAACATACATGTATTGTGTAACATGAAGTCCTATGAGTGTCATCTGATGAAGATCATCAAAGGTTAGTAATTCATTCTCTCTATTTCTGATTTTTTGACTCCTCTCTTTGGCAGGAAAAATGGCTGTGTTTTTCTGTGACTTGGCTCGGACCTAACATAATCGTTTGTGGTGCTTTTGCCGTAAAGCCTATTGGAAATCGGACACTGTGGTGGGATTAACAAGAAGTGTATCTTTAAAATGGTGTGAAATACTTGTATGTCTGAGGAATTTTAATTATGGGATTTCTGTTGTTTTGAATTTGGCGCCCTGCACTTTCACTGTCATATTGCTCCCGTAAGTTTGCCAATCAGACATTTGCCATTGCTTTTGCCTCATCCTTCTCAACCATACAATTTTTCAATTTTCATCAATCCACAGGGATTTAACAGTCTTCACAGTCATTGTCTTAATGGGTGCAAGCTTATTAGTAACTGGAATAAGCCATTTCATAAATGTGTCAAGTGCAGCGTCTGGTTGCTCATCATTACACACCACAGACCAACAAATATTCTCTACATCAACAACATAGGAATCACTACAAAACTCTTATACACTATATTTAGCCAAGCCTTTGGAACTTTGGTTTTCCTAGATATGGATACTATATTGTGATCACCACATCCGATACTGCTTTAAAGCAAATTTCTGCAGCATTAGTAAAGATGTGATCAATACATGATGATTTTATTAATTTGCTGTTTGTAACTATCCTGATAGGTTGACTTGATTACAGTTTGAAGCTTTTTCTTGAGTGGGCAGATTGATGAAAGCCAATATATATTTTTTACATCCCCTGAAAATATACCTCTGCGCTGATATCACATACATTATCAAGCATTTTATCCAGATACTGACTGTTAGCACTTGGTGGACTATAGCAGCTTCCCACAAGAATGGGCTTTAGGTGAGGCAGATGAACCTGTAGCCATATTACTTCAACAGTATTTAATATGAGATCCTCTCTAAGCTTTACATTGTGGTTCTGAATATAAACAGTATTTACCAAGGATTGGTTTGCAACTGTATTCCACAGGCAAAATAATCATAGACAACATCACAGACGGGAGCAGAAAGACCATTTGTGTGATCAGCCGTTTTTACCTGGGGGCGAGTGGTGCTCCATATAGTTCCAGGTCGCGGGGTGGGTCTAATGTCCTTTGAATCAGACTGGGGTGACTCGAACAGGTACCTAATACAGCAAATGCCGATTTAAACCCTGGGTTGTATGTCCTATGGGGTTACTCTCTTCTCTATGCACACACACAAACACAACTCACTTTTATTCGCGCCTCTGGTCTGTTTGATGAGCAAAATAATGTGTTGATCCTGGTGTTTCTGGAGAGACGCACCTACTTGAAATGGCTCAGAGCTGGGGAGCACACCGGAGTCTTCTGACAGAAACTTAGGGGGGCCCTGGAGACCAGGGACTGAGAACAACATCCTCACTGGGGTGAAGAGCCCATGACAGAAACAACTGAACAATGTTTCTAATAGATTGAAGGGGAACAACAGCAAAACATGACTTGGCAGCTGAAGCACAGGTCCTAGTCCAGGCACATGTCATCTCCTGTCTGGACTACTGCAACTCTGCTGGCTAGGCTCCATGCCATGAACTCATCTAGAATGCTGCAGCACCCTGCGTTTCAACCTGCCCAAGGTCTCCCATGTCACTCTGCTCCTTTGCAATCTCCATTGGTTCCCAGTAGCAGCTTGCTTCCAATTCAACACCTTGGTTTTTGTCAAGGGAAACTGCTCCTCCCTACCTCCAGTAAGAGATGGGTATTTGAATTACTTTTGAGTATTTTATCATTTGTATTTGAAAGGCCTGGGAAAGAATGTATGTGATTTGTAACAAGATACTTCAGAACATTTACAAAATACTTTCTACCATTTTTTTTATAGAGGTTCCGAATTTTGTGGCTCCCATTACCCCAAATGTAATGCATTGGTATCAGAAGTCTTATGGCAGTATCCATTGAGGCCATTAGAGGTGTTGATGGATGAGGGTAGGAGCTTGAAAGACAGTTGAAACAGGGATGCACTTCCAGAGCGAGGATCATGCAGTGAATTTGGTCCACAAGGGACTCTGCTTTTGTATTTTAAATAAAATATTTATTTTATTTGGCACCAGTATTCTGATCATTTGTTTGGGGGGTATTTTGTAACAATATACATTTTTATGTATCTTTGCCCATCTCTGCCTCGGCTCAAGCACTCTGTTCAGCAATCTGTGGACACTTGGCTTCCCCACCCTTCATCCCAACCACAGCTCTTCTCTGTCCTGGCACCTCAGTGGTGGTAGGACAACATAGTCCCTTGATATGTGCCCTCCATTGACAGAGAATTTGGTACTGAAAGGTTGATGCTCCGCTGTATACCACCGTGTGACAAGAACATGTAATAGAGTGGAACTTCTCTGCATAAAGGTTATCTGACTGAACAGCTAAAGTGAGTCAGAGAAGAACACCATCATAACATATATGAGGTCAAAGCCGTGACTGCATGCTAGCGGTGCACCCAGAGCCATCCAGTAGCTAGCCATAAGCATGCTGCAGGCATGATGGGTCTCAAATATTTTATACATTTGGTATACCGGGGAATCAAAAGGTCAACAGTGTGCCAATCTGGCACTTCGGTCAATGCATAGCTGCCATTCACATGCCCTCACAGTGGCAGCTACGTGCAAAGTTAACTTTTGCCCAGTGCATCCATCCATCCCATCCTGCTGGTGTCCAGAGGACATAATTCCATAGAGATTTGGGCTGGCTGTCATTCAACTGTGGTTAGCCAAGGCTATAAGGAGAGAGGGCTTTTCTTTTTGATGACTTGGCTGGCTTATTCAGGCATCCAGGTGGACGACTAAATACACATTGGAGGAGGTTGATTGGTGGTCCTGAAATACAAGACTATTTGCGCCATGTCTCAGAATGCAAAACCTTGGGGAATTCCTTTGGGCAGTTTCTTAGCATAAGTGAGGTCCACAAATCTGTCACTGTCTGTCAGAGATAAGAACATGCCATAAGCTTGAAATGTCTCCAATAGGGCCATCAAATTGGATCCTTTTCCATAGCTCAATTGTTGTCAAGGAGGGCAGTCGTGTATGCGATCAGAGGATCACTGGTTTGACCCGGTTTGGGGACGGTGGAGGAAGCTATACTGTTAGCAGTACACTGATGTCAGTATCATGAGCATCAATTCTGTTTCATTTCGTTTCCAATTACCCTTTGGTGAGGGAAGCTATGCAAAATGGAGTCAACCAAACATGCAAGTAACCATCATTGACACAGGTCATTTAGTGACTCATGGGCATGATTGCAAATGCGGTTCAACATTACATCAGAAGTATGCCGGAACTCTTTGAAACAAATAACCCACAATAAGAAGGTTAACAATTTAGGTAAGAAAAAAATGCATTAAATACAGGCCTATAGGTGGGATGCATTTGTTTTCCATGGACAAGTAGGGTCACAAAGTGAATCACCTAAATTACAAGGAACCGAGTTGTGTTTATTAGAAGTCTCTAATTTAGCCTGTCTGAGTCACTCTCAGCGGTATTATTTAAATGGCCTGTTATCCTTCCTGCTGTTTTACCACATAAAGGAAAATACAAGTTTACATATTTTTCAAGGTCACTTTTCCCATTACTGTGTAGGCTCAAAGATGGGTTGTTGAGAAATCTGTTTCATCTGCCAATTAAATATTGAGAATTCCAGAGGGAGATTCTTCTGTCATCATTCAGTCAATACGTCCCTATACGTTTGCTTTGGTAATGTAAGTTCCTGTACATTCTAAGCCAATATAGCTTCTTAAATTTAATTCAGAAAGTGAGACAGAGATCCCACAACACACAGGTGTAAAAATGTGAGCAAGAGTTCGGCTACAGGCCTTCTCTCCATATTCCTACTTCCATAACTTACTCACACAGCAGTGGGAAGAGAGACGAGCTGTTAAGTCATTTTCCCCATTCATTCCTTTCCTTTAAAAGAAACCACAAAACCAGACTTTTTTTTTTGCTGACTGGACGTTCTTTTTCCTTGGATGCAAAGCCTGGGCAAATAACTGTGCTTGTCTCACTTACAGTACGAAGCGGACTGCCCTGGCCAAACCTCTGGCTAGTCATACTCCCAGTTGATGATGGTATTGCATTGGCCAAGGGAGGATATGGATGACCATGAATGAGGTAATGATGTATTTATATGACACGTGACACATCATTTCTCTTGTCTCAGCGGCTGGCGGTGACGGTAGTTTTTCCAGAGGATTCACTGGGAGGAAATGGACACCAGTGGACAGAGCATGTCAGCGGTGGTGTTTGGAAGAATATATACATTGGGGTTTTACACACACACACGGTTGCGCCTCAGAGTCAAACAGACGATGATTCATGACAGACCACCCCTATGGCAGTCTGCGGCAGAACTAACAGTATCCTTTGTTCATAGTGCAAAGAGTATGGGTACAGAGAAAATGGGCTATTTATAGTGGACAGACAAGGCAAGCTAGGCACTGAATCAAAGACACACACGCCAACAGAAAACTGACAAGTTAATAGCTAAAAAGACTCACAGAAAGCCACTCGACAAAAAGCGAGGGAGCACAATACAAACCATTGAGCGAGTGGAGAACTGCTGAGCAAGCGGAAGAGATGATGAGATCTGGAGATGGGATGTCTTTAGATGAGGTGTTTGATCAAATCAAATTTTATTGGTCTCACATGTTTAGCAGATATTATTAGCTAAATGCTTGTGTTTCTAGCCGCAACAGTGCAGCAATATCTAACAAGTAATATCTACATTTCACAACAATACACACAAATCTAAAGTAAAGGAATGGAATTAAGAATATATACAGTTGAAGTCGGAATTTTCCATACACTGAGGGGGCTGAGACGTTTTCCATACACTTAGGATTGGAGTCATTAAAACTAGTTTTTCAACCACACCACAAATTTCTTGTTAACAAACTATAGTTTTAGCAAGTCAGTTAGGACATCTACTTTTTCCAACAATTGTTTACAGACAGATTATTTCACTTATAATTCACCGTATTACAATTCCAGTGGGTCAGAAGTGTACATACACTAAGTTGACTGTGCCTTTAAACAGCTTGGAATATTCCAGAATATTATGGCATGGCTTTAGAAGCTTCATATAGGCTAATTGACATAATTTGAGTCAATTGGAGGTGTACCTGTGGTGTGCCTTCAAACTCAGTGCCTCTTTGTTTGACATCAAGGGAAAAACTAAAGAAATCAGCCAAGACCTCAGAAAAAAAACTGTAGACCTCCACAAGTCTGGTTCATCCTTGGGAGCAATTTCCAAACGCCTGAAGATACCACATTCATCTGTACAAACAATAGTACGCAGGTATAAACACCATGGGACCACACAGCCGTCATACCGCTCAGGAAGGGGAAGCGTTCTGTCTCCTAGAGATGAACGTACTTTGGTGCGAAAAGTGCAAATCAATCCCAGAACAACAGCAAAGAACCTTGTGAAGATGGAGGAAACAGGTACAAAAGTATCTATATCCACAGTAAAACGAGTCCTATATCGACATAACCTGAAAGGCCGCTGAGCAAGGAAGAAGCCACTGCTCCAAAAGCGCCATAAAATAGCCAGACTACGGTTTGCAACTGCACATGGGGACAAAGATCATACATTTCGGAGAAATGTCCTCTGGCTTGATGAAACAAAAATAGAACTGTTTGGCCATAATGACCATCATTATGTTTGGAGGAAAAAAGGGGAGGTTTGCAAGCCAAAGAACACCATCCCAACTGTGAAGCACGGGGTGGCAGGATCATGTTGTGGCGGTGCTTTGCTGCAGGAGGGACTGGTGCACTTCACAAAATAGATGGCATCATAAGGGAGGAAAATTATGTGGATATATGGTAGCAACATCTCAAGGCATCAGTCAGGAAGTTAAAACTTGGTCGCAAATGGGTCTTCAAAATGGACAATGACCCCAAGCATACTTCCAAAGTTGTGGCAAAATGGCTTAAGGACAACAAAGTCAAGGTATTGGAGTGGCCATCACAAAGCCCTGACCTCAATCCTATCGAAAATTTGTGAGCAGAACTGAAAAAGCGTGTGCGAGCAAGGAGGCCAACAAACCTGACTCAGTTGCACCAGCTCTGTCAGGAGGAATGGGCCAAAATTCACCCAACTTATTGTGGGAAGCTTGTGGAAGGCTACCCAACACATTTGACCAAAGTTACACAATTTAAAGGCAATGCTACCAAATACTAATTGAGTGTATCTAAACTTCTGACCCACTGGGAATGTGATAAAGAAATAAAAGCTGAAATAAATCATTCTCTCTACTATTACTCTGACATTTCACATTCTTAAAATAAAGTGGTGATCCTAACTGACCTAAGACAGATCATTTTTACTGGGATAAAATGTCAGGAATTGTGAAAAACTGAGTTTAAATGTATTTGGCTAAGGTGTATGTAAACTTCCGACTTCAACTGTAAATATTTGGACGAGCAATGTCGGAGCAGCAAAAACTAAAATACAGTAGAATATAATAGAATACAGTATATACATCAGATGAGTAATGCAACATATGTAAACATTTTAAAAGTGACTAGTGTCCCATTATTAAAGTGGCCAGTGATTTCAAGTCTACGTATATAGAGGAGGAGCCTCTAACGTGCTATCGATGCCTATTTAACAGCCTGATGGCCTTAAGATAGAGGCTATTTTTCAGTCTCTCGGTCCCAGCTTTGATGCACCTGTACTGACATTGACTTGTGGATGATAGAAGGGGTGAACAGGCAGTGGCTCGGGTGGTTGTTGTCCTTGATCTTTTAGGCCTCCCTGTGACATCGGGTGCTGTAGGTGTCCTGGAGGGCAGGTAGTTTACCGCCGGTGATGCGTTGGGCAGACAGCACCACCTTCTGGAGAGCCCTGCGGTTGAGGGCAGTGAAGTTGCTGTACCAGGCGGTGATGCAACCCGGCAGGATGCTCTCAATTGTGCATCTGTAAAGGTTTGTGAAGGTTTTAGGTACCAAGCCAAATTTCTTCAGCCTCCTGAGGTTGAAGAGGAGCTATTTAGCCTTCTTCACCACACTGTCTGTGTAGGTGGACCATTTCAGATCGTCAGTGATGTGTAAGCCGAGGAACTTGAAGATTTCCATCTTCTCCACTGCGGTTCCGTTGATGTGGATAGGGGGGTGCTCCCTCTGCTGTTTTCTGAAGACCACGATCAGCTCATTTGTTTTGTTGACGTTGAGTGAGAGGCTATTTTCCTGGCACCACACTCCCAGAGCCCTAACCTCCTCCCTGTAGACTGTCTCATCATTGTTGGTAATCAGGCCCACTACTGTTGTGTCGTCTGCCAACTTGATGATTGAGTTGGAGGCGTGCGTGGCCACAGTCATAGGTGAACAGGAAGTACAGGAGGGGGCTGAGCCATTGAATTGCGACTCCACTTTGTCTCTGTATTGACATTTTGCCGGTTTAATTGCCTTACGGAGAGAATAACTGCACTGTTAGTATTCGGCCATATTCCCAGTCACCTTGCCATGGTTAAATGTGGTGGTCAGCGCTTTCAGTTTTGCGCTAATCCGCCATCTATCCACTGTTTCTGGTTAGGGTAGGTTAATAGCCACAGTGGGTACATCTATGTATTTCCAGATAAACTCAGTCATCGTATCCATGTATTTGTCTATATTGTTCTTAGAGGCTACCCGGTCTGCGTGATCAAAACAATCTTAAAGCATGGATTCTGATTGGTCAGACCAGTGTTGAATAGTCCGTAGCACGGGTACTTCCTGTTAGAGTTTCTGCCTATAGAAAGGGAGGAGCAAAATGGAGTAATGATCAGATTTTCCTGAAGGGAGGACGGGAGAGGGTCTTTGTGACGGAAAAGTCCGTCACTGGCCAAGGGCAGCGTTTGGTACACTAACACACACACTCAGCGCGCCTCCCTGCTCCGTTATCAGCTCCGTTAACAATGTAGGTCGACACACAAGTTAACTTCCCTATCTTAGTACATACATTTCATACTTTATTCTTACCTACAGTCAGTAACAGTTTAAAGAATATACAGACAAGCGTTCATGTTTAATTTAAGCAACACATTGTAGTTATCAATTTTATAGGCACGCGCGTTGTTTGTTTGGTTCTGTTCTGTTCCTCTCTTTCCATCTCTGTAGCTTCCAGGTATGCTGGGATAAGGACCAGAGCTACGGTAATCGGGCTGGCTTTGTCGTGCCTGACCCAAATGGCTCGTTCATGTGAATGGGCATATTGGAAGACTCCATGTCAGTAGGGATGGGATTTTGTGTTATATTGGTGTGTGTTATATTGGTGTATTGTATCATGATAAACGTGTTGCAATGTATATAATTCATTATGTTTAGCTGAGTGGAAAATGTAGGCTTTAATGAAGGTAATTGCGTAATTAATTAGTGCTGGGTATGTTCTGATGGGAGGGGCTTCCCCTACAAAATTAGCCTCACAGTTCAAGGGGGGAACTATTTTGGATTGAGCTGTTGATGGGGCAGCATTGTTTTAAAGCTGTCCCCATAATGTATACTTTGGATGGCAGTACTGTTGTTTTTCTTCCGGATTCACTATGTAAATAAACACCCTTGCATATAAGTACTTTTACGGCTCAGCCATCTTTTTATTTGATAGAGGTTAGGTTTTTCAGTTTATCCTTCTGGCCTACTCTACGTGACAGTTTTGTAGGCATTTTGTTGAGTAGCAGTGGGCCAATGTTCTCAGAGCGAGTGCTACAGTCAATGTTTTGGTAGAACTTCGGAAACGTTTTCCTCAGATTAGCTTTGTTAAAATCCCCGGCTACAATAAATGTGGCCTCGGGATACGTGGTTTCCAGTTTGCATAAAGTCCAGTGTAGTTCCTTGAGGGCCGTCATGGTATCGGCTTGAGGGGGAATATACACAGCTGTGACTATAACTGAAGAGAATTCTCTTGGGAGGTAATATGGTTGGCATTTGATTGTGAGGTATTCCAGGTCAGGGTGAACAAAAGGATGAGTTTCTGTATGTTATCACATTCACACCATGAGTAGTTGATCATGAAACATACACCCCCGTCTTCTTCCCAGAGAGATCTTTATTCCTGTCTGCGCGATGAACTGAGAACCCAACTGGCTGTACGGACTCAGACAGTATATCCCGAGAAAGCCATGTTTCCGTGAAACAAAGTATGTTACAGTCCCTGATGTTTCTCTGGAAGTAGATCCTTACACTGAGCTCGTCAATTTTATTATCTAGAGACTGAACATTTGCGAGTAATATACTCAGAAGCGGTGGGAGGTGTGCGCGCCTCCTGAGTCGGACTCCGAATACCTCTGCTCCACCGGCAGTGTTTTGGATCAGCCTCTGGAATCAGTTCAATTGCCATGGGGGGTACGAACAAAGGATCAAACTCAGGAAAGTTGTATTCCTGATTGTAATGCTGGTGAGTTACCACCGCTCTGATATCCAAAAGTTATTTCCAGTTGTATGTAATAACCCCCAAACAATTCTGGGTTAATAATGTAAGCTATAACACATAAAAAAAACAAAATACTGCAAAGTTGCTTCGGAGCTAGAAGCACGGCTGCCCTATCTGTCTGCGCCATTTTATCACCAGGGAGCATCAGCTAATCTAAGCATCAACTGGATCGACAGTATACATTGAAGAAATGGATGTATCCATATTACACTACACCTTTGCAGCTGCTATTTTAAAATTATGCAAATGAACAAGCAGGATGGCACAGTGACAAAGAAACAGACTTATGAAGATTGCTTTTCAGTTGAATAAGGGCAACTGTAGGTTTTCCACTATTGACCGACAGAATATTATTACACGTCTGTAAAATAAAATGTAAAGATTAATCAATTATAAATCATGGACTTTCAACAGTTCAGTACATCAGTATTGTTATTTTTTGGGGGTGGGCTTTTCCCTTCTTGACCATCATATAAAACCTGTATGAGTACTTTGTACACCACCCTGTGGAAAAAGTTTGAATGTCACACATCCAGCTTCCAACAGAGTCAAATGAGGTGACTGGGCATATAAGATGACGAACCCTAATCAAATGTGGCGAGTGTGGTCCTATTGAGAAGGCGGCCCGCTCCTCGCCACTCCCTTGCTAAGGATTTCCTTCTGGACTATGTCCATTACTTGGTCCTTCGCCTCTTTCCTTCAGACGGATTGAAAAGAGACCCAGACATTTGTCTTAAAGCTTAAAATGGCATTATTACACCCTGGCCCAAGTAGTATAACTCATTTGAACATATAAATGGCCAAAGTGGCGGTGAGTTTTCCCCAAGAAGAGTAATGACTTAAGGTATTTTCTACTTCATCTTCCCAAACCCTTTTTACAAGAAAGGCTGGCAACTACATTTATTTTCCTGGCTCTGCGTTTGCTGCAGCTCGAACTTTAGAGTCTTGATGTATTTCTCCTGAACTCGCCTGTCAAATTCTGAGCTCTCCATTTGTCAAAATGTCCCTCAAAAGCCACGCCGTCCTGCAAAAGTAAAAACCTGTTTAAAAAGCTTGAACTAGTTGCTGACGGTGCAGTTCTGGTAACAACGGGACGTCATTGCAGCTTTAGACATATTCATCAGGTCTCAGACACAAGTTCACTTAGGGATGCTTTGAAAAGACCACTTGTTCAACATCTGAATGGATAACTAAAATAGCCAATTCTATAACAAATGCAGATGTAGTATTTACAGCATGTTACCTGCTCAATTTGTAGCACAGAAACATTAGGATTACTTCCATTGTTCATTTTTATCTCCCACTATCTAGGAAAACTCAAAGTCAAATCAAGAACAGGATTGTAGATTACTTAGACATTTATTTATGATAAAAACAAACCAAAACATTTGAGACAAACTCTGAAAGCATCATAAATAGTGACTGCTGCTGAATTTACGCCTGGCAGAGGACCTGAAATGCAGTTACATCTCTATGTGCACATGAAGATTCCCATCACGTTACTGTACTCACTCAACCCATTCCTGATATCCATCTGGACTGAGCGATGTGGAACATTTCTTTACTACACAGATATAGGCCTACTGTAGGTCCATAAAGAGCATTCAGTAGGGATACCGTGGATGCAACGCCCCAACCCAACCTGTGGCTATGTGGCCCAGACACCAGAATGGTATTCCCCCTCAGTACCAGTAGGTCTTCCGGTTCCTCCTGGGTTCCTCGATGCCCAGTTTCTCCATCACCTCCTCCTCCAGAGTCTTGAGGGAGGGCGTGTAAGTCTTCTCCAGGGTTTCCTCCGGACTGGTGTCCTTGGGGCCGTCTGGGATGGCAGACACCAACCAATAAGGGGATTCCAAAATTAGGGGGGGGGGGTTAATTCAGAAGAAAGGGTATACTTACACTAAGTACACAACATGTAGCTGACCCAACTCACCTAACTTCCAGTCTATCATATGGTACACATCACCCTAGTAATTGTTTTGTGATTGCCTGTTACGAAAATGCACTGACGAAGGAAAAAGTTTGTTGGCTTGATTGAACCATGTTATGCAGTAAATGTGAGTGATTTGTTTAAACGACGAGCCCTGTTATCGTAGTGTGTGATCGGTCACCTTTTTGTGATATTGCGATGATTTTACTGTTTTATGCTGTAATTGATCAAATTTGCAGAGAATCGTTGACTTGGCAAAAAAAATCTAAAATGCCATCGCAAAATCATGGAGGGACTGCAAAATGATCCTAATCATAGGCCAAATTCTGACTAGAGATGCAGGAAACTTAACTTCAGCACAACTCTCACATTGCTATAATATAATTATTTAAAGGCCCAGTGGAGTCGAAATTAAGTTTTCCTGTGTTTTATTGTGTAATAACAGCTGATGAAACTAACACTGTAAAAGTATATATTTTTTTTTTTGTTTTGTTACCAGTGTTATTTTCTGATTGTATTTTCAACCAGAAACTATCTACACAGGACCTTCTAATTAGTAGGTTTTGCATGGGTGGAGTTATGGCCTGTCTGTTGATTTCACAAGGCGGTATATTTCAGCCTGTTTTGGTGGGATGGAGTAAGAAATAAGAAAGACCTCTGCCAACAACAGCTAGTTTTCCCCTTCCCACTCAGATCATTCCCAAACATTCCTAGCAAAATTATTGCTTGAGAAATTGCTCTTTGCTAAACATTTTAATTGAAAATCATTACAGTAAGTTACTTAATCAGAAATGACTTGATACGGAGATAAAAATAGCTGCATTGGGCCTTTAAAGGGGCAATCGGAAGTTGCTACCAAATTCGTTTAACTCACAAATTAATGATAAATCCCATTAATTCTTGAAAATATAACTTATTAATGCCTCATGAGCTTAGTTCAACTGTCATACCCTATCAGAACCCAAAAGGTAAGCTTGTTTACCTCCAATGTTTGTAAACAAAGTAAAATGTGAACAAACATTTACATAAAGACATTTTTTAAACTAGAACGTTGATATCATGGACAGTTTGCATCCATAACTCTGAAGAAATTTGAGTGGTGACATTCCTCCAGTCCCATCCCTCAGCTTTTACCAAAACAGTGGCGGGGAATAAGCTTAGTTATTGTTTCAACTGCTGATTACCGCTTTAAACAAATAAAGTCGTTCCTTATACATCACCCAGACCAGCTTGTGTCCTGCTTTTCCACTCATCTTCACCCACATTCTTGACAAGCTTGACTCTCATTCACAAAAGCTACCTCAATCCATCTAGATTTCTGTGCCCCTCCTCTAGCCTCTGTTCCTCACCCTTCCACTGCTGCGGTACGATGCCGTCTCTGCGCTGGAACACTGGTTTGGGGACAATGCGGCCCGTCCTGAGGGAGACGCGCACCTTCTCCCCCTCCTCTGTGAACCTCCACTCCACCTCAGTGGGTTTCCTGTTGGAGCAAGACAGGAGTCAGGTTTGGTATCAAACTCAGGACTAAAGTAGTCAGGATCAGTCAGGATTCAAGTCAAAGCATTCACTAATCATAAACTATTTAAATAAAATAGAAATGTGGGTGCATCTGTGCACAAAAATCCTACTTATTGCAACTTTAAATCCAAGCCCTGCACATAAAATCTACTGAAAACTAAACTAAATCCAAAACTAAACTGAGCATGGACACAAACCCTGGCTCTGGATAGCTACTGGGTGAGCAAGCTATTGTTCTGCTTCTTTTTTTGCATGGGTGTTTTCTGCACCACTCTGTGGTAAAGGTTTGAATACCATGAGACTTTTCCACTGAAGCCCTGTTTAACTGAATCAGTTGTTTCAGTTTTGGGCTGTTACCAAAGCCTGCACACCCCACACCCAGAAACAGGTTTGGTGATCATGGGCTTAGACAAATGTTAGAATCTGGACCTCCCCATAATGCACTGGGACTCACCTGTCAGTAGGGTCGACAAGTGAGATGTCTCGGATTAGAAGGGGAGCCTCGCTGGCAATATAGGTCCCCCGGTAATCTGCAGTTTTCCCAATGTACCTGAAATGCTAAAATGGAGAAATACTGGGTTAATTTAATCTATTCAAACAATGCAGAGACAACAGAACTTCAATTGCTGTTGAAATCAATGTCCATTATTTGTAACGCAGTCTAAAAAGAGCCATATTCTTTTTTAATAATATAAAGTGGGGTTCAACATCATAAATACAGTATTTGTTAACATAAACATTCCATACTTGTTTATCATCACAGTCCAAAACATGACAATGGATTCTCACTAAATTCACTGTAATGATGGTAGCAAAATAAATTACTGGATGGCATTAAGTCTAGTTTGTGAGTTGCTCTTAAAATAGGATCCTATGGTTCTAGCGATAAAACCGGGTCCTGGTCTTTGCTTTTGCAACTGTAGCTTGGCCTGTGAAGCCATTTGAGAAGGCTACCCAGATTCAAAGACAGTGCACTAGAAACCGGTATGATAAAAATATTAGAAGGTAGCCCATCAAGCATTTATGAAGCTCCTCATTGGTAGTAGGGACAGTTTTCTAAAATGCTCAAATAAATGTGACTACAACAACCATAGCTGACACTATATCAAGTGGGTTATACAGTATGTAAACAAAATAGTATACAACTGTTGGGTGTTTATACTGAATGTAGTGTATGAATGTCTTCTCTGTTATGGAACTGGTAAACATATCCCCTCTGACAACGATGACTAGGATTCTTACCGTGTTCAACCCGTCCAGGATGACCCAGTTTCTGTGTCTGAAGACCTGGGCCACTTTGCCCTGCTTTCCTTTGTCTTTCCCAGAGAGAATCTCAACCTGGTCAAGGTGGAACACCAGTTTAGAATATCAAAGCATCAAAACATTAGGCTAATGGCTGAATAAACCTTGACAGTGACACTCCCTTTTCAGCCCTACATCTCATTATCGTAACCTTCCATGTGTTGCTTTTATAGCAAGGAATTGATCAACTCAATGGTTTGCCTAACAATTTGTTCGTGTCTAATAACTGGTATCTCTGAAAAAAAAATTGGCATATAACTGCAATGCCAGTGTTTAGAGGGAAGCATAACATTTTCAGTGCATAATTTTTATTATAAATGATAAAGTTTGTGTTATATGGCCAATATACCACAGCAAAGAGCTGGCACTCCGCTGCATCGGGCATAAGAACAGCCCTTAGCAGTGATATATTGGCCATATACCACACCGCCTCGTGCCTTATTGATTAAATATTCCACATCTAAAAATCTTCATTGTCCTTTTGGCATGACCACTTACTGTGTCCCCTTTGAAAACAGACCAGTCCTCATAAGCTATGGGCTCAATGAACACCTTTCTTCTCTTCTTGCCTGGTGGGTTCAATCTTTTGGCAGCTATGGTCCATGGCCGACTTGTGCCGTAGCGATAGTCTTTAGGGAAGGCAGCCTTAGCGGCCATCGACAGTATGGCTGTTAATCGCATTTTCCTGGAGGAAAAAAAATAAAGAGAAGTCATTATTTTTCAACATTTACTACTCAACAGACTAATTATTGATGCCCATACAGTAGAGTAACCATATAATTAGGATCTCTATGATAGTGACAGTATAGATAGCTTGCTGGATACATAAGATGAAATGTGCTGATCAGCAAATTATATAAAGTTGATTATAAAATAGATACATTATTTGTAAGTATACACTGTGTGAATAACTGTGTGCATTGTCATGATGTTTTATTGACACAAATGCAACACTGACACTGACAGAGCCATCATTTTCATCACTGGTCAGTTAGATGCTGGATAACATTGGCTATGCTAGCTAGAATAGTAATCGTTCTTCTGGCTATAGCAAAACACACCTGGAATTTTCTGGTTAGTAGTACGTTGCCAAGCGTATATGTAGCTAGTTAGCTTAATTTTAGTAGCCCTAAACCGAAAAAAATAGCGCTAGCAATGTAGCTAATTGTTGTGACATTATGTTGACATTTCGCTAACGTTAGTTAGCTTGAAAAGAGAGATGCATGCCGAGGATTCAAGGAAGATTGAAAGTCAATCGTCTCCACAAAACAGAAAACGCAACTAAAATAGATAGCAAACCAATGCATATACCATACATTTCCAAATTATCAATCAGAAAATTGCATTTACCCCTTCTCGTTTTCAATGTCACATGCGTAAATCGTTCCACTTTGACCCCTACTACTTCTTTAGGGGTTGTAATTCATTTACTGGATCTCTACCGCCATCTATCGTACGGGTGGAGTGATGAATCTGTGCCACTGTCAGGTGAATGAGGAATGACAGCCAAACGAAATCACCTGCAGACGCCCAAGTCACGAACTGACTTGGGCTCGGGGTCATTAATAGTAGTCTATGAGCCATCCCCCTAAATCTGGGAGTTTTCTGTTTTTTCTTTCACCCGCCATCCCATTCATTTTTCCAATAGGACTTTTGCCCTATGACAAACATTGTCAGTATAAAACAAGTTATATAATTCAATCATAAATGGAATGCTTAGATTCACAGCTATCCATCAGACACATTTTCAGGAATGTTCAGTTCAACAGAACTTTGACATTTGACCCCCCCCCCCCCCCCCCCCAGGGTACATATCAGAAGACCTGATACATTTTAAACTGTGTTTGACAAGTGGTTCTGAAAGGTCATGAAAAACCATGGGCGATAATATGGAGTTGGTCCCCCCCTTTGTTGCTATAACAGCCTCGAATCTTCTGGGAATGTTTTTTCCCCCACTAGATGTTGGAACATTGCTGTGGAGACTTTCCATTCAGCCACAAGAGCATTAGTGGGGTCGGGCACTGATGATGGGGGATTCGGCCTGGCTTCGCAGTCGGCATTCCAATTTATTCCAAAGGTGTTCGATGGGGTTAAGGTCAGTGCTCTGTGCAAGCCAGTCAAGTTCTTATACACCAATCTCAAGAAACCATTTCTGTATGGACCTCGATTTGTGCACGGGGGCATTGTCATGCTGAAATAGGAAAGGGATTTCCCCAAACTGTTGCCACAAAGTTGGATGCACAGAATCGTCTAGAATGTCAATGTATGCTGTAGCGTTAACATTTACCTTCACTGGAACTAAGGGGACTAGCCCAAACCATGAACAACAGCCCCAGACCATTATTACTCATCCACCAAACTTTACAGTTGGCATTATGCATTGGGGCAGGTAGCGTTCTCCTAACATCCGTCAAACCCAGATTCGTCCGTCAGACTGCCAGATTGCGAAGCGTGATTCATCACATCCAGAGAGTGGCGGTGAACTTCACACCACTCCAGCCAATGCTTGGCATTGCGCATGGTGATCTTAGGCTTGTGCACTTCGTGGCTGAGCCATTGTTGCTCCTAGACGTTTCCCCTTCACAATAACAGCACTTATAGTTGACCGGGGCAGCTCTAGCAGGACAGAAATTTCACAAACTGACTTGTTGGAAAGGTGGCATCCTATGATGTTGCCACATTGAAAGTCAGTGAGCTCCTCAGTACAGGCTAATCGACTACCAATGTTTGTCTGTGGAGATTGCATGGATGAGTACTTGATTTTATACATCGTCAGCAGCAGGTGTGGCTGAAATAGCCAAATCAATTCATTTGAACGGGTGTCCATATATTGTTGGCCATGTAGTGTATTACTGTAATGATCACAAGGAAACAAGATAGTTTTATGCTAAATGTATGCGTATAATTTTTATCAATGCTTTAAAGTTTTATGGTAAATCGTTTTTTCCAATAGTTTCAGGTCCTGGCATAAAAAGAGAATCACTGGATTCCTCTGAGAAGAGTGTCTGAGATTCGAATCTTGTCATTTGTGGCCTCGACTGCAAACAAAGGAAACTGAAATTGTCTATGTTGTACCCTTGCCTTGTAATATTTAAGGTTTTCACACTCTTCTCCATGGTGCCCATCCTCTATACATTTCTCCAGAAATATGTCAAGCATTTTCTGGAGGACTGTCCCTGTCAAGTTGCTAACAATCTGAATACTCCTTCAGTGCAGTACTTCAAACTATTTTGGACTCGGCTTGCCTTCACAGAATCCAGACTTAATGGTTACCCTTAGATTTCTTCTGTCAAGACCGTCAATTTTTCCATTCACAATCCGGATGACACCCTCTACAAACTTCAGCCTAGCAGCGGATATGCTTGTTACAGCCTCAAAGCAGGATAGACTTAAGTAATCTTGCGTAGTGGCCTTGGGTGGGCTGATGCTTTGCTGCAGATAAACAGAATAGATCATTAACATTTGAAAATACTTGGTCACAGTGAATTGTGTCTCCTCTGTAAATCTACAGAATCCATTTTCAGGTATTTAGATGTAGGAAATAGATTGATGGCACACCCCGGTCTCATGTCACTGAGAAAATACAGCCAAATAGAGTTAAGGATGTCTTCTCTGTGTGTGTACGTACGTGTGTCTGTTAGTGAGAGTGACTGAGTTTATTACCTGGCATCCTTAGTCGATCTATTGTTGGTGTTTGTACTCTTCTTTTAAGTATCATTATAACAATGTTTTAAGCATCACGTCAGTGCTGCAGATTACCGGATATTACTTACTACTATAAATCCAGTTTGAATAGCTTGGTGATAAATGGCAAGATTCCAAGACTAATGCTAAACCACAGAAAGAACAATGAGACAGATATTCCACCGGATGTACAAATGTGAAGCATCCGGTTTGCGTTTCCACTCACTACCAAATATGGTAATGTCGCATAAAACTGACCAATCGCGAGCTACAAAAATAGGGCTCGCAACTGCAACCAATCTGGCACATTTTCTGCATATTGTTCAAATCAAGCCTGACATCAGCAAACTTTTTCCCTCGTCAGCGCATTTGTGACAAATTGGGCAAAATCATTGCCAGAGCATCCGGTTGGCGTTTCTACTCACTACCAAATATGGTGATGAGAGGAAGTCCACCGGCCAGCAGTGGGAGAAGATGGAGCGAGATGGACTTTGGCCGACATTTATTAATTTTCTCATCAATGAAACATTTGATCGCCATACAGTTTTCTGTTTGTAAAACTAGAATCTGTAACAGAGTGGACTGCGTTTTGTAGACTTGACCCTTTGCCAAAGTTTAAAATAAATTGCATTGTTTAGGAGTGCAAGGGCACATTGAGTTATTGCACACGCACACTTCCCAGAGTAGGAGTTCCCTAATGGAAATATGCAAATAAATGCTAGAATGCACCAATAGGATCTCACTAGCCTGTGCTTGGCCCCGCCTACCTCCTCGCTTCTTCTGCCCACTATGATTAATTTACTCCCATTGGACACAACATGCTCGCTCGGGTCTATCTTGGGTTAGTTACAAAAAAATCTTTGGCTAACCTTGTATCAGTTGTGTGGCTGTTTCTGTGTAGTGGGTGTCACCCAGTGGATAAATGGGAGAACTTTTAAAGTGACATTCAAAAATGTCATAAATTACCTATCTACAGGATATGGAGCAAGTTCCTGTACTCCCTGCTCACTCGTGACTGCACGACCAGGCACGACTCCAACACCGTCATTAAATTTGCCAATGACACAACAGTGGTAGGCCTGATCACCGAAAAGACAGAGCGTCAAGTTCCTTGGTGTCCACATCACCAACAAACTAACATGGTCCAAGCACACCAAGACAGTCGTCAAGAGGGCACGACAAAACCTATTCCCCCTCAGGAGACTGAAAATATTTGCCATGGGTCCTCAGATCCTCAAAAGGTTCTACAGCTGCACCATCGAGAGCGTCCTAGTTGCATCACTACCTGGTATGGCAAATGTTTGGCCTCCGCCCACATGGCACTGTGGAGGTTAGTGTTTTCCGTCCAGTACATCACTGGGGCAAGCTTCCTACCATCCAGGACCTCTATACCAGGCAGTGTCAGAGGAAGGCCCTAAAAATTGTCAATTCTCCAGCCACCCGTGTCATAGACTGGCAAGCGGTACCGGAGCGTCAAGTCTAGGTCCAAGAGGCTTCTAAATAGCTTCTACCCCCAAGCAATAAGACCCCTGAACATCTAGTCAAATGACTACCCAGACTATTTGCAGTGACCCCCCTCTTTAATAACTCTACCTACATGTACATACTACCTCAAATAACCGGTGGCCCCACACATTGACTCTGTATCGGTACCCCCCATATATAGTCTCGCTATTGTTATTTCATTGCCACTCTTTAATTACTTGTTACTTTTATCTCTAATCAAATATATATATATATATATATATATATATATATATATATATATAACTGCATTGTTGGTTAGGGGCTTGTAAGTAAGCATTTCACTAAGTTCTACACTTGTTGTAACCGGCACATGTGACTAATAATAATTTGATTTGAAGTTCAGTATATTACATCAAGACACTGATGAAAATCAATCTGATCATGTTGAGTCCATTCATCTTATCAGTTCATTGTAGCAAGTCATTAAATGTATTTCTCAAACAAGCCCTTCTGTGTGGCATATGGTACTATGGCTGCGTTTACACAGAAAGCCAGATTCTGATCTTTTGCCCAATTGTTGGTCTTTTGACTGAACATTTATGGGACAGAGAATCACATTTTTGTGAAAAACAGTTTCACAACACAGCACAATGGCCAAATTATATTGGAGATTAGCCTGTGGCCATTTTCTCTGTTAAATCCTACTCAACTAAGCTTACATTAATAACATATTACTGTGAAGCTTTAAAATGCTGTAAACAGTGATTTTCTACAGTAGGCCTTAATTCAACACAAATTACAGATATTTTTGCACAAATTGAACAGTTTATTTGCAACATTGAAACAGTAAGATACGATTGTATAAAAATAAAGACAACTTATTTAACAAACAAAAAAGTGGTTTGTGATCTGTACCGAAGACGAGGAGTACCATATATTTGTTTAATAACTATTAGTTTCTCTCATCGTCATCTAAAGCAGCTTAAAATGAACCAATTTTCTCATTATCTGCTTTCAGTTTCTGAATAGCTGTCTAGCAAAAAAACATGTTTTCATTCAAAATGCAATTTTGGCAATATCACAGTTTTCTAAGTGATTTGAGGATTTCTGTCCAGTTGATATGCTGACAACACATAAATTATAAAAAATAAAAAAGGTCTCTAAACACCAGCATAATCTTGTTCTGGAAGAGATAAGCCCTACAGTGTCAAATCAACATCATGCTCTCATGGCTTCAGACCGCAGGATTTTTAAAAAAATGTGCGTTTTGGGTGGAAGAGAAAAAATAGTAAAATTGGCAGCACATTCAACAGAACGACAAAAAAAACCCAAGCAAAATAAATAACAATAGAACATTGTACCATACAACGTGCTCCGCTAACTTTCACAATGGCGCTACATACAAAGACAGTGGTTTAGCAATGTAGACCTGATGCTACAAAAATACTGTTAGAACAAAAAAGGCTGTTGTTTGTGATCCTGCCTGTGATTTGAGTGGACATGTTCGTTAATAGTTAGTCGGGAGCCATTTTTCTTTTTTTTTGTGGCAGTGTGGCAGCAGTGGTTGTGGCAGTGTAGTGATGCAGTTCATGTACATTCGATAAATCGGCTTTCTTGGCTCTTTCATTAAATACACATAACAGTCTAGTCAATGGAACCTCGTCTCCAAAGTACATACAGCACAGTATAATACAGATTATTATATAAGAGCAGTGAGTCATGTTAATCAGTCTGCACTTTGATTCACACAGGCTTGTATCGTACCAGAAGAAAACGGTGTCCTTTTTGTTAAGTTACCACATCAGGCCATACATACAGTCTTACTCGCTGTCATGACAGTCCACACACAGTGCTGCAGTTAGCCGTGTTCATGTAAAACTCCATGGCTCAAGAGTGACCATGTAAAGACTACATTGTTCTTAGGTAGAGTGGATATGGTATGTCAATAGTTAGGGTGAGATGTGGTTGACTATGCTCAGATAGGGGTGTTGGGAAGATGCCCATTGGAGCCCCTCGGCGTGACGTTGCACACGACCCCGTTGGCTTGGCCGTTGTGTGCCATCTGCCCATTCCGCATGCCATTGCTGCATGGCGACTGACCCCCCCGAAGGGCCTCCCGCTCCTGAGGGCCACCCCTCTCCGAGTCCCTCCCTGGGGCGTTGGCCTGGGGCGCCGTCCTGCTGCGGCAGCGCTGCCTCACGCTATACAGCGTCATAGTTAGCAGAATACTAACGCAGCACGCTAGCAGTACAGACACCACCACCAATTCCTTCAGGTAGGTTTGACCCAGGAGCAGCTTCTCCCCTCCCCACCACTCCGCCTCAGTCTCAGTCTCCCCCGACTGCTCCACCCAGAAAGTAAAGTTCCTGCTGGTTCGCCTCGTGGTGACTGGAGTCTCCCTTGCTGGCGCGGTGGGCTCCGGCTTGGTCTGCTTGGGCCCAGTCAAGTGCGGAGTGAGCCATCCTCCTGAACCAGTCTGGGTGGTTGGGGGGAGCGCTGGGCTCTGGGGGCGTGTGGTCGTCATGGCAGTGGCCTGAGGGGTGGGGCTGCTCTTCTGCTTTACCTGGTAGATGGCCAGGTTCTGCTGGAAGCCGTTCTCTGTGGAGAGACACAGGTAGTGGCCCAGGGTGGCGGGCGTGGCCAGGAAGTGCAGGCTTCCATCCTCTAGCTGCAGGTAGAGGTCTGGGGAGAGGCGGCTGTTGGGTCGCTCCCAGTGGCGGTGGGCCAGGCTCGAGGCCTCTGGGCACTGCAGTCGCACCACCTCATTCAGGGACACAAACACCAGCTCGCCTAGGGGAAAGGAGTCTAACAGAAATCAGGAGTCACTGACTGAGGCCCAAGCTTAGACTGAGCCAGATGCTAGTTATGGCAGTTGGCGGCTAAGCTAGCGGCTAGCCCACAAGCAAAGGCTTGAGCACACACACACACTGCAGTGTGTATCTATGTTTTCATAGGTTGCACGTTTCGTCACAATATTGTTCTGAACGTTCGTTCTGGATTGATGCCCGACTGAGCATTCTACTCAATGCATCATCAATGAGCGCTGATTAAGATTTCATCTAAAGAGCATTACGGTGGCTTGGAAATACTATGACATTCAAAAGGAGGCAAATAATTAGTAGGAAAACCTTTTGTCGTCACCAGATTGACTTTAGATGCAGTATAACACTAGTTAGCTAGCTAAGATCGAGGGGATCGAGGCCACCGGATTTTACCTAGCTAATGTTAGCATTGCTAGCTATTTTTGACACACTTTGCTAGCCAATGACAACATTGCCATCTGACTAAAGTACATTTGACGACATGATAACGCTGGCAAATGTCAACATATTTTCAGGCACTACAAGGTAATTTAGACAAAATAGTAGTTAGCCTCCATCCAGAATGGCTGGGCTTAGCACCACTTTAGGGCACCACTATGTTGGTGCAACCTATGAATACTATCTAGCTATACTAGTCTGACAGGATAAAGTATGAAGATGTGTGATTCTCACCTGCTTTTCCTTTGTGCAGTCCAAATCTGGATCTGGGCGAAACACACGCCTCCTGCACATTCCCTCCTTCCACATCCTGGCCTCTGTAGAAGACGAGATAAACACTGTCAGTTTGTGTGTGGGTGTATTTATTTACGTGTGAGTTTGTGTGATTTATTCTGTGCGTCGGTCCATGCAAAGTTCCTGTTTACATTCTGGTTAACTCTATAATGATGCATAAAATGTACTTAAAATATATATATATAAAATTCACTGTATCAGGGATAGCGTAGCGTACACAGACGTTTTGGCATTGCAGCCTTCTTCACTGTGTAGGTACTAATTATTGTATTATTTTTTAGATTGGGATTACGATCTTGTCTCATCGCTGCAATTCCCCAACGGGCTCGGGAGAGGTGAAAGTCGAGTCTTGCATCCTCCGGGATCGAACCCCAGGCTGTAGTGACACGGCAACACTGTGATGCAGTGTAAATCTTTTTTGAATGGAAAAGATTTGTACCTACACACTGAAGGCTGCAAAGCCGAAACTTCTGTGTAGACCATCCCTGATGCAGTGAATATTATGTTTTATATATTTTTTTAAAAAATGAAGTAAGCTTTATGCATCATCTTGGACACATCACTTATTTTCTTTTTTGAATTCACAGGTTTTAAGCACCAACTACACTTCTGGGAGAGTGCAATGGGCTCTATAACTCTATAATGTTAAAATATATATATTTTAAAAAATGATCCAATAAAAGTATCTACTCTACCTACACCCATGAAATGTTATTCTGTTAATTCTTAAATATTATGGGCCAGTTTAAGCCTTCTCCTGCACTAAGAAGCATGTTCAATGGAGATTATCAATTTAAAAGTGCTTTTTAGTTGAGGAATAGTCTCATCTGTACAGGGAATACAGCCCTGAAGGAAATAAATGAATTCCACAAAATCAAATGCAACAGCCTTTATCCAAATGTCATTTTTAAAACACCCAGCTCTAAGTATCATATTCTACTTGCCACGGTACATTCTATAAATCCATTTTATTGGTTTTGTGCCTGCTGGGTGGAGTGGTTGTAATGTAACATGATGGGGTGTGACACTCACACGTTGTCCAGGATGCTGGTGGCGTGGGTGCAGACTTTGACGGAGGGGTCCCAGCCACAGAAGGGATCCCGGGACAGCACACACTCGGCACAGCTCCAGTAGTAGGAGCAGTTGGAGGACGGGACCCTCACCACGCCTTCTGATGAGCCCACAAACAACACACCCTGTGGGGGTGAAGGATAGCATTAGTGCTAATTCGCTAATATTAGTGTACATGGGAGATAAGGCGAGAAGCATGTTAGCATTAGTATACACTTAATGACCAATGGCACAAACTGATTATTGGGTAGTAATTACGAGAATAATTAATTGAAACTAATCTTGACCATCTTGGTTAAACCAAGGCGCTCTCAACATTGGGGTTGTGGGTATGGGGTTAGGGGTCACGTACTGAATGTAACCCCTTCAACTGATAGTTGCTTTGGATAAAAGTGTCCGCTAAATGACCATATTTTACTTCAGTCAGAGAACAAAGATTCTCTGCGACATGGTGTGACCCTTACTTGACATGATGTCCGAAATAACTTGAGTTCAGCCAGCCATACTGAACCGGAACTAAACTGTGCACACCTTGAATACATTTGTCACACTGGAAAGCTGCGTTGTGAAATACACACCCCCATACAGACAACTTGCCAGCTTATTTCTCTTGCTCGCTCTCTCGCTCTCGTGCAGTAGGTCCGAGAGAGGGGGCTTATTGGGGTTAAAACCATGGCCTTCTCTACTGTCATGCTGCCTCGGACACAGTCCTGCAAAACCTTACCAGCTTCTGTTACTTTAGCCTACACTGTGGTGTTCAGTGTACACTTAATAGTTCAACGGTCCCAGAAATTCAACAATTTGTATTCGTCATCGGTATTTCATTAGTGTGAAGGCTGTTAGATAAACTTTGAAATATTATATGCAGTGGTAATACAAACGTTTCACAGAGTTTCTGCATGTGCAATTGACTGTGTGACTATTCCGTGCTAACCAACCACCTCGCACTTCACAGACGGTATGAAGCCAGCAAGTGACACGGACTCCACAGGCCATGTCCATCTGTCAGTCACCAGCAGACGTGACGTGATTGGTTGAGACCTCTGGGCATGCTGGTGAGGTTAGAGAGCAGATGAACCCAGCGCACGCACGCATGCACACACATACACTGACCCCTCACCAGGGCCTGCCTGCCCCACCATATGCATCACGCGAAGAACTAGCGTGAAACTCCACTGTCGCGTGGTTCACTGTGTTATACTTTAATGTGATCTGTTCCTCAGGGGCGAGCAATTGCTTGCCTCGCTGTAAAAGGAACTGACAAGGCCGTCACGCATGAGGTGACCAGATGTTTGGTTGTGGGGAAGGTTGAGGGAAGAGATGACAGGGGCAGTTCATCTAAACAACCTCCAGAGAGCTTTGGCGACAGGGGGATTCACAGTTTGCATCATGCACGGTTGAAGCACTAAAGTTAAGTGCCAGCCGGTTCTGAATTAAAATTTTATGTGACAGCGAGGCAAGGGTAAAGTGGAATGAGTACTCAACTTGAGATGGAGAATACCTAATGACTAGAACGGTACCTTTGATTTGGAAAGTAGGAGGTTCTTCACGGCCTGAGGCTGCTCGAAGACCTGGATCTCCTCAATGATGTGGGCACCCTTCTCCAGCAACACTGCTTTGTGGAGGTAGCCCGATTCTGAAAGCAAGCATTTGAAAGAAATGACTAACACAGTAATGGTCTGCACATGCATACATGTACTGAGTAATACAGTCATATTTAGGCCGATTCCAGTTCAATTGCCTGCCACACCGAGTTAAATACATGTCCAGTACCTGTGAGCAGGAAGAGAACGGTGAAGTCCTTGCCGTTGGCGGCCTGTACTCTCTGGGAGACCACATGGCTGTAGCGCTGGTCAGGTGACACCATGGTCAGGCTCCGCCCCACAGGGTGTACGCTGTCGTCTGCGAGGAAGTTTTCTTTGACAAAGCGAAGGGTGTTGTCTGAGGCATTGTGCAAGCCACACTGAGACGAGGAAGAGAAATGGGATTGAGCCAGGCACAGCTATTGAGATACATCCAGCTGTGTGCCAATTGGCTGGTATGGGAGTCATCCACAACAATTATGTTAAGGAGTTTGAAGAAAAGAAAAACATTCGCATAAAGAAGACTCCAAAGTCTTAACTCCAATATCACATTTATTATTCTAATGTGTGGAAGTCTATTCTTACTGAACATCAAACCAGGCCATGCTTATGATATAAGGCAGTGGTATTCAAACTTTTTCAACAGGGACCCCATTTTTTCCACCAGGATTTCTGGAGACTCAATTTCCCCCCATCCCAATCTAATGACAACTTTAAAATCTGTCAATTTAGATTTTTACAACAATTTCTCTCTTCAACAAAATGAAAAGAAACCAAATAGAATTTTACTGAGTAAAAAAAAATGTATCTTTCAAATGATCTATCTCAAAAAAGGTTAAGATAACTACAATCGGGTAGCAGCAAAATTTGTATAAACTTGAACACCTTTCTGAAATGCACTCCCATACAATAATCTATATTCTGATAAATGTTTTACATTTAAATACCACTGATGTAAGGCATGGCTGATTTAATCCTCAATACAACATAGAGAGACAACACAATATGTCAAGGCATCCAAGACAAATCAGAAATTTAACTAACATTTACCTAGGCAAGGATAAACAAGGCATTCTCCCAGCATTGTTTTGTCTAGAGAAGTTGTTTTAACTTCTTATGTATATTTTCCTTTCATCCAACTTCTTAGAAGAAGGTCAAATTAGCTAACAAGCCAATTTATTTCTGCTAACCCTCTGGGGATCTCTGTCATTCGAGACGGGGACACAGCTTACCTCTCCCGGGTTGGCGACCTTCTCCTGAACCCGCATGCTCCACCGAAGCGTGTCCCGATTCAGGACCTTGTAGTTGCCTGCGAAAACCGCTTTGATATCGCCAAGGCGGAACGCACACACTGCCGACTGCCCTGAGTTCACCGACCTAGTAGTGCACAAACATCAAAGACACTTGCGGTCACAACCGTGCTACAATCTGGTAGCAGCTACATTTGTAAAAACTTGAACACCCTTCTGAAATGCACACGTTTCAAAAACCCTCGACATACCAACCAGTCTTTAAAAAAAAAAAGTGGTCTTATTTTACAAATGTTTTTCAGGGAGGGATTCAAATCAAATTTGGAGTTCAATACTGAACAAGCCAGGTACAGGTAACTGCCAAAATAAAGGAAACACCAACACAAGTGTCTTAATAGGGCGTTGGGCCACCACGAGGCAGAACATCTTCAACGCACATTGGCATAGATTCTACAAGTTTCTGGAACTCTATTGGAGGGATGCGACACCATTCTTCCACAAGAAATTACATCATTTGATGGAGTTTTTTTTTACGGTGGAGGAAAACGCTATCAGGTGCCACTCCAGAAAGTGTTCTCATCAGTGGCGTGCATTCATGAATGCCAAGTGAAGCCACGCTTCCCCCAAAAAAGTATTAAGAAAAAAAAAAGCATAAAATAATGTATTTCGTCTCTCTAAGTTTCATAATTTCCTTCAATTTGCAAGAGGCTGAATATATATATATTTTTTAAAGGGGGGGGGGGGGGTCCAGTTTGGATATGGCGTCACTCCTATCAAATTGCATTGAGAGCATACCTCATTTACAAAAACAACTTGATTTGTTGCATCTCATTGTGTTGTTGTTCTCCAGTGGTTATCTAGCTAGCTAAAATTGTCCCTATCCTAAATCGCCATGGATGTGGCCTTGTGGTTTAATTTAATTCTCTCCGTACTGTCTGAAAATGTCAGAAACATTAACTTGCTTGACCATACTGTAGGTCATGTAACTGTTTGTTACATGTAATATGCTATGTGGACTCCACCAAACAGATGTTGCTCTCCGGTTTTGTGATGAAATGAAGATGTGGTTGAATTTACTTAAGGTATATGAACTAACAGGTTATAGAGCAAACAACGCAATTATCACAATACATAGGTTGTAATCTAATACATAGGTTATAATATTTTTTTGGGCTTCACCAGTGATTTTACCTACACACCACTACTGGTTCTCATAAGTGTTCAATTGGGTTGAGAGCTGGTGACAGACCTGTACATATCATTAAGACCTGCTAACAAGAAACAGTTGCCATTCCTACGGGAGACTGTCAACAGATGACTTCATCCCATTCATAGAGTATAGAATGTGTAAACTACTGACCACTGAGAGCTGAAGATGCCGAAGAAGAGGGTGTCGTCCACTGGGGCGCCCTCAGGTGGCGGGAGGGTGACGATGTCCTGGATGACGTTGTAGGGCAGCTCGTTGTCAGACTGGCACAGGAGCTGGGCTTTGGCGAAGGTGGTCCAGCGTCGTTGCAGGGTACGCTGGCCCCCGACGTCACTCTGGGACAGACAGGAAATGGTTGAGAGGATTACCATTAACACGCATCAGCACACACGCAGGCGTACAACCACACAATCAATGATTTGCAAACACACAATAATGCATCTCTTAGGGTCTTACCGTGCAGACTTGGGCGATGCGAGATACAGTGAACTTGTCAATGAAGTCGTACTCCCGGCCCACCTCGCTGAAGAAGAAATAGATCTTCTCTTCGCTGGGGACGAAGTTGGAGCTGATGAAAGTGGGATCTGGAGAAAAAGATCGAACAATTGGCTAGACTAATTGAGATGAGTGCGTTACTGAATGCTGGTGAGGAAAATTTATTAACGAAGGAATCATTGGAAAGTATTCCAGACGTATTGTTTAGGAGGCTTAACCAACACCAAATGACTTATCATTCAACGCTTGCCTAAAAACATTGAGTGCTTTAAAATACCCGTTTAAATACAGAAGTCAAAATGTACATTTCCTTTAAGTTGTGATTTATGTGGAAAAAGTTACTTGTAGGTATTTCTCCCTCTGTCACGTATTGCTAAATATCCTATAGATGTAAGAGTCTTGGGGGTGTGTGTAATACATCATGAGTAGATTGTTGCAGACACGTACCCTCCAGCCAGCCCAAAGTGTCGTCCAGCTTCAGATCAACATGGCCGCCCTCGCTGAGGTGGCGGGAGATGACCGGCCGGTTTCCCATGTAGTCCGCTACCGTTCCAGTGTACAGCTCTCCATCTAAACACACACACACACACAGTGAGCGTCATCCAGTACGAGCCTCTGTGTGCCTCAAACACGTGAATCTGAGTAAACATACAGGAGAATGACATAACAGCCAACGCTGGCAAATTCCAGAGTGCAATGCCTATATTAATGATAGTTTGGATGACAACAAGGTCATGGTAAGAGGAAAGAAAAATTATTGTTGTACAGTCAGTGCATGTAATCATTATGTACTGTACTTGAGATGGCCTTCCACATCAAGACAATGCCTTAACAGGTGACGACAGATTCTGTCAAGACTTGATATTTATTGCGAAGAATACAATATGTTTTTTTTTATTTTTTAAATTAAAAAAAATATATTTTACCCCTTTTTTCTCCCCAATTTCGTGGTATCCAATTGTTTTAGTAGCTACTATCTTGTCTCATCGCTACAACTCCCGTACGGGCTCGGGAGAGACGAAGGTTGAAAGTCATGCGTCCTCCGATACACAACCCAACCAAGCCGCACTGCTTCTTAACACAGCGCGCATCCAACCCGGAAGCCAGACGCACCAATGTGTCGGAAGAAACACCGTGCACCTGGCAACCTTGGTTAGCGCGCACTGCGCCCGGCCCGCCACAGGAGTCGCTGGTGCGCGATGAGACAAGGATTTCCCTACCAGCCAAACCCTCCCTAACCCGGACGACGCTAGGCCAATTGTGAGTTGCCCCACGGACCTCCCGGTCACGGCCGGCTGTGACAGAGCCTGGGCGCGAACCCAGAGTCTCTGGTGGCGCAGCCCTTAACCACTGCGCCACCAGGGAGGCCCAGATGTTTGCAATGTTGGAGACAGATTCTGCTGGGGACAGATTCTCACAATCAGTCAAAATTAAAAACGGCAAGTGAAATCACAATTTTGAAAACATAAAATGTTAATTATGGCCATTGGCAGATTTATAGGCCTGATCAGGATACATATGCAAAACTGCTGCCCACCCTCCTGTAACGCTTGCTAGCAGTCACATGTTGCCCACATAATGATAAAGACATCAGGCCAAGGATGTATTGACAAGAGGATTATCAGCGTCTGCTCTTCCTCTCGCTCACACAATCACAGATTAAAACAGCACCACGTTATCATGCCAATCTCCACCACCTTCACGCACACTACTCTTAACCCTACAATGAGACGGGACAAATATGATGACATCGAAAAGACAAAGAAGTTCACATGGATCCCTATCCCCCTAGGCACTCCTGTAGATCTGAAAGGATTGGATTGGTTCAAGCAATATGTTAATTGCTTCATATTGAGTTCTCATTGGTTGGGTTAATTTTTTTTGCAATATAACTCAGACCTGTCAAATCCTTTCAGATCTCAGGAGTAGACACCAGTATACCATGGTGTGCATGATATCGTTGGTTCCGTTCAGTGCATTGAAAGCCATTGGGTTGAGTGATTACACTGACTGGAGCTCCGACCGCAACGGAACACTTCCTGGAGAATGTGTATGTCGTCATCATTGCCCTTTGTCAAATTACATTTCCTTGTTTGTTTGGCTACCCCCTCTACTTCCTGTGAGTTATCTCTTACCGACGGTGATGGCCGAGTTACGTTGGTAGGGGTCGTAGGGGCAGCGACCTCTGCCCTCCTCTGGCTTTCCGCTGGAGCTCGTCACCAGGGAGAACGTCTCAGAGTTCTGTAAGGAAAAGAGCAGAGCAGGGTCACACCAAAGGTCATGACTCATGAGGAAGCCTACGTTAATCCATATTTAGCGCAGTTTTATCTAAGACCATAATAGTTACAGACCTGCTACACTGGACACTTCATTTTCTGCTGAGCATATTGCCATGAGTAACACCCTCCCCCGCAGTTAATTAATCCTGCTACAATGGCCGTATGAGCGAAGCATCCTTTTGAAGCGTGACATTAGGCTTGGAGCCTATTTTCTGCCAATTGAACATCGGCTCATGAGGGTAAATACTTGATCAAGTGGCTTGAGCTGCCAGTGTAGCTGCTAAAAACCTACAAGTGTTAGGCTACTAGAGACCGTAACCTCATGTAAAACCTGGCTAAAATGTCAAAATGACTACTAAAGAAACACGTGCTTCTTTGACGCTAAAGGATGCTTAATTCTAGCTAAGTATATGAAGGAGCAACCGAATTGTCTTTATCTAGATAGAGATAGAGACAAGTGTAGCCCAGTCTTGGGAATCATTATATGAGGGATGTTCTGACCTGGCTAGCATTGGCTATGCGAGTGTAGTCGAGCAAACCTGCCAGCATCAACATGACCTGAGTTAACAGGCTGGACTGGTGGTCACGCGAGGATCCAGCCTCTTAAACATTATCACACAGAAATGCACACACACACTCTCAGCCCCTGAGCATCACACTCAGGGGGGCGAGCCAGCAGAGTATGAAAATATTGCTGGGGCTGGTTGTTGAGCTCAGTACCACACACACATAACCGGATTAAGAAATGATCAACTTCATGTGAAGCACGTTTCTGAGCAAAAAATGACCTCCAGCCGTGATGTGCTTGGCACGAATGTCGTTGCCATTGAATATCTAATATGGGTTTACTGTACAGCCCATGACCAAGCACCATTACCCTCTTGAGAGAGTTGGAGAAGATAATCAGTGGGTGGGAGAGAGGAAGTGATAGATGGACCAAAACAAAAATAGAGATGGTGAGGGAGGCAGTGACGGAAGGAGAGAACAAATAGGGATAAACAACCAATGAAATAAGCTTGAGACAGTGATAAATGCAAGACTGTGTGGGATGAATACTAAAACCTGTTAAGTTCTTGGCCTCCTCACCATTTGCCCTTGAGTACACTGCATCATACATTTGGTGACGATAAAGCTTGTTCTCATTTGAGTATGAGAAAATTATTTTAAGAAAATAATCTAATGTAGGTGTGGGTTACAATATACTGTACAAATGTATGTCACGGCAGTAAAAGAAACACAGAGAAGGAGAAAAGAGAATCTTACGACGTAAGCGCAGCGTGGGCTAAAGGCGAAGGTTCCACAGGCGTACATGTGCGTGGAGTTGAGGAACTGCAGCACCCGGATGAAGTTGGGACAGTCCATCTGAAGGGGGGACAAAATGGAGACAGATAACTTTTTTTTAAATAGTGCAAATAACTAGGTACAGCTCCTAGAAACGTGAGTGCGGGGAGAGATGGAGAAAACAAAGACAGGTTCATGTTGGAAAACGGTTTCCTAATCCTGGTCCTTGAGGTACACTGTGTGCTACTGTCTGTCACTCCAGTCTACACAATACTCTTGTTCTAGGACTTGTGGAATTTAAACTTTGGCCAAGTTCGATACAGTTGAAGTCGGAAGTTCACATATAGTTAGGTTGGGGTCATTAAAACTAGTTTTTCAACCACTCCACAAATTTCTTGTTAACAAATTATAGTTTTGGCAAGTCGGTTAGGACATCTACTTTGTGCATGACAAGTCATTTTTCCAACAATTGTTTACAGGCCGATTATTTCACTTATCATTTACTGTATCACAATTCCAGTGGGCCAGAAGTTTACATACACTAAGTTGACCATGCCTTTAAACAGCTCAGAAAATTCCCGAAAATGATATCATGGCTTTAGAAGCGTCTGATGGGCTAATTGACATTGTTTGAGTCAATTGGAGGTGTACCTGTGGATGTATTTCAAGGCCTACCTTCAAACTCAGTGCCTCTTTGCTTGACATCATGGGAAAAATCAAAAGAAATCAGCCAAGACCTCAGAAAAAAAATGTAGACCTCCACAAGTCTGGTTCATCCTTGGGAGCAGTTTCCAAACGCCTGAAGGTACCACGTTCATCTATACAAACAATAGTACGCAAGTATAAACACTATGGGACCACGCAGCCGTCATACCCATCAGGAACGAGGCGCGTTCTGTCTCCTAGAGATGAACGTACTTTGGTGCGAAAAGTGCAAATCAATCCCAGAACAACAGCAAAGGACGTTGTGAAGATGGAGGAAACAGGTACAAAAGTATCTATATCCACAGTAAAACGAGTCCTATATCGACATAACCTGAAAGGCAGCTCAGCAAGGAAGGAGCCACCGCTCCAAAACCGCCATAAAAAGCAAGACTATGGTTTGCAACTGCACATGGGGGCAAAAATCGTACTTTTTGGAGAAATGTCCTCTGGTCTGATGAAACAACAATAGGACTGTTTGGCCATAATGACCATTGTTATGTTTGGAGGAAAAAGGGGGATGCTTGCAAGCTGAAGAACACCATCCCATCTGTGAAGCACAGGGGTGGCAGTATCATGTTGGGTGGGGTGCTTTGCTGCAGGAGGGACTGGTGCACTTCACAAAATAGATGGCATCATAAGGGAGGAAAATTATGTGGATATATTGAAGCAACATCAAGACATCAGTCAGGAAGTAAAAGCTTGGTCTCAAATGGGTCTTCCAAATGGACAATGACCCAAGGCATACTTCCAAAGTTGTGGCAAAATGTCTTAAGGACAACAAAGTCAAGTTATTGGAGTGGCCATCATAAAGCCCTGACCTTAATCCTATAGAACATTTGTGGGCAGATCTGAAAAGGCGTGTGCGAGCAAGGAGGCCTACAAACCTGACTCATGTACACCAGCTCTGTCAGGAGGAATGGGTCAAAATTCACCCAACTTATTGTGGGAAGCTTGTGGAAGGCTACCCAAAACGTTTGACTGAAGTTATTAAACAATTTAAAGGCAATGCTACCAAATACTAATTGAGTGTATGTAAACTTCTGACCCACTGAGAATGTCATGAATGTTTTCTTAGGATTAAATGTCAGGAATTGTGAAAAACTGAGTTAACGTATTTGTATGTAAACTTCTGACTTCAACTGTGGGTGATAGCCAAGCCAAATAAATAAACCTCCAAAACACAATGAACATCCAGAACCAGAACTGGGTGACCCTGCAACAAAGCTTGTGTCAGTCTGTCTAAAGATAAAGGAGAGCCACACACTCTAGGAGCTCAGATGCAAAAATATTTAAGTCCAACGTTTTGACAGACAAGCTGTCTTTATCAGGGTATAGTGACAAACACTGCGGGATGACTCATTTATATAGTGTCAAAAGACACACAGGTGTCTAATCATGGCCGGGTGTGGCCTGATATCATTCTCATTAATATAGCATACAAAAAACATAAATGGATAGTGTACGATCATAGATACAATAAGCCTACAAACATTTACAATCGCAAATAGAAAAATCACAATAATGGCTTCAGATCAAAGTCTATGTTGAGAACGAAGGGAGCAAGGGTCTAAATTAAAGATCCAAGCAGCCTCTCGTTTCAACAATAAATTGTCGAGGTCACCCCCTCTCCTAGGGTGGGTGACATGTCCGATGCCAATATAACGTAGAGACGTTAAACCCTGATGAAGACCGCTCATCTGTTGAAACGTTGGACAGAAATATTTTTGCATCTGAGCTCCTAGCGTGTGCAGCTCTCCTTTATTTTTTACAAATTTTACCCCTTTTCTCTCCAATTTCGTGGTATCCAATTGTTAGTAGTTACTATCTTGTCTCATCGCTACAACTCCCGTACGGGCTCGGGAGAGACCAAGGTCGAAAGCTATGCGTCCTCCGAAACACAACCCAACCAAGCCGCACTGCTACTTAACACAGCGCGCATCCAACCTGGAAGCCAGCCGCACAAATGTGTCGGTGGAAACACCGTGCAGCTGGCGACCTGGTTAGCGTGCACTGCACCCGGCCTGCCACAGGAGTAGCTAGTGCGCGATGAGACAAGGATTTCCCTACCGGCCAAACCCTCCCTAACCCGGACGACGCTAGGCCAATTGTGCGTCGCCCCACGGACTTCCCGGTCGCGGTCGGCTGCGACAGAGCCTGGGCGCAAACCCAGAGTCTCTGGTGGCACAGCTAGCACTGCGATGTAGTGCCCTAGACCACTGCGCCATCCAGGAGGCCCTTCTCCTTTATTTTTTAAAAGGTGTTCTACTCCACCAGCCAGGAACTCGCCTAAATAGGTGTGCGTTTCTTTCGCCTCTAGATTAGTCTGCCTAAAGATAGCAGGTAAGGGGGGGGAAGCACCATTAGCACTGGTCAACCTGATCCTATTACTTAGTTTAATGGAGCCACATGTGGAGGCTTACTTCATGGAAGACCTGCATTACAATAAGCCATGGCAGTTCCTTGTTTCTGCCCCAACAACGGTCATTTTGATGAAGGCCATTGGCGGCCGAAACGTCATGTTTTTAACTTGAATTAGATCAATTGGGAAGTTTTTATTGCGAGAATTGCGCATATTCTCCCCCAACACACACACACACACACACCCACACACAGACCAGCTTCCTTCGCATCATTTCTTTATCCCTCTGTAAGATATAACTTATCCCAGCTCCTTTCTCAATCCTTAATCATGGGATATGGGGCATGTTGGTAATTATGACACATATTTACCTTTGTGCATAAAGCTGTGCAAGGTACCTTCGTGTATAAGCTCTCGCATAACCTTTGAAGAGGATCAAGTCTATATTATATAATGGAATTGGTCTTTCTTTGTATGCATGGCCATTATGGTCATCTCTCATCTGATTTATACTATGGATGTGTATAGAATGGCTTTGTTTGACCGGTCAGAGGAAGATATGTCAAATGTAGCTAAGGCCAATGCATGTGACGCAACGTCAGGGGTCGCGTTGAGAGTTCATAAATCTGCATTTTCAAAACGCAGACCATCCCAAAAAATCTGCGTTTTAACGCATTTCACCTGCGTTTTATTTTGAATGTCAACAGTTTTTTTGTCTTCAATAGAGGGATCAGGGGTGTGCAACTATAGTTTTTCTTCACAGTAAATACATTAGTACAATACATTCGGCAGAAAATAGCTTCATCAGATGACAACAGAAGTGCAACGCTATTTGGCTAGCAGCTACACAAGTAAATGCGTTCACAATGAAAAAGCAAGGTATTTTTTGCTAAAACTACACATGGCCATCATATTTCTAAAATAGATCAAAACAAAGTAGCCATTTACATTTACTAATGTTTTGCTTGAAGTTAATATGGCATTTTACCGGGGAGAGTAGGATACATAGAAAAGTACCAGACAAAAGTAGCGACACTTCAGTCAGAGTGCTGTCTGCTAAACGAATGCCTGTTTGTGAATTCTGATCCAAGTGGAGAAGTGCAACTGAAGCCCAAAGTTAGTCTGACGCTGAACAGAAATTACAATAAGCATTTTAGATCTGTGTTTACAAAATGCAGCAAGACATTTCATCTTCTGTGAAAAACGCAGATTTCTGAGCTAACAAGAACACTTTACCTACAGGTCCATAAATCTGCTAATCCCTATTGGCTAAGACCATCTTGTATCAACTTACGCCTTTCGTATTGCAAACACATTGACGGCCAGGAAGCCGGTGTAAGTTATCCAATCAATCAAATAGCAAAAAAAGTTCCATTAGGGAATTACAGTCTTGCTGGGGTAGATGGTAGTGGAATGCAGCGACAGCAGTGCCTCCGGTGAGTCATGTTTAACCTCCCTAAGACCGACCCGCTTGCCCAGCCTTATAATCGCCCCACCTACTTGCTTTGTCATTTATAATTCTAACGTATTAAGTTATTATTTAAGCTCTAAAGTTCAAATTAAGTGCTATTGAAAAACCTTGCGATATTCATTGCCTGTCCAAGATCAAATCTAGGGGGAAACACTGTCCGCATGTGGCATTAATAACACTAAATGGGTGGATTGTATGAGCCAGGGTTAACTTGCCTTTTTCTTGCCCTTCATGGAGCATTCGTCCAGGTCCTTCTCTGAGGGGGACCAGTCCAGCTGAGAGAAGGATGAAGGGAGAGAGGTCAGTGTTCAGACTTGAACCAGCTGTGTTTGTGTTTCACATAACAACCGCTGAACTAAACCACTGGAGGGGGACATTTTCTGCAGCATAGACGAGCTCCAGGCAGTGTTGAATATTTACCAATAGAAAACTGCTGATCCGATATAGCCTGCATGAACTGTAAGGCTGAAGTATTTTCCCACAAAATCTGGCGGTCTTATGCATGAGCTTTAAAGCTTATGGGGTCTATAAAGCTTCATGAAGTCTCATAGAGCTCATAATACAACGTTAATAACACGGGTGTAAATGTCAACCCCGCACCTTGCTCCTCATCACAATGGCATCCTCCTGGCTGACATCCAATGAGAGAACTGCGTTCCGCGCTCCCACAAAAAGCGTGTCGCCGTCATCGCTTAGCAACAGTGTCGTGGTGTTGCCGACGTCCGAGCTGTCGAAGTGGCTGAGACACCTCCCGGGTGAACCTGTTAAGCAATAGATTAAAGTGACAGGCATTAGGCTTCCCATTCAAAAGAAAGTACAGTACATACAGGTAGAGCTGGACCTTCATATGAATCAAGGAGTATCATACGGCTCAGATAGTTGGAACATGGTGTCAGCCCCACAGAGGTCGTGGGTTCAAATCTCCCATATGCTATCCATGTTGGATTCGAGTAGCTAGTAAATGGTCTAAAAGAATATTGGCTTAGGCCTACATTTTCAGCAGCAGAAACGTCAAATCAAATGTTATTTGTCACATGCGCGGAATACAAACCGTACAGTGAAAATGCTTACTTACAAGCCCTTAACCAACAATGCAGTTAAGAAAAATAAGTGTTAAGTAAAAAAAATGAATTAGAAAAGTTATATATATACACACACACACACACACACACTGCTCAAAAAAAAATTAAGGGACCACTTGTGAGACCATATGCTGGTGCGGTTGGCTCTGGGTTCCTCCTAATGCAAGACAATGCTAGACCTCATGTGGCTGGAGTGTCAGCAGTTCCTGCAAGAGGAAGGCATTGATGCTATGGACTGGCCCGCCGGTTCCCCAGACCTGAATCCAATTGAGCACATCTGGGACATCATGTCTCGCTCCATCCACCAACGCCACGTTGCACCACAGACTGTCCAGGAGTTCCTCATCAGGAGCATGCCCAGGCATTATAGGGAGGTCATACAGGCACGTGGAGGTCACACACACTACTGAGCCTCATTTTGACTTGTTTTAAGGACATTACATCAAAGTTGGATCCGCCTGTAGTGTGGTTTCCACTTTAATTTTGAGTGTGACTCCAAATCCAGACCTCCATGGGTTGATAAATTTGATTTCCAATGATAATTTGTGTGATTTTGTTGTCAGCACATTCAACTATGTAAAGAAAAAAGTATTTAATAAGAATATTTCATTCAGATCTAGGATGTGTAATTTTAGTTGTTCCCTTTATTTTTGTGAGCTGTGTATATATATTTTTAAAGAATTCAAGAACAGCAGTAAAATAACAGTAGAGAGGCGATATACAGGGGGTACTGGTACAGAGTCAATGTGCGGGGGTACAGGTGAGTTGAGGGGATATATACAGTGCCTTGCGAAAGTATTCGGCCCCCTTGAACTTTGCGACCTTTTGCCACATTTCAGGCTTCAAACATAAAGATATAAAACTGTATTTTTTTGTGAAGAATCAGCAACAAGTGGGACACAATCATGAAGTGGAACGACATTTATTGGATATTTAAAACTTTTTTAACAAATCAAAAACTGAAAAATTGGGCGTGCAAAATTATTCAGCCCCCTTAAGTTAATACTTTGTAGCGCCACCTTTTGCTGCGATTACAGCTGTAAGTCGCTTGGGGTATGTCTCTATCAGTTTTGCACATCGAGAGACTGTAGATTTTGCTTTATGTTTTGGATCATTGTCTTGTTGGAAGACAAATCTCCGTCCCAGTCTCAGGTCTTTTGCAGACTCCATCAGGTTTTCTTCCAGAATGGTCCTGTATTTGGCTCCATCCATCTTCCCATCAATTTTAACCATCTTCCCTGTCCCTGCTGAAGAAAAGCAGGCCCAAACCATGATGCTGCCACCACCATGTTTGACAGTGGGGATGGTGTGTTCAGCTGTGTTGCTTTTACGCCAAACATAACGTTTTGCATTGTTGCCAAAAAGTTCAATTTTGGTTTCATCTGACCAGAGCACCTTTTTCCACATGTTTGGTGTGTCTCCCAGGTGGCTTGTGGCAAACTTTAAACGACACATTTTATGGATATCTTTAAGAAATGGCTTTCTTCTTGCCACTCTTCCATAAAGGCCAGATTTGTGCAATATACGACTGATTGTTGTCCTATGGACAGAGTCTCCCACCTCAGCTGTAGATCTCTGCAGTTCATCCAGAGTGATCATGGGCCTCTTGGCTGCATCTCTGATCAGTCTTCTCCTTGTATGAGCTGAAAGTTTAGAAGGATGGCCAGGTCTTGGTAGATTTGCAGTGGTCTGATACTCCTTCTATTTCAATATTATCGCTTGCACAGTGCTCCTTGGGATGTTTAAAGCTTGGGAAATCTTTTTGTATCCAAATCCGGCTTTAAACTTCTTCACAACAGTATCTCGGACCTGCCTGGTGTGTTCCTTGTTCTTCATGATGCTCTCTGCGCTTTTAACGGACCTCTGAGACTATCACAGTGCAGGTGCATTGATACGGAGACTTGATTACACACAGGTGGATTGTATTTATCATCATTAGTCATTTAGGTCAACATTGGATCATTCAGAGATCCTCACTGAACTTCTGGAGAGAGTTTGCTGCACTGAAAGTAAAGGGGCTGAATAATTTTGCACGCCCAATTTTTCAGTTTTTGATTTGTTAAAAAAGTTTGAAATATCCAATAAATGTCGTTCCACTTCATGATTGTGTCCCACTTGTTGTTGATTCTTCACAAAAAAATAGTTTTATATCTTTATGTTTGAAGCCTGAAATGTGGCAAAAGGTCGCAAAGTTCAAGGGGGCCGAATACTTTCGCAAGGCACTGTACATGTAGGAAGGTAAAGTGACTATGCATAGATAATAAACAGAAAGTAGCAGGGGGGGGGGGGGGTCTAGACCACTTGCTGTGCAATAGCAGAGAGTACAGTCTATGACTAGGGTGGCTGGGGTCTTTGACAACTTTTAGGGCCTTCCTCTGACACCACCTGTTATAGAGGTCCTGAATGGCAGGAAGCTTGGTTGGTCCCAGTGATGTACTGGGCCGTACTCAATACCTTGCGCTCGGAGGCCGAGCAGTTGCCATACCAGGCAGTGATGCAAACAGTCAGGATGCTCCCGATGGTGCAGCTGTAGAACTTTTTGAGGATCTGAGAACCCATGCCAAGTCTTTTCAGTCTCCTGAGGGGGAATATGTTTTTTCATGCCCTCTTCACGACTGGCTTGGTGTGCTTGGACTAGAGGCTGACCCATTAATTAGGGCCGATTTCAAGTTTTCATAACAATAGGAAATCGGTATTTTTGGACACCGATTTGGCCATTTTTTTTTCACACCTTTATTTAACGAGGCAAGTCAGTTAAGAACACATTCTTACTTTCAATGATGGCCTAGGAACGGTGGGTTAACTGCCTTGTTCAGGGGCAGAATGACAGATTTTTACCTTGTCAGCTCAGGGATTCAATCTTGCAACCTTAGGGTTAACTAGTCCAACGCTCTAACCACCTGCCTCTCATTGCACTCCACGAGGAACCTGCCTGTTACGCGAATGCAATAAGAAGCCAAGGTAAGTTGCTAGCTAGCATTAAACTTATCTTATAAAAAACAATCATAATCACTAGTTAACTACACATGGTTGATGATATTACTAGTTTATCTAGTGTCCTGCGTTGCATATAATCGATGCGGTGCACATTCGCGAAAAAGGACTGTCGTTGCGCCAACGTGTACCTAACCATAAACATCAATGCCTTTCCTAAAATCAATACACAATAATATATTTTTAAACCTGCATATTTAGTTAATATTGCCTGCTAACATGAATATCTTTGTCACTTCCCTTGCAACAGAGTCAGGGTATATGCAGCAGTTTGGGCCGTCTGGCTCATTGCGTACTGTGCGAAGACCATTTCTTTCTAACAAAGACAGCCAACTACGCCAAACGGTGGATGATTTAACAAAAGCGCATTTGCGAAAAAAAAGCACAATTGCTACACGACTGTCCCTAACCATAAACATCAATGCCTTTCTTAAAATCAATGCACAGAAGTATATATTTTTAAACATGCATATTTAACTAAAAGAAATCCAGGATAGCAGGCAATATTAACCAGGTGAAATTGTGTCACTTCTCTTGTGTTCATTGCATGCAGAGTCAGAGTATATGTAACAGTTTGGGCCGCATGGCTCGTTGCGAACTAATTTGCCAGAATGTTAAGTAATTTTGACATAACATTGAAGGTTGTGCAATGTAACAGGAATATTTAGACTTCGGGATGCCACCCATTAGATAAAATACGGAACGGTTCCGTATTTCACTGAAAGAACAAACGTCTTGTTTTCGAGATGATAGTTTCCGGATTCGACCATATTAATGACCAAAAGCTCGTATTTCTGTGTGTTATTATAATTAAGTCTATGATATGATAGAGCAGTCTGACTGAGCGATGGTAGGCAGCAGCAGGCTCGAGAGCATTCATTCAAACAGTAATTTTGTGCATTTTTTTATCAGCAGCTCTTCGCAATACTTCAAGCATTGAGCTGTTTATGACTTCAAGCCTATCAACTCCCGAGATTAGGCTGGTGTAACCAATGTCAAATAGCTAGCTAGTTAGCGGGTGCGCGCTAATAGCGCTTCAAACGTCACTCGCTCTGAGACTTGGAGTAGTTATTCCCCTTGTTCTGCATGGGTAACGCTGCTTCGAGGGTGGCTGTTGTCGATGTTGGGTGAATTTTGGCCGATTCCTCCTGACAGAGCTGGTGTAACTGAGTCAGGTTTGTAGGCCTCCTTGCTCGCACACACTTTTTCAGTTCTGCCCACAAATGTTCTATAGGATTAAGGTCAGGGCTTTGTGATGGCCACTCCAATACCTTGACTTTGTTGTCCTTAAGCCATAACATTGGAAGTACGCTTGGGGTCATTGTCCATTTGGAAGACCCATTTGCGACTAAGAACCTTCTGACTGATGCCTTGAGATGTTGCTTCAATATATCCACACAATTTTCCTTCATCATGATGCCATCTATTTTGTGAAGTGCACCAATCCCTCCTGCAGCAAAGCACCACCACAAGATAATGCTGCCACCCCCGTGCTTCACGGTTGGGATGGTGTTCTTCGGCTTGCAAACATCCCCTTTTTCCTCCAAACATAACAATGGTCATTATGGCCAAAAAGTTATATTTTTGTTTCATCAGACCAGAGGACATTTCTCTAAAAAGTACAATCTTTGTCCCCATGTGCAGTTGCAAACCAGTCTGGCTATTTTATGGCGGTTTTGGAGCAGGGGATTCTTCCTTGCTGAGCGGCCTTTCAGGTTATGTCGATATAGGACTCATTTTACTGTGGATATAGATACTTTTGTACCCGTTTCCTCCAGCATCTTCACAAGGTCTAATGCTGTTGTTCTGGGATTGATTTGCACTTTTCGCACCAAAGTACGTTCATCTCTAGGAGACAGAACGCCTCCTTCCTGAGCGGTATGATGGTTGCGTGGTCCCATGGTGTTTATACTTGCGTACTATTGTTTGTATAGATGAACGTGTTACCTTCAGGCAGTTGGAAATTTCTCCCAAGGATGAACCAGATTTGTGGAGGTCTACATGTTTTTTCTGAGGTCTTGGCTGATTTATTTTTATTTTTATTATGCCAAGCAAAATGCACTGAGTGAAGGTAGGCCTTGAAATAAATCCGCAGGTACACCTCCAATTGTCTCAAATTATTGGCCTATCAGAAGCTTCTAAACCCATGACATCATTTTCGGGAATTTTCCAAGCTGTTTAAAGGCACAGTCATCTTAGTGTATGTAAACTTCTGACCCACTGGAATTGTGATACAGTGAATTATTTAAGTGAAATAATCTGTCTGTAAACAATTGTTGGAAAAATGACTTGTGTCAAAGTAGATGTCCTAACTGACTTGCCAAAACTATAGTTTGTTAACAAGAAATGTGTGGAGTGGTTGAAAAACTAGTTTTACTGACTCCAACCTAACTATGTAAACTTCCGACTTCAACTGTATGTGTATATATTATTTATTTTTGACATCGGCACAAAGCTTCACTATGACAGCTTTGTGTTCAGTGACTGCGAAAGGTGCCTGTGTATGTGTGACATTGAGCTGACGAACAATGCACAAAGCCACTTCCTGCTTAGAGCAGTATTTCTGGTGAGATGAGATCTCGGTTTTATAAGAGATAAGATAGAGATTTGGAGTCATGTGCTAAGACAACAGCGGAAACACACATGTACCGCGGCTCAACCATACGGCCAGCTATTGAATGCATTCACAGAAATACAGTCCTGACTCAAACACGGCCACACATAAAAAACAGAGGTGTTCAAAAACACATGCACGCACACAACCCTTAAATTTAACACACAAGCCTCGATTTAAACACAGCACAAATGCATGCGTGTATAGTGATCTATACGTGTGGATGCCTGACAAGTACATCAGTGTTCTGAATTGTTCTAACACTTCTGCTTACTGAACAGAGGCACTGCCACCCAGAAAACTGTTATGATCTGTTACAATTCCTCCTGTACCTCCTGTCAAGAGAGAACGCGTAAGCCTGGGGCGTCAGAAGCTAATACTAGAACGCCATGGGCGTTACAGACGACAAAACATTGACAACATTAATGAGACTTGAACAGTAAGTGCTGTGAGTGAACCCAGAAAACAGCTTTAGGCAATTCCTCAAAACCAGTCAACAGTCAAACGTATTACATTGATTAGGCCTATTTCACGCTTTTCACAGAAACTGTTTTTTTTTTAAAGACTTGTGAATGCATTCGTTCTGCTTTCGCATGGCTTTCCTGGGTTCACAGCTGTCAGACACACGGCTGGTGGACAAGACTAGTTCCGCTTGAACTCTGAAGAGTAGTTTTTGCAACAGTACAAAGTTTGGTGAAATATGGGTTTACTCTGTATGAGCTGCAGTGAAGACAGCGTGGGGGGTTTGACTGGTTTGTGTCATTGTAGCAGAGAGCTTGGGAACCATTTACATCGACCACTATACTTAGCACCCTGATCATACGACTGAATCATAAAGACGTTAAAAATGATGCTTTTGAGAAGTATTCTCTTCAAGTCTTAATTTCCTTGCATTGAAAGCAAGTTCTACCTCTGGGTTCACAAAAGGTTAAGCAATCTGATTATTTTATGCAGTAACGTCCTCAAAAATAGTCATGTATTCAGCCAATAAATACACTGCTCAAAAAAATAAAGGGAACTCTAAAATAACACATCCTAGATCTGAATGAATGAAATATTCTTATTAAAATACTTTTTCCTTTACATAGTTGAATGTGCTGACAACAAAATCACAAAAATGATCAATGGAAATCAAATTTATCAACCCATGGAGGTCTGGATTTGGAATCACACTCAAAATTAAAGTGGTAAACCACACTACAGGCTGATCCAACTTTGATGTCCTTAAAACAAGTCAAAATGAGGCTCAGTAGTGTGTGTGGCCTCCACGTGCCTGTATGACCTCCCTACAACGCCTGGGCATGCTCCCGATGAGGTGGTGTATGGTCTCCTGAGGGATCTCCTCCCAGACCTGGACTAAAGCATCCGCCAACTCCTGGACAGTCTGTGGTGCAACGTGGTGGATGGAGCGAGACATGATGTCCCAGATGTGCTCAATTGGATTCAGGTCTGGGGAACGGGCGGCCCAGTCCATAGCATCAATGCCTTCCTCTTGCAGGAACTGCTGACACACTCCAGCCACATGAGGTCTAGCATTGTCTTGCATTAGGAGGAACCCAGGGCCAACCGCAACAGCATATGGTCTCACAAAGGGTCTGAGGATCTCATCTCGGTACCTAATGGCAGTCAGGCTACCTCTGGCGAGCACATGGAGGGCTGTGCGGCCCCCCAAAGAAATGCCACCCCACACCATGACTGACCCACCGCCAAACCGGTCATGCTGGAGGATGTTGCAGGCAGCAGAACGTTCTCGACGGCATCTCCAGACTGTCACGTCTGTCACGTGCTCAGTGTGAACCTGCTTTCATCTGTGAAGAGCACAGGGCGCCAGTGGCGAATTTGCCAATCTTGGTGTTCTCTTGCAAATGCCAAACGTCTTGCACGGTGTTGGGCTGTAAGCACAACCCCCACCTGTGGACGTCGGGCCCTCATACCACCCTCATGGAGTCTGTTTCTGACCGTTTGAGCAGACACATGCACATCTGTGGCCTGCTGGAGGTCATTTAGCAGGGCTCTGGCAGTGCTCCTCCTGCTCCTCCTTGCACAAAGGCGGAGGTAGCGGCCTCCTCCACGTCTCCTGATGTACTGGCCTGTCTCCTGGTAGCGCCTCCATGCTCTGGACACTACACTGACAGACACAGCAAACCTTCTTGCCACATCTCGCATTGATGTGCCATCCTGGATGAGCTGCACTACCTGAGCCACTTGTGTGGGTTGTAGACTCCGTCTCATGCTACCACTAGAGTGAAAGCACCGCCAGCATTCAAAAGTGACCAGAACATCAGCCAGGAAGCATAGGAACTGAGAAGTGGTTTGTGGTCCCCACCTGCAGAACCACTCCTTTATTGGGGGTGTCTTGCTAAATGCCTATAATTTCCACCTGTTGTCTATTCCATTTGCACAACAGCATGTGAAATGTATTGTCAATCAGTGTTGCTTCCTAAGTGGACAGTTTGATTTCACAGAAGTGTGATTGACTTGGAGTTACATTGTGTTGTTTAAGTGTTCCCTTTATTTTTTTGAGCAGTGTATGTTTTGAACAGACTACAGCCCTACATGAAAAATGTGTGATTCCAGTTGAAAATGTTGGGGTTAATGTAGTCAACACTTGTCATTAGGCCCTGGTCAAGGTTGCTTTTGCCACCCCTCTCTAGTTGAACACTGGTTTCATTGTGTGCAAGGTCACCTTTCACCACTCCGTCCTTCTCCAAGCTCTGTTAGCGGGAGACGTCTCGCAAAAACACCAGCTCAAGGTAATTGTTTGTCCTCCATGCCCACCCCACCTATGAAGTGGCTCTTTCCAGGCCCTGGGCACACAGTGCTCCTTTGTTGTGGAGGTCATGAGAAAACCGCTTCAGCTTAGGAGTTAGTGGAGAACGTGAAACAGCAAAAATCGACTGTTGCTTGTTTGTCTGGGCAAGGCCTCCTCCACACGGCCTTACTCAGGACCCCTGTGAATCCCTTGCCAAGGTTGCTGGAGTTGCGGACAACATTTCACTTGAACGGTTGCCAAGGACTGTTTGCTTTACTCCTCGGGCCTCAGGAGACTTGGATCTGTGTGAAGTCATGTTCTGCAGAGAGTTTACGTCTCAGCGCGTGCCTGCAAGGGTGTGGAATCTGTGATGATTAATCTGGCCATGCATGGGTGTATGTGTGTGTGAGAGAGTGCAAGAGTGTGACGTGTTTGTGGGCGACATCAGTCAACATTCATACCCAGCCCATCTGAGCGTAGAGGTACTGAGGTGGTGGGAGAAACTTCCAGTGTGCTATTTGCCCACCCCAGGGAGAGAGAGATGTGCGTAGTAATGATGAGTGTGGTCTATGCTTCAACGGGGATGTGCTTCTCCACTGGGATTCTCCCTCACAGAAGTGGTTGCGCCAGGAAATGGGAGGATGGCAATACACATTAATTAATTACATTATTCAGGGGTTTTCTAGGGGAGAGAGAAGCCAGAAAATCCAGTAACTTTCTTTTGGTATGTTTTTTTCTTCCATTAGTTCACTGTTGATGCAGTCCCAAAATGTTGTGCATGTCAGCAATCAAGTTTTCAAAACACCGGCTTTCAAAACACCGGACTGTAATGATGTGGCAAGTTACAAATAGCTTTTTGACAGTCCTATATCTTGAAAACTTGATTGCTATTTTGTGACTGCATCAACAGTGGACTAACACATTTTTTTTTAGAACTCCTAGACATTGAAGTTTGATATTTTACTATTTCAATTGAAGTCAGTGTGACTCTTTAAATGTAAACTCATCTCTTTAGCCGATATCCTGCCCCATTTTCCACTTCAGCTGTGTTGCGTTAAAATACCTGTCTGAAAGGCACCACCCCCTCACCTCAGGGTCTGATATGGGTCGTCTCTCTCTCGGGTGCTCAGTTCTGGTTAATCCAGGAAGAACTGGACTCGGGCCAAGCCATTTGTGTTCCAGATCTCAGTGCTGAGTACACAAACGAGGGCCAGACTCAAAGTTCGACGGTGAACATTTGATCAGCACCAATCATGTTAGATGTGTTTAGTCACAACCAACCGTCTCTTCTCAGCCTCCCAGGCAAAGAAATAGACAGGGGTTCCCAAACGTTTTTGGCCCTTCTTTGGACACTGTTAACAACCCTCCAGGCAAGCTTCAATGCCATACAACTCTCCTTCCGTGGCCTCCAACTAAATGCATGCTCTTCAACCGATCTCTACCTGCACCTACCCGCCTGTCCAACATCACTACTCTGGACGGCTCTGACTTAGAATACGTGGACAACTACAAATACTTAGGTGTCTGGTTAGACTGTAAACTCTCCTTCCAGACCCATATCAAACATCTCCAATCCAAAGTTAAATCTAGAATTGGCTTCCTATTTCGCAACAAAGCATCCTTCACTCATGCTGCCAAACATACCCTTGTAAAACTGACCATCCTACCAATCCTCGACTTTGGCGATGTCATTTAAAAAATAGCCTCCAATACCCTACTCAACAAATTGGATGCAGTCTATCACAGTGCAATCCGTCACCAAAGCCCCATATACTACCCACCATTGCGACCTGTATGCTCTCGTTGGCTGGCCCTCGCTTCATACTCGTCACCAAACCCACTGGCTCCAGGTCATCTACAAGACCCTGCTAGGTAAAGTCCCCCCTTATCTCAGCTCGCTGGTCACCATAGCATCTCCCACCTGTAGCACGCGCTCCAGCAGGTATATCTCTCTAGTCACCCCCAAAACCAATTATTTCTTTGGCCGCCTCTCCTTCCAGTTCTCTGCTGCCAATGACTGGAACTACAAAAATCTCTGAAACTGGAAACACTTATCTCCCTCACTAGCTTTAAGCACCAACTGTCAGAGCAGCTCACAGATTACTGCACCTGTACATAGCCCACCTATAATTTAGCCCAAACAACTACCTCTTTCCCTACTGTATTTAATTTATTTTGCTCCTTTGCACCCCATTATTTTTATTTCTACTTTGCACATTCTTCCATTGCAAATCTACCATTCCAGTGTTTTACTTGCTATATTGTATTTACTTTGCCACCATGGCCTTTTTTTGCCTTTACCTCCCTTCCCACCTCATTTGCTCACATCGTATATAGACTTGTTTCAACTGTATTATTGACTGTATGTTTGTTTTACTCCATGTGTAACTCTGTGTCGTTGTCTGTCGAACTGCTTTGCTTTATCCTTGGCCAGGTCGCAATTGTAAATGAGAACTTGTTCTCAACTTGCCTACCTGGTTAAATAAAGGTGAAATAAAAAATAAATAAAATATCAAAATTGTTTTGCGACCCCCACCATGAAAAAAACAGTTAGGTAATCAAATGGCCAATGTTAACTTCTTTAATTGGGCCTATTACAAATCAGTCTGACAGTAATTTCGAAAGTATTTCAATCTGAAGGAAGTATGGTTTGAAGTGACTGAAATGCATCAGAAAGGTATTGGGAAGTTCAGAAGATCATCAGGCAATAATGGTGTATGATTTTCTACAGTATGTAGCTACACTACAGCAGCAGCTACTCTTCCTGAGGTCCGGCAAAATTAAGGCAGTTATACAATTTTAACATTATAGAATTCATAACACACTAAGCGTGCCCCCTCGGGCCCCTACTCCACTACCTTCATATCTACAACGCAAAATCCAAGTGTGTGTGTGTGTGTGTGTAGTGCGTATGTTATGGTGTGTGTATGCATGCGTCTGTGCCTGTGTTTGTGTTACTTCACAGTCCCGCTGTTCCATAAGGTGTATTTTTACCTGTTTTTAAAAAATCTGAATCTACTACGTGCACCTGATGTGGAATAGAGTTCCATGTAGTCATGGCTCTATGTAGTACTGTGCGTCTCCCATAGTCTGTTCTGGACTTGGGGACTGTGAAGAGACCTCTGGTGGCATGTCTTGTGGGGTATGCATGGGTGTCCGAGCTGTGTGCTAGTATTTTAAAACAGACAGCTCAGTGACTTTAGCTTGTCAACACCTCTTACAAAAACAAGTAATGAGGAAGTCAATCTCTCTTCCACTTTGAGCCATGAGAGATTGACATACATGTCATTAACGTTAGCTCTCTGTGTGCATCCAAGGGCCAGCCGTGCTGCCCTGTTCTGAGCCAACTGCAATTTTCCCAAGTCCCTCTGTGGCACCTGACCACACGACTGAACAGTAGTCCAGGTGCAACAAAACCAGGGCCTGTCGGACCTGCCTTGCTGATAGTGTTAAGGCAGAGCAGCGCTTTATTATGGACAGACTTCTCCCCATCTTAGCTATTGTTGTATCAATGTTTTGACCATTACAGTTTACAATCCAGGGTTACTCTCAGGAGTTCAGTCACCTCAACTTGCTCATTTTCAACATTATTCAATACAAGATGTAGTTGAGGTTTGGTGAATGATATGTCCCAAATACAATGCTCTTAGTTTTGGAAATATTTAGGACTAACTTATTCATTGCTACCCATTCTGAAACTAACTGCAGCTCTTTGTTAACCTCTTTCAGCTAGGGGGCAGTATTTTTATGTTTGGAAAAATAACGTTCCGAAAGTAAACGGCATATTTCAGGCCCATATGCTAGAATATACATATAATTGACATAAGGATAGGAAACAAACCTGTTTCCAAAACTGTCAAAATATTGTCTGTGAGTATAACAGAACTGATATTGCAGGCGAAAACCGGAGGAAAATCAAACCAGGAAGTGGCGAGAAAGATAACATCGCGTAGTGGATAGCTGGGTGTTCGCATGAGTTTTGCTGGCGCAACAGAGTGGGGCAGCCATTGTCTCTCCCTCTCCTACTGAAAAAGAAACAGTGCCGGTTGATATATTATCGATTATATATTTTAAAAACAACCTGAGGATTGATTATAAAAAACGATTGACATGTTTCTGTGGACATTACGGATGCTATTTGGAATTTGTCTGCGTTGTCGTGACCGCTCGAGCCTGTGGATTTCTGAACATAACGCGCCAAACAAACAGAGGTATTTTGGATATAAAAATAATCTTTATGGAACAAAAGGAACATTTATTGTGTAGCTGGGAGTCTCGTGAGTGAAAACATCTGAAGATCATCAAAAGGTAAGTGATTAATTTGATTGCTTTCCTGATTTGTGGCCAAGCTACTTTGATGCTAGGTGTTCATAATGTTTTGTCTAGTGGTCGATAAACGTACACAAACGCTTGGATTGCTTTCGCTGTAAGCATATTTTCAAAATCTGACACGACAGGTGGATTAACAAAAAGCTAAGCTGTGTTTTGCTATATTGCACTTGTGATTTCATGAATATAAATATTTTTTGTAATATTATTTGAATGTGGCGCTCTGCAATTCAGCCGTTGTTGATGATAATTGTCCCGCTAACATCAAGAAGTTAAGTGTTGCAGTCATTTCAGTTTCTGTAGTAGCTGACGTGTATAGTGTTGAGTCATCTGCATACATAGACACACTGGCCTTACCCAAAGCCAGTGGCATGTCGTTGGTAACGATTGAATAAAAAGCAGGGGACCTAAACAGCTACCCTGGGGAATTCCTGCTTCTACCTGGATTATGTTTTAGAGGCTTCCATTAAAGAACACCCTCTGTGTTCTGTTAGACAAGTAACTTTTTATCCACTTTATAGCAGGTGGTGTAAAGCCATAACACAAGTTTTCCCAGCAGCAGACTGATAGACTTCAGTGCAGCTTTTGACATGATCTAACAAGACAGCCCCCAAAATCATTTTAACATCATTTTCTCTCAGCCAATCAGTCATTTGTGTAAGTGCTGTGCTTGTTGAGTGTCCTTCCCTATATGCGTGCTGTTACTGTGAAATAGCATTGTATCTGGTCAAACACAATTTGTTCCAGAAGTTTACTAAGGGTTGGTAACAGGCTGATTGGTCGGCTATTTGAGCCAGCAAAGGGGGGGCTTTACTATTCTTTGGTAGCGGAATGACTTTAGCTTCCCTCCAGGCCTGAGGGCACACACTTTCTAGTAGGCTTAAATTGAAGCTGTGGCAAATAGGAGTGGTAATATCATCCACTATTATCCTCAGTAATTTTCCATCCAGATTATCAACAATGACAAGCAACTGGGGTCTGACAGACAATCATTTTGTCACCTCTTCCACACTGACTTTAGAGAATTAAAAGTACAATTGTCTTTCATAATTTGGTCAGATATTGTAGGGAAACAGAAGACACATACGTGTTCCTGAGAGTCTTCTCGTTCAGTGAAGGGTCATAATGTTTTATAGCTTAAACCTTCCAAAAGATCGAGCCAAATTTGTTAGAAGAAGAGAAAAACAAAATGCTCTGTTTATTACAACCTCATCTAGTGGCAAGCGGAGGTTACAGACGTAACCCTTGTATAAAAGAACCAACACTGCCATAGATCCTTCCCCACCACCTCATCATCAAGCAAGGACATAGATCCTCACCCTACCCCACCCTAACTCCACCCAGCAGCTGTAGCCTCAGGCTGGGCCAAGAGGTACTGTATTATGGAAAAACGCAACATCAGGTTTTACTCATCATCTTCACTTAAAGGAATATCCACTCAAACTATAATTTTGGTATTTTCTTCATTAGTCCACTGTTGATGCAGTCACAAAATAGCTATCAAGTTGAGCTATAGGACTGTCAAAAAGCTATTTGTAACTTGCCACATCCTTAGAATTCGGTTTTTGAAAGTCCTATATATTGAAAACTTGATTGTGGAGATGGACAACATTTTGGGACTGCATCAACAGTGGACTAATGGAAAGAAAAACCTTCCTTTAAGCTAACTGTTTCAGTGGCCCGGTCTTTCTCATATGTTGTTTTTCTCTCACCCACATTTGCTCTCTTTGTCTCCTCTCACTTTTTTCCTCTCCCCCCAGACATTTTCTTTCACATCCTCTCACACTCATTCATGTGTATATTCATGTGTATAGCCACACTCATCATTACTGGGCACATCTCCCTCTCCCCGGGGTGTGCAAAAAGCACACTGGAAGATTCTCCCACAACCTCAAAGTTCCTCTACACTCAGAACGAAAGTTCACAAAAATACACAGGTCTTTCTCAGTCTGACTGGGGTGGGTATGAATGATGTCCGTTGGCTAATGACCCCCACAAACACACCACACACTTGCACCCTCACACCCATGCATGGCCAGATGAATCAGACTCCACACCCTTGCAGGCACGCGATGAGACGTAAACTCTCCGCAGAGCATGACTTCACACAGATCAAGTCTCATGAGGCCCGGGGAGTAAAGCAAACAGTCCTTGGCAAAGGTTCAAGTGAAATGTTGTCCGCAACCCATCCAAGCTTGGCAAGGGATTCACAGGGGTCCTGAGTAAGGCCGTGTGGAGGAGGCCTTGCCCAGACAAACGAGCAACAGTTGATTTTGCTGTTTCACGTGCCTTCAGACAGGTATTTTAACGAAACACAGCTGGAGTGGAAAATGGGGCAGGATATCGGCTAAAGAGATGAGTTTACATTTAGAGTCACACTGACTTCAATTAAAATAGTAAAATAACAAACTTTTGTATCTAGAAGGCCAAAACATCTGTGATCTCCTTACCTGTGAATACAAACGTAACACGTCACATTGTAGAATTTGCCATGCGAGACATTTGACAGAGGGAGTGAATACTGCATTTCCTGACTAAGGTGTTGTTCTATGGGTCATGTCTCATGGGTTGGTTACTCATGAATGAGCAACGGCTGGGCTACTGTGTGAGCAGTCACCCATTTAGAAAGAGCGTGAAGTGGGGGGGGGGGGGGTTGTTGCGCAACACTGCAGATAAGACCTATCATCCTGGGGATTGGGAGGGATCCTTTCCATTACCTGTCAGCGCGCGTCATCATCCCTCAGCTATCTGGACACACATACAGACACACACAGGGGTTCAAGGCTCGCCTCAGTGAGGAAATGAAGAGACCTCAGTGGAAACTAATCCTAAGAGATTATTTTCAATCTCACACAACACAATTGTGGATACAGGACTCATGTTTCTCTTGGCATTTTGATGCCATTTTGAATCTGAATAACTACCGTGATGGACATCCATTTGTAATGATATCAACACTTGTGTGGTTCCTTGTGTCACACTCCAATAAAACGTCATTCGCTAAAACTTGTGTATCTATAAAATGTGTGCGGGTGTAAGCGCACGCATGTGTACACAACTCCTGTTCCGCATGTCGCGTGATGGCTACTACATTGGTGGCTGGCTCCAGCTGACTGAGGCCCCACTGTCTGAGGCCGAGTGGTTAAACCTGATGGAAATGGAGATGAGCGAGTTTGCAAACAGCAGAAATGTACTACCCGAGGGCATTTCCTCAAGACCAACGAGACGAGGAACTCCAAAAATCCTCATGTCAACAACAAAAATGAGTGAGTTCTGTAAAGTGATAGTCAGGTCTTCGCCGACGGCCAACTCAAACACTATTCTGTGGAATTCTAAACAGCACAGAGTCGGGTCACAAGGAGTTTAGCTTGTAAACGTGGTTATCTATCTCAACTATGTCTCTTGGCTCTCACACTATCAAAAATGTGTTTGTACTCATTTAGTTAACAGAGAGTGAGCAGAAAGCACATCCATCACAAATTAGCTTCTGCAACTGCCCTGAACACCTGAGGTAAACATTTCTACACCATATTCTTAAAACGAGGCAATTCTCTTGCATTTGTAATGGGCATCTTTTAATTATTTTTTAAAAAAATCTTATTTTAACTACAGCAGAGGTAGACCAGATATTGGGGTTAATAGGCTATGCCTGGCAAACGGAGAAAAGCATAAAATACTTATTATACTGATTTGACCACAGGTCTAACATACTGTAAGACAAACCGCTTTGTAAGTTAGGCGATTCCTGTACACAAACTCCAATAACGCAATGTTATTGTGAGAAAATAGGACTACAACTAGTGATACACCGATATGACATTGTTGGCCGATACCAATATCCGATATTTTCCTTTCCAAAAATACCCGATACAGATATTACACTATTTTTTTTTACAGCCTTTAAAAGCATTCTAGTACAGTTAAATAGTTGAACACACACACACACACCACACACTAACTGACCAAAAAGTTATTTTGTAAGTATTTAAGTATGTCCCCATCACTTACTGGCTGTGCTGTTTCGTTGTTTAGTCTCAACCAGGATTTCATCATACATGTCAAGCAGTAAAGTTTCAGCTCTGTCTACCCGCGGCCTCTCTTCCCCAGAGCGCACAGTCACTGTGTCCTTTTCCGTCTTGTCCAGCTGTGTCTAACATTTCACGTAATCCCTGTTTCTGGTCTGCATCGAAGTAGCGGTCCTTGTACCTAGCATCGAGCACGCTGGCCACACAGTAGAGGCTCAGAGAGAATGCAACCGAATCGCTTGTTCACAGCCTCTAGTAGAGTACTTTTCCAAGTTAACCCGATGGTCTGTGTTGGCAGTTTTGTTGAGCAGGCGTTTCAATGCCATGACAGGGTATCACGTCTGCTGCAGACACAGTTGAGCATATTTCTCAAGTCAGTTTTTCCGAATGGGACTTGGATTGTTCATGTTTCCAAGTTTAAAACGTGCTCTCAAATGCCATTGAAATGGCAGCAGTGGTATGAGAACCAGCAAACTCTTGAGCATGCAATACGGCTTTCCTCAGGACGAAATCCTTGTCAACCCACTGTGCTGTCAGTAGTAGTTGCAAAGGATTGGAAACTTTCCATGATAAGTCAAGCCCTGGAATTTGGAGAATTTTGCTTAAATTCCTCAAAACAGTTAGCTTATAACAGTGAACCATTTTTGTGGGATACACAAGGCAATTCTAGGTCTTGTGGCATACTTTGGTTAACCAATCCCCAATTCAATAGAATTGCAACCCTCTGCATGCACAGTGCATTCTTCCACCACATCTACAGCTGATTCTTCAAGATCTTGCATAGTAATGAGATGCTATTGATCCCACACTACTACACTGTCAGCCAAGGACTACATGCCTTCTGGTAAATTTTGATTACAAATACGAAAAAATTAAATATATACAGTGGGGCAAAGAAGTATTTAGTCAGCCACCAATTGTGCAAGTTGTCCCACTTAAAGAGATGAGGCCTGTAATTTTCATCATAGGTACACTTCAACTATGACAGACAAAATGAGAAAAAAAATCCATAAAATCACATTGTAGGAATTTTTATGAATTTATTTGCAAATTATGTTGGAAAATAAGTCTTTGGTCACCTACAAACAAGCAAGATTTCTGGCTCTCACAGACCTGTAACTTCTTGGAACACTAAAATAACACATCCTAGATCTGAATGAATGAAATATTCTTGTTAGATATGTTTTTCCTTTACATAGTTGAATGTGCTGACAACAAAACCACAAAAAATATCAATGGAAATCAAATTTATCAACACATGGAGGTCTGGATTTGGAGTCACACTCAAAATTAAAGTGTAAAACCACACTACAGGCTGATCCACGTGCCTGTGTGACCTCCCTACAATGCCTGGGCATGCTCCTGATGAGGTGGCGGATGGTCTCCTGAGGGATCTCCTCAGACCTGGACTAAAGCATCGGCCACCTCCTGGACAGTCTGTGGTGCAACGTGGCGTTGGTGGATGGAGCGAGACATGATGTCCCAGATGTGCTCAATTGGATTCAGTTCTGGGGAACGGGCAGGCCAGTCCATAGCATCAATGCCTTCCTCTTGCAGGAACTGCTGACACACTCCAGCCACATGAGGTCTAGCATTGTCTTGCATTAGGAGGAACCCAGGGCCAACCGCACCAGCATATGGTCTCACAAGGGGTCTGAGGATCTCATCTCGGTACCTAATGGCAGTCAGGCTACCTCTGGCGAGCACATGGAGGGCTGTGCAGCCCCCCAAAGAAATGCCACCCCACACCATGACTGACCCACCGCCAAACCGGTCATGCTGGAGGATGTTGCAGGCAGCAGAACGTTCTCCACGGCGTCTCCAGACTCTGTCACGTCTGCTCAGTGTGAACCTGCTTTCATCTGTGAAGAGCACAGGGCGCCAGTGGCGAATTTGCCAATCTTGGTGTTCTCTGGCAAATGCCAAACGTCCTGCACAGTGTTGGGCTGTAAGCACAATCCCCACCTGTGGACGTCGGGCCCTCATACCACCCTCATGGAGTCTGTTTCTGACCGTTTGAGCAGACACATGCACATTTGTGGCCTGCTGGAGGTCATTTTGCAGGGCTCTGGCAGTGCTCCTCCTGCTCATCCTTGCACAAAGGCGGGGGTAGCGGTCCTGCTGCTGGGTTGTTGCCCTCCTACGGCCTCCTCCACATCTCCTGATGTACTGGCCTGTCTCCTGGTAGCGCCTCCATGCTCTGGACACTACGCTGACAGACACAGCAAACCTTCTTGCCACAGCTCGCATTGATGTGCCATCCTGGATGAGCTGCACTACCTGAGCCACTTGTGTGGGTTGTAGACTCCGTCTCATGCTACCACTAGAGTGAAAGCACCGCCAGCATTCAAAAGTGACCAAAACATCAGCCAGGAAGCATAGGAACTGAGAAGTGGTCTGTGGTCCCACCTGCAGAACCACTACTTTATTGGGGGTGTCTTGCTAATTGCCTATAATTTCCACCTGTTGACTATTCCATTTGCACAACAGCATGTGAAATGTATTGTCAATCAGTGTTGCTTCCTAAGTGGACAGTTTGATTTCACAGAAATGTGATTGACTTGGAGATACATTGTGTTGTTTAAGTGTTCCCTTTATTTTTTTGAGCAGTGTACATCAAAGCCTGAAGGCTTCTGCCTGAAGCCCATACATGCCGCTGCGTACATGTTGGACCCCAAGTATGCTGGCAAGTGCATCCTGTCTGGTGCAGAGATCAACAAGGCCTATGGTGTCATCACTACCGTTTCGCCACCTTGGCCTGTATGAGGGCAAGGTTCTTGGCAGTCTGGCGAAGTACACTTCCAAGCAAGGGCTTTAGGATGGAGATGCAATATGGTGGTCTTGCCAACATATCTCATCAGCCACCTGGTGGAAGGGACTTTGTGGATCTGAGACTCTTTCCCCTGTTGCCTCAATCATCCCCCAAATCCCACCAACATCAGCCTCCTCAGAGCACAACTGGTCCTTGTTTGGGAACACACACCAAAGCACGCAACCGGCTGACCAATAGAATAATTGAAAAATTGGTGGCCATCCGGGCAAATTTGAGGCTTTTTGAGCCTGACAACGAGCCATCCTCAACAAGGTTGGAAAGTTACCGTGAAGATTAGGACTCAGAGGTGGACATTAAGGAGGTCCAGGGAGAAGACATGGAAGCCTGAGAGAAGACAACTAAAGCTTTAGTTTCTAGACTATCATTTTACAGATGTATGTTGAAAACGTTTTTGGGAGATGCGATTGATCATTGGGGATCATTCAATATTCCCTTTGTTGTTCAGTGAAATCATCCCATGTGAAGAGTCAACGCATTTAAAGTTCAATTCATAACTACATTTAAAAAAATATACATATATTGGAAAGATTTAATCATTTGCAATTATGTCTACTTGTGATAAGGTAAAATGTTTATGTTTCTGTCTCCATATGATATGGTAAATATATCCAATGCAAAACATTAATTTGCATATATTTCCTTTAATTCTCATATATTCCCGTTAATTCCGAAAAATAGCACCTACTTGGTAGTGTGTTACCAGTCCTCGAAGTGCAATGAATTTCATTATCTTGGCGTTAATGGATTTCGCCTTTGAGTTGTCTTGCTGAAATGCTCTTACTCTTTCAAATGCCTGCTCGACTTGTTGACTGCTCAATCCACACAGCAGACATTGTGGGCTAGGTTAGGAATGCTGAGTTGCACGTGTAGAGCTGTATTCTTCATGGTGTCATTACGTCATGTACCTACGTTATATAGGTATGCATGTCAGCTTTGACATCGGTTTTGCACATCAGCGTTAAACTAGACATCGGAGCGATGCCGGCATTTTTAGCTAATATAGTGAGAATCCGATATGCTTACAGAAATATCATGCATCCCTAACTACAACCAAACTAAAGCAGCAGGCAGGTCTTAAGGCATCAGCCTGCCAGGCTCTCTTGGTCATCTCAGCCACAGGTAGCAGAGCTAATCACCTTTACGAGCTGCATGGGAGGAGGGGGACGTCACAGGTTTCTATTAAGTTCACTAAACCCCTGCCTGCTGCCAACCCTCAAGTGATATCTGAAAGGAGAAAAGACACTGAAGCAGCTGTGTCTACATTCACCTCTCAGGAAATGATCAAAGATCAGCACCCCAGACCCTAATCCCAGGCTCTACACATTCAGCATTGGTGGAGATGCTGATCTTGTGTCCCTAGATGGAGGAAGTGTTGTCAACTCTAACTTAGCATTTGTGCTGTATCATTGAGTGTGGGAAAATGGGTCTTGAATGGGGTGTTGGCAATTGTCTATGAGAATGGGCATTTTTCCAGGAGTTCAATTCAGGCTTCCCGCGAAAACTAAAAGCTTACCCTTTTCACACTACTGAGCTGAGCTATACTGCAACGGCCTGTTGTTGGAACCATGCTGAAAAGGACAATGTGAGAAGATGCTTCCAAGCCAGCAAAGAACAGTTTGGGCGGGCACAATACTGTGAAAAGGGTATGAGTGACCCTACTTGTACTATTCCTGTGTAACACATACACACACACAACCTTATCTGATACTGTGCCCAAACAACGGAGCTATTCATTCCAGGCCACAAAGAAAACAAAAGGCTTCACCTACATAAACAAATATATCAACTTTCACGTTCATTTTTCTCCTCAATCAGGTCATCTTCACTTCCTTTTCTTGTAGTCGGACCCCATTTGGGCTTCCGTTTGTGTTATACAGCGGGTCCTCTTAATGTGAACTTAGGGCCCTATAAAAGCAAACGGAATCACAGAGTCCAGACATTCAAATGGGATTCAACAATATACTGAACTTAGTAGTAAATCAACTAAAATGTATTGGACCTATTAGAAGAGTCATTCATTGTAAATCACAAGACATGAACAAAATCAGTATTTTCCTTCAACTTTCTGAAACGGCACAGGAATGCCTGTGCGTGCATACGTATGTCTACACTGTTTCGCTGTTAGCGATAATGCTAATGATAACCTTCTTCTAGCAGATATGGAAAGGCTTTCCCAAAAACTTTAAAAGTTAGGCTACTTTGTTGTTACGATTGTTTGCATCAATCCAGTGGCCATTTGTTTTGCAAACTCTGCAATCACATGAGCACTACAGAAACATTGCTAACCAAACAACGGCCTCTTTCTGGTGTGCACTTGCATTAAAGGGTAACTACACCCAAAAATCTAAATTTATTCTATTTCTACCAGACCTCAAAAGTAGGTTCAAGCATCGTTGTGGATTCAAAAAACAACTAAATTGGATGTTCCCTTAAAACACATGTGATTTTCAGAACGAAAAACAAACGTTTTACAGAAACCTTTAAAAACATAACGAAGAAAAAATAATTTCTGAAAAAAATTAATAAATAAAATGTTTAGGGCCTTATGAACATTATAGGACTACAAACTGTTTTCCAAATTGTGCCAGTGTCCACATCTTGTCCCGTAATATTTGCAAGCCAAGGGCCTGTTCGATTCCCTTCATGACACTGCAGACTAATTCCTTGTTTTACTGAGTAGTTCTCGGCAACTCAATATTTAGCGTCGCACAACACTTCCGATGTTAAGTATAAATCCATTAGGGCCTCGGTCACAACAGACAACACAGCTTTTAAATTAACCACAAGCCATAACCTGGAAAGATAAAAGGTAAATATTTGTGTGTGATACTGCGCATAACCAGATATTTGATAAGAAATGGAGGCATTTTCAGTACAAACTAAGGCAGGAACGGTATTTTTATACAAACAAATGGCCAGCAGTGGATGCCATTTACTTTATGTTACAACTTTCAATACTCAAAACTGGAGCAAACAACTGAAACAGTTTAAAAACCATATCACAGAAAAATATATTTTTACCCAGGCCATTAACGATAGTAATGAATACAAGCTTTGAAGACGATGCAACCAAACAGTTCAACCATTGTGATGTCATCTGCTGGCTGCCTCGTTAACCATAATGCTTGTCCCATTAGTAGATCGTTAGTTGGGACAAAACTCGTGAGCTTTTCTTAAGACCTCAGAGCAGTGCTTTGTACGAGAGACAACAGAGCATCGGTTGAGCTTAACTTTCATTCCCCTCTCCAGAAAATCCACAAATGATGTATGGCAACAGACCTGTAATAGGCTCACGTAGGACAACTTTGGACCTAGCAATACAATGTGCACAAACACAGCACCACCATACACAGACGACAAAGACTTGGATTTTGATTCATTCTTGAAAACGGACTGAACTAACGACTTAAAGCTGAAACTCCCTCACCAAGAGAAATGATTAGCCTCGCTCGTCAATCACGATCGCATGTCCACCCTGTTTTTGCGCTGTTGCACTTCTGACCTTTCGTTGGTCCTGTTGAACCTCCATCTTGTCATGTCAGGGATGCAGTTAATACCAGAGCTCTAATAGTGACCACCATAACAGAGATCAATACTTACCCAGCCATTCCAAGTCCTTACCATTTTCATATCACGACACAAGTACGGGAGCACTGTTAAATTGGACTTGTAAATGTCTGTGGACTGGGTGGGTGTCTTCAGCCCAAGCAGGGCATGACAGGCAAGCATTCCCACAAAGAGTGTCTTTCTGATCTGTTCTTAAGTCAAAAAACACAAATCCATAACTAGACAGTCACTGGAGCGTATCACAGCTGCAAAGTACTTTGCTTTAAGCGACTGTCACTTCATTTCAAGACAGTGAGACTAAATGAAAGCATTGAAATCTATCACTCCATTTCAAAGTTCATATTCACAATCGAGGAGCTAACAAGATCATAAAATGTGTGTTCGACTTACCCATCGGAAAGGAGACCCGGGGGGTAAGCCTGGCCAAACACACAGACATAACCCATAGAACGACCACGATGATAGAGAGTAGGCCTTGGTGTTCCATGATGACCCAAAGAGCAAAATCAGGGCTAGGGAGCTAGCGTCAGGCGAAAAGTGGCTGGTGCTTGTCTGAGATGTCAAACACTGGGTCTGTGGGGGCAGCACCGATGCAAAATCCACTTCCTCTGGTCTCTGGAGCCAGCCGTCATCGCATCTGAGGGAGAGAGTAAAAGTGAGATAGATGGAGGGAGGGTCAGAGAGAAGAGCAGTACTCCCTTAGCAAAGTAGAGTTGTGGGTGGATAGAGAGCCTGCATGCAAGGGAATGACTCATTTCTCACGAGAAGGGGGAGGAGGAGAGGCCACTTCCTCTAACACAGAGTTTCCCCAGAGTCGGTCCCAGGGACCCAACGAGGTGCACATTATGATATATGTCCTAGCACCACACAGCTGATTCAAATAACCCACTAATCATCAAGCTTGATCATTTGAATCAGCTGTGTAGAGTTATGGCAAAAGCCAAAACGTGGCCCCATTGGGGTCCAGAGGACCGAGTTTGGGAAACGATGCTCTACACCACGAAGCAAAACCACTAGCGTGTTTGAGCATTATAGATCATAACTAAGCATCATAAGGCACCATCAACCTGACAGTTCTTTAGTTCTGTCATGTGACAAAGTTAAAATGATCTAATAAATTCAGAAAAACATATCCAAAATTAGTCGTCACCAGTCTGCATTAAAGGAATAAATTACTTCAGACGAGTACAGGCTCTTTAGTGGAAAACATTACTAGAAACCTCACGGAATATCCTAAATTAAATTAAATGATTCATACGGTACAAAATTCAGTCATTTCGGTTATAACTAGAGAAATGCCTGACAAACTGATTTTGGACTTAATCACTTTGAAATTCCATTTGACATACAGAACAACACGGGGGTTCAGTGAGGAATACAGATAAGACCTACTCTACACTAGGTTGAAATGACTGCTGCTCATAACAATATGATCCTTTTAAAAGAAAATGATCTAGTGAAATGCATTACCAATATGTTCATTGATATCTACTGTGCAAGGTAATTAATGGCCATGTAAAATCTATTTAAACTAGTCTAATTCCATTTTTCCCAAAATTACTTTTTCTTTGTATAGTTTTTCCAGGTTTAAGATTGTTCCTGTTTATTCAGGCTTTTGCTCTTAAAAGCATTTAATGTTTTCAAGTGATCGGCGTTCAAGCAGGTAGAAATCCGGAAGGTATGACGTAGCACCGTGATGAAGTTAACAGGAACACAACTTTCAGATTGCAAAAATGTCTATCATACATGTCAGATTTCAATACTGGCCGATGTCATAAGTAGGGAGGAAGTCCTCTCTCGAATGAGCCATTGGTGATATTTTTTGCAATATTCCTACCCTGAGAAATGTGTAATTTAAAAAGGAGTGTCTAGCACATCTTTCCTATTTGTCCACCTCTTTAGTCCAGGGTGCATTGCATGGTGCCGTTGCCAGAGATATTAGAGAAAGGAGATAGGAATCCAATGAATGAAGGAACGTATAACGTCCCACACAGAATAAGTTCACGTTGTCATGCTGCGTCACGCCGTTGCTAAGCTAATCATCACGCAATACCTTCTCACAGTCGGTGTATGTGTCGAGAAACATGTCTATTTTCGTTGAATGTACGTAATGTCACGATTAGGTTTGCACATTTTGGGGCACATTCAGAAGTGGAAACTTCCCGTGGAATTAACGGGAATATGCAAATTAATATTAACACCATTTAAATGTTGATGTTTTTTTGCATTGGATATATTTACCATATCATATGGAGACAGAAACATAAACATTTTACCTTATCATAAGTAGACAATTGCAAGTGATAAAATCATTCCAATAGAAACAAAAAAAACTATTTAGTTACAAACTGACATTTAATTAAATGAGTTGACTCTTCACATGGGATGATTTCACTGAACAACAAAAGGGAATATTGAATGATCCCCAATGATCCATCGCAACGTTTCAATCCTCAAAAGTATATCTGCCCTTGCGAATGTTGACTCTACTCTGAGGCACAACTATCTGCAGATTGAACATGGTGAGATTGTAGAGTCCTAAATTGATAGCTGTAAAATCACCTAAATAAAGTGCACTAACTAGCTACGCTACATGCTGATATTGTCTATGATATTATTGTGTGCAGCTACGTTTGCGACTTAGCTAGCTAGCCAACCATCCCATAGAGCATTTCATTGTGGATTTTATAGTAGACAATATCTGCAACAGATTTCCACAATGATTTTCCATGTTGCTACCAACCGTATAACGTAAAAATAAGAAAAAGAAAATCACAACATTTTTTTGTTGTCAGTGTTATTTAACACTGTGCTTCAGAAGGTTGAAGGCAAATGGAATTTACGCAATATGTTAATGTCTTATGATATTCTTGGTCAAAATAATTTTAGAATATATTTCCTACTAAATTCTATACATTTAGAATATTGTTGAATTCCGTTTCAATGTCTGGATTCCGCGTTTGACATCCAGGATTTTATAGGGCCCTACTTAAGTAAGCTCTACACGGTGAGGAGCCCCCATAACTCCATAGACGGCGCCAACTCTGTGTTGGGTCACAAGGCCAATCAAGAACAGAATCCACCCCTGTCAGAGTGGCATAACAGGATTACCCAGATGCTGTAGGCATGAGGATTAGCACAGATATGTCAGACTTTACCTGTGGCAATGAGGACAGGTTGAAGTCTCAGGCTGTCTAGACAGAAGCACCTCGCCAACAGATCTCATCATTAATCTGAGTAATCGTTCCAAGTCAATCTACTGGAACTATAAATATACCTGCCATTCATCCCTTCATCTGTCTTGCCACAACCCTTTTGGAGACTGTATTAACTAACTCGAATAGGTCTAATATAAAATGTACAATATTTTCACGACATCTACTACAACAGCCATTTGTCCAAAATGTGAACAAGCATAGCCTAATTAGCCTACTCTTGGAACATACACACATACACATTCCACAGCAGGTGTGTCCTTGGTTAGTTTGTCTTTTTTTATTTCACCTTTATATAAAGTACATTCACCTATGTCAGGGTGACCCATCTTCTGGGGGTTTCAGAGTTTCCTTCTGTAGAATGAAAACATCCAATTCAGTAGCTACTAATCTCCCTATTCCAACAAAACAAAAAACACATCTCAAACATTCATTCACCAAGGGGTTAAAAGTTCAGATTGCAGAGCGCGTTTGAGATCTCCTTGGTGGTCAGTCTTTGCCTCTCTAGGCTTCTCCAATTGTCTCCACCTTGGTTTCTCTCGCAGTGTCAATCTCTCTTTCTCCCTTTCAGTTTCTCTCTCCCTCACCCTGTTTCTACCTTTCTGGGCAGTGTTGTGAAGGATGCTGGTATCTCGTAGGGCGAGATATACGCAGGCGATGGTGCATTCCTGCAGGGCACTAATAGAAAACAGAGCGTTGTGTGGGGGATCTTACAATTATCAGGGAATAGCTTTTGCAGAACCGTTTTTTCAGGCTTGGTAGACCAGGTTACATCACTGGAAAATCTGCCTGGTTTTTCCATCACCTAGATTGAGCCTGTACTCTTTAATGTACCACCAACTGAATTTGACTCTGTCTGGAGTACCCACTATTGTGCATTTTACCAGTAAGTCTAAGATCTAATGAGTCTTCTCAAATGACCCCTGTGGCTAGACCACATACCCCCAAGGGTCCTAGTACCCCTGGTTGGGAACCACTGGTCTGGGATATGCACACATTGACATTTGAGCGTTAACTCAATGTACATGCACCGAGTTATTATACTGAGTGATAAAGTAGAAAAACTGGAATCATTAAGACTACTAGTCCATGACCATCAGAAGAAGGAGGATTAGGGACGCCAGCATGTCTATGTGACACCTCCAGCGTGACAAACATGTGACGAGATGAGCCCTGCTGTCACTATAATCCACATAGCTCAAGGATCTCTGGGTCATTCCTAGTGTTGTCACCAATGTTCCCTCTAAGCTGCATGTGTGTTGGTGCGCACGCTAGCCCCGAGACTGCCATGCAGCTCCCCGGACTGCCACAGAGAAATACAGAGAGAGATTGAACTTCACCCAACTTTCTAGATCAGTGGTCACCAACCGGTTGATCTCCAAGCCATTCCTATTTGATTGGGGGGCGGAGGTTGTTGGCAGTAGGTGCACCCAATCAGCTGTACTGCACGCTGGGTCGGCAAACGGATGTCATTTTGAACCATTTCATGTGTCTGAAGGTACAAAATCTGTCTTCCCGGCGTGCCCAAAGAGGAAATCAATAGCACTATAGGCCTACTGCTGGCCAATCGGACGGCTCAGAATAGTGTCTGCAGCAACATAGCAGCAAGAAAGCTACAGAAAATATTTCAAAATGTTTAAAATCATGACAAGAGGTAACTGTCAACACATACGGCAAAGAGATGCTGTTATTATGAGCGAGTTCATGTTTAAATTTCTTACTCAGTAGGAAGGTGCATCTATAGGCTTGCATTGTTATTATTAGCGGCTTGGGTGTTCTTTAATATAGAGGAATATTTCACTTTCTCTGTTCATAGGAGTAACAACATGAATTTGTGCATGATGTGGTGCGACTCGAGTTTCACTAGCAGCTGGAGGACTGTGTACCTTTTTGGTCAGTAGAGTAAAGGGAGAGTGGAGGGATGTTGAGAGGCGAACCCTCAGTCTGCTGCTTTCTCCCTCTGCTGAGACTGACCAACAGATGCAGGCGCCATCAGCCCAGTAAAATAAAAAGCAAATTATTTAAAAAAGTATGAGTAAGCAATGTCCCAAACAATGCTTTGGCATGGCAAGTTAAGCAAAACAAAAATCTGACCGTAGATAGATATCGGCTTGTATTTTGACTCCGTGATCTTGACTCAGAAGTGGTTGGTGACCACTGTTCTAGATATTTCCCTGTTAACACCATCAACGTTTCCTTTTACTGTGGCAAATGTGATAGAATCCACGCAATAATAGCCACTTTCAATGGAAAATACCAAAACAAAGTATTCAAAGAGATTTTGTTGGAGGCAGAACGCATCGGAGTAGGATTCTATTACATTGACACGCACTACTCAGCCCTTACTCTACACATACCGGTGCAGCATAAACAATCAGAGCTGAAATAGGCCTAAATGCAATTGTAAACTCGAGCCCTGAATGCTGATTGGCTGACAGCCGTGGTATATCAGACCGTATACCACAGGTATGACAAAACATTTATTTTTACTGCTCTAATTACATTGGTAACCAGTTTATAATAGCAATAAGGAACCTCAGGGGTTTGTGGTATGTGGCCAATATACCACGGCTACGGGCTGTATCCAGGCACTTCGCATTGCGTTGTGCATAAGAACATCCCTTAGCCGTGGTATATTGGTCATATATACCTTACCCCCCCCCCCCCCCCCATGCCTTATTGCTTAAATAGACCATTGCCATATGGATCTGTGCCATTTACTTTGAACTGGACTGTGTTTACAGCATGAGCGGTCGTGAGCAGATGTACTTGTTTTGAGATCAAAGCGAGAGCTGCATGTAGCCACGTGTGCACACTTTGTTTATATCCTTTGCTCGTTAGTGAGTTATTAGCCCAGTTATAGATCATTTGTAGTCAGCAATAGGGGAGTGATTGCTTCCTACAAGGGCACAAAACGAGTACATTTCTAGACATCTTTGAAAAGCGAGTCACGTGAAGAGTTTTCTTTTGGTCTTAAAAAGGTGCCGTGTTGTATTTTGAGACAGGCTTGAATAAGCTAAGTCGCCTATAGGCAAGAGGATACAGATTCTCTGTAATAAATGGTATGTCAGTGGCTATCAAAAGGTGAGCATTAACCCACTGAAGTCGGTTACGACCCCGAACTGCAGTCAGGTCAAGACCCTGGTGAGGACGAAGAGCACGCAGATGAGCTTCCCTGAAAACGGTTTTTGACAGTTTGTGCAGAAATTCTTTGGTTGTGCAAACCCACAGTTTCATCAGCTGTCAGCTTGGTTACACGTGTTCTGTGGTTGTGAGGCCTGTTGGACATACTGCCAAATTCTCTAGAATGACGTTGAGGCGGCTTATGGTAGAGAAATTAACATTAAATTATCTGGCAACAGCTCTGGTGGACATTCCTGCAGTCAGCATGCCAATTGGACGCTCCCGCCAGCTAAGGATACAATATGATTACCGCTACCAACAGCATGGCTAACACTCCCATAGAGTTCTCCTTCATGCTCGCTAGCAAGTTAGCTAGCTTGCTCTTTGGCCAATAAGCTAACTTGCTAGTGGCTGTCTTTACAATTCAGCAATAAATACTTAATGTTTGTTATCTGTAAAAAAAATTGTTTGTAACTGAGACATGTCTCTTCTGTTGTTGAATACTAACTCTATAAAACTGCTTCATAGACTTATATTCGTTGCTGTACTGCACATTTTAGAGTGGCCTTTTATGTCCCCAGCACAAGGTGCACCTGTGTTATGATCGTGCTGTTTAATCAGCTTCTTGATATTCCACACGTCAAGTGGATGGATTATCTTGGCATAGTAGAAATGCTCACTAACAGGGACGTAAACAAATGTGCACAACATTTTAGAGAAATAAGCTTTTTGTGGGTATGGAACATTAGCATGCTAACCATGTGTATGTGACAAATAAAATTGGATTTGATTTGATTTATTGGGATTGTCTTTCAGCTCATGAAAGCTGGCTACTATTTACATGTTGCATTTATATTTTTGTTCAGTGTATCTCTATGAATGCACCCTTGGACTGAAGAGGCAGAGAAATAGGAGAAATATGATCAATGGCTCACTCGAGAGAAGACATCCTCGCGCATTATGACATCAGCCAGTATTTAAATCTGACATGTATGATAGGAAAATGTCTATCGACTTCCAGTGTAGTGACAGCGGCTTTATCATGATGCTATGTCACCCCGGCCAAATTTCAGCTTGCTTGAAAGACAATAGTGCGAAGACACATGAAAACATGAAAAGGCCCCCGGGAATTGATTGAACATCGCTCAGAGATTCACAAAAACAATAACTTTCAAAATAGGTGAATCTTTATTTTAATAAAGCAGCAAAGTGGACAAATCATCTCTCCACGGACAAATACTTCTTAAATTTCACAGTACCATTCTAAATGACAAGTTCACGTCGGTGTGTGAATCTGAATTGGGGCTAAACAGAACTTTCTCTTGAAATAAAAAACATTTTGTATGCAGCTTCCCCAAATCTGTCAAAAAAAGCAGTGCAAAACACAGCCACCAAAACAACAAGGGGATTAAGCGAATAAGCACAGAAAACCGACAAAGCTTTTGTGTGTGAGAACTGCTTCATATTAAGAATCCACACAGAGTCCACACAGCTTCACAGCGACAATAGTTCAGATGTTTATACCGTAATGTCGGTGCTAAAACCACCAAATTCTGGTCAGGGTATAATCTGAGACAAAATTGGGGACTAGGGTTAAATTGTCACTATGACTCATTGGGGTAGGGCTGTTGAGAAAACTGTATTACCCCCACACCGGCAGTCATGAGTCATGACCACAGTAAAATTCCAAAAAAGGTCATCTCCTCCTATGCATTCAGGACATGTGTTGGTTGTCTAACTCACTAATGCCCTGGTACTAAAGGATCTATTGTCCTTCTAACCACTGACATCAAGCCAGAAACAAAACTGATATAATGATTGTGCCGTTCGTTATACAATACATAGCTTACAGCAAATTACGCACAGCAGAAAACCGCTTAAAAGGTTTTTATTTGAGATGTCTTTAAATTTTGGAATATAGGCTAGAACAATTAAAACAAATTCTAGTAAATCGCCTTTGAACGTAGAATGTATTATCATGTATACTGGATGGACTGGTTACCTTGTGCTTACATTCCAAAGTTTTTATCAATGAGTCTGGGAGAGAACCTATGGGCCTAGGCGATGCTGTTGGTTCATTGATTGTGCAGGGCGACTTACAGAGTTAGCCTACAATACAGAATTTGTGTTGGTTTTGAATAGCCTAGTGATATGACATGTTTTTATATTTTCATAGTTAATATGGTGACACATTAGGATACCTTCGGCTACAGAATCTCTCACTACCGTACGTATGGAATATCCCGCCGTGCAGCGAGAGGCTGCATGCTCCTCAAACAGAAGTTGATGCATGGAGTGAAATAACCAGAGTACCCTACCCAAACGAACAGGGGGATAGCGGCCTCGGGCGCATAGGGGGGTGACATGCCCCAAAATCGAGATAAAATTGGAATAGTCTGATGGATGGAAATATGATCACTTGAGAGAACAGCGTTTAAGGCAAGGAACAGAGCGCAAGCTTTTTCTGCGACTTTCTCAAATAAATCGGTAGCCTGTAATCCAGGCCTGCTATAGTCACACCGTGCAGCCCATGTACAGCGCCTTCAGAAAGTATTCAGACCCCTTGACTTGTTCCACATTGTTACCTAACAGCCTTACTCTAAAATAGATTGACGTAGAAACAAAACTAATCGACACACAATACCCCATAATGACAAAGCAAAAAAACAGGTTTTTAGAAATGTTTGCTAATAAAAAAAAAAAAAAATTAAATAATGACATTTTACATTTATATACAGTATAAAAATTCAGACCCTTTTCTCAGTACTTTGTTGAAGCACCTTTGGCAGCGATTACAGCATTGATTATTCTTAGGTATGACGCTTCCATTTTGGCACACCTGTATTTGGGGAGTTTCCCATGATTCTCTACAGATCCTCTCAAGCTCTGTCAGGTTGGCTCACAAGCGTTGCTACACAGCTATTTTCAGGTCTTTCCAGAGATGTTCGATCAGGTTCAATTCCGGGCTCTGGCTGGCACTCAAGGACATTCAGAGATTTGTCCCGATGCCACTCCTGCGTTGTCTTGGCTGTGTGCTTGGGGTCGTTGTCCTGTTGGAAGGTGAACTTTCGCCCAAGTTAGAGGACCTAAGCTGGAGCAGGTTTTCATCAAGGATCTCTCTGTACTTTGCTCTGTTCCTCTATCCCTCGATCCTGATTAGTCTCCCAGTCCCTGCTGCTGAAAATAATCCCCACAGCATGATACTGCCACCACCATGCTTCACTGTAGAGATGGTGCCAGGTTTCCTCCAGACGTGATGCTTGTCATTCAGGCCAAAGAGTTGGTTTCATCAGATCAGAGAATCTTGTTTCTCATGGTCAGGGTCTTTAGGTGCCTTTTGGCAAACTCCAAGCGGGCTGTCATTTGCCTTTTACCGAGGAGTGGCTTCCGTCTCGCCACTCTACGATAAGGGCCTGATGGTGGAGTGTTGCAGAGATGGTTATCCTCCTGGAAGGTTCTCCCATCTCCACAGAATAACTCTGGAAGCTCTGTCAGAGTGACCATCGGGTTCTTGGTTACCTTCTTCACCAAAGCCCTTCTCCCCCAATTGCTACGTTTGACCAGGCAGCCAGCTCCGGGAAGAGTTTTGGTGGTCCAAACTTCTTCCATTTAAGAATGATGGAGGCCACTGTGTTCTTGGGGACCTTCATTGCTGCAGATATGTTTTGGTACCCTTCCCCAGATCTGTGCCTTGACACAATGCTGTCTCGGAGCTCTACGGACAATTCCCTCGACCTCATGGCTTGGTTTTTAATCTGACTTGCACTGTCAACTGTAGGACCTTATATAGACAGGTGCGTGCCTTTCTAAATCATGTCCAATCACTTGCATTTACCACAGGTGTACTCCAATCAAGTTGTAGAAACATCAAGGATAATGAATGGAAACAGGATGCACCTGAGCTCAATTTTGAATCTCATAGGTCTGTTTTTTAATATATATATTTTTTAATTTGCAAAGAATTCAAAAAAAAAATAAAAAAAATAAAATTGCTTTGTCATTATGGGTTAGTGTGTGTAGGTTGCTGAGGATTCCCCCCCCCCCCCCCCCCCCCCTCACTTAATCAATTTCAGAATAAGGCTGTAACATAACAAAATGTGGAAAAAGTTAAGGAGTCTGAATACTTTCCGAAGGCACTGTATGTTTTTATTTCTAAGACATTCTAACATGGTGACCACACCGCTCGCATATATGTTGTTCAATCATTGAACCCACACTGCTCGCAAGCGTCTGCTTGGCCAAGTGCTAAAATAGAACTTGGTTCTATTTGTGTCGTTTGATGCGTTGTAAGTCCCGCCTCTTCCATCTCCTCGTTGGGTTTTAGGAGCATATACGTGCCATCTCGTTATTGGTTTTTAGAAGCATATACCCACGTGGGTGATTGAAAGATGAACTGAGGTCCACACTCCAGCCCAGTTGGTTGTAGTAATGCACCTTAAAAAGGATCGGACCCTTTCTTCAATCTTCGCCTAAAATAACATACCAAATCTAACTGCCTGTAGCTCAGGACCTGAAGCAAGGATATGCATATTCTTGATACCATTTGAAAGGAAACGCTTTGACGTTTATGGAAATGTGAAAGGAATGTAGGAGAATATAACACATAAGATCTGGTAAAAGATAATACCATTTTTTTATATTTTTTAATCATCATTTTTGAAATGCAAGAGAAATTCCAACACGACTTAGGGATCTAGGCGAAATTTAGATTTTGGCCAATAGATGGCAGCAGTGTATGTGCAAAGTTTTAGACTGATCCATTGAACCATTGCATCTTTTCCAAAATATTGCATCACGACTGCCCAAATGTGCATATTTGGTTTATTAATACATGTACAAGTTCATAACTGTGCACTCCCCTCAAACAATAGCATGGTGTTCTTTCACTGTAATAGCTACTGTAAATTGGACAGTGCAGTTAGCTTAAATTCTTGTTAATCTTCCTGTCCATATCAGATAAGTCTATGTCCTATTATATTCTTCTTACTATAAATTCATAAAAAATAATGACATATCTTGTCTGCTAAATGAACAAGCCTGTGGCATGGCCAGATGACTTACAATAAATAGGCCAACCCATATTCTGTTCATCTGAAATACATTTTCTTCATATCATGTTTCTTTAGACCTACCTGAAACAAACAATGGATTTACTATGGTATATATTCAATTGATTCATTATACTTTTTTAAATGTAGATGTTCCAAAGGCACGCATCAGCAGCTTGTATGTGTTGAGGTCTGGAGATAATGAACATAAACATGTCTAGCAACTGTCAATTACCCTTGAGAAAGGCAGGGTAACCCCAGCTGCAAAGAAAGAGAAGGCAAGAAAGAGAAGACTTGTCTTTGTCTGGGTGTGTGTGTGTGTGTGTGTGTGTGTGTGTGTGTGTATATATATATGGCATCGAGAGAGCGGGACAGAGAGAACGTGAAAGCGAGAGGAAAATCTGGCGAAGGCTTTGATCCCCTAGGCCCCTGTGGGGTTGCCATGACTACAGCAGGTCTGACCAGCCCAGAGCATAGAAAGGTGAGAAGGAGGAAGAACTCTACAAACCGTTCATGTCCGGAAGTAATTTAGCCATTGGCGCTCTGTAGAGTTGCCATTTCTCAAGTTCTCATGTCAATTAACTTGTAACTTGACATTCCTTAATTACTCATTATACTAACAAAGTCAGACTTAAAGTGGAACTGATAGCGTTTTAGCAACATGAAATCGTATATAAAAATCTGTTCACATTAGAGGTCGACTGATTAATTACGATTTTAAGTTTTCATAACAATCAGATAGATGTTTTTGGTCACCGATTCAAACGATTTTTAGTTTTTTTACACCTTTATTTCATCTTTATTTAACTAGGCAAGTCAGTTAAGAACACATTCTTAATTTCAATGACAGCCTAGGAACGGTGGGTTAACTGCCTTGTTCAGGGGCAGAACGACAGATTTTTACCTCGTCAGCTCGGGGATTCAATCTTGCAACCTTACGGTTAACTAGTCCAACGCTCTAACCACCTGCCTCTCATTGCACTCCACGAGGAGACTGCCTGTTACGCGAATGCAGCAAGAAGCCAAGGCAAGTTGCTAGCTAGCATTAAACTTATCTTATAAAAAACAATCAATCATAATCACTAGTTAACTACACATGGTTGATGATATTACTAGTTTATCTAGCGTGTCCTTCATTGCACATAATGGATGCGGTGCGCATTCGCGAAAAAAGGACTGTTGCTCCAACGTGTACCTAACCATAAACATCAATGCATTTCCTAAAAACAATACACAAGTATATATATTTAAACCTGCATATTTAGTTAACATTGCCTGCTATAGTAATATAGAGAGTTATAAAGCGGCTGTGCGTTTGGACAATTAATCGACACTGCACTAAATAAACCATAATAAAAACATCCATCTTGTCCAGGACCGGACTCTACACAGTGCCACTGACACGGTCTGCTACCAAAACCTGCGGACTCTCCTTCACTGCAGCCGACATGAGTAAAACATTTAAAACGTGTTAACCCTCGCAAGGCTGCAGGCCCAGAAAGCATCCCCAGCCGCATCCTAAGAGTATGCGCAGACCAGCAGGCTGGTGTGTTTACAGACATATTCAATCAATCCTTATCCCAGTCTGCTGTTCCACATGCCCCCATTGTTCCTGTTCCAAAGAAAGCTAAGGTAACTGAGCTAAACGACTACCGCCCCGCCCCGTAGCACTCACTTCCGTCATCATGAAGTGCTTTGAGAGACTAGTCAAGTACCAGATCACCTCCACCCTACCTGACACCCTAGACCCACTCCAATTTGCTTACCGCCCCCAATAGGCCCACAGACGACGCGATCGCAACCACACTGCCCTAACCCATCTGGACAGGAGGAATACATATGTGAGAATGCTGTTCATCGACTACAGCTCAGCATTTAACACCATAGTACCCTCCAAACTCATCATCAAGCTCAAGACCCTGGGTCTCGACCCCGCCCTGTGCAACTGGGTACTGGACTTCCTGACGGGCCGCCCCCAGGTGGTGAGGGTAGGTGACATCATCTCCACCCCACTGATCCTCAACACTGGGGCCCCACAAGGGTGCGTTCTGAGCCCTCTCCTGTACTCCCTGTTCACTCACGACTGCGTGGCCATGCACGCCTCCAACTCAATCATCAAATTTGCAGACGACACTACAGTGATAGGCTTGATTACCAACAACAACGAGACGGCCTACAGGGAGGAAGTGAGGGCCCTCAGAGTGTGGTGTCAGGAAAATAACCAAACACTCAATGTCAACAAAACAGATGATCGTGGACTTCAGGAAACAGCAGAGGGAGCACCCCCCTATCCACATCGATGGGACAGTAGTGGAGAGGGTAGTAAGTTAAGTTCCTCAGCGTACACATCACGGACAAACTGAATTGGTCCAGCGCCTCTTCAACCTCAGGAGGCTGAAGAAATTCAGCTTGTCACCAAAAGCACTCAAACTTTTACAGATGCACAATCAAGAGCCTGGTACGGCAACTGCTCCGCCCACAATCGTAAGGCTCTCCAGAGGGTAGTGAGGTTTGCACAACGGGGGCAAACTATGTGCCCTCCAGGACACCTACACCACCAGATGTCACAGGAAGGCCATAAAGAGGACAACAACCACCCGAGGCACTGCCTGTTCACCCTGCTATCATCCAGAAGGCGAGGTCAGTACAGGAGCATCAAAGCAGGGACCGAGAGACTGAAAAACAGCTTCTATCTCAAGGCCATCAGACTGTTAAACAGCCACCACTAACATTGAGTGGCTGCTGCCAACATACTGACTGAACTCCAGCCACTTTAATAATGTAAAAATTGATGTAATAAATATATCACTCGCCACTTTAAACAATGCCACTTCATATAATGTTTACATACCCTACATTACTCATCTCATATGTATATACTGTACTCGATACCATCTACTGCATCTTGCCTATGCCGTTCTGTACAATCGCTGTCTCCCACCTCAGCTGTAGATCTCTGCAGTTCATCCAGAGTGATCATGGGCCTCTTGGCTGCATCTCTGATCAGTCTTCTCCTTGTATGAGCTGAAAGTTTAGAGGGACGGCCAGGTCTTGGTAGATTTGCAGTGGTCTGATACTCCTTCTATTTCAATATTATCGCTTGCACAGTGCTCCTTGGGATGTTTAAAGCTTGGGAAATCTTTTTGTATCCAAATCCGGCTTTAAACTTCTTCACAACAGTATCTCGGACCTGCCTGGTGTGTTCCTTGTTCTTCATGATGCTCTCTGCGCTTTTAACGGACCTCTGAGACTATCACAGTGCAGGTGCATTTATACGGAGACTTGATTACACACAGGTGGATTGTATTTATCATCATTAGTCATTTAGGTCAACATTGGATCATTCAGAGATCCTCACTGAACTTCTGGAGAGAGTTTGCTGCACTGAAAGTAAAGGGGCTGAATAATTTTGCACGCCCAATTTTTCAGTTTTTGATTTGTTAAAAAAGTTTGAAATATCCAATAAATGTTGTTCCACTTTATGATTGTGTCCCACTTGTTGTTGATTCTTCACAAAAAAATACAGTTTTATATCTTTATGTTTGAAGCCTGAAATGTGGCAAAAGGTCGCAAAGTTCAAGGGGGCCGAATACTTTCGCAAGGCACTGTATATGTTTAGGTACATATTCTTTCATTCCTTTACACTTGTGTGTGTATAAGGTAGTTGTGAAATAGTTAGGTTAGATTACTCGTTGGTTATTACTGCATTGTCGGAACTAGAAGCACAAGCATTTCGCAACACTCGCATTAACATCTGCTAACCATGTGTATGTGACAAATAAAAGTTGATTTGATTTGATTACACAACAATGGCCAATCAGAGCTACAGTAGGCATATATGAAAATAAGACGTATTCCACACAGGCCTGCCATCATTCACTTTAAACTGGGCTGCGTGTTTACAGGCAGCAGTAACAGAGCGACTTCACATAATTAAAAAGCATTCGCCAAAAGCCACAAAACACACCTGAATGGATTTCTGCAAATATGCAAATTCCACAGGAGTCCTCTTAGATTTTGGGAACTTTACAGTCTTATTGATCAAACAATGAGGTAGGCTCTCTCTCACTCAGTTGCCTATGCACATCAACAACATGTTAGCAAGAGTGAGATAGGAGCTCAAATCTAACGAGTGAACAGTAGATAAACACTCTCAAAACCTTTTCAGCTTGTTCATGGAGAATAGTAGCCTGCTTGCCTTTCTGCAGTTTGCCTGCCAATTCATGCTTGTCCCAAACCACATTTTGACAACGGAGTCGGAACCTGCCTTGCCTCCCATTTGATGGACGCCAAATACATTTGATTGACAACTAAGAGATAAACTGTGGATAACAGTCGTTCAAGTTCAGCATAGCTACCCAGCAAAGTGATACACATGTTTTGCTAGCTAACCAAATGACACCGGCATCTCTAGCTGTAGACACCAAAAAATTATATGGGGGGGAAAGTTGCCCACTCACTCAATGACATCATCCTCCCAGCAGCTAGCTATACTGAATAAAAATGCTACAATTTCAAAGATTCATATGAGGAAATCAGACAATTAAAATAAATAAATTGGGCCCTAAGCTATGGATGTCACATGACTGGGAATACAGAAATGCATCTGTTGGTCACAGATTCCTTAAATAAAGGGCCTCAGGATCGCATGGTATTTCTGTGCATTCAAATTGCCATCGATAAAATGCAATTGTACTGGTTGTCCATAGCTAATTCCCACCGCCGCCATTGGGCACTCTGTTCACAACTTTGACATCAGTAAACCACTCACAGACAAAACGCCATACATGTGGTCTGTTGTTGTGAGGCCAGTTGGACATGCTGCCAAATTCTCTAAAATGGCATTGGAGGCAGCTTATGGTAGAGAAATTAACATTAAATTATATGGCAACAGCTCAGGTGGACATTCCTGTAGTCAGCATGCCAATTGCATGCTCCCGCAAAACATTTTTGGCATTGTATTGTGTGACAAAACTGCACCTTTTAGAGTAGCCTTTTATTAACCCCAGCATAAGGTGCACCTGTGTAATGATCATGCTGTTTAATCAGCTTCTTGATATGCCACACCTGTCAGGTGGATGGATTATCTTGGCAAAGGAGAAATGCTCACCAACAGGGATGTAAGCACATTTCTGTACAAAATTTGAGAAATGTGCTTTTTGTGAGTATGGAACATTTCTGGGTTCTTTTATTTCAGCTCATGAAACGCAGGACCGACACTTTACATGTTGCCTTTATAGCTAACATTAGGCTCTGTGTTTTTAGCTTGCTAAATAAATCAATAGATAAATAGATAAGCTATCCTATTAGCCACGTTATGACTGACTTGTCATCATTGCCTGTGCTAGTATGATTGTATTGACATTCCCAGCCTTCGTTACATTCAACCACTTTTGTCCAAAGTATTAAAACTGTAACAGTGCATCCCGATTGGCTTGATGCAACAAACAATGTACCAGGCCAGCTGTGATTTACAACCTGATAGCATTATGTCAGTTCCACTTTAATAAACAAATACTATAGTCAATTAAAAAAAGGTTAATCATACAAGACTGTACACAGCTGACAGACTGCCTGGAGACGTGTATGAATGAAGCATGCAAAGCCTCTCTTAAATAGACAAACCAGCAGATACCTGCACTTCTGCCCACCACACCCCTTTACCTGCTATCAAACATTACTCATTGAGGCATTTATTTTTATTTTATTTCACCTTTATTTAACCAGGTAGGCTAGTTGAGAACAAGTTCTCATTTGCAACTGCGACCTGGCCAAGATAAAGCATAGCAGTGTGAGCAGACAACACAGAGTTACACATGGAGTAAACAATTAACAAGTCAATAACACAGTAGAAAACAAAGGGGGAGTCTATATACAATGTGTGCAAAAGGCATGAAGAGGTAGGCGAATAATTACAATTTTGCAGATTAACACTGGAGTGATAAATTATCAGATGGTCATGTACAGGTAGAGATATTGGTGTGCAAAAGAGCAGAAAAGTAAATGATACAAAGATCTGAGGGAAAATCCCCCATTTATGAACAATACTGTCAGATGAAAGGGTTGGACAACGACTACCTGCCAGGTTATAAAGCACCAGCAAGCATGTCCTGAGGCTGAAGCGGAGTTCATACAAGATGATTTTGTTGTGCAAGCTGTGGAATTCCTCCTCAAAGGTCAGAAGCAATTGTTTGTGCCCCTTTGATGCACACTTCAACCATCTATCCAATTTTCCACCTCAATAGGTTAAGAGCAAGAAGACCCTCCTTCTCCATAAAGACAATAGTCAGTCAATTATGACTTCCTTGCCTTTATTTGCAGCCAAGCATGGCTTTCCCTTGGCATTAGGTCTGTCACAGAATAACAAAAAGGCATTCAAATCACTTTGTTACACCGATGTAGCCTATTCTCTATCTCTGTGCAGCAGTGGAATCAGGGGGTAGACTCACGTTTGAGACAGAGTGTAGACAATCGTAACACGTTTCGCCATGTTATGAGTATGGTTGGAAACGTTGCCGGGAAAACAGACAAGGCAAAGGTTATGTGCCAGAGACTATAGCTGATATTTTCACTGCTGATATTACCCAACACCCACAAACGTTGAATTCCAGAGGCAACGCTGAAAGCAGGTTGCATAACGTTACAATAACAACCAAGTACAAGAGGAAAACAGTCAATACATTCCACAACGCGACTCCGGCAGAGGGAAGCACGTGTTTTCCCATATTCAGCCCAGAAGTGTTGCGTTCTCTACGTACACAGCGCACAAAAGTAATTCGGAATAATTTGCAAAATACAACAACCGTGCATTATCACACATGTGCATCGGATGTTTTGTTCCGTTTCAACGCAAATTACAGAAGCATGTGCAGGCTGCCATGAGTATGCTGGCTAAAAAAAACATGGGCTGTTTGCAATCAAAACACTCACTGAAAAAAATGGGTGAGCTAGCAAACGTTAGCAGGCTAACGACATTCTCGTTCTGCTGGTTGAAATGTGCTCATTTAAAGTAGCTAACTAGCTATATAGCCTATATTTAACGTGTTGTGCAAATGAATTGAACAAAAGCTACTAAAGTGCCATACTCGACACAGCGTTCTTACCCACATCTCAAAGTGCAGAGGATTGTGTACCTTCACCGAGTGTTTGTGCGTTTATATGCCTCCCGTTGATCTAACCAGAGCGCCCTTGCGTTCAGGTAGACGGTCTGATTGTTGTAGAAGCCTACCTACGCCACTAAGGTAGCAAGCTCTCTTCTCGTTACGAACGAAATAAATCGTGCCCACAAGAGGAAAACTCTGACCGTAAACATTTGCTCAAGGCGCTCCCAGATGAAAAACGCCTGTCTGACTGGCCTGCATTCTCCCATACAATTGTATTGCCCCTGTTCAGCGAAATGAACACGCACCGTTGATCAACAGATTGCTGTTAGTAGACTGATCTCTAGTGATCAACAGGCGCCATCTACAGGAGGAAAACCGGTAAGACTAACCAACATGTATTTTATCCTCTGCTGCTTTTAAACACTATTGTAGGCTACACGATCAAATCCACCATGTCGCTTGAGGTCACATCATTACATTTTCCCTTCATTACAATTCACGTTAACACATTTTTTCAGTGCCATTGTCAATTTAAAGCCCAGTCTGGCTTTTACTGGCATCAACCACTACTAACTCAACTTCAGCAGAGCATTCTGGCAGACATATTACTTGACTATCCGTTTTTGGAAACAAAACAATTCCGATTGTAATAGGTCTACGGTAGGATATATTTGAATAGGTAGGCCTAGCTAAATTGAATTGATCAAAACCTGAAACTAAGATGGCCACTTGATATCTACAAAATGACAGAAAAGCATCTCATAGCCTAAGCTTTTAATTACAAATTAAACCATTGGGTAGGCTATGCACACATACCTTGCAGGCGAAACCACCTCATAGTGTAGCCTATAACGTTCAAATAAATTACCTAGGAAAAAGTTACATATTGTTAAGCCATTCATTTGCTTGATATGCTGGAGTGGACCAGCTTGCTGGGTATAAAACACAACTTAACCTACACAGCACAGGATGCATAAACCCCCAACATCTGCCTGCAACCCTGCGCCTCAGAGCTCATGACAGGTGCAGACATGTACTGTAGATAAATAAATCAGTTTTACCTGGTCATGACTTGATCTTGCACAGAATGTATCTTCAGTCAAACTCTCTCTCTGGTCAATTCTCTGGTGAAAATTATAGAAAGCCCTTCACTCAGCCTTCTTGTTGGGACGGTTTACAGAAGATCATTAAGGAAAGGACAAGAGAAACGCTTATTATAACAGACCATCATTTTTTTCTCATGTAATTTAAACCAATTTGCCACCGCAGCCGCTATCTTGGACAGTCAGATGGGCGTTACATGCCTATACCGGCGGCAATTTTGAACTAGGCAGTTTAACGACTGCTAAAACATATCTCGCCCTATCAATGCTGAGGAAATCCCCAATGAAGAATTTCTCAAGGGATAATCGTGAGGACGAAACGGTTAGGGTAATAGGGGGTGACTAGCCCACACTAAGAACAATTTCTAATTGCTGACACAAAAAAGCAATGTTTGGAGAAAAATTGGTATGTGGATAAAGGTAATGTAAATAAATGCCTACATTATTTTAGTTATTTCATGAAATGTTGTTTTTAGAAAAGGGGCGTTTAAAAAAAATACTCTCACCCCCCCACCCCTTTTTGTTCTTTAGTAAGCAATACTTAAAAGCTAAGTCGAGTTGTCTTATTTTATTATTTAAATAAAATATGGGGGGGTGGTGTTGCACATGTCACCATTAGTACACTTGCACTAAATAGTATTTGAATAATGCAAGATATTAGATCCAAGCAGTCTTTAAAATGACATTCAGGAGCAAAGGGTTTTCAATATTTTTTTATGAATTAAAAACAATATTCATTTGAATATACTATTGGAATGGAATATAACATTTAATAACAATAACTTAACTAATTGATTCAGTGTAACATTGATGTGGCAACGCTCTTATGCTCTGCTATTGCACAATTCTAACTTGTACATAGGTAACAAATACAGCTATCCCAAGTAAAATTGGAGCACAATTCAAGTTAGCATAAACTACCGCTAACTGGCCTAGTCATTGTCTAAATGACAGGTAGAAACTCATTCATAACCAAAAAGGGGCCAGTTACCCTCCAGTTGCCCTCAACACACTCATCCAACATATTATTACTTTAGTAAAAATATATCAAGAATGTTCTCTCTAAACAAATGGATTATTTATCTTAAGGCTTTCCTACTTTTATATATTTTTTAAACAATTATAGATCAAACTTCAGTGGAATATATCTACAACTTTTTCTAAATTGAAACAAATTAGATCAACTTACCACACGCGTTTTGTTGAAATATCTCCAAAAGTTGTGATGACACAGGCCATTTTTGGTTGAGCAAGATGAGTGGCAGCCAGGGAAAGTGTTGGGGAAATTATTTGGTAATATCTTGTGGTCTTAATGTGAATTACGGGGGGAGTTACCCCCTAGAACTATATTATTGACACAACGCTTGCACCGCTTGTTTAGACTGTTCATTATTGGCTCCTTCTTAAACCGGTCTATTTATTGTCATCTAAAGTATTGATCCTGACATTTAGGCTTTATTAGCTTGAGGGGTCCAGTTTTAGCCACAGTTATATATAAGCTACAACACATGCGTAATTGCTGGTCTTGTACCGAGGTAAAATGTGTTTTATATTGGACATTCGGTGGATATTGGTGGTTTTCTCTCTCAATAGCTCTTACACAAAGCATGCCATGACTATGATAGTTATATATTCTGAATCAGGCGAGGATGGAGAATGTTTTTGTTATTGTTCAATAACATTTTTCATTGCATTTTTTTTTTTGGGGGGGGGGGGGGTAATTTTCTCCATCTTCCCCTGATTCAGAATATATCATTGTTCTAATCATGGCATGTTTTGTGTAAGAGCTATTGACTGAATAGTCACAGAATTTTCAACATACAGTGCATTCGGAAATCTATTATTATTAGTAGGAGTATTTATTTTTAAGGTGTGGATTGTTCTCCATCCACCCCTGATTCAGAATATACCATATTCATGGCATGCTTGGTTCAAAAGCTTTCCAATATACAGTGCATTTGGAAAGTATTCATACTGCTTCATTTCTTTCCGTATTGTGTTACATTATAGCCTTATTCTAAAATTAATTAAATGGTTTTTCTCATCAATCTACATATATTACCCCATAATGACAAAGCAAAAACAGATTTTTAGAATTTTTTGCACATTTCTTTTTCTTTCATAAATAAAAAACAGAAATATCTTATTTACAGTACATAGGTATCCAGACCCTTTGCTATGAGACTCGAAATTGAGCTCAGGTGCATCTTGTTTCCATTGATCATCCTTGAGATGTTTCTACAACTTGATTGGAGTCCACCTGTAGTGAATTCAATTGGTTGGAAATTATTTGGAAAGGCACACAGCTGTCTATAAAAGGTCCTGCTGTTGGCAGTGCATGTCAGAGCAAAAACCAAGTCATGAGGTCAAAGGAATTGTCCGTAGAGCTCAGAGATTTGGGGAAGGGTAGCAAAAAAAGTCTGCAGCATTGAAGGTCCCCAAGATACAGTGGCCTCCATCATTCTTAATTGGAAGAAGTTTGGACCACCAAGACTTCCTAGAGTTTGCCGCCCGGCCAAACTGAGCAATTGGGGGAGAAGGGCTTTGGTGAGGGAGGTAACCAATAACCCAATGGTCACCCTGACAGGGCTCCAGAGTTCCTCTGTGGAGATGGGAAAACCTTCCAGAAGGACAACCATCTCTGCAACACTCCACCAATCAGGCCTTTATGGTAGAGTGGCCAGACGGAAGCGACTCCTCAGTAAAAGACACATGACAGCCCGCTTGGAGTTTGCCAAAAGGCACCTAAAGACTCTCAGACCATGAGAAACAAGATTCTCTGATCTGATGAAAACAAATCTTTGGCCTGAATGACAAGCGTCACGTCTGGAGGAAACCTGGCACCATCCCTACAGTGAAGCATGGTGGTGGCAGCATCATGCTGTGGGGATGTTTTTCAGCAGCATGGAATGGGAGACTAGTCAGAATAGAGTAAATGTTTAGCAAAAGAGGGCGCGCGGGCATTGGCATTTGAACGTGCTTGTTTGTGCCAATTGTGGGTCTATAATGCATTTGATCCATACACCAGGCTGTATCACAACCAGCTGTGATTTGGAGTACCATATGGCAGCGCACAATTGGCCCAGCGTCATTGTAAATAAGAATTTCGTTCTTAACTGACTTGCCTAGTTAAATAAAGGTAAAGCACTTGTATTTTTTAAATAGATTGAAATATCTTCAAATTCACCCCTAATCATTGTAAATCCAAATGTTTTTTATTTTAATCTAATTCCTAACAACTAGAAGCATCTACGTGAATGTTATGGGGAAATTATTGGAGTTCACAGTTCAGCATCAGGTTTAGTTTAGTTTATTCATTCGACCATTAAAAAAAAAAACAAAAAAAAAAACAAGCACGAGGATAACACAAAGTCTGGGACTTATTTCCATTGTGGTCCTCTTAATCATTCATTCATCCGTCAAACACTGCATTAAAGACTTGATGCAAAATATTAACTATTGAAAGCCACAAACTCATAGCATAGTTGTGCTGTAAATGCTGACATTTTTCACCAAGACTGCGAACGTTTCTTTTTACGCATGACTGCAGCATCAACGCATTTAGCTCCATCGCCATGCCGCCTTTGCCTTTACCGTGAAGACAAAATCCTCCGTTAGACATATTTTCAGTTTTACTTCGGCAATTTCCATGAATCTCTTGTGTTTTAGCCTACAACATTTTATTGTAATTTCATCAAACTCCTTTGGCGATTTCCGGACAGATGTTCCGACTGACATGTTCAGCAATGAAACCATAGTGTGCATGACAATCTCAAGAGTTTCCATGGGCTTGGTGGTCTAGAAACCACAATGGTAAACAGGTAGTTTGTGTAGACGCGGAGACAAGCAATTTTTCCTCGCTGGGTTGCAACGTCGCTTGCGCCCTTTGTGGTTAGATCAAGGCAAGCAACGTTAGAAATGAATGGCAGGAGTTTACGAACATAAGCACAAACACGGCTGAATATATTGTTACTCTGGCCATTTGATCTGTATGTAGCTCTTCGTTTTTTTCAATGATAGGCAAGGCCTATTCAATACAATGTTGTTTTCCCCCACTTGAATATGAACTATTGTCAATTTAGTGTGTTCAAATTAAACATTGCAACGGTTGTTTTGTTAAATAAGACAACAATAAGCATTATGAAGCACGTAACTGTCTGTATTTGAATGTAGGCTATGTAATGTTTCCCTTAAACTTGTTTTGTTCTACTTTTTTCTTTATTCCCTTCTGGAAATAAAACAGCCTATAATGCAAGTTTGTAAATTGGATTTGGCTTGGAATCATCATTAGTTGCATACAGAGCCATGAATAAAGTAAATTATATTAAGTTCATATAATTAGGCAATGTTAACAATTATAATAACTATATTATTATTATGTATGTACCAATACTATATAGGCATACAGGCCTCTGACCTAACGTTTTTAGTGATGCATTGTTTAAAAACGAGGATTATTGATAAGATCAAATATAATAATGATGAAATAGCCTAATATTAATATTGAATTAAGACCATGTCAAATACAATTCACAAAAGGTAGTTTCGGCCTGTACTACTTTACAGAAAACTAGGCCTATAATATGTTCTTAGCGTGAGAAAAAAAAAGGTAGGTCGGTGCAATCTTCTCAATCTTCTCGCATTCATTCGAAAAACATGTTTTGTTGTTGTCTTTGCTGGAATCTGACCTATCTTTTCTTGCTCACAGTTTGAGTTATAACGCAGGACTTTTCATGTGTTTATTTCCGGTGAAATGTTGTCACGGCGGTCTCGCTTTTTGAGATGTAGGCTCGGCCTATGGGCAAGACATCTTCATCTCGTAAAGGTTGCTCAACGGACTCAAAGTGATGATGCCCTTCAAATTGAGTGAAACTAAAATGCCAGGCCCCCTGCTATTTCTTCTGTGCTGGAGCTATGTCTTGAAAGGCAAGTATGACACTATATTCTGCACACGTTGACAATGTGTCGATAATTAATGTAGAAAAGGTACATTCAGCTAGGCTAACGCTAACTCATGGTGACAGTGAGGGCTTTAGACTGTTTCATCATTACTCTAAATAGGCCTACATTCATTTATTTCAAGAAATATCCACAGTGTTCTAGTCTGCCTACGTTATAACTTTTTCATTAACTTATGTGAGATGAAACAGTGATCTGAAATACATTATGTCATTAACTCTATAACCTGTTTATAATGTAGTTTTGTTCATGTTATAATCAAGCAATTTCAAGATAATTAAAATCTTAGGTTAGACAAAGCAGGCCAATAAGATTCAATTTCGAAATATTGTTTACAAGTGGACAGTGATTTAAGCTTTTTTTTCTGTTCGGCATCCATGCTTGGTATATTCATGAAAAAAAAGTTGACAAAGTTATGAAAATGCACCAAACATGCTAAACAGTAATTAGATGAAATATATGTTAAATTCTTGTTATTCCTACTTCTGTTTTTAGCTACACACGCATCAATTATAACCCAGACACCTGGAGTGGTGATGGTGAAAGCTGGTGATACAGTGACCTTGAAATGCCATTTGAGTGAGATTATCACCTACTGCTTCTCTGTGAGTTGGATAAAAGTGGACCCCAGGACTGGAACACACAGCATGAGTACACCCTTAACGGTTGATAACATTTCAACGGACCAGGAACAGGACAACCTATGTTCCGTCACAATCACCAATGCAAATGTGAGCGACTCTGGCATGTACTACTGTTTGGCTGTTCACTCCAAAATGGTGTACTCTGGCAATGGTTCTAAGGTTATTATTTTGACAGGTAATTTAATGTCTTGTATATTCATATTTATTTACAAAGTTTACTAAACTAGAACAAATATATTTAGCTAAAAAACTAAAATGTATATAATGATATAAACCTTTAAAAAATAAACACAAAACGGAATGTTACATCTAAATTAAACAATATATATAGTACCAGATAAAAGTTTAGGCACCTACTCTTTCCAGGGTTTTTCTTTATTTTGTGAAGATATCAAAATTATGAAGTAACACATATGGAATCATGTATTAACCAAAAAAGTGTTATTAAACAAATCAAAATATATATTTGAGATTCTTCAAAGTAGCCCACCCATTGCCTTGATGACAGCTTTGCACACTCTTGGCATTCTCTCAGCCAGCTTAATGAGGTAGTCACCTGGAATGCACTTCAATTAACAGGTGTGCCTTGTTAAAAGTTTATTTGTGGAATTTCTTTCCTTAATGGATTTCAGCCAATCAGTTGTCTTGTGACAAAGTAGGGGTGGTATACAAAAGATAGCCCTATTTGGTAAAATACCAAGTCCATATTATGGCAAGAACAGTTCAAATAAGCAAACAGAAACAATACTCCATCATTACTTTAAGACATGAAGAACTTTAAAAGTTTCTTCAAGTGCAGTTACAAAAACCATCAAGCGCTATGATGAAACTGGCTGTCATGAGGACCGCCACAGGAAGGGAAGACCCAGAGTTACCTCTGCTGCAGAGGATAAGTTCATTAGAGTTTACTGCACCTTAGATTGCAGCCCAAATAAATGCTTTGCAGAGTTCAAGGAACAGACCCATCTCAACATCAATTGTTCAGAGGAGACTGCGTGAGTCAGCGATACACCATCCCGTCTGGTTAGCGCCATTTGTTTTTCAAAGGACAATGACCCAACACACCTCCAGGCTGTGTAAGTGCTATTTGACCAAGAAGGGGAGGGATGGTGCTGCATCAGATGACCTGGCCTCCACAATCCCCTGACCTCAACCCAATTAAGCTGGTTTGGGATGAGTTGGACTGCAGAGTAAAAGAAAATCATCCAATAAGTGCTCAGCATGTGTGGGAAGTCCTTCAAGACTGTTGGAGAAGCATTCCTCATGAAACTAGTTGAGAGAATGTCAAGAGTGTACAAAGCTGTCATCAGGGCAAAAGGTGGCTACTTTAAAGAATTTCAGATATAAAATATATTTTGATTTGTTTAACACTTTTTTGTTACTACTTGATTCCATATGTTTTATTTCATGGTTTTGATTTCTTCACTATTATTATACGATGTAGAAAAAAAAGAAATAGTTAGGATCACCACTTTATTTTAAAAATGTGAAATGTCAGAATAATAGTTAAGAGTGATTTATTTCAGCTTTTTCCTTTCATGACATTCCCAGTGGGTCAGATGTTTACATACACTCAGTTACTATTTGGTAGCATTGCCTTTAAATTGTTTAACTTGGGTCAAACGTTTCCACAAGCTTCCCACTCCTCTTTCTATTCTGGTTAGCTCCAGTTTGTGCTGTTCTGTTCTGTGACTAATACACAGCGTTGTACGAAATCTTCAATTTCTTGGCAATTTCTTGCATGGAATAGCCTTCATTTCACAGAACAAGAATAGACTGACAAGTTTCAGAAGAAAGTACTTTGTTTCTGGGCATTTTGAGCCTGTAATCGAACCCACAAATGCTGATGCTCTAGATACTCAACTAATCTAAAGAAGGCCAATTTTATTGCTTCTTTAAACAGCACAACAGTTTTCAACTGTTGCAAAAATTGCAAAAGTGTTTTCTAATGATCAATTAGCCTTTTTAAAATGAGAAACTTTCATTAGCTAACACAACGTGCCGTTGGAACACAGGAGTGATGGTTGCTGATAATGGGCCTCTGTACGCCTATGTAGATATTCCATAAAAAAATCTGACGTTTCCAGCTACAATAGTCATTTACAACATTAACAATGTCTACACTGTATTTCTGATCAATTTGATGTTATTTTAATGGACAAAACATGTGCTTTTCTTTAAAAAACATGTTAAATGATGTTAAATGTTAAATGATGACCATTTTGTCCTTAGAGAGAGAAAGGGTAGGGAACAGCACTAAAGCCCCAACCATCCAAATCGTCTCTTCGCCAGAGGTTGACCGCATCTTCATCCCTCTGCTGTGTTTGGTGTTGGAAGTGGTCCCGTCTCAGGTCCGTGTGTTCTGGCTCATAGACGGGAGAGAAGAGAGTGGACTCACTGACTCCACCTGGACAGACAACAGTGATTCAGCCACAGAGTTCACTAGGAACCAGATTATTGTCCAGGCACAGGAGTGGGACAGACGAGCAGAGTTTACATGTGTGGTGGAGTTTGAGGGGAAAAATATCACCAAAACACTGCTGCAGAAAAATGGTAATTGCATTAGACCCAGATTTCTGGTGAAAAAAAACACATAGACAGGAACAATCACCCACAAACACACAGTGAAACCCAGGCTACCTAAATATGGTTCCCAATCAGAGACAATGACTAACACCTGCCTCTGATTGAGAACCATATCAGGCCAGACATAGAAATAGACAAACAAGACATCCAACATAGAATGCCCACCCAGATCACACCCTGACCAATCAAAACATAGAAAATACAAAGTAAACTATGGTCAGGGCGTGACAGTACCCCCCCCCCAAGGTGCGGACTCCGGCCGCAAAACCTGAACCTATAGGGGAGGGTCTGGGTGGGCATCTGTCCGCGGTGGCGGCTCTGGCGCTGGACGTGGACCCCACTCCATGACAGTTTTAATCCCCCTCCTAAACGTCCCTAAATAGGTTACCCACCACAATGATAACATGGGACAGAGGGACAGCTCGGGACAGAGGTAACTCGGGACAGATGGGTAGCTCAGCCCTGAGAGGAAGCTCAGCACTGAGAAGAAGCTCAGCACTGAGAAGAAGCTCAGGCAGGTGGTTAGATCCGGCAGATCCTGGCTGGCTGGCGGATCCGGAAGATCCTGGCTGACTGGCGGATCTGGGAGAATCTGGACGACTGGCAAATCTGGGAGAATCTGGACGACTGGCAGATCTGGGAGAATCTGGCCGACTGGCAGATCTGGAAGAGTCTGGTCGACTGGCAGATCTGGAAGAGTCTGGTCGACTGGCAGATCTGGAAGAGTCTGGACGACTGGCAGATCTGGAAGAGTCTGGACGACTGGCAGATCTGGAAGAGTCTGGACGACGGGCAGATCTGGAAGAGTCTGGACGACGGGCAGATCTGGAAGAGTCTGGACGACGGGCAGATCTGGAAGAGTCTGGTCGACTGGCAGATCTGGGAGAATCTGGACGACTGGCAGATCTGAGAGAGTCTGGACGACTGGCAGATCTGGAAGAGTCTGGTCGACTGGCAGATCTGGAAAAGTCTGGTCGACTGGCAGATCTGGAAGAGTCTGGTCGACTGGCAGATCTGGAAGAGTCTGGTCGACTGGCAGATCTGGAAGAGTCTGGTCGACTGGCAGATCTGGAAGAGTCTGGTCGACTGGCAGATCTGGAAGAGTCTGGACGACTGGCAGATCTGGAAGAGTCTGGACGACTGGCAGATCTGGAAGAGACTGGTCGACACAGACTGGCTGCTCTGGCTGCTCCATGCTGACTGACAGCTCTGGCTGCTCCATGCTGGCAGACTGCTCTGGCTGCTCCATGATGACTGGTAGCTCTGGCTGCTCCATGCTGACTGGCTGCTCCATGCTGACTGGCAGCTCTGGCTGCTCCATGCTGACTGGCTGCTCTGGCTGCTCCATGCTGACTGGCTGCTCCATGCTGACTGGCTGCTCCATGCTGACTGGCTGCTCCATGCTGACTGGCGGCCCTGGCTGCTCCATGCTGACTGGCGGCCCTGGCTGCTCCATGCTGACTGGCGGCCCTGGCTGCTCCATGCTAACTGGCAGCTCTGGCGGCTCCTTGCAGACTGGCAGCTCTGGCGGCTCCTTGCAGACTGGCAGCTTTGGCGGCATCCTGCAGACTGGCAGCTCTGGCGGCTCCTTGCAGACTGGCAGCTCCTTGCTAACTGGCAGCTCTATGCTAACTGGCAGCTCTATGCTAACTGGCAGCTCTATGCTAACTGGCAGCTCTATGCTAACTGGCAGCTCTATGCTAACTGGCAGCTCTATGCTAACTGGCAGCTCTATGCTAACTGGCAGCTCTATGCTAACTGGCAGCTCTATGCTAACTGGCAGTTCTGAACAGGCGGGAGACTCCGACAGCGCTGAAGAGAAGGGAGGCTCTGGCAGCGCTGGACAGGCGAGGCGCACTGTAGGCCTGATGCGTGGTGCTGGCACTGGTGGTACTGGGCCGAGGACACGCACAGGAAGCCTGGTGCGGGGAGCTGCTACCGGAGGGCTGGGGTGTGGAGGTGGTACTGGAAAAACCGGACCGTGCAGGCGCACTGGAGCTCTTGAGCACCGAGCCTGCCCAACCTTACCTGGTTGAATGCTCACGGTCGCCCTGCCAGTGCGGCGAGGTGGAATAGCCCGCACTGGGCTATGCAGGCGAACCGGAGACACCGAGCGCAAGGCTGGTGCCATGTAAGCCGGCCCAAGGAGACGCACTGGGGACCAGCTGCGTAGAGCCGGCTTCATGGCATTAGGCTCGACGCTCAATCTAGCCCGGCAGACACGCGGAGCTGGAATATACCGCACCGGGCTATGCACCCGCACTGGAGACACCGTGCGCACCACTGCATAACACGGTGCCTGTCCGGTCTCTCTAGCCCCCCGGTAAGCACAGGGAGTCTGCCCAGGTCTCCTACCTGGCATAGCCATACTCCCTGTTAGCCCCCCCCCAAGAAATTTTTGGGGCTGCCTCTCAAGCTTCCATCCGCGTCGCCGAGCTGCCTTCTCATACCAGCGCCTCTCTGCTTTCACCGCCTCCATTCTACGGTAACCTTCCTCGCACTGCTCCAGCGAATCCCAAGCGGGCTCCGGCACTCTCCCTGGGTCGGCCGCCCACCTGTCGATCTCCTCCCAAGTAGTATACTCCATACTGTACTCCTCCTTGGGCTGTTCCTGTTGTTTCTTCTCCCGCTGCACCTTAGTGCGGCTACACTCCCCTGGTTTAGCCCAGGGTCCTCTCCCGTCGAGGATTTCCTCCCATGTCCAGAAATCCTTATTGCGCGTCTCCTCGCGCTGCTCCTGCCTGTTGACACGCTGCTTGGTCCTTTTGTGGTGGGTGATTCTGTAACGGTTTTCTTCGTGAGAAGGAGAGTCGGACCAAAATGCAGCGTGTGGTTTACGATCCATGTTTATTAATACGAAACACGAATCTCCAATTCAATACTACAAAACAAAACGTAACGAAAACCTAAACAGCCTATCTGGTGAAAAAAAACACATAGACAGGAACAATCACCCACAAACACACAGTGAAACCCAGGCTACCTAAATATGGTTCCCAATCAGAGACAATGACTAACACCTGCCTCTGATTGAGAACCATATCAGGCCAGACATAGAAATAGACAAACAAGACATCCAACATAGAATGCCCACCCAGATCACACCCTGACCAATCAAAACATAGAAAATACAAAGTAAACTATGGTCAGGGCGTGACAATTGTGAATGTATTGATTGACTGACGTAATATCACTTCTGTGGTATGAATCCTCACTTATGAGAGCCTGGTTTACATTTGCAGTATTAATTCAGTCCACATAAAGTTTTAAAGCAGTTTTGTATACTTGAATATAAAGCATCAACTATACTGTACCTATTTCTGAACCCTTGAGAATTAACTTCCTGGTGTTGATCGTTCCACAGGAGGTCCAGTATGCGACTTTGGACCATATCAATTTTGGGAGACGCACAAATACCGTTCTCCAATCAGATTTTGACAAAGAAATTGCATAACAATTCCTTGTATTTTGTCATGATGTAGATGCTTATGAACTGCCACTGAAAACATTTCAGATTATTATTTATGTATAAAGCAAGAGCCGGTGTCCGCAATTGCAAAGTACTTTCTTTTATATTGGAATTCAACTGTGGAGTAATCTCCCATTAGTCATTAAGCTGTCCCAGTCCAGAAAGACTTTCAGAGGTCAGGTTAGATCCCTTCCGTCGGAAAAAGTGCACAGGTCTAAATAGGAAAATTACTGAATATTCTTGAATTTTGTATGGATCGTGTATTTATTATGGTGTAGGCCAGTTAGGGACTTATCATAGGCCCATGTCACAGGAGGTTGGTGGCACCTTAATTGGGGAGGATGGGCTCATGGTATTGGCTGGAGTGGAATAGTATGAAATACATCAAACACATGGATTGATGCCAATCCATCTGCTTTGTTCCAGACATTATTATCAGCCGTTCTCCCCTCAGCAGCCTCCACTGGCCCGTGTATTTCCATGGATGTTCTTGTGTTGTGTCCTGTTTTTGTCCTACACAGAAGACCACATTGGAAATAAGTGTTCTTACACTGTTGTGTGTCATCCTCTGGGATTCTTTGTACTTTTAAAACTGTAAGAAATGTATTATCCAAAATCAAATCAATCAATCAATATGGCTTGTAAATGAATGTCTTTGTTTTCTTTTAAATTTTATCACCTCTTATCTAATTTACCATTTCCCTGGAACCCTTAGTGTTTTTGAACAGATATCTAAAACATATGTTTAAAAACTTTGCTTGAATGCAACAACAACAAATATGATGTTAAAATTCTCAATCTCAAGCGCACTTTGACAAACTGTACGTCTTCATTTCTCTGACCAAAATGAGAAAGCTCCTGCGCAGACTGCAGATTGTGTAACATGAGAAAGTGTCACAGGTAACATGTGTAGGACTGTAGCCTTCGGAACAGAAGCTGACCACAGTAGTTTAAGCCTTAGCTGCATCTCTCTCTCGCTCGCTTTCTCTGCGAGGATTGGTTTTTCTGAGCCTGATATGCTTTTGGACAGACACCGCTTTGATCAAATCCGTGCTTTGCTTATAACAAACCACTAGCAGATTCTATATTCAGACTTTTTCACCCAATAGCGCAATATACTAAATAGCATACCACGAAAGTAAAAAGGTTATCAGCTCTGTTCTGAATGGGAAATAAAACACTCTGGACGATGAGTGACAAGGATCTGCATTCCATCCAATCCTCACACAATTTAATAAAAGGTTTAGTAGTTTTCAATTAAGTGTAGCTGGATTCAGTCATGATGAAATCAAGTAAGTAATGGCAAGACATAACAAAAGTTTTACAATGAAATGTTAATGTACTCTTAATACAAAGGACAGTAGTCGTTTTTGGTAAGTAAAAAGTTATGACTTTAGTGAACTGAAAACCCCCCACAATTATACACTTCTACAGTATGAGACAACATGAGGCAATATAGACCTGTACTACTTTTTAAAATGTTGATACAGATAATTTGGTTAACGACGTTTCCTACCTAATGTGTTTGTATAGTTAACTCCAGCCTACCTGATGTTTGAATAGGAAGGAGAAAAACTACAGACTATCTGAGTGACAGGACAGGTAGATTTGAAGTAAACACTCACAACTACTGGATGTTTGGAGACAGTGACACAAGATGAGAAAGAAGAGCATTTCATCATGACAGTACTTGAAGGATAGATAGCACTTTATGGAAGCACTAGGCTTCTCTAAACACATATGTTTTATGCATTTTGCATTTAACATCTTTCTAGTAGGTATGAAGCACTCCGAATCTCTCAAAGCACTTTTATTCTGAATGTTGGTTTACTGCAGTTTTCACAATGAAAGCCCTCCTCCTTTCTTTAGTTTGGGGATTTTCTGTTACTTTTCTCAAGTTAGCCTGAATAAAAAACGAATGAACACAGATAACACTTTCAGTTAGTCTGCTTTTTTTGTTTGACATTTTTGTTTGTTTTTTTTACTTTTGACTATGATTCAGGCCACATACGTGACTACATTGAACAGAAATATAAACACAACATGCAACAATTTCAAATATTTTACTGAGTTACAGTTCATATGTGTAAAGAAATCAGTCAATTGAAATAAATTCATTCGGCCCTAACCTATGGTTTTCACATGACTGGAAATACAGATATGTATCTGTTGCTTACAGATCCGTTATGGATCAGAAAACCAGTCAGTATCCGGTGTGACCACCATTTGCTTCATGCAGCGTGACACATCTCCTTCGCATAGAGTTGATCTGCAGAATGTTGTCCCACTCCTCTTCAATGGTTGTGCAAAGTTGCGGGAACTGGAACATGCTGTCGTACACGTTGATCCAGAGCATCTCAAACATTCTCAATGGGTGACTTGTCTTGTGAGTATTCTGGCCATAGAGACATTTTCAGCTTCTAGGAATTGTGTACAGATTCTTGCGAGAAGTTTCCATGCAATATCATGTTGAAACATGAGATGATGACGGTGGATGAATGGCATGACAATGGGCCTCAGGATTTTGTCACGCTATCTCTGTGCATTCAAATTGCCATCGATAAAATTCAATTGTGTTCGGTGTCCGTAGCTTATGCATGCCCGTACCATAACCTCACTGCCACCATGGGTCATTCTGTTCAAAGTGTTGACATCAACAAACCGCTCACCCACACGACGCCATCTGCTCGGTACAGTTGAAACCGGGATTCATCTGTGAAGAGCACACTTCTCCAGCATGCAAGTGGCCATCGAAGGTGAGCATTTGCCCACTAACTGCCAAACCCTGGTGAGGACGACGAGCACGCAGATGAGCTTCCCTGAGACGGTTTCTGTCAGTTTGTGCAGAAATTCTTCAGTTGTGCAAACCCACAGTTTCATCAGCTGTCTGGGTGGCTGGTTTCAGATGTGGAGGTCCTGGGCTGGCGTGGTTTCACTTGATCTGCAGTTGTGAGGCCATTTGAAAGTACTGCCAAATTCTCTAAAACTACATTGGAGGTGGCTTATGGTATACAAATTAACATTAAATTCTCTGGCATTCAGCATGACAAAATGCACTCTCCCTCAAAACTTGAGACATCTGTGGCATTGTGTTGTGTGACAAAACTGCACATTTTAGAGTGGCCAGCACAAAGTGCACCTGTGTATTGATCATGCTGTTTAATCAGTTTATTGATATCCCACACCTGTCAGGTGGATGGATTATCTTGGCAAAGGAGAAATGCTCACTATGAGGGATGTAAACAAATTTGTGCAAAACATTTGAGAGAAATTAAGCTTTTTGTGCATTTGGAACATTTCTGAGATCTTTTATTTCAACTCATGAAACATGGGACCAACATTTTACATGTTGCGTTTATATTTTTGTTCAGTGTATACAATATCATACAGAAATACATCTTACCTGAATTGTTGCTCTCGACTGATAGTTGTGCCCATGCACAATGTGAAGAATGATGAGAAGAAGAGAGGAGACAATTCCCAGCACCCTGTAGAGACTGACTATGGTGTAACAATGTGGAGAAGTCTGACAGGACAATAACATCTCATCAAATGGAACGGTACAGTTTAATACAAAACGTTTTTCAATATCTTCATATTCACTGACTTTATTGTCAAATTAACACGACTACTTACTACATTAACATACTGTCAATTGTATTACAGTAGTACAAACTATGATATTAAGGGAAGAGGAGTTCCCATTTTGTTGCAGGATTTTGGTGAAGGAAATTAAAATGCTATTAGATGATTTGGAAACTGATTTCTAATTTTTTTTTTTCTTTTTTTTTTTACAAATACATGCCTGTGACTATTACTGAATAGAAGTTAAAGTAAAACTTGGCGATACAGTGCATTCAGAAAGTATTGGGACCACTTCCCTTTTTAGACATTTTGTTACATTACAGCCTTATTCTAAAATGGATAAAGTACAAATTCTCATCAATCTACACACAATACCCCTTAATGACAAAAAAGTAATACTGTTACATAAGTATTCAGACCCTTTGCTATGAGACTCAAAATTGAGCTCAGGTGCATCCTGTTTTCTATTGATCATCCTTGAGATGTTTCTACAACCTGATTTGAGTCCACCTGTGGTAAATTCAATTGATTGGACATGATTTGGAATGGCCACACCTGTCAGTAAAAGGCGCATGACAGCCCGCATGGAGTTTGCCAAAAGGCACTAAAAGGTCTCTGGCCATGAGAAACTTTCTGATCTGATGAAACGTAGATGGAACTTTTTGGCCTGACTGCCAAGTGTCACGTCTGGAGGAAATCTGGCACCATCCCTACGGTGAAGCATGGTGGTGGCAGCATCATGCTGTGAGGATGTTTTTCAGCGGCAGGGACTGGGAGACTAGTCAGGATCGAGGGAAAGATGAACTGATCAAAGTACAGAGAGATCCTTGATGAAAACCTTCTCCAGAGCGCTCAGGACCTTAGACTGGTGCGAAAGTGTTCCTTCCAGCAGGACAACGACCCTAAGCACATAACCAAGAAGACCCAGGAGTGGCTTCGGGACAAGTCTCTGAAATTCCTTGAGTGGCCTAGCCAGAACCCGGTCGAACATCTCTAGAGAGACCTGAAAATAGCTGTGCAACGAAGCTCCCTATTCAAGATTGTAGCGTCATATCCAAGAAGACTCAATGCTGTAATCGCTGCCAAAGGTGCTTCAACAAAGTACTGAGTAAAGGGTCTGAATACTTATGTAAATGTGATATTTCTGGGGGGGATATTATTTTGCAAATTTGTGAAATGTATAAAAAAAAACTGTTTTTTTGCTTTGTCATTATGGGGTATTGTGTGTAGATTGATAACGGGGAAAAATCAATTTTAGAATAACGCTGTAACAAAATGTGGAAAAAGTCAAAGAGTCTGAGTAATTCCCGAATGACGGTGCCTGTATATGACAGCACAGTAGTAAATCCCAGAGACGGTGACAGCTGCGGTGTAGATGAACACAGGGCACATCTTCTATGAGATGTCATACTGAGACCTGATGTTGATAATGGTGTTCTTGGGGACTCGCAGCACCCCGGGTTGTGTGGGCAATCTCATGCAGGCAACGGTATAACAGTAAGATGTCAACCCCTCCAGAACGCAGTTCATGGTGATGTTGCCGCCGACCACGTCAATTCAACAAAAGGTCGAAACTGGGTCACTGTTGAGTCCTCCAACATGATGGGCCCTGCAACTGAATATAGAAACATGGTAATTAACCAAATGCTTTGCATAGATTGATATGGGGTTAAAGTGATAGTTGTCTCTCGATGCAGTCCATGGCAGATTCAGGAGAATGTCACATTTTGCGGCATGTCAGTACATTTTTCAGTCCAAGTAATTCTAAGTTATATATAGTCTGTTCACATCAGTTTATCTCTACAAGGCACATCTTTACATTTTATGCAAGCCACTCTTCTTTAAACTAATTCAAAAGTAGCTTTATTCATTTGGCACATCAGCAAGGGTTGAATCGAACTTGGACACAGACTGAAATGCTTTCCAACCTAAATGTGCAATATGGTGGTCTTGTCTTTGACCTGGTTAAGGTTGTGAGGCCATGTCAGAGAGGAAAAATAGACGGCAGACAATTGATGCTACCATTCTGGTTAGCAACCTCAGACAAATGACCATCTTTTAGAGAGAAGAAGTAGTTACACGACATAGTGGTCTCCGTTATGTTTCAATGAGAGTCAGAGCAGCAGGCAAAGTTACATTTGTTCTATTGAATTGGAATGTAATTGACACAAATGGTGATGATGATGATGATGATCAGCATGACAGTATGTCACAATGAATAAAAGGTTTATAAAACACCGTTATTGACAAATTATTCAGAAAGACACAGAAGGTCACAACAGTTGCCATGGGGAGTTTTTTGTCGTGAGTGCATGTATTCTTCAGAAGTCAACCTATGAGCATTACCTTGAAAGCCCACCGCAGTTGGTGCCGCCTCTTCAAACCACACGACAAAGACGCAGAGGTGGAAAAAGTACTCAATTGTCATACTTGAGTAAAAGTAAAGATGCCTTAATATAAATGACTAAAGTAAAAGTTTAAGTAACCCAGTAAAATACTACTTGAGTAAAAGTATAACATTTTAAATGTATTTAAGTACAGTGGTGGAAAAAGTCCTCAATTGTCATACTTGTATATAAAAAGTAAAAGTAAATACTATACATCAAATTCATTATATTCAGCAAACTAGGCTGCACAATTTCCTTTTTGTAACTTTTTTTTGACAGCAAGGGGCACACTCCAACACTCAGAAATAATTTACAAAGGAAGCATTTATGTTTAGTGAGTCCACCAGATCCGAGGCAGTAAGGATGACCAGGGACGTTCTCTTGACTGTGTGAATTGGACCTTTTTCATGTACAGCTAAGCGTTCAAATTGTAACTAGTACTTTTGGGTGTCAGGGAAAATGTATGGAGTAAAAAGTACATAATCTTCTTTAGGAAGGTAATGTCAAAAATATAAATAGTAAAGTACAGATACCCCCAAAAACTACTTAAGTAGTACTTTAAAGTGTTTTTACCTAAGTACTTTAAACCAGTGCAAAGAGGACACAACAAAGTAGCTGCTGTACCTCCTGACTTGATAGGTGTCACTTCCTGTCCACTGCTCTGGCACAATTATAAACAGAACGCAAACCACATTTAGGACTACTCTGCTACTGAGTCTCACATACTCAGCTACAGATCTCACATTCTTTTCAGTAATGACAGTAGGAGTAACACATCGTAAATGTTTACTTATCTTTCTACTTTTTACTCCACTTAAATTAGCCTTTATGTTTTATTAACTCCTCATTTGGAAACTGGTTGCATGTAATGTATCTTCGTTGGCATAATCTGAGTGTACAAAACATTAAAGACATCTTTCCATGACATGCGCTGATCAGGTGAGTCCAGGTGAAAGCTATGATCAATTATTGATGTCACTTGTTAAATCCACTTTAAATCAGTGTAAATGAAGGGGAGGAGACAGATTAAAGAAGGATTTTCAAGCCTTGAGACAATTGAGACATGGATTGTGTGTGTGCCATTCAGTGGGTGGATGAGAAAGACAAAAGATTGAAGTGCCTTTGAACAGGGTATGGTAGTAGGTGCCTGGGCATCCTCGCTGTGTCAAGAACTGCAATGCTGCTGGGTTTTTCACGCTCAACAGTTTCCCGCGTGTATAAAGAATGGTCCAACTCCCAAAGGATGCCCAGCCAACTTGACACAACTGTGAGAAGCATTGGAGTCAACATGGGCCAGCTTCCCTTTGGAACCGTTTGACACCTTGTAGAGTCTTTTTGAGCAACTAAAACAAGACACGAGCTGTTGTATAATAGTAGCTAGTTGTAGCTGAAATGTGAGTTGCAGTGATTCTACCGAGGGGTTTCCTTGTGTTGTTATTGTCCGTGTTCACCCTGCTTTAAACAGACAAGTGGACAGGAAACACAGGCCCATGCAGAGAACACAGCCTTGTTTTTGATGAGTCGTTGTGTGGTTAAGAGGTGGAGAGAGACTCTGTGCTAACACTGTGAGCTCCTCAGTATACGGCCGTATGGTTTTACAAACACATAGAAAATATGTGATGATTACCAAAATATCCATTACTAAACATTATACCATGTTTTGATGAATGTGTATACTGTACTTTTACGTTCCTTTTTTGAATTGTAATGCCTTGCTGTGTCCTTTAGGGGTGTATGATGTTGAATGTTGAGCATTTTAATCATTTTGGAGTTATGCCAACTACAGGAAATTGCATTATTTTCGTGTATTGTACTGTAAATCCTATTGGGCCGAACAATTAACGTATGTATATCCAACTGCAATAAACAACCACTATGCATGTTTGCTTTTATTTGTAGTACTGCAGTGCTTCTAAGTCCATTGCTCTCTAACATTGCTCTGTGTGCACATTTTGGTTCTGTCCCAGCACAATTATCACATCCGATTCAACTCATCAAGAGTTGGATGATTAGCAAAAGACAAGCACGCTTCTTGACACGTCAGAGAATAAACGGAATGAAAGCTTTTCAACAGTGCATCTACAGCTAACCTATGGTCCTGGTGTCCCGGAAATGTTTTATTTTTTACATTTTAGATCCTCGAGTTATTGACAAGCCAAGAGAGTAAACTTTACACCAAGGCTAAAAATGTACATAGAACATACAGGATCACAAGATTGTTTTTTGAAATATTTTAACATTCTTCCTATTCTTTATTTTAGAAACCTTTTAGGGCAAGACTAGTCCAATTGTTGGGAATATTTTGACAGAGAGTCCGAAGTGTTCGCATTAGTTATGGTAGATCATCCTCAACACTTGCCTTGATGTGTGGTCAACGTGGAACGTTAGTATATTCAACTAAATAATGACTCTCTTTTGCAGATCTACAGTAATTCACCAATTTGTTAATACTATTTACTGTGTTGAAAATGCAATTGTAAGTGTCTGACAGGTTTTGTTAATTTCTTTGAATCCGTCTATGGGTAAGGAATGACATGAATCAATGAATAGCAAGGGGAAAATAAAAAACAGCAGGATTGCAGCCCCTGGGGATTGCAGTTGATCACATTTAGATTACTGTCACGTTCTGACCTTTATTTCCTTTGTTTTGTCGTTATTTAGTATGGTCAGGGCGTGAGTTGGGGTGGGCAGTCTATGTTTTTTTTCTCTGATTTTGGGATTTCTATGTTTCGGCCTAGTATGGTTCTCAATCAGAGGCAGGTGTCATTAGTTGTCTCTGATTGAGAATCATACTTAGGTAGCCTGGGTTTCACTGTTTGTTTGTGGGTGATTGTCTATGTTAGTTGCTTGTGTCAGCATAGTTCTCATTATAGCTTCTATAGGTCGTTATTCGTTTATTGTTTTGTATAGTTTGTATTCAGTGTTCAGTGCTTTCTTTAATTAAAAACTTCATCATGAACACATACCACGCTGCATTTTGGTCCGTTCCTTACGACGATCGTGACAATTACAGTGATAATGCTGCTGTTTTCACATTTAAGTTGTACTACCTACTATGCCCTGTAGGGTGCGTGATGTTTCTTCAAGGGTAGAGGTCTACAGCAGTGGTTCCCAAACTTTTTATAGTGCCATATTCCTTCAAACATTCAAGTTCCAGCTGGTACCCCATCTAGAACCACGGTCAGTTCACTCTCAAATGTTGTTTTTTGCCATCATTGTAAGCCTGCCACACACACACACACTATACCATACATTTACTGAATTTAAGAATGAGTGTCAGTTTTTGTCACAACCCGGCTCGTGGGAAGTGACAAAGAGCACAAATAATAATAATAATTTTGCTCTTTATTTCGTCATCTCACATATTAAACCTCATTTGTTCATCGAAAATTGTGAAAAACTCACCACATGTTAATGACAAGTGTATGCACATAACTCTGCAATGTTGGGTTGTATTGGAGAGAGTCTCAGTCTTAAATAATTTCCCACACACAGTCTGTGCCTGTATTTAGTTTTCATGCCCGTGAGGGCCGAGAATCCACTCTCACATAGGGCATCAGTGTCTTAACAGCGTGATTTGCCAAGGCAGGATACTCTGAGCGCAGCCTAATCCAGAAATCTGGGAGTGGCTTCTGATTAAATTCAATTGCTTTAACAAAGTTAACCATTTTCACTGTAGTGTCCAAAACGTCTTTCAAGCTTTCAGGCATTCCCTTGGCAGAAAGAGCCTCTCGATGGATGCTACAGTTTACCCAAGTGGCTTCGAGAGCAACTGCTTTTGCATGCTCGTTACCACTCCACTATGTCTCCCTGTCATGGCTTTTGCGTCATCAGTACAGATACCAACACATCTTGACCACCAAAGTCCATTTGATGTCACAAAGCTGTCCAGTAAAAAATATTCTCTCCTGTTGTCCTGGTTTCCAGTTGTTTGCAGAAGAGGATGTCTTCCTTAATTGACCCCCCATAAACATAACGGACATATACCAGGAGCTGTGTCAGGCCCACCACATCTGTTGACTCATCTAGCTGTAACGCATAGAATTCACTGGCTTGTATGCAAAGCAGTAATTGTTTCAAAACATCTCCTGCCATGTCACTGATGCATCGTGAAACAGTGTTTGATGAAGTCATTGGCTGTATAGTTTTTTTTGGCCTTTCCCCCAGCATTGTCCCAGCCATATCTACGGCAGCAGGAAGAATTAAGTCCTCCACAATAGTATGGGGCTTGCCTGTCCTAGCCACTCGGTAGCTCACCATGTAAGACGCTTCTAGCCCATTATTATTAAATCAAATCAAATGCATGTCTTACTACTCAAAAGTCATCTTAATTCTCGCTCATAAAACTCCTGTAGATTATTTTTCAAATGGCCATGTTTTGTCTCTAAATGTCTGTGCAAGAGTGAAGGCTTCATCGAGTTGTGAGATAGTACTGTTGCACATATAACACACTGTGGCTGAGGAAAGGCACTACTCCCATTATAAGTAAACCCCAAATCAATGTAGTTCTCATCATATTTGCACCTCTTCGATGGCCCAACGTCCCTGGCTGTTGTTCGGTGCTTTCCCGGGTAAGGGGGCAGTAGCTCTTCGGCTGCATCAGATTCACAACTGTCAGTGTCCATGCTAGCTGGGCTAACAACAAATGTAGAATTACTGATGCTAGCATTGGATGTGCTCATGGAAGCAGAACAACTTGTGTCGTCGACAGGTTCAGGTGTAATACTGCTGGTAGTAGCAGTACTACCAGTAGAGCTGGTATGTGTCTCTATGGACACGGGCCTTACTTTTGTTAACCATTTATCATTTTTCGAGCAAACGGAATGAGCAGCAGCTATGTTTGGCTACATACGGACCGTTAGTGGATTTCCCGCGAGAGAGTAAAGGTTAATGTGATTGGATGATAATTATTTGACTAGGCTACCTGTATTTGACATTGTGTTGTTATTTCGCTGAAAACTGAAACATCACCCAAATGTATAGCCCCATGGGAAAATATAAATGGACTGTTTGAAAATGTGAAGAAAAAACAGATTTGTGCGTACCTTTGGGGTATGCGTACCTCAGTTTGGAAATTCCCGGTCTAGAGGATGAGGCTAGCAGGAAATCTGAGTGAATCTCAATAATTTAAAGCACCCTTCTCTCCACGCCTCCTTTCCTTTGTTTGAACTGATGAGAAAAGAACTGGATAGGTCAAATTATACTTCCGGTCGGCATCCACCATATTGCTTTCACTTATCCTGTGTTTTCAGACCAGTGCAGATGAAAGAGGAAACAAGGAGAGGAATACCCTATAGACTATTGAGGCACCCTTGCACTGTACTCATCGATTTGACATTCCTGGGAAAGTGATCCTGCCAGGTTCTCATCAGCTGTATCAGCGCCTCACCTCATGACAGGGTGTTGAGCCACACATAAGTTGCAGTGATGTCTATGGCCAAGTATGCAAACAAGACCGGAACATAGTGAATTCACTGTGCTGCAAGTTTTAACAGGTTCTGGCATTCCGTAATAATGAGGTGACTGAAGGGAGAGGAAAAGTTGTTTGGCTAGTTGTTTTTTGGGTTCACTTGAAAAAATCTCTTTCATAGTGAAACATAATTCTTATTTAAAATATAAGTGATATGATGTCCTGTTGGAAGACAGACAGACAGACAGACAGACAGACAGACAGACAGACAGACAGACAGACAGACAGACCAATGCATGCAGAGATATTGGAATGAGACATCACATAATGACACTATTACAATGCAAAGGGCATGACTGTCTGAAAGTGAATTATGTGGAAGACTGTAAGACTGCAGTGAATTGCCTGTGCCAGTGTTTCCTTCCCAAAATCAAATCAAATCAAAAATTGTTGTATTGTATTAGTCACATGCGCCGATATAACAGAGAGTGAAATGCCTACTTATGAGCCCAGTGCAGTTTAAAAAAATACAGATAAGAATAAAAAAATAAAAGTAACAAGTAATTAAAATAACAATAGCGAGACTATATACGGGGGGTACCGGTACAGAGTCAATCTGCAGGGGCACCGGTTAGTTGATGTAATATGTACATGTAGGTAGAGGAATTAAAGTGACTATGCATAGATGCTAACAACAGAGGGTAGCAGCGGTGTAAACGAGGTGGAGAGGGGGAGGGGGGCAGAAGCTGTTTAGAAGCCTCTTGGACCTAGACTTGGCGCTCCGGTACCGCTTGCCGTGCAGTAGCAGAGAGAACAGTCTATGACTAGGGTGGCTGGAGTCTTTGACAATTTTTAGGGCCTTCCTGGATGGCAGGAAGCTTGGCTGGGCCGTTCGCACTACCCTATGTAGTGCCTTGTGAATGGCGCAGCTGTAGAACCTTTTGTAGATCTGAGGACCCATGCCACCTGGGGGCGGCCCGTCAGGAAGTCCAGGATCCAGTTGAAAAGGGAGGTGTTTAGTCCCAGGGTCCTTATCTTTTTGATGAGATTTGAGGGCACTATGGTGTTGAACGCCGAGCTGTAGTCAAGGAATAGCATTCTCACATAGGTGTTCCTTTTGTCAAGGTGGGAAATGGCAGTGTGGAGTGCAATAGAGATTGCATCATCTGTTGATCTGTTGTGTCGGTATGCAAATTGGAGTGGGTCTAGGGTTTCTGGGATAATGCGTTGATGTAAGATTTGACCAGCCTTTCAAAGCACTTCATGGCTACAGACGGGAGTGCTACGGGTCGGTAGTAATTTAGGCAGGGTACCTTAGTCTTCTTGGGCACAGGCACTATGGTGGTCTGCTTAAAACCTGGCGGTATTACAGATTCAGACGAGGGAGAGGTTGAAAATATCAGTGATGACACTTGCCAGTTGGTCAGCGCATGCTTGCAGTACACGTCCTGGTAATCCGTCTGGCCCTGCAGCCTTGGGAATGTTGACCTGTTTAAAGGTCTTACTCACATCTCCTGCGGAGAGCGTGATCACACAGTCTTCCGGAACAGCTGGTGCTCTCATGCATGTTTCAGTGTTACTTGCCTCGAAGCGAGCATAGAAGTAGTTTAGCTCATCTGGTAGGCTCGTGTCACTGCTGTGCTTCCCCTTGTAGTCTGTAATGGTTTGCAAGCCCTGCCACATCCGACAAGCGTCAGAGCCGGTGTAGTATGATTCGATCTTAGTCCCGTATTGACGCTTTGCCTGTTTGATGGTTCATCGGGGGGCATAGGGGGATTTCTTATAAGCTTCCGGGTTAGAGTCCCGCTCCTTGAAAGCGGCAGCTCTAGCCTTTAGCTCAGTGTGGATGTTGCCTGTAATCCATGGCTTCTGGTTGGGGTATGTACGTACCGTCACTGTGGGAATGACATCATCAATGCACTTATTGATGAAGCCAATGACTGATGTGGTGTACTCCTCAATGCCATCGGAGGAATCCTGGAACATATTCCAGTCTGTGCTAGCAAAACAATCCTCTAGCTTAGCATCTGCTTCATCTGACCAATTTTTTATTGATCTAGTCACTGGTGCTTCCTACTTTAATTTTTGCTTGTAAGTAGGAATCAGGAAGTTAAAGTATGGTCAGATTTGCCAAATGGAGGGCGAGGGAGAGCATTATATGCGTGTGGAGTAAAGGTGGTCCAGAGTTTTTTCCCTCTGGTTGCACATTTAACATGTTGATAGACATTTGGTAAAACCGATTTAAGTTTCCCTGCATTAAAGTCCCTGGCTACAAGGAGCGCCGTCTCTGGGTGAGCATTTTATTGTTTGCTTATGGCGGAATACAGCTCATTCAATGCTGTCTTAGTGCCAGCCTCAGTTTGTGGTGGTACGTAAACAGCAATGAAAAGTACAGATGAAAACTCTCTTGGTAGATACTGTGGTCTACAGCATATCATGAGATACTCTACCTCAGGCAAGCAATAGCTCGAAACTTCCTTAGATATCGTGCACCAGCTGTTATTTATAAAAATACAAAGTCCACCTTGTCTTACCAGATGCCGCTGTTCTATCCTGCCGGTACAGCGTATAACCAGCCAGCTGCATGTTGATTGTGTCGTTGTTCAGCCACAACTCCTTGAAGCATAAGATGCTACAGTTTGAATGTCCCGTTGGTAGTTTAATCTTCCGTGTAGGTCATCGATTTTATTCTCCAAAGATTGCACATTTGCTAGCAGAATGGAGGGAAGAGGGGGTTTATTCGATCGCCTACAAAGTCTCAGAAGGCACCCTCTGGCCCCTTTTTCTCCACCTCATCTTCACACAAATCACGGGGATCTGGGCCTGTTCCCGAGAAAGCAGTATATCATTTGCGTCATGCTCAACAGACTCATTAAAGGAAAAATAAAACATTCTGCCAGTTTCGTGGTGAGTAATCGCAGTCCTGATGTCCAGAAGTTATTTTCGGTTATAAGAGACGGTAGCGGCAACATTATGTACAAAATAAGTACATGCAAACAACACAAATAAACAAAGACAATAGGTTGGGGACACGTAAAACGTCAGCCTTCTTCTCCGGCGCCATTGTTACAAAAACATATATGGATATGAGTAATTGTGTTTGTCTTTTATGAAGTAGCTCCTATAAGTTATTTAGTCATGCTGTACTCTCGTTCATTAATGGGGAGTTTTTCATCTAAAAAAAAATGATAGATCATTTGATCATTAATGCCTAATTTGTCTATTGTTTAAAATAGTAGGTACATTGTAGCGTGGAGGCCACCCCTTAGTCTCCTGAACAGTGCCATTTCAACATAGGCCTAAACGTCTCAGCAATGAGACATCGTACCAGAGACATTGACAGATACCTCAGTTAGGGCTTGCCAGCCCTGTCAAACACACTTGATCCTGTGGCTTTACAAATTTGGGCGTGGTGTTTGTTTTTCTGGAAGACAGCGAGGAGGAGTGGCGAGAGAGCAGGACATCGAAAGCTCTGAAGGCAGGACACACCCTTCTCCCCAGGGAAACCGGTCGCTACTGAGCCCGCATGTGAAACTAAACAGCTGCGCATTCTAGAGACACATTAAGCGTTTTACTGTGGTCTTCGATTATGACATTAATTTGTTTTTTACAAGCATACAGTATATCACAAAAGTGAGTACACCCCTCACATTTTTGTAAATATTTGAGTATCTCTTTTCATGTGACAACACTGAAGAAATGACACTTTGCTACAATATAAAGTAGTGAGTGTACAGCTTGTATAACAGTGTAAATTTGCTGTCCCCTCAAAATAACTCAACACACAGCCATTAATGTCTAAACCGCTGGCAACAAAAGTGAGTACACCCCTAGGTGAAAATGTAAAAATTGGGCCCAAAGTGTCAATATTTTGTGTGGCCACCATCATTTTCCAGCACTGCCTTAACCCTCTTGGGCATGGAGTTCACCAGAGCATCACAGGTTGCCACTGGAGTCCTCTTCCACTCCTCCATGACGACATCACGGAGCTGGTGGATGTTAGAGACCTTGCACTCCTCCACCTGCCGTTTGAGGATGCCCCACAGATGCTCAATAGGGTTTAGGTCTGGAGACATGCTTGGCCAGTCCATCACCTTTACCCTCAGCTTCTTTAGCAAGGCAGTGGTCGTCTTGGAGGTGTGTTTGGGGTCGTTATCATGTTGGAATACTGCCCTGCGGCCCAGTCTCCGAATGGAGGGGATCATGCTCTGCTTCAGTATGTCACAGTACATGTTGGCATTCATGGTTCCCTAAATGAACTATAGCTCCCCAGTTCCGGCAGCACTCATGCAGCCCCAGACCATGACACTCCCACCACCATGCTTGACTGTAGGCAAGACACACTTGTCTTTGTACTCCTCACCTGGTTGCCGCCACACACGCTTGACACCATCTGAACCAAATACATGTATCTTGGTCTCATCAGACCACAGGACATAGTTCCAGTAATCCATGTCCTTAGTCTGCTTGTCTTCAGCAAACTGTTTGTGGGCTTTCTTGTGCATCATCTTTAGAAGAGGCTTCCTTCTGGGACGACAGCTATGCAGACCAATTTGATGCAGTGTACGGCGTATGGTCTGAGCACTGACAGGCTGACCCCCCACCCCTTCAACCTCTGCAGCAATGCTGGCAGCACACATGCGTCTATTTCCCAAAGACAACCTCTGGATATGACGCTGAGCACGTGCACTCAACTTCTTTGGTCGACCATGGCGAGGCCTGTTCTGAGTGGAACCTGTCCAGTTGAACCGCTGTATGGTCTTGGCCACCGTGCTGCAGCTCAGTTTCAGGGTCTTGGCAATCTTCTTTTAGCCCAGGCCATCTTTATGTAGAGCAACAATTCTTTTTTTCAGATCCTCAGAGAGTTCTTTGCCATGAGGTGCCATGTTGAACTTCCAGGGACCAGTCAGTATGAGGGGGGGTGAGAGCGATGACACCAAATTTAACACAACTGCTCCCCATTCACACCTGAGATCTTGTAACACTAACGAGTCACATGACACCGGGGAGGGAAAATGGCTAATTGGGCCCAATTTGGACATTTTCACCTAGGAGTGTACTCACTTTTGTAGCCAGCGCTTTAGACATTAATGGCTGTGTGTTGAGTTATTTTGAGGGGACAGAAAATGTACACTGTTATACAAGCTGTACACTCACTACTTTACATTGTAGCAAAGTGTCATTTCTTCAGTGTTGTCACATGAAAAGATATACTCAAATATTTACAAAAATGTGAGGGGTGTACTCACTTTTGTGATATACTGTATGTTTAACAGAGGTGGGTGGTAGTGCGAAGCAACGGGTTTGGACCCGACTGTGCAGATCCAGTATCTAGGCTAGATTTAGGCCTGTCAAAACAGCCAATCTGGTCTCATAACATTTCATATAATTCTGTATGTAAATCCAAGACAAATCATTTAGAATGATACAGTATGTTATGTTTCGCATGGTATATATTAATTCCTGGATGATATGTTACGAATTACAATTTTGTTTTTGCGTTAAGTAACCTTGTGTCTTATGTAACGATACCAAACGTAACATATCATGGTAATTTGTGTGTCCCTGATTTGCTTTACCTATGTTACGTATGGTCAATGAGACCAGGCTGCAACAGCCCATTTCTTTGTGGTAGCATAATAAAGGATCTGGTTGACTGGTTTTCATGTAAACACCCCAATAGGCCTATAACAATTTATGGACAGAAACAGTTTTATCGAGTCCCATGTCTCCCCACCACTCTGTTAATACTTACAAGAATGTTGTCGTGCCTGTTCATTGCGCACACATCACTTTTTAGTTCGCCAGCACGTCCTTATCAACCTCTGATAACTTTGTAAAAATGAATGCAGGCCAAATGGCAATTGGAATGGACAATGACAAACGACTTCAATTATAAACAACCTCGGCAAAAAAGCCTACCCATAAGGACCGTCCATGTATGCATGGTTCATAAAAGTTTCTTACAATAGGCCTATTGAGAAATTTATTATTTTGGGAGGATATTCAAAGCTTTACAGACACTGCATGAAATAGGTAGGCTTATACGAGGGGTTCAAAAAAATGCAACAATAAAGATGAAGAATTCCAGTGTAAACTTGCAGACTGTTTAAACTTTTGCTAAATGTTTCCAGATGTTGATGGAAGCACTCCCAGGCTCCTCTTGAATAGCCTATATATTTTAAATGCACAACTGTGTAGGCTACTCTCTGCAAAACTTCTAAATTAAAGAGAACTTTGCAATAAAATAAGGGTGGTAGGCCTATATGACTGCCTCGTGAAGTTTACAGTACCAATGCATCGGGTTACACTGAGCGCACTGTACTTTCCCATAGCATTCTCTGACTGACACGGAAGGTGGAATCAAGTTGCATTTTTTTCTTTTCTTGAGTGGGATCATTTAGGAATCTTGCCAATATGTGACAGAAGCAATTGAACGCTGAGCGAGAAAAGTAGCAATTGCTGAACATCGCAGAGAGAAAACTTTACTTTGAAAAAGGACAGCACAAAACGATCCAAATGGCTGAACAGGTAGGCCTACTATACAATTTTAAAATCATACCTTTGGTTTCTTTTTCTGTATTTATTTATCTATGTGTGTACAGTATGTATGTGTATATACACAGTGTGTATGTATGTATGTATGTATATTCTTTTACTGCTCTAGGGATACAATTATTGTTTGGATAACCTTATTTACTACTATGTATTGATTTTTACCATACATTTTTTCACTCTTGATGTGATGTGCAATGTAGAGAACACCGGAAGAAGAATTATCGTTTCACAGTGAATTATTGTAATGTTTGTTTATGTGTCAATTAATCCCATTAGGGATGGGTTGCCAACTGGTGATTTGACATTCAAATAATCAGAACTTGTCAAAACGTTGCAGTTGAAGAGATGGTGGCTTATCTCGTCCTAGAAGCAAGGAATGGAGTTGTTGCATTCTTTTGGTGATAACTTCCCCCAACTTCTACGCATCATTCTGAATACCGTTGGAAGTGGCACAAGATGTAGTTTAACCAAAATTCCATTGACATATTATGCTATCCAATTTATGTCATGTCACAGTCCATGAGATCGTATTAAGTCCTATAGGTGTTTGCATATAGCCAACTTTGCATGCACTCTTGCCAGCTTAACGTGAGTTTACCACAAATAATTTCAATGCACTGATCAGTGTGCATGCTGGACAGCAGCAAAGAATGTGGACAATAACAAATTAATCTAGGCCATATGCTGTTGAGGGAGCAAGGAGCAATTCTCAATTGTGTCTATAGACAGACCATGTGTGGAAATGGAAAGCACGGGGAGGCAATCAGTCCCTTCTTATTCCGTCCCCATGGCCTATGCCACAGAGACCTTCTTTGGAGATTAGTGAGGGATGACAGCTAGACGAACAGACAGACAGACGGACGGACTGACACAACGCCCCAGTTTTTTCCTCGAGGCCCCCATTATTAGCCAGATAGTGATCATTTGGTGTGAAAAACAAAAGTTAGACAGGCCCAATGGGTAAAAAAATGTAACAGCCCATCTGGCATTTGCCCGAAATTCCAGATGGCCACTCCACTCCTGGCACACCCTGAAAATAAACAGTCAGGGGTTGAGCTGTCATACTGTAGCTACCCCAACCTGCAGGTATTTCAAGTACCTTCTACATGTAGACAAGTTGTCTCAATTTGCCTTCCAATAGTCTCTCGTTACTTAAGCTTCTCCTCCCGACCCACCCACGGATGCTCACATTTCAATAGCATATTCAAATATCTATTTGAATAGGGGTGAGTGACATAGCAAAGTCCCTGAACAGTTATTTAATGTTAGTGAGTTTGGATATAAATAAAAAGTAGTATGAACAAAAAACCCAACAGTTACAATAGATTGGGTGTTTGGTTCTTGGTTTAAAGAGAGTATGGAATGATGTCCTTCACAATAACCAACATAACAAGTCTGTGTGACACAGTTTCATATTCCACTGCCAAACATAAGGTCTACTTTTCAAACAGGTCATTTGTAACCTGGAAGTATAACTAACTGTATAACTGTACTTTTCACTCAGCATATTATTTCTCACATTTTTTTCTTTAAAACTCTGTCATCCTATGTCACCCATGAGCATACTGTTAGTTGTTTTGTGGCTTATTAGGTTTATAGCACAATACTAACTATTCAACATTGACAAAAACGACACAGAGTTGGTTAGTGCGTGATTTGTGCGGAGAAGAATGCTGCAGTGTCGTTCGATGTTGTTGAGATGAAGAAATTCAAGGACAGGGTTAAACATCAAGAGTGGTATCTTTGCGGGGGGTTCAAACACGCGGAGGCATGGAAGATATGCACTTGAGGACGGATGTGAGTGTCTGACATTTTTGGGGTATTTCTGACTGAAGCAAGTGGAGGTCGGTACACTTTGGCACCACAGGAGGTTGGTGGCACCTTAATTGGGGAGGATGGGTTCATGGTAATGGCTTGAGCAGAATCTGAGGAAAAGTGTCAAACATATGGTTTCTATGTGTTTGATGCCATTCCATTCGCTCCGTTCTAGTCATTATTATGAGTCATTATTATTAGCAGCCTCCACTGTTTGACACACACCTGGGGAGTCTGTCTGATGAATATGTTAACTTTCTTTCTTTCTTATCTATTATAATAATAAACTTTAAAGGACACTTTTCTTATTGTTATGTTATTTGAACCCCCCACCCTAACACGTTTATTTCTCCTCCTCTGGCGCAGCACTCCGACCTGGAAAAGGCCATCAACACTTTGGTCACAAAGTTCCATGCCGCTGCGGCCAATAAAGGTCCCACGCTCCAAACCAAAGAGTTCAAAGACCTCCTCGCCTCCCAGTTGCCCAACTTAGTCAAGGTACATAAGCTGCAACTGTCGGCTACATTGCCCTCGCCCTCCTCGGCCACACCTGCCATTGATTCTACCAGTAGGGCGTGACTCTGACTCTTACTACCCCCCCCCCCCCCCCCCCCCCCCCCCACCCACTCAACCACACACATACAGTACACGCCACATCCTATGACTCCCAAACAAACACTCAGGAAAAGCCTGCAGGCGTTGGTTGCCAGGCTGGATGCAAAATAAACTTGGCTGTAATCTACTTGGCACTCAGTAACCAATTGAGTTTTAAACATGTTAGCACATATCATGAGCACCTACGCTGAATTGTAAACTATCTGGATGTCCATGGTTTAAAGGCCCAGTGCAGCCTATTTTCTCTCAATATCAAATCATTTCTGGGTAACAATTAAGTACTTTACTGTTATGTTTTTCAATTAAAATGGGCAAAAAGACACACAATTAATTGAATTAGGACTGTCTGGGAGTGGTCTGAGTGAGGGGCCTAATTGGACGAGCCTAATGAGAGGGATATATAACCTGAAAACGAGATTTTATTGGCAGAGAGGTTTAAAACTCTTTGTTATTCGTCTATTACCTTATACCGCCTGGTGATAACACCAGGCAGGCCAAAACTCCATCCCACCAAAACAGGCAGAAATTTCAGCCAGTCTTTATAAACAGCTCTTCCCAATTTCACAGTATTATTCCAACCTCATAGTGTGTAAATATACACTGAGTGTACAAAACATGAACACTTGCTCTTTCCATGACATAGACTGATCAGTCGAATCCAGGTGAAACCTGTGATCCCTTATTGATGTAACTTGTTAAATCCACTTCAATCAGTGTAGATGAAGGGGAGGAGACAGGCTAAAGAAGGATTTTAAAGCCTTGAGACAATTGAGACATGTATTGTGTATGTGTGTCATGGGCATCCTCATTGTGTCAAGAACTGCAACGCTGCTGGGTTTTTCACGCTCAACAGTTTCCCATATGTATCAAGAATGGTCCTCTACCCAAAGGAATCCAGCCAACTTCACACAACTTTGGGAAGCACTGGAGTCAACATAGGCCAGCATCACAGTGGAACACTTTCGACACCTTATAGAGTACATGCCCCGACGAATTGAGGCGGTTCTGAGAGCAAAAGAGGGGGGGGTGCAACTCAATATTAGGCAGGTGTTCTCAGTGTATATAAAACAAGGGCACTGGCCCTTTAAAGTTAAACGTCTCGCTAGGAACTGAATCTGACACATGCTTTATTTGAAACATTAAAAAGTCCAAAGTATCTTCATTTTGGAACTCGCTGCTTAGTTGTCTGAGGCCTAAGGCAGTTTTCCAGGACGAGTCTGAATCTGCCAGTGGTTGACAAAGATAGCTATGCTTCTGAAAAACAGGAAAAGGTCCGTTCAAATATATAAACAAGTGATGAAGGTTTAAGGTTGTTCTCTCATCTGGAGGAGGATTAAAAGTTCTAACAGAGAAGTAAATAACAGTTTTCCTTATGAACAGAACAGAACAACTGTAGGCCTAATTGTAATATGACTCCTTGCACCAAGTCGACTTCATCCACCACTTGACAATCAAGTAGAGTATTTCTGCTACACAATAGTTAGCCACAACAGCTAGGACATACAGTGCATTCAGGTTGAGTGGCCAAAGAGGTCTATTTTCATGTCATCCATCAAATGTAAACGACTGGAGTTTGCTAAACAGTTTTGGCACTTGGATTAGAACCGGTGCCATGTTCAGATGACATCATAATAGAGCTCTTTGGCCACGCACACCAGTGGTGGGTTTGGCGTCGAAAAGTTGTATAAGCAGAAAATCAGTGTTGGAAAAAGTACTAAAATGTCGTACTTGAGTAAAGTTTAAGATACCTTAATAGAAAATGACTCAAGTAAAAGTGAAAGTCGCCCAGTAAAATAATACTTGAGTAAAAGTCTAAAAGTATTTGGTTTTATACATACTTTAGTATCAAAAGTAAATGTAATTGCAAAAATATACTTCAGTATACAAGAGTAAAAGTAAAAGTATACATCATTTCAAACTACTTATATTAAGCAAACCAGACGGCACCATTTTCTTGTTTTTATTTTATTTACGGATAGCCAGGGGCACACTCCAACACAGACATTAATTTACAAACAAAGCATTTGTGTTTAGTCGGTCCGCCAGATAAGTGTCAGTAGGGATGACTAGGGATGTTCGCGTGACAAGTGCGTGAATTGGACCATTTTCCTGTCAAAATGTAATGTGTACTTTGGGTGTCAGGAAAAATTTATGGAGTAAAAAGTACATTCTTTTATTTAGGAATGTAGTGAAGTAAAGTACAGATAACCCCCAAAAATACTTAAGTATTACTTTAAAGTATTTGTACTTAAGTACTTTACACCACTGCAGAAAATAACCCCATACCTATTGTAAAATATGGTGGTGATTCCTAGAAAAAGAGCCATGGATCTATAACCACTAGAGGGTAACAAAAGCCTGAAACATATGACACAGTTGACAAAGTTCACACTTACCAAATCACTCCATTCCCCTCGACCCTCCATTTGAGCGTTCACCGACGCCTCCGCCATATGCACATACTAATTGGAGGGAGAAAAATTTACATTTACTATGTTACGTCTACCCCTGAGTCCAGGTTGATACAGCTGCATACAGTACAGTTGAAGAGTGAACAATATTGGATTATGAAGTCAAACATAATTATTACGCTGAGGATATCACTAGTACTGTTGTGAATATAGCCTACCGAGTAATGAAGGCAACAATGTTATACTCTCAAAAGTGTAAAAGACTAATTGCTAACTTCCTGCTAACACATGTCTATGCATGATTACTTTATTTCTTATTACATGTCCATAAGTGCTTATTAAGTGTTAAATACAGTGCCTATATAATAAAGAGTTGTTTTTGTGCTCCCTCCCTCCCCCAGACTGGAGGCTCAGAGCAAGGCCTGGGCAAGATGATGAAACAGATGGGTGTGTCGGACGGTGAGGGAATCACCTTCAAGCACTTCTGGGGCTTGATCCAGTCACTGGCCACCACGCAGCATGACCTCATTAGTAAGAAAGTGTCCAAGAGCAGCTGTGTGCTCCTGTAAGGTCCATGCCTTCTGACGGTGGTGTGAGCCAGGGGGATCTAGACAGCCTCATAGTATCCCACCCAGTGTCAGTACCACTTCTCACCGCACTGCTCCCATCCAACCCTGGACACTCACATAGTACTCACCCCTCCCACTAGAGGCATTTTATTCCCCATGCTAGGTAGTGCCAGCAGTGCTCATCTCCTTGATTTAACATCATCACATTTGTTTTTGGGGTTGACGTGACGTGGAAACAATATTGATTTTGCCCATTGGGGTGGAACTCTGGGCTATTTCTGTGGTACCTGACCTGTGGTATCCAGACATTGTGTGGTATTTTGGAACATTTTACTGCATACATTTGTTATTGCTGGGGTACAAATCCTGTGGTTTTGTATGGTAATTTTATTTTGTTTTTATGTGGTAATTCAATGTTTTTTGTTTGTGGTTATTTGGTGTAACCACATGGTATGGTAATTGTTGTTGTAATGGTAAATTGTGTGGTAGCTGTATACCACAGGAATTCAGGTTTATGTGGTAATCGGGATCCTAGCTGTACCACAAGGTTATTTATGGGATCTATATGGTCCTGTGGAACTTTTTGGTTAACAACTGGTCCTGTGGTAACTGAAACCTATTGACATACTATTAGTAAAAATACAATAAAAAGAAACATGACAGAAAGGAATGAATTACAATAAAGGACTTAACTCCTAAAATCATATCATTTATTATAATGTGTTTTTTCCCCAGCCAAGCAGTTATTTTGGTTCAACGTTTGCTTCTGGCAGCTCCCCTCGAGGCCTTCACCTTCATCCCATGATGCAGAAGCATAAGAACAGAACTCTGAATACAGAATGCAAAAAACTAATACTGACAGCTAAAGCTTCATAACAATAGCAAACACATTCACAAATTCTCAAATAAAAAATGTCAGTGTCTTCATAAATCACGAAAGATGTGCAAAACCACTAAATATACACCCAAACGTTGCACAGCGCCAGTTCTATGATGTTTTTCTCTCCGCCTTCCGGAAATACCTGTAATATTTTGTGACTGAATTGAAACATGTAAATGATCTATCTCCAAGTCTGATAATACATGATCTACAAGTCAGAATCTAATATTCATACATCTGAGCGGCACCTTCAGCATTCAAACGTTGTTAGAGCCAAGTGTAATTCTTGAGAAGAAAATGTGGTCCCCGCTGAAAAAGTTTGAATACCACTGCACTAGCGGAATCCATTCAGTCGATAAACACTGCCTTCAGAAGGTATTCACACCCCTTGACTTTTTCCACATTGTGTTGTGTTACAGCCTGAATTTTTAATTAATTACATTTAGATTTTGTGTCACTGGCCTACACGCAATACCCCATAATATCAATGTGGAATTATGTTCTGAGATTATATTTTTTTTATTAATAAAAAATGTCAAGCTGAAATGTACTGGCTCAATAATTATTCAATCCCTTTGTCATTGCTAGCATAAATAAGTTCAGCAGTAAACATTTGCTTGACAAGTCACATAATACGTTGCATGGTTTTTTGAATGACTATCTAATCTCTCGTACAATTATCAGTTGAGCAGTGATGCTTGAAACAAAACGATCTCCAATGGAAGATCAGGATCAAGCAGATGAGGCAGGCAATGACCAACGAGGACTTGCACAAAGAGTTGCTGTCACATTGCAGCATTTAAATATGGGATGTATTCATTATTTTTGCTTTGATAATGTTTGTTCTGTACAAAATTCAAATAGTGTGCAGCAAAATTAAATGAGTGACTGAGTGACTAAACCAAGGCTGGTTTAAAATGTTGTTTGGAGCCACCACTTTGCACAAGCCAAGAGGAGTGGTGTTATTTTTTTAATTTAAAAAATATAGATATATATTTCACCTTTATTTATCCAGGTAGGCTAGTTGAGAACAAGTTCTCATTTACAACTGCGACCTGGCCAAGACAAAGCAAAGTAGTGCGACACAAACAATAACCCAGAGTTACACATGGAATAAATAAGAGTACAGTCAATAACACAATAGAAAAAAAAGATTGTCTATATACAGTGTGTGCCAGTGGCGTGAGTAGGTAAAGCAATAAATAGGCCATAGTAACGAATTAATTACAATTTATCAAATTAACACTGGAGTGATAGATGTGCAGATGATGATGTGCAAGTAGAAATACTGGTGTGCAAAAGAGCAGAAAAGTAAATAAAAACAATATGGGGATGAGGTAGTTAGATTGGATGGGCTATATACAGATGGGTTATGCACAGCAGCAGCGATCGGTTAGCTACTCAGATAGCTGATGTTTAAAGTTAGTGAGGGAAATATGAATCTCCAGCTTCAGCGATTTTTGCAATTCGTTCCAGTCATTGGCAGCAGAGAACTGGATGGAAAGGCGGCCAAAGGAGGTGTTGGCTTTGGTGATGACCAGTGAGATATATCTGCTGAAGCGCGTGCTACGGGTGGGTGTTGTTCTCGAGACCAGTGAGCTGAGATAAGGCGGAGCATTACCTAGCATAGACTTAAAGATGACCTGGAGCCAGTGGGTCTGGCGATGAATATGTAGCAAGGCCCAGCCGACTAGAGCATACAGGTCGCAGTGGTGGGTGGTATATGGGGCTTTGGTGACAAAACGGATGGCACTGTGATAGACTGCATCCAGTTCGCTGAGTAGAGTGTTGGAGGCTATTTTGTAAATGACATCGCGGAAGTTGAGTATCGGTAGGATAGTCAGTTTTACTAGGGTATGTTTGGCGGCGTGAGTGAAGGAGGCTATGTTGGGCGGGCGGGTGCGGGCAGCGAACGGTTGAAAAGCATTTAAGAGCAGTTGGAGTCCATGGAAGGAGTGTTGTATGGCATTGAAGCTTGTTTGGAGGTTTGTTAACACAGTGTCCAAAGAAGGGCCAAATGTATACAGAATGGTGTCATCTGCGTAGAGGTGGATCAGGGAATCACCCCCAGCAAGAGCAACATTGTTGATACAGTGCCTTGCGAAAGTATTCGGCCCCCTTGAACTTTGCGACCTTTTGCCACATTTCAGGCTTCAAACATAAAGATATAAAACTGTATTTTTTTGTGAAGAATCAACAACAAGTGGGACACAATCATGAAGTGGAACAACATTTATTGGATATTTCAAACTTTTTTAACAAATCAAAAACTGAAAAATTGGGCGTGCAAAATTATTCAGCCCCCATAAGTTAATACTTTGTAGTGCCACCTTTTGCTGCGATTACAGCTGTAAGTCGCTTGGGGTATGTCTCTATCAGTTTTGCACATCGAGAGACTGACATTTTTTCCCATTCCTCCTTGCAAAACAGCTCGAGCTCAGTGAGGTTGGATGGAGAGCATTTGTGAACAGCAGTTTTCAGTTCTTTCCACAGATTCTCGATTGGATTCAGGTCTGGACTTTGACTTGGCCATTCTAACACCTGGATATGTTTATTTTTGAACCATTCCATTGTAAATTTTGCTTTATGTTTTGGATCATTGTCTTGTTGGAAGACAAATCTCCGTCCCAGTCTCAGGTCTTTTGCAGACTCCATCAGGTTTTCTTCCAGAATGGTCCTGTATTTGGCTCCATCCATCTTCCCATCAATTTTAACCATCTTCCCTGTCCCTGCTGAAGAAAAGCAGGCCCAAACCATGATGCTGCCACCACCATGTTTGACAGTGGGGATGGTGTGTTCAGCTGTGTTGCTTTTACGCCTAACATAACATTTTGCATTGTTGCCAAAAAGTTACATTTTGGTTTCATCTGACCAGAGCACCTTCTTCCACATGTTTGGTGTGTCTCCCAGGTGGCTTGTGGCAAACTTTAAACGACACTTTTTATGGATATCTTTAAGAAATGGCTTTCTTCATGCCACTCTTCCATAAAGGCCAGATTTGTGCAATATACGACTGATTGTTGTCCTATGGACAGAGTCTCCCACCTCAGCTGTAGATCTCTGCAGTTCATCCAGAGTGATCATGGGCCTCTTGGCTGTATCTCTGATCAGTCTTCTCCTTGTATGAGCTGAAAGTTTAGAGGGACGGCCAGGTCTTGGTAGATTTGCAGTGGTCTGATACTCCTTCCATTTCAATATTATCGCTTGCACAGTGCTCCTTGGGATGTTTCAAGCTTGGGAAATCTTTTTGTATCCAAATCCGGCTTTAAACTTCTTCACAACAGTATCTCGGACCTGCCTGGTGTGTTCCTTGTTCTTCATGATGCTCTCTGCGCTTTTAACGGACCTCTGAGTCTATCACAGTGCAGGTGCATTTATACGGAGACTTGATTACACACAGGTGGATTGTATTTATCATCATTAGTCATTTAGGTCAACATTGGATCATTCAGAGATCCTCACTGAACTTCTGGAGAGAGTTTGCTGCACTGAAAGTAAAGGGGCTGAATAATTTTGCACGCCCAATTTTTCAGTTTTTGATTTGTTAAAAAAGTTTGAAATATCCAATAAATGTCGTTCCACTTCATGATTGTGTCCCACTACAGTTTTATATATTTATGTTTGAAGCCTGAAATGTGGCAAAAGGTCGCAAAGTTCAAGGGGGCCGAATACTTTCGCAAGGCACTGTATATACAGAGAAAATAGTCGGCCTGAGAATTGAACCCTGTGGTACCCCCATAGAGACTGCCAGAGGTCCGGACAACAGGCCCTCCGATTTGACACACTGAACTCTGTCTGAGAAGTAGTTGCTGAACCAGGCGAGGCAGTCATTAGAGAAACCGAGGCTGTTGAGTCTGCCGATAAGATTACGGTGATTGACAGAGTCTAAATCCTTGGCCAGGTCGATGAAGACAGCTGCACAGTACAATCTTTTATCAATGGGAAATGGTCAGTGATCTGTTTATTAACTTGGCTTTCGAAAACTTTAGAAAGGCAGGGCAGGATAGATATAGGTCTATAACAGTTTGGGTCTAGAGTGTCACCCCCTTTGAAGAGGGGGATGACCGTGGCAGCTTTCCAATTTTTAGGGATCTCGGACGATACGAAAGAGAGGTTGAACAGACTGGTATAGGGGTTGCAACAATGGCGGTGGATAATTTTAGAAAGAGAGGGTCCAGATTGTCTAGCCCAGCTGATTTGTAGGGGTCCAGGTTTTGCAGCTCTTTCAGAACATCTGCTATCTGGATTTGGGTGACGGAGAAGCTGGGATTCTTGGGCAAGTAGCTGTGGGGGGTGCGGAGCTGTTGGCTGGGGTTGGGGTAGCCAGGAGGAAAAAATGGCCAGCCGTAGAGAAAGGCTTATTGAAATTCTCGATAATCGTGGATTTATCAGTGGTGACAGTGTTACCTAGCCTCAGTGCAGTGGGCAGCTGGGAGGAGGTGCTCTTGTTCTCCATGGATTTTACAGTGTCCCAAAACTTTTTGGAGTTAGAGCTACAGGATGCAGATTTCTGTTTGAAAAAGCTAGCCTTTGCTTTCCTGACTGACTGCGTGTATTGTTTCCTGACTTCCCTGGAAAGTTGCATATCGCGGGGAATATTCGATTTTAGGGAGCGTTTGACAGTGAAGGACTTGGGATTTTTTTTTTTTATAAAAATAAATAGAATAGATCTAAGCACAGGCTAAATACTCAAATAAAACCTGGTTCAGTCTGCTTTCCAACAGACGCTGGAAGACAAATTCACCTTTCAGCAGGACAATAACCAAAAACCAAAGACTAAATATACACTGAGACGACAGTGAATGTTCCTGAGTGGCCTTGTTACAGTTTTGACTTGGCAAGACTCTATGGCAAGACTTGAAAATGGCTGTCTTGCAATGAACAACCAACTTGACAGAGCTTAAAGAATTTTTTAAAGAATAATTTACAAATATTGTACAAATCCAGGTGTGCAAAGCTCTTAGAGACTCACAGCTGTAATTGCTGCCAAATGTGGTTCCAGCATGTATTGACTCAGGGCTGTGAATACTTGTGTAAATTAGATATTTATTTATTTCATATTCAATATAATTGAAAAAATTCTGAAAATGTTTTCAATTTGTCATTATGGGGTATTGTGAGTAAATGTGTGTAAAATTATATTTAATCCTTTTGGAATTCAGTCTGTAACTGTAACGGTTTACTTCCGTTGAAGGAGAGGAGGACCAAAATGCAGCGTGGTTAGTGTTCAACATGTTTAATAAGGACAATAAACGAGAACACTACAAAATACAAAAGAACAAATGTGAAAAAAACAAAACAGTCCTATCTGGTGCATAGACACAAAGACGGAAGACAACCACCCACAAAGTACCCACAGAATATGGCTGCCTAAATATGGTTCCCAATCAGAGACAACGATAGACAGCTGCCTCTAATTGAGAACCAATCTAGGCAACCATAAACATACAAACTACCTAGAAAGGAAACAGCCCCATAAATATACAAAACCCCTAGACCAGACAAAACACATAAATCCCCCATGTCACACCCTGACCTAACCAAAATAATAAATAAAACAAAGATAACTAAGGCCAGGGCGTGACAGTAACACAACAAAATGTGGAATAAGTCAAGGGGTATGAACCTGGTATGAACCTAGTCTCAGAGCATTTCGTATTATTCTGTACTTAAATCCTAGACACTCCGTTTATGTTAAGTTTCATATGGTATGTATTAAATTGTGGATGTCCATCACCCATTTGGTATGTTATGTTATGAATTACAATTTGTATAATTTGTTTATGGATTTGCAAAACGTACATTGTTACGAATTAAAAAATATATATACAATATGTTACAAATTTGCTAAATAATTCTAGCAAGGTGGCTAATGTTAGCTAGCTGGCTAACGTTACTTAAGCCAGGGTTAGGGTTAGGGGTTAGAGTTAAGTTTAGGAGGTAGGTTAAAGGGTTAAAGGGTTAGGGGAATGGTTAGCTAAAATAGTCAAGGTTAGGGTTAGGGGAAGGGTTAGCAAAAGGGTTTTATGGTTAGGGTTAAGGTTAGGTTAGCTAACATGCTAAGTAGAGGAAGCTAAAGAGTAGTAAGTAGTTGAAAAGTTGGTAATTATCTAAAGTTGTCCGTGATGAGATTCGAACCCGCATCCTTTGGGTTGCTAGACGTCACCCATCCACTCTACTTTCTTTTTTTGCCTTAAGTAGCCATCTGTCTTATGTAACCATATCAAACGTAACATATCATACTAATTTCACTGACCCGGATTTGCGTATACTATGTTAGTTACGATTACATAAAATACATGCATTAGCTATTTAACACAAAAGTTTTTGTGACAAAACTATTGGTAGAGTTGAAAATGTGATAGAAACACATTGACATTTTTATTTTTATTCGGGACATGAAAACGTTGAGAAATCCGCATGTACAGTGCATTCAGAAAGTTTTTTATTTGATCCATTTAAAGAATAAGGCTGTAACGTAAAAACATTTGGGAAAAAGTGAAGGGGTCTGAATGCTTTCCAAATACACTGTATAGCTTGCCTGATTTGCAATGTAGTCCGTTGCAAAGTGAAAAATAGGCCTCCCGGGTGGCGCAGTGGTTAAACCTGTTGAGGCGATGGGTTCCCCTACGGCACATATGTCAGAGTCAAGGCCCGCGGGCCACATCCGGCCCGCAAGAAGGTTTTTTACGGCCCCTGGGATGATCTTGATTTATTATTAGAACCGGCCCGCAGCAAGCCGGCAGCCCGCAGATCTTTTACACGCACCAATACTACATTTCCCACAATGCAAAGGTGACGCACCGAGCAGTAGGCTGCTTCATTTCAATATTTATTGGCACAGCAGTCGTCAGCATCACAGTAAAATTAACTTTCAGATACCCATCAAAAATGGCAAAACGGAAGGTGGATACTGAGAACCGGGGGTTTCAAACAAGGTGGGAGTCGGAGTATATGTTCACGAAGGTAGCTGGAAAACCTGTGTGTCTTCTGTGTGGAGAAAGTGTGGCGGTACTGAAAGAGTATAATCTGAGACGACATTATGAAACGAAACACGCGGACAAAAACAAGAATATGGACATGGAACAAAGGCTACAAAAGGCCAGTTTTATTTTGGCAGAAGAGATCGCTAAATCAGCCCGGCCATTTACGGAGGGGGATTTCATCAAAAACTGCATGATTAAAGTTTGTGACGAAGTTTGCCCAGAAAAAAGGCAACTCTTTTTAAATGTGAGTCTGAGCAGAAACACCATTGCCGAGAGAGTAGACCAGTTGTCCATCAATCTAAAAGAGCAGCTTGTGAAAAAGGGAAAAGATTTTATTGCATATTCCTTGGCTGTGGATGAGAGCACCGACATTTCTGACATTGCCCAGTTGTCAATTTTCATCCGCGGAGTGGACTCCAACCTAAGCGTGACAGAGGAGTTTTTGGCTTTACGTCCTATGCATGGCACAACTACGGGGCATGATTTGTATGAAGAGGTGTCAAGATGTGTAAATGAGATGGAGCTGCCTTGGGAAAAACTTGTGGGTTTGACAACCGACGGAGCACCTGCGATGTGTGGACACAGGAGCGGACTGGTGGCGAAGATACGGGAAAAGATGCAAGAGGAAAACGCGACAGGTGAGCTGACAGCTTATCATTGTATCATACACCAGGAAGCGTTGTGCGGTAAAGCCTTGAAAATGGAGCATGTAATGAGCATCATCACGCGCACAGTTAACTTTATCAGAGCCAAAGGTTTGAATCACCGCCAGTTCAAGGCATTTCTGACGGAGTTAGAAACGGAGCATGGTGATTTGCCTTATCACACAGAGGTGCGATGGCTAAGCCAGGGAAAGGTGCTTCAAAGATGTTTCGAGCTTCGTGAGGAGATTTGTCTGTTCTTGGACAGCAAAGGGAAAGACACAACACAACTCCGAGACGAAATGTTTCTGTGTGAAATGGCTTTTCTGTGTGACATTACGAGTCATCTGAATGCAATAAACTTGCAGCTGCAGGGTCGGGATCGTGTCATCTCTGATATGTACAGTACAGTGAAGGCATTTAAAACCAAACTGACTCTGTGGGAGACGCAGATGCGGAAAGAAAATTTGAGCCACTTTCCCAGCTGCCAGACCATGAAAGAGAAGCTCTCTACCAGTGCGTTCCCGAGCACACAGTTGGCTGATAAAATAGGTATGCTTGCCGCTGACTTTCGACGCCGATTTGCTGACTTTGAAGCACAAAAAAGCAGGTTGGAACTGCTCGGTAACCCATTTGCTGTTGACGTGGAAAGCTCACCACCAAACCTCCAAATGGAGTTGATTGACCTCCAATGCAATGATGCACTGAGGGCAAAATATGCGGCAGTGGGTGCTGCGGAGTTCGCCCGTTTCCTCCCCGGCACAATGCCCCAGCTGCGCATCCAGGCTGCTCAAACGTTGTCTATGTTTGGCAGCACATACCTGTGTGAACAACTGTTTTCTTTGATGAACCTGAACAAAACATCACACAGAAGTCGACTTACTGCTGAACACCTCCACTCAATTCTGAGGATTTCTTCAGCTCAGAGCCTTACCCCGAACATTGATGAACTTGTGGAAAAGATGGGACACCACCAAGTATCACCCTCAACCTCAAACAAGTGAACATTACTGTGCAATCACATATTTAGAGTTTTTACTCAGTTCAAGTTTAAAAGTTAAAATTTAATATTTGTTTTCACTGCATGTTACTTCTCCTTAAACAAAGTGTTGTTTTTGATTAATAGATTTTTGCACTTTATTTTTTTGTATTTCAATCCAATTATATTTTAAAAATATTTCAGTTGAGTGGATGATAGAAAATTGCTATTATTGTTTTTTCTTTGAAGTAAATTTAGCCCACTTTTGCTAAAATAGAAAATATAGTCTACTGATGGTGCCTTGAATACCGGTTTCTTTCATTTAATGTTCATGTTATGGGGATATTTATATAAAGGAAATTTGTCTTTTGTGTCTGTTGAAAATGAAAGATTACTGACAGAGCCATAAGAAAATATTGCTTTATTTATCTGATCATATTGTAATATATTTGTTAGGTTTTCAGTAGGTTCAATTAGGTTCACTAGACTATATGCGTCATTTAAAAAAATTTCAATGAACATTCGAACAGTCCGGCCCTCGTCTTGTAGCTGATTTTTTTATTTGGCCCTCCGTCCATTTGACTTTGACACCCCTGCCCTACGGGAACCCCCCTGTTCAGCTGAAAAGGTGGCACAGGGACAATGCAAAAATATTCTTTAGAAATATTTAACCTCCACACATTGACAAATCCAATACCTCAAATGAAAGATAAACACCTTGTTCATCTACCCAGTGTCAGATTTTTTAAATGTTTTACGGCGAAAACACAAAATATATTTATGTTCGACCACCACCAAACCAAAGAAAAAACGGAGCCATTTTTTCCAGCAAAAGATAAAAATCACAAAAGCAGGATAAAAAAAAAAATCTATGACTAACCTCTTGAAAATCTTCATCAGATGACAGTCATATGACATGTTACACAGTACATTTATGTTTGGTTCGATAATATGCATTTTATATCCATAAATCTCGGTTTACATTGACGCCATGTTCAGAAAATCCTCCAAAATATCCGGAGGAATTATAGAAAGCTACGCCAGATAACAGAAATACTCATCATAAACTTTGACTAAAGATACATGTTCTACATATAATTAAAGATACACTGGTTCTTAATGCAACCGCTGTGTCACATTTTTTTTTAACGTTGCGGAAAAAGCCTAACATTGCAATAATCTGAGACGGCGCTCAGACGTAACAATATTTCTCCGCCATGTTGGAGTCAACAGAAATACAAAATTACAACATAAATATTCCCTTACCTTTGATGATCTTTCATCAGAATGTAGTGCAAGGAGTCCTAGTTCAACAATAAATCATTTTGTTTCATAATGTTCAATTCTAGTGTCCAAGTAGCAGCATTTGCTATCACTTTCAGCTCACTTGGCCAAAAAATTACTTCTGGTCCAGGATAAATTTGCATGAAAACTTCCAAAAGACATATTACAGGTCGAAGAAACTGGTCAAACTAAGTGCAGAATCAATCTTCAGGATGTTATAATCATATATATCCAATAGCATTCCAACCGGATCATTCGTTTTCATCTGGGGCTGATTGGAACAGCCGTAGCAATCAAAGACAAACGCGCCACAACAAAATGGCATTCTTTTGCAACACCGACTACTTTCCTTCCCATTAGGTCGAAGTTCACAGCAAATGCTCCATTACACTTTCTACTGAATGAGGACATCTAGTGGAAGACGTAGGAAGTGTTTCCAGATCCATGACTTGTTGGGAAGGGAGGGGGCGATGACGTCAAAGTTGCCCCAACTTTCAGGATTTCAAAACTTGTTTGGAAGATTGCCTGCCCTGTGAGTTCTGTTATACTCACATACATAATTTAAATGGTTTTAGAAACTTCAGAGTGTTTTCTATCCAATAATAATAATAATACGCATATATTAGCAATTTAGGACAGATTTTGATGCAGTTCACTATGGGCACGCAATTCATCCAAAGTGGAAATACTGCCCCCTATCTCTAACTGGTTTTAAGGTCACTGTACTGCAGCGCCAGCTGTGCCACCAGAGACCCTGGGTTAGTGCCCAGGCTCTGTCGTAACCGGCCGCGACCGGGAGGTCTGTGGGGCGACACACAATTGGCCTAGTGTCGCCCGGGTTAGGGAGGGTTTGGCCGGTAGGGAAATCCCTGTCTCATCGTGCACCAGCGACTCCTGTGGCGGGCCGGGTGCAGTGCGCGCTAACCAAGGTTGCCAGGTGCACGATGTTTCCTCCGACACATTTGTGCGGCTGGCTTCCGGGTTGGATGGCGCTGTGTTAAGAAGCAGTGCGGCTTGGTTGGGTTGTGTATCATGTCTCTCCCGAGCCCGTACGGGAGTTGTAGCGATGAGACAAGATAGTAGCTACTAAACAATTGGATACCACGAAATTGGGGAGAAAAAGGGGTACATTTTTTAAAAACAAAAACAACAACAACAAAAAAGATTATGAAAAATAAATCTAATCCAAATTAGACTAAGAAATTGTTCGGCTATACAGTGCAAAGGCTGCCATATTGCACACTCACACTTGCTTTTGGGCGGGACCAGCACCAAAACTAGGAGGGAATATGTAAATAAACAATTAACATTAATTGGTCTATTATATCAGATTGGCAGGTGACATTAAGTGGCAGGTTTTTTTCCCAAACAGCTCTTATACAAAAAGGGCATTATCATAATTTTTGAGTGTTGTTTCGACCTCAGTGTGTTGAAATATCATACAAAAAAACAGGAAAGCACAGTTTTAACTGCACTACACATGACAGTGTTTTTCAAAATAAAAAAATCCATAATGGTGGACCTTATGGGTCCTAGAGGCAAATATGTTTCTTGTGAGGCGAAGGACCTACAGTATGTACCGAATTTCAGGACTTTAGCTACAATGGGGTGAAGGGCGTGAGCTTTCAAAGTTTGCATCTTCTGTCACTTTTTATAGCCAATTGGCATGTCATTCTTTTTTTATGGCCAATTCACGTCATTGCTTGAGAGAGTATATCCCATTACTAGGAGTGCAACGTTACACTTATTCGTACTAAACCGTTCCATAAGGGGACCTCTGTTTAGTCCACACTGTAAACGCCAAATGAATACATAAAGAAATATTAAAACCCTAGGCCTTGTATGTTTCTTGAGTAAATCTAAGCTAAAAAAACAAAAACATTTCAGGCTATTTCATTAATCCCACTAGAGCCTATGTGATAGAGGTCTTTACAGGTCCAAAAGGTTGGACTCGTTGTCCAACTTCCGCCGAAGTCGGCTCCTCTCCTTGTTCGGGCGGCGTTCGGCGATTGGAATCACCGGCATTCTAGACCATCGCTGCTCCATTTTTCATATATCCTCTTGTTTTGTCTTTGTCAGTGCTCTCCTGCACCTGACTTTGCCTCCCGTACACTCCCTGACTTAATTACACACCCACTATGGACTCAGCAGGAGCAGGTACCCCGGTTAAAGGAGTCAAGGAGTGCGTCCAGAAACATTCGGCTATGCAGCCAGAACCAGTTTCAGCTGGACATAAGCTATATACGTTTTATCGAGTTGCAATTGGTCCAGTCGGTAAATACATTTTAATTGCACATACCCGAGACCCGTTACAATGATATCAGACCCGACCCGAGTCCGAGACAAAAGTCTGAATTTAGGACGTCGGACCTGCTCGAGTCCTGGGTCGGATCTCGGAATTTCGCGTCTGTTGAAACCATCAAGACCTCTACTATGCCCACGTTGCAATCAAAATTCTAATCTTAATTGCCACATTTCAAGCTGTCCTTTTGTGAGGCGCTGTCGGGAACTACTTCTGTACGATGGTGAGTGGTGGGGTTGATTAACCAGAAGGATTCTCCATCATTTAAATCTCAAATTTGGGAAATGTTTGACTTTGCAGTAGATTACAATGGCGGTGGACAGTATGTTGGCACTGCTCAACCAGAACAACCTACGCAGCTACCTGATGCCTCAAACATGATGACACATTTACGGATACATCACCCTAGTATTCCTACCACCGGAGGAAGAGGGAAACGCCCAAAATAGTAGAGTGCTACAGACACCTCACCTTTGTGAGAGTTACACAAGTGAGCATATTTTTCTCTGTAAGAAAACATTACAGCATAGGCCGACACGATGTCTGAGAAAATAAAAAGTGTTGGAATTCCTGATTGAGCTCTCATCAGGCATTCTATGACCCATGATCATATATGGAATCAGAAATGCCAACACTTTGTATTTTCTTAAATAAACAAAAATGAACTACAGTAACTGTTGGCATTTCATTTTCCCGCAGTACTGAAACCGAACCGTGACCCCAAAACCGCAATAGGTACCGAACCATGGGTTTGTTGAACCATTACACCCTTATCCATTACCTTCGGCATCTGACCGTATGGCGCTACAGAGGGTAGTGCGTACGGCCCAGTTCATCACTGGGACCAAGCTTCCTGACATCCAGGACCTATATACCAGGCGGTGTCAGAGGAAGGCCCAAAAAATTGTCAAAGACTCTAGTCACCAAGTCATAGACTGTTCTCTCTGCTACCGCACGGCAAGCGGTACCGGAGCGCCAAGTCTGGGACCAAAAGTCTCCTGAACAGCTTCTACCCCAAAGCCATAAGACTACTGAACATTTAATAAAATGGCTACCTGGACATTCTACTTTTAACCTACATGTACAAAGTACTTCAATCAATCACTTAACCAAACCAGAAATTACCCTTCCCCTAACCTTAACCAGAAATCCTTGTATATAGCCTTGTTATTGTTATTTTATTGTTTTACTATTTTCTTTTGATCTTTTTGCTAATTTTCTTACTTTTAAATGCTTTGTTGGGAAAGGGCTTGTAAGTAAGCCTGTAAAGTCTACACTTGTATTCGGTGCATGTGGCAAATAAAATGTTGTTTGACTTGATTTATAATAGCAATAAGGCACTTCGTGGGTTTGTTGTGTATGGCAAATATACCACGGCTAAGGGACGTATCCAGGCACTCCGGTTGATGTTCTGCCTAAAAAACGTGGTATATTGGCCAATATACCACACCCCCTCGGGACAGTTATTGCTTAATCAATCAGGTACAGGGGGAAATGAAAACCAGACGGAATGATGCTGCTTGTTCTGTATTTAAATTGTGCTACCTTCTATGCCCTGTCGGGTGCCTGATGTTTCCTCAAGGGTAGAGGATGAGGGTAGCAGGAAATCTACGAGTGCATCTCAATAATCTAAAACGCCTTCCTCTCAAAGTCTTCATTGTTTACACTGAAAAACAGGTGAAAGTATACTCCTGTTGGAGAGGAAGAAGGGGAAGCCCCTTCTGACTATTGAGGCGCACCCTTACACTGTACTCATCCATTGGACTGCCTGCGAAACGGGATCCTACCAGGTTCTCATCAGCTGTATCAGCGCCTTACCTCATGACAGGGTGTTGAGCCACACATAAGTTGCAGCGATATCTATGGCCAAGTATGCAAACAAGACCGGAACATAGTGAATTCACTGTGCTGCAAGTTTTAACAGGTTCTGGCATTCCGTAATAATGAGGTGACTGAAGGGAGAGGAAAAGTTGTTTGGCTGGTTGTTTTTTGGGTTCACTTGAAAAAAATCTAACAGTATCTCTCTCTCTCTTTCATAGTGAAACATAATTCTGATTTAAAATATAAGTGATATGATGTCCTTGTGGAAGCAATCAAAATATTTACATATTTGAATAACCTGGTAAGCACATAACCAGAACTACCAAAAAAGTTACAAATACTGGGTTTGTGGTCAGCCTGTTTGCTTTGAGCATGAGACCAAGAGTTTGATACGACGCCCTCAAATTGCTGCACCATATTTAATCTATGAGACTCAGTCAGTTAAGGACTCAAGACTATACAAGCACAGACAGACTTCGTCAAAGAACTGAAAGGTAGTCCAAACAGTTCAAATCGCTCTTTTCAGACTTCTCAAGTGACGGACGGACGGACGGACGGACGGACGGACGGACGGACGGACAGACAGACAGACAGACAGACAGACAGACAGACAGACAGACAGACCAATGCATGCAGAGACATTGGAATGAGACCACAGATAATGACACTATTGCAACACAAAGGGCATGACTGTCTGAAAGTGAATTATGTGGAAGACTGTAAGACTGCACTGAGTTGCCTGTTCCAGAGTGTGTGCCTGTTTCCTACCCAAAATCATATCTGTATATGAGTAATTTTGTGTGTGTGTGTGTGTGTGTGTGTGTGTGTGTCTTGTATGAAGTTGCTTGTATAAGTTATTTACTCATACTCTACTTTCCTTCCTTCTTAGGGAGTTTTTAATCTTAAGGTCATTAAATATCATTTTATCTCCTAGTATGTTTTTTCTTCACATGAACTTGGCTCTAAAGTTTGTACAAAATATTATGACCCTCTTCCTGAATGCTACGACTCTCAGGAACCCATCTATGTGCCCTTCTTATGCTCACAATGACTCTTTGGAAGGAATTGTGTAAAAAAAAAACACACATAATGACTGAAGGAAATGAATTCAAAGCATACTTCCTTCAGATTGGATTTTGTCATTACCTGATTTGATATGACTTTGCATTATTTATTGAGATGCTTCGTTTTCAAATGATTTAAAATGACCTAATTCGTTTTAATAAGCTTGTAATTGTTGTTTAAATTACATTTAAAAAACAGTGAGCGAGCATTTGTGCCTTTTCCTTTTCAATTATTATCAACTGTTTTGGGTGCACCTCGAGTCACTTTGGTTGAGAGGCCTCCTCTTCTTCCCTAAATACTTTTAGCAACATTTAATGTTAATAAAAGTGCTGTATTGGTGTGTGCGCGTTGCTTTTTTTAAACAGTTCTTCCGAAGAATAATCGGAAGTGGAAAATGTCCGGCCCCCTTGTAATGAACCTTTTTTACGTCTGGCCCATGTTAGAATATAGTTGAATGGCCCTGGTGTAGGCCATCCCTTAGTCTCCTGAACAGTGTCATTTCAACATAGGCCTAAACGTCTCTGCAATGAGACATCGTACCAGAGACATTGACAGATACCTCAGTTAGGGCTAATCAGGCTCTTAAATCCACTTGATCCCGTGTCTTCTCAAATTTGGGCGTGGTGTCTGTTTTTCTGGAAGACAACGAGGAGGAATGGCTTGAAAGCTCGAAAGCTCTAAAGGGAGGACACACCCTTTCTCCCCAGGGATACCAGTCGCTATTGAACCCGCATGTGAAACCAAACAGCTGTGCATTCTAGAGACATTAAGCGTTTTACTGTGGTCTTCGATTATGACATTAATTTGTTTTTACAAGCATATGTTTAACAGAGGTGGGTGGTAGTGCGAAGCAATGGGTTTGGACCAATTATGTATATAAACCCTGGATTGATTATTCTATGTATTGGCCATTGAGAGGCTTTGAAGCCACCTGTCAGCCATATTGGCGCTCCCCAGCTGGAGCAGTCCTCCATAGGAATTCATGTTATTCTACAGGATTTCAATTAAATGTTTCGAGGACAAAATTAAATGGTTTTAAGCATTTTGGGGGTTGTCATGGGGACAGCAACATTAGTCACTTCAATAGTTTAAGGGTATTTTCTTAAAATGTATTTTAATTTTTTTTGTGTTTAGCTCACATAACATAATTTAAAAGTATGCATTAAAGTATATGTAATAGAATAAATGTGGCAAGAATTATTGTAGACGTGCATTTCTAGAGCTTCCAAAATAGTATTTTTTTACAAAGTGGGGGAGTGCAAAGATGGAGGTATTGTGGATTCAACACAGCGCCCCGTATCAGTCATCTATTATAAATCATTGGCTTGGACCCGACTGTGCAGATCCAGTATTTAGGCTAGATTTAGATCTCTCCATTGTGGTAGCATAATGGAAATCCTGGTTAACTGGTTTTCATGTAAACACCTCAGTGACAATTTATGCACCGATCCGTAGCCACTGGAAGTATACAGAATAAATATCTAAACGCGACATGCAACAATTTACTGAGTTACAGTTCATATAAGGAAATCAGCCAATTTAAATAAATGAATTATGCCCTAATATATGGATTTCACATGACTTATTATACAGATATGCATCTGTTGGTCACAGATACCTTTTTAAAAAAGGTAGGGGCGTGTATCAGAAAACCAGTCAGTATCTGGTGTGACCACCATTCGCCTCATGCAGCGCGGCACACCCCCTTCGCATAGAGTTGACCAGGCCTGTTGATTGTGGCCTGTGGAATATTGTCGCACTCCTCTTCAATGGCAGTGTGAAGTTGCTGGATATTGGCGGGAACTGGAACACGCTGTCGTACAAGTTGATCCAGAGCATCTCAATCATGCTCAATGGGTGATATGTCTGGTGAGTATGCATTATCATGCTGAAATGGTGGCGGATGAATGGCACGACAATGGGCCTCAGGATCTCGTCATGGTATCTCTGCATTTAAATTGCCATCGATTTTAAAATGCAGTTGTGTTCGTTGTCTGTAGCTTATGCTTGCCCATGCCCTAACCCCACCGCCACCATGGGGCACTCTGTTCACAACCTTGACATAAGCAAAGGAATCGCCCACTCAACACCATACACGTGGTCTAAGGTTGTGAGGCTGGTTGGAAGTACTGCCAAATTCTCTAAAACGATGTTGGAAGTGGCTTATGGTAGAAAAATGTACATGAAATTATCTGGCAACAGCTCTGGTGGACATTCCTGCAGTCAGCATGCCAATAGCACACTCCCTCAAAACTTGAGACATCTGTGGCATTGTGCTGTGTACCAAAACTGCACATTTTAGGGTGGCCTTTTATTGTCCCAGCACAAGGTGCACCTGTGTAATAACCATGCTGTTTAATCAGCTTCTTGATATGCCATACCTGTCAGGTGGATGGATTAACTTGGCAGAGGAGAAATGCTCATTAAAGGGATCTATCATTTCAACAATGGCCTAAAAACAAAGGCAATGGATAGATCCAGTTATATCTAGTCCCATGTTTGCCCACCCCTCTGTCTCTATAGTCAGGAAACCGGCTTTCAAGAATGTGGTCGCGCCTGTTCATTGTGAGCGCATCGCTTTTTCCAGCATTTCCTTCTCAACCTCTGATGACTTATCAAAGTGAATGTAGGGCTAATGGAAATTGGAACGGACAGTGACAAACGACTTTTATTATAAACGTCCTCGAAAAAAAATGTCCAATGCATGGTTCATAAAGGTTTCTTACAACATTGAGAAATGTATTATTTTGGTGGATATTCAAAGCTTTACAGAAACTGCATAAAAATAGGTAGGCTTATATGAGGGGTTAAAATTTGCAACAATAAAGAAAAACTCCAGCCTAAACTTGCAGACTGTTTCAACTTTTGCTAAATGTTTCCAGATGTTTAGTGACGCACTCGCGGGCTCTATTCTTGAATAGCCTACATTTTAAACGCACAACTCTGGAGGCTACTTTCTGCAAAATGTGGAACACTTCGAAACAAAAGAGAACTTCGCAATAATAGTTAAAGAATGGTGGTAAAGGCCTATATGACTGCATGTAGACTTTTTGCCTCGTGAAGTTTACAGTCCCAATGCATCGAGTTACACTGAGCGCACTATAATTTTCCCCATATCTTTCTCGACTGACACGGAAGGTGGAATCGAATTGCAGTTGGATTTTTTTGGGGGGAGTGGGAGGATTTAGGAAGCAATGGAACACTGAGCGAGAAAAGTAACAATTAGCATACCGAACGTCGCGGAGAGAAAACTTTACTTTGAAAAAGGACAGCACAAAACGATCCAAATGGCTGAACAGGTAGGCCTACTATACAATTTTAAAATCAGCACTTGTCAAAACGTTGCAGTTGAAGAGATGGTGGTTTATCTCGTCCTAGAAGCAAGGAATGGAGTTGTTGCATTCTTTTGGTGATAACTTCCCCCAACTTCTACGCATCGTTCTGATTACCGTTGGAAGTGGCACAAGATGTAGTTTAACCAAAATTCTATCCAATTTATGCTATCCAATTTATGTCATGTCACAGTCCATGAGATCGTATTATTTTTATAGGCGCGTTTGCATATAGCCTACTTTTTATGCACTCTTAACGCGAGTTTACAAGTTATCATTTCAATGCACTGATCAGTGTGCATGCTAGAACAGCATCAAAGAATATGGCCAATAACAAATTAATCTAGGCCATATGTTGACGAGGGAGCAATGAGCTATTCTCAGTTGTGTCTATAGACAGAGACCGTGTATGGAAATGGAAAGCACGGGGTGGCAATCAGTCCATTCAGATTCTGTCCCCATGGCCTAGGACACAGAAACGTTCTTTGAATATAGGCCAGTGTGTGAGGGATGACAGCTAGACGAACAGAAATACAGATAGACAATGAGATACTTACTGTCGGTTAGCAAGCGCCGTACCGGTGTTACTTACTGTATACATTTTATGACTTTTGTTGGCTGCTGTGAGCTAACGTTATTTGTGGAAACGTTATAAAATGAACACTGTAGTAGGATTAGGCCTACCACGAGATTTTTATGGTGGCCTAGTGAGTCAGGCTTTTTATTATACTTTATTTCCTACCCTGACAACTGAAACAACAACTTTGTTTTTGGATGTGTCAACGAATTTGTTTTAGTGTTTGGGAGAATACAGTTTGAAGTCACCACTGATTCCTCACCCTGTTTCCCAAGCCTCTCATGCACGAATCGGGCACGGACCATAAATCGGACCTGGCATTTCTAAGACACTGGCCAAGTTTTTCCTCGAGGCCCCCACATTGGGCCATTTCCTCCGTTAGGGCCCCGTTATTAGCATGTTCATTTTGCGTGAAAAATCTAAGTTAGACAGACCCAATGGGCTAAAAATTTAACAGCCCATCTGGCCCAGATGGCGACTCCGCCCCTGGCACACCCTGAAAATCAACAGTGAGGGGTTGAGCTGTCATACTGTAGCTACCAACCTGCAGGTATTTCAAGTACCTTCTACATGTAGACAAGTTGTCTGAATTTGCCTTCCAATAGTCTCTCGTTACTGAAGCTTCTCCTACCGACCCACCCACAGATGCTCACATTTCAATAGCATATTCAAATATCTATTTGAATAGGGGTGAGTGACATAGCAAAGTCCCTGAACAGTTATTTAATGTTAGTGATTTAGAATATAAATAAAAAGTAGTATGAACAAAAAACCCAACAGTTATAATAGATTGGGTGTTTGGTTCTTGGTTTAAAGAGAGTATGGAATGATGTCCTTCACAATAACCAACATAACAAGTCTGTGTGACACAGTTTCATATTCCACTGCCAAACATAAGGTCTACTTTTCAAACAGGTCATTTGCAACCTGGAAGTGTAACTGATCTTGTTGGAGTATAACTGTTCTCGTATTGTTTCTCACAATTCTTTGGTTAACCAGTAAGCTTTCAGTAACACTGATACTCGTGAAAGGTGCAATACAAACACAAGTTAATTAACTGAATGGAGCTGTTACGAGATTTGTGTGGAGAAGAAGGCTGCAGTGTTGTTCGAACAGTCACTCAAGGACAGGGTTAAACATCGGAGTGTCGTCTTTGTGTAAACTTCCGACGCATGGAGGCATGCTGGATATGCACTTGAGGGCGGATGTGAGTGTGTCTGATTGTTTTGGTATTTGGGACTAAATTGAGTGGAGGTCGGTACACTTCGGCACGCACCTGGGGAGTCTGTCTGATGAATATGTTAACTTTCTTTCTTAATGATCTATTATAATAATAAACGTCACATAATGAATTTCAAAGTACTGTCAGATAATGCTTTTGTTATTGTTATATTATTTGAACCCCCCCACCCTAACACGTTTATTTCTCCTCCTCTGGCGCAGCACTCCGACCTGGAAAAGGCCATCAACACTTTGGTCACAAAGTTCCATGCCGCTGCGGCCAATAAAGGTCCCACGCTCCAAACCAAAGAGTTCAAAGACCTCCTCTCCTCCCAGCTGCCCAACTTAGTCAAGGTACATAAGCAGCAACTGTCGGCTACATTGCCCTCGCCCTCCCCGGCCACACCTGCCATTGATTCTACCAGTAGGGCGTGACTCTGACTCTTACTACCCCCCACTCAACCACACACATACAGTACACGCCACATCCTATGACTCCCAAACAAACACTCAGGAAAGGCCTGTAGGCGTTGGTTGCCAGGTTCAATACAAATCCACGATTTATGTGATCTACTGTGCTTCAGTCACCAATTGAGTTTTAAACAAGCTTTATTTCAATCACTGAAAAGGCCAATGTATCTTGCCATGTATTCATGTTGGAACTGGCTGCTTAGTTGTCTCAGGCCCAAGGCGGTTTTCCAGGACGAGTCTGAATCTACCAGAGGGTGACAAAGATAGCTATGCTTTTGAAAAACAGGAAATGGCCGGTTCAAATACATGAGCAAGTGAGGAAGGCTCAAGGTTGATCTTTCATCTAGAGGGGGTGAAACAAACTGACAGATAAATAAATAACTGTTTTCCTAATGAAGAGCAGAAAATTGTTTTATTGTAATATGACTCCTTGCACCAAGTCGACTTCATCCACCATAAACGCGACAACCAAGTACAGTGTTTCTGCTACACAATAGTTAGCCACAACAGCTAGGACATATTTGTTGTGAAAGGCAATTGAGGTCAAGAGGAGGGGGCAGTATACACAACTGTTGAAGTGAAAATTATGTTTAATTACCAAGTCCATATGTTTTTCATTATGTCCAGTCTTAGACTTATCCAAAACCAGAGTCTATTTCAAAGGAAAAGTAATGATCACATCATTTAAATGGGATTCCAGGAAACAGCTCTTTATATTGTCTCAGCTGTGGTGCAGCGTTCAGGACAGGAAATATTTTCCCAAATCAATTTCCTATTGTTTCCAGCAGACAGAAATATCCACTGTGTTTGCATGTGCCTGGCTGGCAGCTTTATCACATTTCAGAATTAAAATCTATTCCACATTTTGTGGTGTTACAGCCTGAATTCAAAATGGATCCATTTGTTTTTGATTGTTGATCATTGCTAGACATCCATTTTCAGGTCTTGCCATAAATTTTCAAGCCGATTTAAGTCAAAACTTTAACTAGGCCACTCAAGAACATTCAATGTCATATTTTGTAGTATTACTTAAGTACCTTGTTGCAAACAGGATGCATATTCTGTACAGGCATCCTTCTTTTCAATCTGTAATTTAGGTTAGTATTGTGGAGTAACTACAATGTTTTAGGTCATATTTTTTATTATACTTTTTTTGTTGGGGGGGGGGGGGGGGGGGGGCTAGATCAGCTTTAATATTGAATATAGATTGTAGCGTCCATCAATGTAATTGTCTGCTTCATTTCCAATCCCCCATATATGTTTTTGTAAATATTGACAGTACTAGTCAAGAGTTTGGACACAACTACTCGTTCAAGGCTTTTCTTTATTTTTACTATTTTCTACATTGTAGAAATAATAGTGAAGACATCAAAACTATGAAATAACACATATGGAATCATGTAGTAACCAGAAAAGTGTTAAACAAATACAAATATATTTTATATTTGAGTTTCTTCAAAGTAGTCACTCTTTGCCTTGATGACAGCTTTGCACACTCTTGGTATTCTCTCAACCAGCTTCATGAGGTAGTCAGCTGGAATGCTTTCCATCATTACTTTAAGACATCTAAACTCAGCAAAAAAAGAAATGTCTTCTCACTGTCAACTGCGTTTATTTTCTAAAAAACTTAACATGTGTAAATATTTGTATGAACATGACAAGATTCAACAACTGAGACATAAACTGAACAAGTTCCACAGACATGTGACTAACAGAAATGGATTAATGTGTCCCTGAACAAAGGGGGAGTCAAAACCAAAAGTAACAGTCAGTATCTGATGTGGCCACCAGCTGCATTAAGTACTGCAGTGCATCTCCTCCTCATGAACTGCACCAGATTTACCAGTTCTTGCTGTTAGATGTTACCCCACTCTTCCACCAAGGCACCTGCAAGTTCCCGGACATTTCTGGAGAAATGGCCCAAACCCTCACCCTCCGATCCAACAGGGCCCAGATGTCCTCAATGAGATTGAGATCTGGGTTCTTCGCTGGCCATTTCAGAACACTGACATTCCAGTCTTGCAGGAAATCACGCACAGAACGATCAGTATAGCTGGTGGCATTGTCATGCTGGAAGGTCATGTCAGGATGAGCCTACAGGAAGGGTACCACATAAGGGAGGAGGATGTCTTCCCTGTAACGCACAGCGTTGAGATTGCCTGCAATGACAAGCTCAGTCTGATGATGCTGTGACACACCACCCCAGACCATGACTGACCCTGTACCTCCAAATCGATCCCGTTCCAGAGTACAGTTCTCGGTGTAACGCTCATTCCTTCGACGATAAACGCGAATCCGACCATCACCCCTGGTGAGACAAACCCGCGACACGTCAGTGAAGAGCACTTTTTGCCAGTCCTGTCTGGTCCTGTGACTGTGGGTTTGTGCCCATAGGCAATGTTGTTGCCGGTGATGTCTGGTGAGGACCTGCCTTACAACAGGCCTACAAGCCCTCAGTCCAGGTGTTGTTACACGTGGTCTGCCACTGCGAGGACGATCAGCAGTCCATCCTGTCTCCCTGTAGCGCTGTCTTAGAGGTCTCACAGTACGGACATTGCAATTTATTGCCCAGGCCACATCTGCAGTCCTCATGCCTCCTTGCAGCATGCCTAAAGCACGTTCACGCAGATGAGCAGGGACCCTGGGCATCTTTCTTTTGGTGTTTTTCAGAATAAGTAGAAAGGCCTCTTTAGTGTCCTAAGTTTTCAGAACTGTGACCTTAATTGCCTACTGTTTGTAAGCTGTTAGTGTCTTAACGACCATTCCACAGGTGCATGTTCATTAATTGTTTATGGTTCATTGAACAAGCATGGTAAACAGTGTTTAAACCCTTTACAATGAAGATCTGTGAAGTTATTTGGACTTTTACAAGTTATCTTTGAAAGACAGGGTCCTGAAAAAGGGATGTTTATAACCACTAGAGGGTAACAAAGCCTGAAACGTGACACAGTTAGTTGACAAAGTACTCACATGCTGTATTTATACAGCTGCATACAGTTGAAGAGATGCCAATAGTAGATTTTGAAGTAAAACATGTTGACAGTAGTTATTCAGTTTAATTATTGATAGAATAATTACTGCTTGGAATAGCAGTACTGTTATGAACGTAACCTACTGAGTAACGTAGGCAACAATGTTATACTCTCAAAAGTGCAATAGACTAATTGCTAACTTGCTTCTAATACATGTCTATGCATGATTACTTTATTTCTTATTACCTGTCAATAGGTAAAATACTGTGTCCATATAATGAAGAGTTGTTTTTGTGCTCCCTCCCTTCCCCAGACTGGAGGCTCAGAGCAGGGCCTGGGCGAGGTGATGAGACAGATGGGTGTGTCGGACGGCGAGGGAATCACCTTCAAACACTTCTGGGGCTTGATCCAGTCACTGGCCACCACGCAGCATGGTCTTCTCAGCAGCGAGAAGGTGTCCAAGTGCAGCTGTGTGCTCCTGTGAGGTCCATGCCTTCTGATGGTGGTGTGAGCCAGGGGGAACCAGACAGTCTCATAGTATCCCACCCAGTGTCAGTACCCCTTCTCACCGTACTGCTCCCATCCAGACCTGGACACTCACATAGTACTCACCCCCTCCAGGACAGGCCTTTTTATGTACATCTCCCATGCTTGGTAGTGCCAGCAGTGCTCATCTCTTAGCTCTATACCACTTGGTTTACAGGATTTTTGTTGTACATGCTAGTGTTGGTCTTTCCATCCAAAAAAACCTGAACGGCTTTCCTTTTTGGCCTACTACCAGTGTAACCACTACAAAGAATCCTTAGATGACATATGACCCAAAGTGAAATCAGAAAACCATGAGCCAGCTTTAGGTGCTTTGCAAGAAATAAATATGAATTTACATATGGCAGTACACATTAGTGGAAAGCACCTTTGAGCCACCAGTAGTCTCATACATACAGTGCTGGTGATGCAGTGTCCCCATAGCATGTTTCCTTAAACAATGTTTTCCCCACTGTGGTATTGCAGTTTTGTATTTATACTTTGTAATTCTCTTTATACTGGCCATTGTAATAACATCGTAAAACATGACCAAAAATGTTCTAATAAAATATTGCAACAATGGTGACCTCCATTATTATGATTTATTTTGGATGAATTAGCACTTTCATCATTAATCGACAGATAAGCATTTCACAAAATACATTTTGTGATCAAACAAAAAAAAATCATCATATACATATTTCAATGTATGAACTAGGTGTATAGTTGTCACAACTATACAGCACACATTGTATTCAGTGTGTAATTGTTACATTCTTACTACAGTATTATCATTTTGGCAAAAATAAGTCTATTGGGCAAATGGCATTTATTACACATTTTCATACCTCTGAACATCACATTGTCTAATGAATCAGCTCATTTTGAATCGTTCAATGGGAATGTCTTATCTAAACGTTCACAGTTTGTAGATTTGCATTCATCCATGACAGCTACTAGAAGCATTATTTTTTTGCATGAGTGCTAGCAGGTCCAGTGAATCCCTGTATGGAGAATGCCATTCTAAAATTCTGAACTACAATCCCCAATGCTAAAAGCAATGGTATCTTCCTAAGTCAACAAGACAGTTTTTTACAGTCACATTATGCTTCACAATTATTCAAATAACAAAGCCAACCCAGCAACTTACTTAATTAGGCCTTTGTATTCCTTACGGAACCTAGCCAACACACCAACCCAGAACTGTACTCAAAGGATGAATTCCCCGATGGGTGAATATTTAATAGATAGTACAGAAATTACCCTCAGAAATGATTGTACATTGTTGTGTCAATTAGCTTGTACCAATACTAGCTAGAACCATATTCGGATGTATATAGTTTTGTGCTAAATAAAAGCAAATGGTGCTAAATTTAACAACATTCCTTACAGGTTTGGAAACTTGATGGCCTAAATGTTAATGAATGTTTCATTATTTGGATAATTGCCCATAACTGATAACCACACACCACACCAATCACAATTAGGCCTACTTCGTGAAATAAGTGGAGATGGACTTAAATGCCACACACAAATGTTTCTTGAAACAGCATTTTGCCCATAGAGATTAACATAGACATGAGGCATTCATTATAAACCAGGTAGTTTGGGTCCTAGATGATGATTGGCTGAAACAGGATTTTAGCCGTGTGTGTGTATATCAGACAATATACCACGGCTATGACGCAAAAATACTTTTTTACAATTCTATTTATGTTGGTAACCAGTTTATAATAGCAATAAGGCAACTCAGGGGTTTGTGGTTTATGGCCAATATACTGTACCACAGCCAAGAGCTGTATCCAGGCACTCCTCTTCACGTTGTGCATAAGAACAGCCCTTAGTCGTGAAATATTGGTCAATATACCACACCCCCTTGGCCCATATTGCTTAATTAGACATTAATTAAACTATAATTTTGCCTCCCATATTTAACAGATATTAGCCAGTAACAATGATTACAATTTTGCAATCTCGTTGAATAGGGTTTAGGTCATCTAGCAGCCATGTACTATCCTCAAGCTCTGCATCCTCTTGCCAGCTTCTTCCCCTCTGGCGTTCCTCGAAAGAATTCAAGGTAAGATGAAAACACATATTTATTCATGACCTTGACCCTCCCAAAGATATCAAGCTCTGTCTCCTGGTCGTGGTCGACGCCACTCATCATCTGCTTGGACTTGGCAAAGAGGGCATTCTCCTTGGAAACAACCTGATCCAGCCAGTCGAGTGTGTCTCGTTTGGTCATCATCTCCTCAGCTTTGCCCACCGTGCAGCCATAGAACCCGCGTCTACTGCGTTCAAGCCAAGGGTCGTCCCCTACCATAGGGTGGTCATCCCCAACAAAGGCTGTACAGAGTGAGCTGTCAGAGCCTTGGGATCGGCCCACCTCGCAAGCGATAACACTCATAAGGAAGAGTGAGAATGTGCGGAAGTTTCGGACAGATGCAGAGAACACAGCAGCCATGAAGTAGTGGCCCCAGCGTTCACAGTCCTGGACACATCGCTGCAGCTGGAACGTCTGGCGGCAGAAGTTGTTGAATTCGGACGCCTTGAGGCCCTGTCTAAGCTCTTGGAGGGAGTAGTCCTCCTTCTGGTGCCTGAAAGCATCAGTGAATTTCTCAATTTCTTCCAGATGGTTAGAATGAATGTACTTCCCCACCAGGGAGGCGTAGAAGGTTCTCCTCTGCACCTTAAAGATGCAGTCGTTCAGAACGTAATACAAGTCAAAGTCGGTGTCTTCCCTGGCATTGTACCTGATCTCCACCAGCAGATCGAGAATGGTGGTGAGGTGCTTGATGGGAATGTCTTCCATGGGTTTGTGGTCAGCCAGCCACACGGACGTGAGGTTCCCCTGTTTGTGCACTGGGATGTAATCTGGAGCGCGCCTTCTTTCATTTTCCTCAAAAAACAGGCTCCATGTAAGCCCCTCTAAACAGTCAATCGAGGTGTACTTCTTACGCAAGTTTGCTGAGACAAACATTTGAGGGTGGGTCGGCCATTCTAAAGTCTGTATGTATAGGGCGTGCCCCTGGTAGTTGGGAATGACCTGTCCTCTGTCATCTCCTTCCACTCTGGTCAGCAGGTTACCGTTCTGGTCCAGCTGGGCGATGACTTTCTTACTGCCGTCTTTATGCCTCCAGACCCCCTCCTCTCTGGTCACCTTCTCTCCGTTGGGCCTGACGGATAGTGCTGAGCTCCTCAGGTGCAGTTTGGTCTCCACGTTGAGTGAGATGAGCGCTCGAAGCAGCCGCTCTGCAAACTTGAGGTCCTTTCCTAGTGCACAGCCCACCAGGCTGAGGGTGTGCAGATGCCCATCTTCTATCTTCATGGCCACCACAACTTTGGCAAGCTCCTCTGGCCCATAACCTCCTAGTCTGGCCACACCATCACTGCCCTTGCTGCCATGACCCACCAGTACGACACGACTGTCTCTGGTCAAAAGGGGCTGAGAGCCCCTGAGGACTTTCAGCGCCCCCTTGTGGTACTTCAGTAGAGTCGACACAGAGGGGCGCTTCTCAAAGAGGAAGGAGGCTGACTCCATCACTACAGGGTCATCCTCCAGGATTACTATATTCTGGTGGTCAGAATAAATCCACATGTCCCTCACATTTACATTATGACCATAGGACACATTTACCTCAGATACAGTATTGTGTTGATCAATTCTATCAGAGTCAATCTGGACTAATGATTGTGGTGTAACTGTCTTAAAAAGACTAGAGAACAAGTGTAAAGACATTGTGACAACCTCTAATAAAGGTGTTACTACTTTCACCACCAAACGAGTAGCTTCTGATTGAAAGAGGGACCAAATCCTTTTCAAACCACTTTCACAGTACCTCCTTGGTATAATATGGCTAACACGGACATTTCCAAACAGCCTACAATGTGACTCAGACGTGATAAGGGCTTTCACGGGCCACAACTTGGCACTATTGGGCACTGCACAGGCTTTCTGTGGCTTGACATGCTCATGTAAATCAGCACTGGATAATGCAGTATCTGTGTATGTTGGTGAGGAGACAAGGTCCTGTGGAGTCTTTTCAGTTGGTGGCAGTATGTACCTGACAAAACCAAAACTTTGGTTAGAAAAAAAGAACAATATCTTCATAGTTCCTCATTTTCAACAAGGTGATTTAGGCATGTTATTTAGATTATGCTACAAAGGTCCTAAAAAGTTTTACACCCTATGATGCTTATCAAACCTGGATCATTGAAATACTACATTGAAAAAAAATCTATAATGCACGTTACACAATTCAAATAACTGCATTCAAAACACATTTGGAAATAAATGCTGGTGAACAGAAGTTTTGAAAATGTTGTTGATACCTTACCTATCAGTTGCATTGGACTCAAATGCCACATTCGGAGTTTCCCAGTCCACTCCTTTGCAAACAGACATTACAAGCATTTTAAACCAAAAACTCACATGATACCTCTTGTTGTGAGTATAAGGCATATAGGCTCTGTCTAGTGTGCTGTCGCTTTGCTGGAGCTAGCTCAGACATAAAGAACACTGCTACTGTATACTTTTATTTGGTCAAAGTCCCATTAGCAGCTGCAAATTAATGTAATGAACTTAAGGTCAAATTGACTTTAGCTGAATGAAATTTAGCGAGCCGTATCCCATTTTGACATAATAGCATATAATATGATCCCATTGTAATTTCCTTCTTTTTAAAATTTTTATCACGGCTTTAAGCCTATGCAATATAACCCTATATATTTTCAGGTAAAGCAAGGTTATGAGCAATGCCCTCACCCTTTTTGATGCTTGTGTTTTGCTCAGTGAGTACTGTTACAGTATATGTGACTCTCTGGCACAGAATATACTGAAATATGTCTCTTCAACCGACCACTGTCTAGACAACAAAAAACGAATATTTCGGGGATGGTACTATTGGGACTATTTACAACTGACATGGTCAGGTCATTTCTATTGTAAAAAAAATACATACAAAAATCTGGGGGAAAAAAAGTATAATTCTAGACTAGATCAAAACAACATACACACCCAATGAATATCCCAAACAAATAAATGCATGTTGTCGAAGAGGAAGTGTATTTATCTCACCTGCAACATAAGGCTTTGGGGTCAAAGACAACTGGAGGATGAAGGTAAGGGAAAATGTTAAGGTCCTCATTGTAACACTCGAAGGGTTTTAGAGTCTTTCTGCTGCATTCATCATCGCCAACAAATAGGCAAATAGGGTTCCTGGGGTGTGGTTGCTATATACAAAGACGGTTACGTTTGGCTCTTGGACACACGTGACTGTTTGACTGTGATAACTCAAGGCAAATTTAACCAGATAACGAAGAAGGTAAAGCTAACCATGACATAGTATAGCAGAGAATATAAGAATATACTTAACCTTAATAAAGACAACAAAGAATAGTTGGTACTCTAGGGAGTGTGTCTAGGAATTTATAAGAAATTGAATTCATGAGTTAAATGGGCATCAATGGTTAACGTTCAGGAAAAGTGGGGTAGTATTGAGAAATGTAATATTTCTTCCAACAAGTGTATTCTAACATTACAGTGCACAGCTATAGTGCACAGTTGTTCATATTAACAACATTTCTGGAGAGGATAGAGTCGTGGATTCAAATGTCACTCTGCTGTGACCCATGTGATGATAGCCTAAGGACCTGGTGGAGTAAAACATGCAGTAAAATACTGGCCTCTTAGAGGCAATTGAGACGTGTCCTTATGAAGAAAAAGCAGTTATTCAAAAGAGATAGTATAGGCCTAATTGCGATCCTTGTGCCTTGAATAAATAGTGCTGTGCGATTATTGACTGACATTGGTTCAATTACTTGAATTCCATTTAATTCTGTATTTTTGTGAGCCCAACGTGCCAATTCTCTAGAGAGAAATCAAATAATTCATGAGAGAAATCAACTTAAGAACTACGGGATCCTGGACTGAAGGGAGTTCTATTTAAGAAAATATTCAACCTAGTTTAGCGCAGAAACGTCATAATTAGCAGTTGTGGAAAAAGTACACAATTGTCATACTTGAGTAAAATTATAGATACTTTAATAGAAAGTTACTCAAATAAAAGTAAAGTCACCCAGTAAAATAGTACTTGAGAAAAAGTCTAAAAGTATTTGGTTTTAAATATACTTAAACACAAACTTGGACCACACTTCCAGAAGCTAGCCAGAAGCTAACCAGAAGCTAGCCAGTTTACTGGCTAACGTTATTATTCAGCTAACCACGGTTGATGGTCATCAGCTATCATTTAGCTCGAAAAGCTATTGCCAGTTTTGTACAACGTGACTCAGACCAGAACATACCGGACCTATTTTTCTCTCCATATCCCCGGATTTCAACTGAAAGCTCTGGACATTTACACCTGGATCTTGCAGCTAGCTAGCTGCTATCCGTGTGACTATTGGCTTACGTTGATCCCGGAGCAAACATCAATTATTCAGGAGCTAGCCAGCTGAAGAGTTCCATCAGCCACTCCTGGGCTACAATCACCTATCCGGACCCGTTTTACTGCCAATGCGGAGCCTTCGCGACTGGTCTACCGACGTTATCTGCCTGAGGGAGTTATCCAACTTGCCCCTCCGTCGCAACGTTACCTGAACGCCCATCTGCGGCCCGCTAATCGTTAGCTAACTTATCGGCTGCTATCTGAATAAATCTATCGGACAAATTTTCTTGGGTCACTATAACTATATCTATTTTGCCAATTGGATTGATCCCCTCTACCACACGGAACCCCACTAATCTACCAACGGAAACGCACGAGGTGGCTAAAAACAGACCTCCATCCTATGCTAGCTTGCTACCGATGGCCCGGCTAGCTGTCAGAATCACTGTTACCCCAACCAACCTCACTACTCACTGGACCCTTATGATCACTCGACTAAGCATGCCTCTCCTTAATGTCAATATGCCTTGTCCATTGCTTTTTCTGGTTAGTGTTTATTGGCTTATTTCACTGTAGAGCCTCTAGCCCTGCTCATTATACCTTATCCAACCTTTCAGTTCCACCACCCACACATGCGATGACATCACCTTGTTTCAATGATGTTTCTAGAGACAATATCTCTCTCATCATCACTCAATACCTAGGTGTACCTCCACTATATTCACATCCTACCATACCTTTGTCTGTACATTATACCTTGAAGCTATTTTATCGCCCCCAGAAACCTCCTTTTACTCTCTGTTCCGGACGTTCTAGACGACCAATTCTCATAGCTTTAAGCCGTACCCTTATCCTACTCCTCCTCTATTCCTCTGGTGATGTAGAGGTGAATCCAGGCCCTGCAGTGCCTAGCTCCACTCCTATTCCCCAGGTGCTCTCTTTTGATGACTTCTGTAACCGTAATAGCCTTGGTTTCATGCATGTTAACATTAGAAGCCTCCCTAAGTTTGTTTTATTCACTGCTTTAGCACACTCTGCCAACCCGGATGTTCTAGCCGTGTGTCACGGTCGTCCTCCTCTTCATCTGAAAAGGAGAGGCGAAACGGATCAGAGGACCAATATGCGGCGTGGTAAGTGTCCATGGTAAATCTTTAATAAAGAAAGTACTGACACTGCATACAAAACAATAAACAAATGACGACCGTGAAGCTACAAATTAGACCTGTGCTGACACAAGCCACTAACATAGACAATCACCCACAAACAAACAGTGCAACCCAGGCTACCTAAGTATGATTCTCAATCAGAGACAACTAATGACACCTGCCTCTGATTGAGAAGCATACTAGGCCGAAACATAGAAATGCCCCAAAACATAGAAAAACAAACATAGACTGCCCACCCAACTTACGCCCTGACCATACTAAATAAATACAAAACAAAGGAAATAGGTCAGAACGTGACAACGTGTCTGAATCCTGGCTTAGGAAGATCACCAAAAATTCTGAAATCTTCATCCCTAACTACAACATTGTCAGACAAGATAAAACGGCCAAAGGGGGCGGTGTTGCAATCTACTGCAGAGATAGCCTGCAGAGTTCTGTCCTACTATCCAAGTCTGTACCCAAACGATTTGAACTTCTACTTTTAAAAATCCACCTCTCTAAAAACAAGTCTCTCACCGTTGCCGCCTGCTATAGACCACCCTCTGCCCCCAGCTGTGCTCAGGACACCATATGTGAACTGATTGCCCCCCATCTATCTTCAGAGCTCGTGCTGCTAGGCGACCTAAACTGGAACATGCTTAACACCCCAGCCATCCTACAATCTAAGCTTGATGCCCTCAATCTCACACAAATTATCAATGAACCTACCAGGTACCACCCCAAAGCCATAAACACGGGCACCCTCATAGATATCATCCTAACCAACTTGCCCTCTAAATACACCTCTGCTGTTTTCAACCAAGATCTCAGCGATCACTGCCTCATTGCCTGCATCCGTAATGGATCAAACTCCCTCCACTCATCACTATCAAATGCTCCCTGAAACACTTCAGCAAGCAGGCCTTTCTAATCGACCTGGCCGGGGTATCCTGGAAGGATATTGACCTCATCCCGTCAGTAGAGGATGCCTGTTTTTTTTTAAATGCTTTCCTCACCATCTTAAATAAGCATGCCCCATTCAAGAAATTTAGAACCAGGAACAGATAAAGCCCTTGGTTCTCTGCAGACCTGACTGCCCTTAACCAACACAAAAACATCCTATGGCGTTCTGCATTAGCATCGAACAGCCCCTGTGATATGCAACTTTTCAGGGAAGCTAGAAACCAATATACACAGGCAGTTAGAAAAGCCAAGGCTAGCTTTTTCAAGCAGAAATTTACTTCCTGCAACGCAAACTCAAAACATTTCTGGGACACTGTAAAGTCCATGGAGAATAAGAACACCTCCTCCCAGCTGCCCACTGCACTGAGGATAGGAAACACTGTCACCACCAATAAATCCACTATAATTGAGAATTTCAAGCATTTTTCTACGGTTGGCCATGCTTTCCACCTGGCTAACCCTACCCCGGTCAACAGCACTACACCCCCCACAACAACTCACCCAAGCCTTCCCAAAATCCAGTCAGCTGAGGTTCTGAAAGCGCTGCAAAATCTGGACCCCTACAAATCAGCCGGGCTAGACAATCTGGACCCTTTCTTTCTAAAATTATCTGACGAAATTGTTGCAACCCCTATTACTAGCCTGTTCAACCTCTCTTTCGTGTCATCTGAGATTCCCAAAGATTGGAAAGCAGCTGCGGTCATCCCCCTCTTCAAAGGTGGGGACACTCTTGACCCAAACTGCTACAGACCTATATCTATCCTACCCTGCCTTTCTAAGGTCTTCGAAAGCCAAGTCAACAAACAGATTACCGACCATTTCGATTCCCACCATGCCTTCTCCGCTATGCAATCTGGTTTCAGAGCTGGTCATGGGTGCACCTCAGCCACGCTCAAGGTCCTAAACGATATCTTAACCTCCATCGATAAGAAACAATACTGTGCAGCCATATTCATTGATCTGGCCAAGGCTTTTGACTCTGTCAATCACCACATCCTCATCGGCAGACTCGATAGCCTTGGTTTCTCAAATGATTGCCTCGCCTGGTTCACCAACTACTTATCTGATAGAGTTCAGTGTGTCTGGCAGTCTCTATAGGGGTGCCACAGGGTTCAATTCTCGGGCCGACTCTCTTCTCTTTATACATCAATGATGTTGCTCTTGCTGCTGGTGAGTCTCTGATCCACCTCTACCCAGACGACACCATTCTTCAATGCCATACAACTCTCCTTCCGTGGCCTCCAATTGCTCTGAAATACAAGTACAACTAAATGCATGCTCTTCAACCGATCGCTGCCTGCACCTGCCCGCCCGTCCAACATCACTACTCTGGACGGTTCTGACTTAGAATATGTGGACAACTACAAATACCTAGGTGTCTGGTTAGACTATAAACTCTCCTTCCAGACTCACATCAAACATCTACAATCCAAAGTTAAATCTAGAATTGGCTTCCTATTTCGCAACAAAGCATCTTTCACTCATGCTGCCAAACATACCCTTGTAAAACTGACCATCCTAACGATCCTCGACTTCGGCGATGTAATTTACAAAATACCCTACTATACCCTATTCAATAAATTGGATGCAGTCTATCACAGTGCCATCCGTTTTAACACCAAATCCCCATATACTACCCACCACTGCGACCTGTACGCTCTTATTGGCTGGCCCTCGCTTCATAGTCGTCGCCAAACCCACTGGCTCCAGGTCATCTACAAGACCCTGCTAGATAAAGTCCCCCCTTATCTCAGATCGCTGGTCAACATAGCTGCACCCACCTGTAGCATGCGCTCCAGCAGGTACAGTGCCTTGCGAAAGTATTCTGCCCCTTTGAACTTTGCGACCTTTTGCCACATTTCAGGCTTCAAACATAAAGATATAAAACTGTATTTTTTTGTGAAGAATGAACAACAAGTGGGACACAATCATGAAGTGGAACGACATTTATTGGATATTTCAAACTTTTTTAACAAATCAAAAACTGAAAAATTGGGCGTGCAAAATTATTCAGCCCCTTTACTTTCAGTGCAGCAAACTCTCTCCAGAAGTTCAGTGAAGATCTCTGAATGATCCAATGTTGACCTAAATGACTATTGATGATAAATACAATCCACCTGTGTGTAATCAAGTCTCCATATAAATGCACCTGCACTGTGATAGTCTCAGAGGTCCGTTAAAAGCGCAGAGAGCATCATGAAGAACAAGGAACACACCAGGCAGGTCCGAGATACTGTTGTGAAGAAGTTTAAAGCCGGATTTGGATACAAAAAGATTTCCCAAGCTTTAAACCTCCCAAGGAGCACTGTTCAAGCGATAATATTGAAATGGAAGGAGTATCAGACCACTGCAAATCTACCAAGACCTGGCCGTCCCTCTAAACTTTCAGCTCATACAAGGAGAAGACTGATCAGAGATGCAGCCAAGAGGCCCATGATCACTCTGGATGAACTGCAGAGATCTACAGCTGAGGTGGGAGACTCTGTCCATAGGACAACAATCAGTCGTATATTGCACAAATCTGGCCTTTATGGAAGAGTGGCAAGAAGAAAGCCATTTCTTAAAGATATCCATAAAAAGTGTTGTTTAAAGTTTGCCACAAGCCACCTGGGAGACACACCAAACATGTGGAAGAAGGTGCTCTGGTCAGATGAAACCAAAATTGAACTTTTTGGCAACAATGCAAAACGTTATGTTTGGCGTAAAAGCAACACAGCTGAACACACCATCCCCACTGTCAAACATGGTGGTGGCAGCATCATGGTTTGGGCCTGCTTTTCTTCAGCAGGGACAGGGAAGATGGTTAAAATTGATGGGAAGATGGATGGAGCCAAATAAAGGACCATTCTGGAAGAAAACCTGATGGTGTCTGCAAAAGACCTGAGACTGGGACGGAGATTTGTCTTCCAACAAGACAATGATCCAAAACATAAAGCAAAATCTACACTGGAATGGTTCAAAAATAAACATATCCAGGTGTTAGAATGGCCAAGTCAAAGTCCAGACCTGAATCCAATCGAGAATCTGTGGAAAGAACTGAAAACTGCTGTTCACAAATGCTCTCCATCCAACCTCACTGAGCTCGAGCTGTTTTGCAAGGAGGAATGGGAAAAAATGTCAGTCTCTCGATGTGCAAAACTGATAGACATACCCCAAGCGACTTACAGCTGTAATTGCAGCAAAAGGTGGCGCTACAAAGTATTAACTTAAGGGGGCTGAATAATTTTGCACGCCCAATTTTTCAGTTTTTGATTTGTTAAAAAAGTTTGAAATATCCAATAAATGTCGTTCCACTTCATGATTGTGTCCCACTTGTTGTTGATTCTTCACAAAAAAATACAGTTTTATATCTTTATGTTTGAAGCCTGAATTGTGGCAAAAGGTCGCAAAGTTCAAGGGGGCCGAATACTTTCGCAAGGCACTGTATATCTCTCTGGTCACCCCCAAAACCAATTATTCCTTTGGCCGCCTCTCCTTCCAGTTCTCTGCTGCCAATGACTGGAACGAACTACAAAAATCTCTGAAACAGGAAACACTTATCTCCCTCACTAGCTTTAAGCACCAGCTGTCAGAGCAGCTCACATATTACTGCACCTGTACATAGCCCATCTATAATTTAGCCCAAACAACTACCTCTCCCCCTACTGTATTTATTTATTTTGCTCCTTTGCACCCCATTATTTCTATCTCTACCTTGCACATTGTTCCACTGCAAATTCCAGTGTTTTACTTGCTATATTGTATTTACTTCGCCACCGTGGCCTTTTTTTGCCTTTACCTCCCTTATCTCACCTCATTTGCTCACATTGTATATAGACTTATTTTTCTACTGTATTATTGACTGTATGTTTGTTTTACTCCATGTGTAACTCTGTGTTGTTGTATGTGTTGAACTGCTTTGCTTTATCTTGGCCAGGTCGCAATTGTAAATGAGAACTTGTTCTTAACTTGCCTACCTGGTTAAATAAATAAAGGTGAAATAAACTTCCACTCCACTGAATTGCAGGCTAGTGATTGCTTTGCAACCATTGCAGTTAGCCACTGATTCCTTCCAAACCACTCATTGTTGAATTTGCAATTTCCAACTTGTTGTGTAATGTTTATGTCCAATGGCCGAGGAGCACCGATACTTTTTATCTATAATTTCTCTTCATATGACTAGGATTGAAAAGGATTTGCCAGTAGATTGTCGACATGATTCATGAAGATGACTGCTTGTCTAGCTTGCTAGCTCCGATTTTGAAAGTATGTTGTTGACATGATCAATCCAATCAAAGCTGCGGTAGATATATAACTCTATCCTCCTAATTCCTGCTTACAAGCAAAAATTAAAGCAGGGGGCACCAGTGACTCAGTCTATAAAAAACGTGGTCAGATGAAGCAGATGCTAATCTACTGGACTGTTTTGCTAGCACAGACTGGAATATGTTCCGGGGTTCTTCCGATGGCATTGAGGAGTACACCACATCAGTCACTGGCTTTATCAATAAGTGCATTGAGGATATCGTCCCCACAGTGACTGTACGTACATACCCCAACCAGAAGCCATGGATTACAGGCAACATTCGCTTTCAAGGAGCGGGACTTTAACCCAGAAGCTTATATGAAATCGCGCTATGCCCCCCGACAAACCATCAAACAGGCAAAGCGTCAATACAGGACTAAGATCGAATTGTACTACACCGGCTCCGACGCTCCTCGGATGTGGCAGGGCTTGCAAACTATTACAGACTCCAAAGGGAAGCACAGACGAGAGTTGCCAGATGAGCTAAATAACTTCTATGCTTGCTTCGAGGCAAGTAACACTGAAACACGCATGAGAGCATCAGCTGTTCCGGATGACTGTGTGATCAAGCTCTCTGCAGCCGATGTCAGTAAGACCTTTAAACAGGCCAACATTCACAAGGTCGCTGGGCCAGACGGATTACCAGGACGTGTGCGTGCTCAGTCCCCTCCTGTTCACTCATGACTGCACAGCCAGGCACAACTCCAACACCATCATTAATTTTGCTGAGGACACATCAGTGGTAGGCCTGATCACCGACAATGAAGAGACAGACTATAGGGAGGAGGTCAGAGACCTCACCGTATGGTGCAAGGACAACAACCTCTCTCTCAACGTGATCAAGTCAAAGGAGATGATTGTACAGGAAAAGGATGACCAAGCACGCCCCCATTCTCATTGACGAGGCTGTAGTGGAGCACGGTGAGAGCTTCAAGTTCCTTGGCGTCCACATCACCAACAAACTAACATGGTCCAAGCACACCAAGACAGTCGTCGAGAGGGCACGACAAAACCTATTCCCCCTCAAGAGACTGAAAAGATTTGGCATGGGCCCTCAGATCCTCAAAAGGTTTTACAGCTGCACCATCGAGAGCATCCTGATGGGTTGATTCACTGCCTGGTATGGCAACTGCTTGGCCTCCGACCTCAAGGCACTTCTGAGGTCGTGCTTATGGCCAGTACACCTCTATACCAGGCGGTGTCAGAGGAAGGCCCTAAAAATTGTCAAAGACTCCAGCCAGACTGTTCTCTCTGCTACCGCACGGCAAGCGGTACCGGAGCGCCAAGCCTAGGTCCAAGAGGCTTCTAAACAGCTTCTACCCCCAAGTCATAAAACTCCTGAACAGTTCATCAAATGGCTACCCAGACTATTTGCACCGCCCCCATGCTGCTGCTACTCTCTGTCATCATCGATGCATAACCACTTTAATAACCCTACCTGCATGTACATAATTACCTCAACTACCTTGACACCGGTGCCCCCGCACATTGACATATTGACTCTGAACTGGTACCCCTGTATATAGCCCTGCTATTGTTATTTACTGCTGCTCTTTAATTATTTTTTTATGGGGGGGGTATGTTCTTAAAACTGCATTATTGGTTTATTAAGGGCTTGTAAGTAAGCATTTCACTGTAAGGTCTACTACACCTGTTGGATTCGGCGCATGTGACAAACCAAATTGGATTAAATTTTATAACGTGATTTGACATAATTTGGCCAATGACCTTGAGCCTTCTTGGATGGGCACTTCTAATGCAACTATGGCAGCACCCAAGGGGCTTGAATTTTCGAGCTCTACCTGCAGCTTTTGCAGTGACATAGTGTCCCCATGAGTGGCAGAACACTGAGCCAATCACGATGCAACTAGAGAACATTACCAACCCCTACACTCTGTATTTTCCGCTGGCTGCCCCACCACCACAGAAAGCATTGAGCTAGGCTTAAACACCTGCATTTTGGAGCTGCCTTACTCAAGAAACCATGTTTGTATGGGGCTTTATTAACTCAATAAAATATTTGTTTTTTACATTGTTTGAAACCTGACATGTGACAGGTACTAATGCCAAAATTACATGCAAAACAGACCCCACCTGCCCTGAATGACAGGTCGCCACTGCAATACATATAGGCCTAGGGTAACATATATACTGTACATATAGGCCTAGGGTTACATATATACTGTACATATAGGCCTAGGGTTACATATATACTGTACATATAGGCCTAGGGTTACATATAGACATTACATATAGGCCTAAGGTTACATATAGACAGTACATATAGGACTAGGGTTACATATAGACAGTACATATAGGACTAGGGTTACATATAGACAGTACATATAGGCCTAAGGTTACATATAGACAGTACATATAGGCCTAGGGTTACATATAGACAGTACATATAGGACTAGGGTTACATATAGACAGTACATATAGGACTAGGGTTACATATAGACAGTACATATAGGACTAGGGTTACATATAGACAGTACATATAGGCCTAACGTTACATATAGACAGTACATATAGGCCTAGGGTTACATATAGACATTACATATAGGCCTAAAGTTACGTATAGACACCACATATAGGCCTAGGGTTACATATAGACAGTACATATAGGCCTAGGGTTTCATATAGACAGTACATATAGGCCTAAGGTTACATATAGACACTACATATAGGCCTAGGGTTTCATTAGAATCTATAGAGATTTTCCACTTTGTATTTACCAATGTCTGGTTAAGGTGCCCTTCCCCTGACTCAGAGGAGCTAGCTGTGTTTCTCTGTGTGCAAACAATCAATCACAGGAGACAGCGAGTGGATTACAGTCGACTGTCTGTGTACATGTGCTCTTAGGCCACAGAGGAAATAGAATTCCTGGGCATATTGAAATGGACACTACACCGGATTGCTCAATGACAGGGCTTAGTCCAATGATTGGTATGTGTAATGTAATGGAACTGAGAGTCATGATCAAGGGCGCAACCCTTGTGGTGACACTGCAGGTGGTGAATGTATTGTTTGTGTAAGGTAAATGAGTATTAGACTGCACTAGACCTTAGACTGACTAGTATATGAACTCTGTATTTCCCTTGTTCCTCTGAGTTTTTGATCATCTCCATGGTGTGCGTATTGTTTTTTATAGAACGTGTTTGATGCACAAGTGCATGTATTGTCTTTTACGCGCAAAACTGTGATAGATTATCCTTTACGCACTTCCGTTGTATACATTCCTGTGCATTTATTTTTCATGTTGCCTCTATACATTAACGTGATCATGTTATATATATGTTTTGTACATCATTTATTTTCCTGACATGCGACATTTACTTGCCCTGACACATCAGCTTCCCTCTACAACGCTGCCGAGGAAGACTAGTAGTCCAAATGCGTGCAGTCGTTCGTCCTGATGTATAATGCTGACTGCTGCTATATGTATTATTTTGTAAATATATTCCATAAAAGTTTACTACAACATACTGGCCTCCTACTCGTCTTCTTTTTTAGATAAAAAAAAAATGAACACTTATTTTTTTCTTAAAATTGCGTTGTTGGTTAAGGGTTGTAAGTAAGCATTTCAAGGTGTCTTATGTAGCAAGACCAGACGTGACATAGTAAATGTAAATCCGGGATACTCAAATTAGTATGATACTGTATGTTTTGTTTGATATGGTTACATAGGACAGATGGTTGGTTGTATAACGCGAACACCTAGCAACCCAAATGTTTGTGTAAAGTCAATGCATTTTGATAGTCTATACATGAGAGCGTTCCTTTGCCATACTTTTCAATCTCGATATGCTGATAAAACTACATGCTGTTTATTTGTGCTTGAGGTTTGCTCATTCTGTTAAAATGTGATTAAAAGGAAAACAGGAATTTACAGGGATGATATAAGTTGAATGGTGTTGTTGGAGCTAAGATAAATTACTTACATTTGCAGACAGGTGAAAACTCATGGAAGATAAACTTGTGTTTGGCATTAGTGCTACAATGGTTTAAATTAAAGGGAAAGAGTCATGTACTCTGAAAGACGAATTGCCCATTCTTGGCTGCAATGAAATACAAACAAAATTGATTCTGTGCTCTTATCTTGTTTTCACTATGTGACTTAGATCATCCTAAATCAACATTTAATAAAGGATTGGAGGGTGGGGGGGGGGGGGATAATTATGGGGTCTTGTGTTTTCAGAACATCAAAATCAGTAGTGTGTTTTTAATAAATATTTTCATGGCTGGAAAATAAAATACAAAGAAACAGATCATGATGATACTGTAATGTGGAGAATTTACACTGCATGTATAATGGTCATGGTAACATTTACTACACTGCTAACCTCATGTGATATGTCAACGTTTACATTATGAACATGTGCTCCTGTAACACAAAATACAGAGATGGGACATCATCAAATGTAAGAGGATGCATATATTTTCAAAACATTGCATATTTCAAAATGCTGGATGTGGCCTAGACTATAGGCCTACAGTATCGATAAACGATAAACATATTTTTGCCCCCTCAGTTTTTAAGCTTGCCCTCCCCCACCTTCCCCTCAGCAACCAGTTCAGTTTCCATCTCTGGCCTTTGTGGCTGAAGTGGTTTATTTTGCAACATTAAGGAGAAGCCAGTGCAATATCCATGCATTCTGAAGTCACTGACACCCACAGGGTTACACTGCTGCCCAAGCTGTCTCACGAAGCGCTCTGTACCAGTAATGGTGGCTGTAGTGAGGGTAAAGTGTGAGAAGATTGTGTGTGAGTGACTCAAAGGAAGATGTGTTAGATTTTTACAAAATTACAGAGCAAGAACATCATTGAAGATATCACTGTCCAAGTAAAATGAAACTACGTCTTTCAACCATATGAAAGCATCCTTAAATATTTTTTACTTGAAACAGAACCATATTTTGCACAATCAAACTCCTAAAACTCTTAGTTTTTGCATTCTAATGCTAAAACCACCAACTGACTTGTCACCCAATTACAACAGAGGAGAATGTACTTTTTTTTGTTGCATTGAAATTTGGGGTTTGCCACTAAATGTTCTGTGAAAATGACCAGCAAAAAAACCTCAAGCTACCCAGCAGTGTATTTAAAGGCTCTTCTCTCTCATCCAGTATAGAATCAAGAAACAACTCTCTTCGTTTTACATCTCCAAGAGAAAGAGCACATGGTATGATATGAAGTCTCAATTTTTATACTTGTTATCTTTTGATCTCTAGTCATAAAACCTGAAGGACAACAATTCTTCATACAGATCTTAAGGTATATTGTCCTATTTCTTAAAACTTGATTTCATGTGCACTGTACTGTAATTGATAAATACGTAGTGCTTGGAACAGCAATACATTTCACTGATCAAATGGATTAGTACAACACATTTACTCATACATTACCATTACAAGCTCACTACAGCGTGCCACTACAGTGTGTGGTGGCAGGTAGCCTAGCGGTTAAGAGCATTGAGCCAGTGACCGAAAGGTTGCTGTTTCAAATCCCAGAGCTGACGCTGACTAGGTGAAAAATCTGTTGATGTGCTCTTGAGCAAGGCACTCAATCCTAATTGCTCTGGATAAAAGTGTCTGCTAAATTATTTTGATTACTTCTACTTTTTTCTATTAAGAAGGTGATGAAGGAGCTGTGTCTACTTCTACTGATCTGCTGGGCAGGCACACTCCAGTGCCTGGCAGGGAGTTTGAGGGGAAAGATTCCTGGCAAGCCACAGGAATGTGAGCAGGCCGAGTTTGTCCCTGGTTACAACCTGGCAGGGGAAGGTTTCGACATTGTGAAGATGCAGCGAAAAGGTTCTTATGTGATCGACATGGAAAATTGGGAGCGGGAGGGAGACACTTGCGAGTTAGCTGTGAATTTCTATTTGGGGGGAATAAAACAGAAGCTTCCAGCAGCCATGGCAAACTGGCGAGCCCTCACCGACTGCAAGCGGGAGGTCTCAAGCAGCATCTATGAATCCAGTGAGTCCCTCATCAATACCACAACTTCAGCCGTGACCAACAACTGGAAACTTGGCCTGGACCTTGAGATTCCTGAAGTAAAGTTCAAGACAATCATTGGAGGGACAGATTCCAGAGAAGCAACATATGCCATTGCAAAGTCGAAGCAGGACAGATACAGTTTCACCAGGCATGAAGTCCATTGTAGCATCTACAGGTGATGCACTCAACTTCAGTGACTAAACTAAAAGATTCTTAAAGAGGCTGTAATATGAGGCTAATATAATGCTTTTCATGAATATTGTGTATCCATTGCATGATAAGTTCACATACAATACCATCACATGCTTACCAATTGCGTTCAACTTAACTGCTATTAAAGACTAAAATACAACCGATTATTGTTAAATGTTAACCAAACCATTGTCACTTTTTTCCTCAGATATAGCCTGGTCGAAGATCCTCCTCTTCACAAACAATTTCTGAATTCGGTGAAGAAGCTCCCCACTGTTTATGACCTCAAGTCTAAGCCGGCCTATAGAAACCTGATAGACACATACGGCACTCATTTCACCTCTCAAGTCAACCTGGGAGGGAAAGTGAGTGCTGTAACTTCCATCAAGTCTTGTCAGGCGACTATGAACGGAGTGACAGTCACTGCAGTGAAGGACTGTCTCGATGTCGAGGCCTCCTTGTCATATCAATTCAGCGCTAGTTTGGCCGCCGAGCTTCACTACTGTAATGAACTAAAGAAGAAACTTGGCACCAACCGAAGTTTCAGCAGCATGTTCAGTGACCGCCACTCAGAAATTAAAGGAGGGGTTCTAAATGGAGGCGACCTGCTGTTCTCAGGTGCGTTGGACGCAAACGCCTACAAAGAGTGGCTGGAGTCCTTGAAAACGATCCCTGACGTGGTGCACTACTTCCTTAAGCCCCTTCACTTCCTGTTGAAAAGTAGACATCCTGCTCAACCTGGGCTGAAGAAAGCAGTGGAGGAGTACATCCTTGAAAACGCCCTGATCAAGAAATGCTCAGAGTCCTGTCAGATAGGTACGAGGACCAGCAAAAGGGATCACTGTGCCTGTGTCTGCCACAGTGATCAGAGCATCAAGTCCAACTGTTGCCCTGCTGGGAAAGGCCTGGCCAGGCTGCAAGTCTATGGTTTGAGAGCAAAGGGACTTTACGGGGACATTTCAACCGAAACGGATGGTTTTGTTGAGATCTCATATGATAAACAAGTCAAACTCACTGAAGTGATCAAAGACGACGACAATCCCGTTTGGCCAGAGAGCTTTGAATTCGGACCCATCCATATCAACTTTGACACCAAACTCACTTTCAAGGTGTATGACACAGACAGAGTTGTTTGGAACAAAGATGTCCTGGGTGAATGTTCCTTTGATCTGCGTAGAGGAAATGTGAGTGACGTCTGTGTGTTCAAATATGGCACATTCTTCTTCTCCTACACAGTGCAATGTGCTCCCAGCCTTGGAGGCTCACGCTGTGAAGAGTACATCCCCTCTCCTATGAGCGCCTCCCTGGCAAAAGTCTTCCACTCCAGAAATGGCATGCTGGCTGGGGAGAATTGGCGACTTGAGTTGGGCAGGAATCACACCAATGATGCGGTTGACAAGGTTGGCTTAAAGAGATGTCATGGTGAATAAGGCATGAGGTGAGCGACGAGTTGGTGACTGCTTCGCATTGCATAGTTCAGCATTTCAGATGGTCCCTTTGGCCACAGGCAGGATCATGGTTAGATGATTCATGTGAAATTAAACTAGAGTGAAATGTGTCATGTGTTTCTGTTCAATCTGTAACATTGATAGTATGAGGAATTGCTTTGCACTGGTTTCTTTTTTGCATTAAAGCACTGAGAAAGACAAAATATAATGTTTTAGCTTTTTCTTTGTTCAAAGTACAATATAATTATAATTGCATTGGATTTGCTTTACAATTTTGACGTGACAGATATTGTGAAAATGTTTTTAGCAGCTCATCTTGTATTAGTTGTATCATCTTGTACCAAAATATCATTCCCAATAATTACATCTCAGGCTTTTGCTATAGATTGTTTGTTATCATGCTGAGCTTATCAGATATTAAAAACAATGAAAGATGTGGATATGTAAGTCATGACATGACAAACCAGTCTTGCTATATATATATATATATATTTAAACGTATCTCTAACCACTAGAATGTCATGGTATTTTTTTGAAAATAGTGTAACTACCCAGAATGCGAATTATACCGTGACATTTGGGGTCCATATTTTTTTTGCGGTACTTCCTATGTGTGCCTGAAATTGTTTTATGGGCCTCAGTGGAGTGTATTCATTACCAAATAAATAAAATACTAAATCATGTATCTTTCGTCTCTCTGTGTTTCATAATTATCCTTCAATTTACAAGAGGCTGAATGTATCTAACAGGAGAAAGCATCTGAGCGAGTGAAACAGCGGCCCTCTGTCTCTCTACATGTAGGCCAGCTATCTGATGCTGTCTGGTCCAAACGAGTATGACATGTTTGCCGCCTGTAGCGTTGACGGCAAAGGAAGCCAGCGAGCATCTGACCGCAAAAGTATAAAACAAAAAAAGTATTAAACGTGCTAATTTTACTAATCTCATATGTATATACTGTATTATATTCTACTGTATTTTAGTCAATGCCACTCCGACATCCTAACATTGATATATTTCTTAATTCCATTATTTTACTTTTAGATATGCGAGTATTGTTGTGAATTGTTAGATACTAGTGCACTGTTTGAGCTAAGAAAACAAGCATTTCGCTACACCCCCAATAAAATCTGCTAAAAATGTGTATGTGACCAATACAATTTGATTTGATTTGATATCACGGTCGCAAGGCATATGAATTAACAGGTTATAGAGCAAACAACGCAATTATCCCAGCACATAGATAGTAACAATGGCTTTTTGGGGGAAGGGTGGGGATTGGCTTACCCGGTGATTTTACCTGACATACCGCTACTGATGGGCCTAGTAGTAAATATGTAATTCACAGATATTTTAAAATTACATTTTCATTTGGCATGAACACATCCAGGGAACCATGTCTCTACAGTCACAATGCACACTGTTCATTTTCTACAAGCTTGGGAATGTACAGCACATCTGAGCTGTTATTGGGTTAGGAAACACACGTCAGGATAAGGAAGGTAAGGCAATAAATAGCCAATGGTGGTGAAGTAATTACAATATAGCAATTAAACACTGGAATACTGGAATTTGCACACTTGGCATAATCTAAACCAGCTTCATGAGGTAGTCACCTGGAATGCATTTCAATTCATGTTTTTTGGGGCGACCAACCAAATTCACATTGACATGTGAGTTATAGATCTGTCATTCTCATTGAAAGCAAGTCTAAGAAGAGGGATATCTGTTCTATGTGCTTTATTTCTATGCTTCCTGTGCTTACATTTCGCTTTGCGTCTTTCACTTTTGGTTTTGGCACCAGCTTCAAACAAGGTGAATATACTATATTTTTGGTGATAGAAAACATATTTCACAGCGGTTTAGATGGTACAATAATTCTCTACACTATGCATTGCTTGTTTTGTCACAAACTGAAATTAGGCAAACTATTTGAATCTTAACAACCAGGAAATGGCGGAGCGATTTCTGCATATTGCACCTTAAAGACTGTGGGCTCTAACTTCATGCAGCACTAATGGGACATTTTAAGACCCACAAAAAGCAGGTCTTAACGGTACTGCAGTTAATAAGGGCATGTATTTTGAGAGCAGGAGCACAGCTTTTCCAGCCATGACGCACTGTGCCCATGGATTGATAGAAGTGCCTTTTCATGTGAATTTCATGTTTAGAAACATTCAAAAATGAATGGTTTCCACCCCCATTTCGTTGAATTTGATTTTTTTAAAACAAGCAAACTTCATTTTGCTTGTGCAAGTAGGCTATCCATCCCCATTTTTTTCAAAGAGCACCCCTCTTCTGATTACAAAAGACACACTCCAGTCCATACTATTCAGATCTCCTATAATGCCCTATCAATGGCATATATATATTTTTTAAATCTGCCTCGCACATAGGCAACGATACAGGAGCCTAGTATTTTATGTCGACATGCCAATGTTTTGCGTAAAGATATTTAGGCCTACGTGTACACAGTGCCATGGAACAAGTGAAGCGATTTATTTTATCATGCTTCTGACCCGATCCTATGTAGAAATACTGTTCTTGTTTTTTTTAAAAACAGTTCATGTTTTTTGTTTCATTTGATTAAGAACCAAACTTATTAGAAAGATTCAGAGTCAACGGGTTTAACATATGGATGGCTCGAATGCACGGCTATTTCAGGAGAAGTGCAAATATGATCTGTAAGATGGTTCCATGATGTTTATAAAACATTACATTTGCGAGCAGTATAACAGTGAATGGACATTCCCCCTTTGTCTTTATATTGGATCTTTATCAAGGTCATAAGAAAAGTTTGGATGTGCGTAAAAACCTCCATAGTTTAAGATGCCTCGTCTGTATTATACGCCCACGGGGTGCAATTATGGTGTCTGTAACTGTATTTACATATAGCCTATTTAAAACATGTGTTGTTTATTTTTTTAAATAGAATTTGATTAGAGTTATACAGTGCCTTGCAAAAGTATTCGGCCCCCTTGAACTTTGCGACCTTTTGCCACATTTCAGGCTTCAAACATAAAGATATAAAACTGTATTTTTTTGTGAACAATCAACAACAAGTGGGACACAATCATGAAGTGGAACGACATTTATTGGATATTTCAAACTTTTATAACAAATCAAAAACTGAAAAATTGGGCGTGCAAAATTATTCAGCCCCCTTAAGTTAATACTTTGTAGCGCCACCTTTTGCTGCGATTACAGCTGTAAGTTGCTTGGGGTATGTCTCTATCAGTTTTGCACATCGAGAGACTGAAATTTTTTCCCATTCCTCCTTGCAAAACAGCTCGAGCTCAGTGAGGTTGGATGGAGAGCATTTGTGAACAGCAGTTTTCAGTTCTTTCCACAGATTCTCGATTGGATTCAGGTCTGGACTTTGACTTGGCCATTCTAACACCTGGATATGTTTATTTTTGAACCATTCCATTGTAGATTTTGCTTTATGTTTTGGATCATTGTCTTGTTGGAAGACCAATCTCCGTCCCAGTCTCAGGTCTTTTGCAGACTCCATCAGGTTTTCTTCCAGAATGGTCCTGTATTTGGCTCCATCCATCTTCCCATCCATTTTAACCATCTTCCCTGTCCCTGCTGAAGAAAAGCAGGCCCACACCATGATGCTGCCACCACCATGTTTGACAGTGGGGATGGTGTGTTCAGCTGTGTTGCTTTTACGCCAAACATAACGTTTTGCATTGTTGCCAAAAAGTTCAATTTTGGTTTCATCTGACCAGAGCACCTTCTTCCACATGTTTGGTGTGTCTCCCAGGTGGCTTGTGGCAAACTTTAACCAATACTTTTTATGGATATCTTTAAGAAATGGCTTTCTTCTTGCCACTCTTCCATAAAGGCCAGATTTGTGCAATATACGACTGATTGTTGTCCTATGGACAGAGTCTCCCACCTCAGCTGTAGATCTCTGCAGTTCATCCAGAGTGATCATGGGCCTCTTGGCTGCATCTCTGATCAGTCTTCTCCTTGTATGAGCTGAAAGTTTAGAGGGACGGCCAGGTCTTGGTAGATTTGCAGTGGTCTGATACTCCTTCCATTTCAATATTATCGCTTGCACAGTGCTCCTCGGGATGTTTAAAGCTTGGGAAATCTTTTTGTATCCAAATCCGGCTTTAAACTTCTTCATAACAGTATCTCCGACCTGCCTGGTGTGTTCCTTGTTCTTCATGATGCTCTCTGCGCTTTTAACGGACCTCTGAGACTATCACAGTGCAGGTGCATTTATACGGAGACTTGATTACACACAGGTGGATTGTATTTATCATCATTAGTCATTTAGGTCAACATTGGATCATTCAGAGATCCTCACTGAACTTCTGGAGAGAGTTTGCTGCAGTGAAAGTAAAGGGGCTGAATAATTTTTGCGCGCCTAATTTTTCAGTTTTTGATTTGTTAAAAAAGTTTGAAATATCCAATAAATGTCGTTCCACTTAATGATTGTGTCCCACTTGTTGTTGATTCTTCACAAAAAAATACAGTTTTATATCTTTATGTTTGAAGCCTGAAATGTGGCAAAAGGTCGCAAAGTTCAAGGGGGCCGAATACTTTCGCAAGGCACTGTATACTGTCATTTTAGGCCTTATCAATAGCCTTGTGAGTTGACCCCCCCCCCCCCCCCGGACTCCCGGCTGCACACCTAAGCCTATATGGGAGGGTCTGGGTGGGCATATCTCCGCGGTGGTGGTTCTGGTGAGGGACGCTCCACTTCTGACTCGGCCCACTTACGTAATGTCTCCGGAGCGGGAACCCTCACCACCGACCCCGGACTAGAGGGCGTCACTGGACTGATGGTCGAGTCTAGAGTGAGTGGCGCCTCTGGACTGGAGGGAGACTCTGGCAGATCCGGACTGGAGGGAGACTCTGGCAGATCCGGACTGGAGGGAGACTCTGGCAGATCCGGACTGACTGACGGCTCTGGCAGCTCCTGGCTGACTGACGGCTCTGGCAGCTCCTGGCTGACTGACAGTTCTGGCAGCTCCTGGCTGACTGACGGCTCTGGCAGCTCCTGGCTAACTGACGGCTCTGGCAGCTCCTGGCTGACTGACGGCTCAGGACAGACTGGCGGCTCTGGCGGCTCAGGACAAACTGGCGGCTCTGGCAGCTCAGGACAGAATGGCGGCTCTGGCAGCTCAGGACAGACGGGAGACTCTGGCAGCTCTGGAGAGGAGGAAGGCTCTGGCAGCACTGGACAGGCGGGAGCACCTGTAGGAAGGAGACGGAGAGACAGCCTGGTGTGGGGGGCTGCCACCGGGGGGCTGGTGTGTGGAGGTGGCACCGGATAGACCGGACCGTGAAGGCGCACTGGAGCTCTTGAGCACCAGCCTGCCCAACCTTACCTGGTTGAATGCTCCCCGTAGCCAGCCCAGTGCGGAGAGGTGGAATAGCCCGCACTGGGCTGTGCTGGTGAACCGGGGACACCATGCGTAAGGCTGGTGCCATGTACACCGCCCCGAGGAGACGCACTGGAGACCAGATGCGCTGAGCCAGCTTCATGGCACCTGGCTCGATGCCCACTCTAGCCCGACTGCATCGGGCTATGCATGCGCACCGGGGACACCGTGCGCCTCACGGCATAACGCGGGGTAAGGGTAAGCACGGGGAGTTGGCTCAGGTCTCCTACCCGACTTAGCCACACTCCCCGTGTTCCCCCCCCAAGAACATTTTGGGGCTGCCTCTCGGGCTTCCAACCGCGCTGCCGTGCTACCTCCTCATACCACCGCCTCTCGGCTTTCGCTGCCTCCAGCTCAGCCTTGGGGCGGCGATATTCTCCAGCCTGTGCCCAGGGTCCCTTGCCTTCCAGAATCTCCTCCCATGTCCAGGAGTCCTGAGATCGCTGCTGCTGCCCGTTACCACGCTGCTTGGTCCTTTGGTGGTGGGTGATTCTGTCACGTTCGATGTATGGAGGAGACCAAGGCACAGCGTGATGTGAATACATATTTCTTTAATGAAGACGAAGAAACACTAAACAAACTTACAAAAACCCTAGACAGGACAAAAACCATATAATCACGCATGTCACACCCTGACCTAACCAAAATAATAAAGAAATCAAAGAATACTAAGGTCAGGGCGTGACAATATCAGTGCAAATGCTATAGCCTATGTTTAACAATCCATATTGAAGCAATGAAATTAGAACAATGTGGACTACAAACATGTTCGACATATTTAGACAATAAGGGGCAGGCTATTTAACAAACTAGGCTATAACGGACTAACATTCAAATTGGAGTTGATGACAATGCAATATATAAAAGAATGTAAATACACAACTTGAAGCAACCACATATTTAGCCATGGAGCACATTTTGATTGGCCAGCAAGAGGCCAAGTCTCGACACACCCACAACTTGTTTATGTATCAAAACCCAGCCATTTCGTGCCACCGGCAGCTACTTGCGCCCGTAATTCCATTTGTGAACATAGCAAAACAAATTCTGACACACTTCCAAACCTATAACGCTACCGATTTACCATTGCGTTAGATTTGTTAACATAGACTCCTGTGACTTGTAAAGCAATAGCCTACTATGTCAGAAACAGATCAATGATTGAAGTTGGGCCAGTTCATAACTGAACAACCATTACCAAACCACCATTTTGGAAACTCCTAACCCTAAGCATTTGTATGTTTGTTATATATAGAAGATTTTGACATGAACACTGACCTTCTACTTAATCTGATAACCATGTGCATGCTGTGTATTTCTTTGGAAAGGAAAGGGGGATACCTAGTGTGTTGTGCAACTGAATGCATTAACTGAAAAGTGTCTTCTGCATTTAACCCAACCCCTCTGAATCTATTGTAAGTCTTCATTAAGCTTGTTTGGTTGCCAGGTTGCCAAAGCACAGAACCCCACGCCAGGACCTATGGATCATCACCTAGCAAAACACAAGGGCCCACAAGGTCAGGGGCAATGGGACCCCCAGAGCAACTTAATCTATTTCTGCACTAAGCACTTCACCTCAGAGAATTTTGAACTCTCAGGAGTCAGGTATGTAGTGTCTCTTCCAACTGATAGAGGGCAGTGTTTACTCGGATTTCCATAGGTCAGGTGATAATGTACACTACATACCCTTCAAATTTGTGGATTTGGCTGTTTCAGCCACCCCAGTTGTTGATAGGTGTATAAAATCGAGCACATAGACATGCAATCTCCATAGCTAAACATTGGCAGGAGAGTGGCCTGTACCGCAGAGCTCAGTGACTATCAACGTGGCACCACCATAGGATTCCACCTTTCCAACAAATCAGTTAATCAAATTTATTGCTGCCCCGGTCAACTCTAAATGCTGTTATTGTGCAGTGGAAACGTCTAGGAGCAACAACGGCTCAGCCGCGAAATGATAAGCCACACAAGCTCACAGAACGGGACCGCAGAGTGCTGAAGCGAGTAGCGTGTAAAAATCGTCTGTCCTCGGTTGCAACATTCCCTACCGAGTTCCAAACTGCCTTTGGAAGCAACGTCAGCACAAGTACTGTTCGTCGGGAGCTTCATGAAATGGGTTTCCATGGCCGAGCAGCCGCACATAAGCCTTAAATCACCATGTGCAATGCCAAGCGTCGGCTGGAGTGGTGGTAAGCTTACCGCAATTGGACTCTGGATCATGCTTCGCCCTCTGGCAGTCCGACGGACAAATCTGGGTTTGGCAGATGCCAGGAGAACACTACCTGCCCCAATGCATAGTGCCAACTGTAAAATTTGGTGGAGGAGGAATAATTGTCTGGGGCTGTTTTTCATGGTTCAGGCTAGGCCCCTTAGTTCCAGTGAAAGGAAATGTTACCTCTACAGCATACAATGACATTCTAGATGATTCTGTGCTTCCAACTTTGTGGCAACAGTTTGGGGAAGGCCCTTTTCTGTTTCAGCATGACAATGCCCCAGTGGACAAAGCGAGGTCCATACAGAAATAGTTTGTTGAGATCAGTTTGGAAAACTTGACTGGCCTGCAGAGAGCCTTGACCTCAACCCAATCGAATACCTTTGTGATGAATTGTAACACCGACTGTGAGCCAGGCCTAATCGTCCAACATCAGTGCCTGACCTCACTAATGCTCTTGTGGCTGAATGGAAGCAAGTCCCCACAGCAACGTTCCAACATCTAGTGGAAAGCCTTCCCAGAAGAGCGCAGAGCTGTGATGCGTGATAATAGTCATCTTCCCTTTTTTCTGAGGTCCCGCTATCTGAAAGTGGAACAAGACAGCCAGAATGGCGCACAACAAGAAACTGAAGACAAAAATATAGATAGTGGAGAACAAGTTCATTGCTCTGAGACACCCAATGGGGAACCGAATAGCCAGATGGGACAGGGCACAGTCCCTCCCTCCCCCCAGGGAATATCTGCGCCAACTGTCAAAACACCACAGAGTCCCCCCTCAACACCCATCAGGCGCTTCACCCGGAGACCTTCCTGGCTCTCCATCCTCTCCCTGTCCTCATTCCCCATCGCAATACATGCTGCGCCTCCCTCCACCTCCCAGCTTCTACCTGCCCAAGGAACACAACTATGCTCAGCACTGTCCCCTGGTGTGGTGGAAGCGTTGTGAGAGAGCCACCGACAGCCTGGAAAAGTCCCTGTGGCTGCTCAGTGCGGCCAGGCGGAGGGAGAACCGGCTGCGGCATGCGCTCCTGCGCCTCAGAGAAAATCTTCTGAAACACACCCTCCTTCGCTCACGGGACAGAGCTAAGGGCAGGGGAGGTCGAATTCAGGGGTTGGAGAGGAGATGGAGATAGGGCAGGAGGAGGTGCCAACCTGGCCGAGCCAGAGGAGACTGAGATGGATGAAGTGCCAGAGGACTTGGAGTTTAAGAGGAGGGGGGTTACTACTTCTACTGTGGAAGAGGGCGAGAGGACGATGGGGTTAAAGTGTCCGGGGGAAGCTCTCGGATAAGAAAAGGTGGACAGGGAACTGTGGATGATGGCTCTTGGAGCTCTTGCGTTGATGAGAGGGACAGAGAGGGTCGAAGAGGAAGACAAATTCCAAAGAAGGCTCGAGGTCGAAAGATTGGAGAGGCCACAACATATGGAGGAGCGCCACAGGAAATCTATGACAGCTACTACTGTCACTGTGGCGCATCTGAGAGTGGTGGAGGTGTGCTGGTAGTCAAGGTAGCGCTGCCACCTGAGAAAGGGGTGAAAGCTGGCATGGAACTTCACTGCAACCCTCAGCTGTCCATCCCCCTGTTGCAAACACAATCGCAGGTGGGCCTGCAGCAGATACAGGCACAGCCCTCGGGCAGAACAGCACCGCAGGATACCCACAACCGGGTTCAGTTTCTGCAGCTTGGCCCAGCCTCCCAGCAGGGGCTACTCCTCACAGACCTGAACTGCATAGAAGCAGAGCCAGCGGACAGCCAGTAGCAGGAGGAGAAACTGCTCTTAGTGCCTGTACCCTCCGAAGACTGGCTAAAGAGCACAGTTGGAATGGAGGGAGTGGCAGAAGAGGTGGGAGCACAAACCATATTAGTGCCAGAGGTGTGATTTCCCAGAGACTTGTTGGAGGACAAGGGTCTGTGCTTAGAGGGTAAGGGTAGAGGACTGAGGCTTATATTACCCACTGATGGACAGCGAGGCCATCGCTCAGACATCAGGACGACTGTGGTGACCAGTGATGTGAGGGAGAGCTGAAAAGACCACTTTGAAGGGTTTCAGCTCCAGCTTAGCAGTGAGTTTGTTGACTGAAGGCTGTATTACATTAACGGGCCAAAGGGTGGAAGCCTTTATGTAGAGAGTGCAAAGGTGTCCGCATACTGTTGTGTTTAATGTACTAAGATGATGGTACGTTAACTTATAACTTAATCAGATGAATAAGTCAAGAGGGGCCATTTAGCAGGACAAATAAGTCAGTCATATTCTTACCATGCAGCACAAAATTCTGAAAAAAATGTTTAACAATTTGCATTCCATGTGCTCACTTCACTTAGGCTTGTGTAGTAGAGCATACAAAGTGGAATTGAAAACATGACAGAATTAATCAAATACATAAAACAAATTATACTCCAGCATGGATTGTAAATCATGCTCAATTACACATTTCATTGCCTGTACTTACAATTATTACAGTATTAATCAAATAACCTATAATAATTTCACCATCCGTAAGCCAAAGACTTTGTTCATGCTTACACATTTTATGTAATTGATTACATTTGGCATGCATGTCATTTATCCCGTATTACAGGGGACACCAAAAGGTTGCTGGAATTAAGATTTTAGTTGTGCGTTATGTTAATAGACGTGTCTTGTGTTTCTAGGAGTTTAATCACAAAATTATACAGAAGTGTGTGAGTCACTGCAATGACCCAAAAATCACTCCAAAAATCTAGGCAAGCAAAACACATCCAAAATATTGTGTTGGGCAATCAGTTACTTCCAAAAAATAAATACATTTAAAAAAAATGTTTTTTAAATCAGGTACTTTCAAGGTAAGTGAGAAAATCATGTTAGATTGTATTGTGGAACAACCCTTTTATTGAGGTGCCCTGTCCCAAACAATGTGCAACAATCTGCACACAATCTGAGAGGAAATGTTTAAAATATAATAATAATTCTCCAACGTGATTGATTATTCTTCACACACAATAAACTAGCGCTGGTAACCTGATCTATTTATTTACATTTTATGTAGCTAAATTCATAAATTGTGGGCAATTTGCTTTAACTTCAAATAGGCCTAGACCTTTCTCATTTGGATAAAAGTCAGTTCTCCACCTTCTCCTCTGTCCTCCTCTCTTCTGTGACCCAGAAACTGATAAGTGGTTGAGGGGAGATGTTAATTCGTTAGTAGGCGATGGAAGTGTCATCCTCTCCTCGATAGCAAACATTCATTGAGGATAGTGTGTATCCTACATGAGAACTTCACAGAAGAGTTTTGACATCTAGGGCCTTTTCTCAATTTGATAGCTCAATTCCTGAGTTCTCTCTCCTCCGTCCTCTCTCGCCTCCTTTTGAAAAAGGGCAAAGGTAATCGAGGAGGAGAGGGAAGTAAGGAAAATGTGCATGAATGAAATGACTGACCTCCACTCGCACCTCATCAGGCAAATTACATTTATAGGGGTGGATCTCAAAATAAATCGATAAATTAAGTTTGTTGTGAAAAAATATTTTATAGATAAAACGATAAGTTGCATATTGTTTTTAAATGTGTGCATGCTCATCTCCTCTTCCGACAAATATGTGATTGCTACGTACATTTTTTTGCACTTTTAATTTCATGATATATAGCCGTTGTTTCCTCATGATCGTAGTTCAACTGTCTAACCACATCAGAACCCAAAGTATACGCTTGTTGTTCTCTGTGTTTAAACCATTTGTAATTGTAAACTAACACTGTATAGCCACAACACATGGTTTAAAATATAGTTGTATATAATAGATGTTCCGTCCTTGCATAGGCAGTTCTATGAATTTTGTTCAGCCCCATCCCGCAGTTGTTTATCGAAATAGTGGCGGGGCAAATTCGTTGTTATTGTTTGGACTGCAGATTGCCCTTCAAATGGGATTCGGTAATTGAGAGTCGCAAGAACGCCACAGAAAGAACACACTTTTTTATTTTTCTACTTTCGCGCCACATGACATGCGTGTTGGAGTCTGAGGTAAGCTGGTTACCGCTGGCAAATTTTAACACAATCGTTTTAATATAAGTCAAAGCCGAATGACTAGACTTTTTAAGGAGCTCGTCATTAACTAGCTAAGTGTCGCGTGGAAATTGATTTGAGGGCCTTGCTACAAACGTTACTAGCTAACGTTAGTCTCACAATCTCAAGTCATAAAACGTGGCCATAAACCATTTAACGTTAGCTAGATATGCTAAAAGTAAACGAACTGTGCCAGTGTGACCCCAGGTGAATGCTTAACTCACTTTTCTTCTCACGTTTTTGTTTCATGGTGGTTAGACAGTTTTATAATCGTTTGGTGAAATGGTATCTCCGAGAGCTGACAGGGGGATAACCTCACCTGTAACCGTGCGACCACTGTGGCCCCTCGATGGTTGTGGTTTGTGTTGTACGGAATTGAAGCCTGACAGAAATCCTCAACTTCTACCATGCCTACATTCTGTGTGTCAGGGGTGTGTTCCCCTAAGTGATTTCAAGACAGGTGAGCAATGTTGAATGATGTCACACTATTTAGAAACTATTAAGAATTTGAGTGATTTAGGTTGCATTTAGTATGACTAGGCTGAAGAGACTTGACCACGGATCAGATACAGTCTCTGACCATTCTGATTCAGAGTCTGTCCAATAATTAAAATATGCCACACATGGACTAATCAAACCATTTCTGTGGTAAACGTGTAAGTCTGTTCAAGACATGGCAATGTGATTGCAGACAAGCATTCCTGTCCATCCTGTGAATTGAAAATCACTTCAATTTTCTCCTAGAATGTCCGGTCTGTGGAAGGCAATACACTTCTTCCGAAATCATTGACAATCCTTTCCTCCCTAGCTTCCCCACTGATTCAAAACCCTGGGTAGGTAATGGATGGATGGATGCTGCTGTGAATGACTGAACAAAATACTATTTATCACTCAATGTATACATGTCGGCTATGAATGGAATGAAAGTTGATATGATACTACCCCTCTCTTTCAGTGTGGGGGTTGTGATGAGCCTGTGGTCTGTGGCTGGTGTGTAGAATGTGGCGAACCGCTCTGCTCTGACTGTGTGGCAGCCCACAAGAGGGTGAAGTTAACACGCAACCATAATGTCCTACCCCAATTACCTCCAGGTACAACCTTCTGCCATTGTCAGACCAGGCTATGACCACAAACATTTAGCACTGGCCAATTAAACGTTTTAATCCAATGGAACACCTTATTCAAAGCAGTGTTAACTAGAGGTCGACCGATTTAATCGGAATGGCCGATTTAATTAGGGCCGATTTCAAGTTTTCATAACAATCGGAAATCAATATTTCGGTAAAATGTTTTTTTTTAATACCTTTATTTAACTAGGAAAGTCAGTTAAGGACACATTCTTATTTTCAATGACTGCCTAGGAATGGTGGGTTAACTGCCTTGTTCAGGGGCAGAATGACAGATTTTCACCTTGTCAGCTCGGGGGATCCAATCTTGCAACTTTACAGTTAATTGAGCTGTTTATGAATTCAAGCCTATCAACTCCTGAGATGAGGCTGGTGTAACCGAAGTGAAATGGCTAGCTAGTTAGCGTGCGCTAATAGCGTTTCAAACGTCACTCGCTCTGAGCCTTGGCGTGGTTGTTCCCCTTGCTCTGCATGGGTAACACTGCTTCGATGGTGGCTGTTGTTGTGTTGCTGGTTCGAGCCCAGGGAGGAGCGAGGAGAGGGACGGAAGCTATACTGTTACACTGGCAATACTAAAGTGCCTATAAGAACATCCAATAGTCAAAGGTTAAAGAAATACAAATGGTATAGAGGGAAATAGTCCTATAATTCCTATAATAACTACAACCTAAAACTTCTTACCTGGGAATATTGAAGACTCATGTTAAAAGGAACCACCAGTTTTCATATGTTCTCATGTTCTGAGCAAGGAACTGAAACGTTAGCTCGTCTTACAAAGCACATACTGCACTTTTACTTTCTTCTCTAACACTGTTTGCATTATTTAAACCAAATTGAACATGTTTCATTATTTACTTAAGGCTAAATTGATTTTGATGTGTTATATTAAGATAAAATAAGTGTTCATTCAGTATTGTTGTAATTGTCATTATTACAAATACATTTTAAAAAATCGGCCAATTAATCTGTATCGGCCTTTTTGGTCCTCCAATAATCGGTATCAGCGTTGAAAAATCATAATCGGTCGACCTCTAGTGTTAACGCCCGCAGTTGGATATTTATTAGCTGTCAGTGATGGCTTGAAATGTTCGATCTCCAGGTTTCAGCAGGACAGTGTTGTGTCCCATCCATAAGAGAGAGCAGATGAAGCTTTTCTGTGTGACTTGTGATCAGCTGACTTGCCGTGATTGTCAGCTAACCTTCCACAAGGAGCACAAGTAAGATTTCCCTCAAGCACCTACAAATAAAATTGTATTTGTCACATGGGCCTACAGGTGTAGGTAGACTTTATCATGAAATGCTTGCTTACGAGCCGTTCCCAACAGTAAAATACACAGGAATGGAGCTATATACAGGGAATGGAGCTACAGTGAATTCGGAATGTATTCAGACCCCCTGACCTTTTCCTAATTTTGTTACGTTTACAGCCTTATTCTAAAATGGATAACGTATTTTTCCCCCCCCTCAATCTACTCACAATACCACATAATGACAAAGCAAAAACAGGTTTAGGAATTCCTGGATGCCGGGAACCTTGGCCCCAGTGACGTACTGGGCTGCACTACCCTCTAGTGCCTTGCGGTCGGAGGCCGAGCAGTTGCCATACCAGGCGGTGATGCAACCAGTCAGGATGTTCTCGATGGTGCAGCTATAGAACATTTTGAGGACCTGAAGAAACATGCCAAATCTTTTCAGTCTCCTGAGGGGGAATAGGTGTTGTCGTGTCCTCTTCACGAATGTCTTGGTGTGTGTGGACCATGATAGTTTGTTGGTGATGTGGACACCAAGGAACTTGAAGCTCTCAACCTGCTCCACTTCAGCCCCGTCGATGAGAATGGGGACGTACTCGGCCCTCCTTTTCCTGTAGTCCACGATCATCTCCTTTGGCTTGATAACAGGAGAGGTTATTATCCTGTAACCACACTGCCAGGTCTCTGACCTCCTCCCTATAGGCTGTCTCATCAGTGTCGGTGATCAGGTCTAACACTGTTGTATCGTCGGCAACCTTAATGATGGCGTTGGAGTCGTGCTTTGCCATGTTCATATGTGAACAGGGAGTACAGGAGGGGACTGAGCACGCACCCCTGAGTGGCCCCTGTGTTGAAGAGCAGCGTGGCAGATTTGTTGTTACCTACCCTTACAACCTGGAGGCGGCCCGTCGAAGTCCAGGATCCAGTTGCAGAGGGAGGTGTTTAGTCCCAGGGTCCTTAGCGTAGTGTTTAGCTTTGAGGGCACTATGGTGTTGAACTCTGAGCTGTAGTCAATGAATAGCATTCTCACGTAGGTGTTCCTTTTGTCCAGGTGAGAAAGGGCATTGTGCAATGCAATAGAGATTGCGTCATGTCGGAAGTCATTTAGGCAGCTTACCTTAGTGTTCTTGGGCACAGGCACTGTGGTGGTGTGCTTGAAACATGTTGGTATTACAGACTTTGTCAGGGACAGTTTGAAAATGTCTGAAGACACTTGCCAGGTAGTTAGCGCATGCTCAGAGTACACGTCCTGGTAATCCGTCTGTCCCTGCGGCCTTGTGAATGTTGACCTGTTTAAAGGACTTGCTCACATCGGCTATGGAGAGCGTGATCACACATTCTTCCGGAACAGCTGGTGCTTTTATGCATGCTTCAATGTTGCTTGCCTCGACGCGAGCATAGAAGTAATTTAGCTCGTCTGGTAGGCTCATGTCACTGGGCAGCTTGCAGCTGTGCTTCCATTTGTAGCACATAATAGTTTGGAAGCCCTGCCACATCTGACGATCATTGGAGCCGGTGCGGTACGATTCAATGTAAGTCCTGTATTGACACTATACGGACAATTCCTATGTCTTTAGAAAGGAAAAGGAACGGAGCTCGTGCTCACGACTAAACTAATGGCTTTCTGCCAGACCCCTGATTCAAACAGCGCTTATTCTCACCCCCTTCACAGTAGAAGCCTGAAACAACTTTCTAAACACTGTTGACATCTAGTGGAAGCCTTAGGAAGTGCAATCGGACCAAATTTTACACTGTATATTGGATAGGCAATCACTTGAAAAACTACAAACCTCAGATTTCCCACTTTTCTCAGGTTTTCGCCTGCCATATGTGTTCTGTTATACTCACAGACATCATTCAAACAGTTTTAGAAACTTCAGAGTGTTTTCTATCCTAATCTAATCTAATATGCATATCTTAGCTTCTGGGCCTGAGTAGCAGGCAGTTTACTCTGGGCACGCTTTTCATCCGAACGTGAAAATGGCGCCCCCAGCCATAAGAAGTTAATATTAGATTTCGTGCATCAGCTGCTGTTTACAAATATACACAGACCGCCACCCCTTGTCTTACCAGAGGTGGCTGTTCTATCTTGCCGATGTACATAAAACCCTGCCAGCTGTATGTTATCCATGTCGTCGTTCAGCCACGACTTGGTGAAACACAAGATATTACAGTTTTGAATGACCGTTTGGTAGGATAGACTTGATCGGAGCTCATCCAGTTTATTATCCAATGATTGCACGTTGCCTAATAGTACTGATGGTAGAGGCGGATTACCCACTCACTGTCGGCTCCTTACAAGGCACCCCGACCAACGTCTCCGTCTCTTCATGCGATTGACGGGGATTTGGGCCTTGTCAGAATTCAATTATTTGCGTCTGACTCATTAAAGAGAATCTTTGTGAGGTGAGTAATCGCTGTCCTTCTATCCAGAAGCTCTTTTCGGTCATAAGAGACGGTGGCAAAAACATTATGTACAAAAGAAGTCCCATAGTGCACAATTGGTTAGGAGCCCGTAAAACGGCAGCCATCTATTCCTGCGGCATTCTAAATATACATATGGAGACCATAGATGTCATCAGGTCCCTCATGCCTTACCTTACTACTTACTTACTACCTGATCTTCTCTCTTTCTGTAATTTCTGTTTATTTCCTCTAGGTACCAGTTTGCCCAGGATGCTTTATCAGAGCAGAGGAAATGCTTACAGTATCTAATCGAGACTGTGAGGATGCAGAGAGGGACTGTGCAACAGAACCTACAGGACCTGGATGGACGGTCAGTTGTTAACGCGTTTGTGTCTGGGTGTGCGTGAATGAAAATGATGATGGCGGCACACCAATTGTTCAGGAGTCTGCTGTATCAAAGACAGTATCCAAGTCTTACTGGGTCTATCATTGTTGATCGGTTCATTTGTGGTCATTTAGTCTCATGAAATAATTAATACATCTCATAGCTAGCTGTGTGAACTTTGCCCCCAGGCTGTCTGACTTGGAGGATCTGCAGGAGAGTGTGAGAACAGAGGTCAAGGATATCCTCAAGGGCATCTGGAGTGTCCTGGTGAAGAGGGCCATGCAGCTTTCCAAGGAAATGCAGGTAACATTTCACACATCAGATTGGCAGAATCTGGTCTCTTGGCCCTTCCACCCATACGGAAGGGTGGTTCATGCTCAGCCCAGTCAAAACTCTTCTGTCCTCATACTCCAATAGTGGAACCAGCTTCTCCCTGAAGCTAGGACAGCAGATTCCCTGCCCATCTTCCGAAAACATCTGAAACCCTACATCTTCAAAGAGTTTCTTAAATAATCCCACAGCACCTCCCAGCATGACTAAAATGTAAATTATGTAAATCACAGATGTCAATAATGCAATGCATTGTGATGGACCATTTGCTGTGCTAATTGCTCTTGTGGGGTCTCACCCTGTTAGGCTGTGTATTGGACATCATTCCTCTTGTCAGTTGGCAGGTTTCCATTGATGCAGGTTAATTCGACAAAAGCTACGTCGCCCCCCAAAAAACAGACATGTAATGGAAACTGCAGCTATAGGAGAAATATTCTAAACATTTTTGTCTATTTGACGACAATTTAGAATTAGGTGTTAATTATAAACATCAAAGCCGAATTAGCTTTAGTATGGAGATAGCAACCTTACCCACATGCTCTACCAGTAAAGCACCTTTTTTTTTTTTTTTACCAGTTTGTGTTTTGTTCATATTTTCTCACTGCTGATCCAACCAAGTTGTAGACCAAATTAGTCTGAGGGACTGAAGAGGATGTTTAGACTGCTGAGCTAAAGCCCAGGTATCTTCAGGTCTCATATGAGGTTACTCCACAGTGTCCAGCCAGCTGTGTAGATAACTTGATGCTGCATTCTATATTTGAATGATTGGTATTTGTCTCATTGTTTGTTGCCTAGGATCACTGTTGGAAGGAGAGTGAGTGTGTCACAGAGAGACAGGCCCATCTTAGGAAGCTGGGGGAGAGGCAGAAATATGTGCTGGCCTTCACGGAGAAAGCCCTGAAGAGTGAGGATCACACCTCGCTGCTATCCTGCAAAAGATGGGTAGATAAAAAGTCTAATCTAAGATCAAAGGTAACTTAGAATTACACTAAAGAAACACTCTGGTAAATATATAGGTAACATTAGAGAGAATACATGCTACTGCCCTCATCTGTTACCGTAAAACTTAGATTAATAGCCCAGCATTTATTTGCTTCACTGAACATTATTAGATTATTAAAGACAGGCATCTTCAGTATTTGAGCCAGGCGTCTATTTCCTTAATGCACACAGCTTTTGCTCAATAAAATATGGAAAAGACAACCATATTGTCTATTGTGACCAGTATAAACATTCTAATTACAAATCCATCACGAATCGGACTTGCAAAGACTAGGCTGCCTATCATACATCCTCAGTTTTGGGCTTCATGGCGCCATGGCTAGCAACGATGACAGAAATAAAAAAATAAAAACAAGTTTTAATGCACATGACTGGGAATATCAGCTGTGTCCGTGGCAACCTTGTAAAAAAAAAAAAAAGAGGTGTTTTATTTGAAACTGGTGTTTATTTGCCGGAATGTGTGCCGATGCCCGAAGTTTTTACGATACATAAAAAATTAATCTTGCCTTTCTTGACCCACCAGTGCTCAAGTTGTCTCACCATCTTGTTTCCTACCGTCCTTTTCTTTCCCCTTATAGATCCACTCTGAGCTGCAAGGCGTTCTAGGCAAAAACCCCAGTGCAGTGTCTACAATGAAGGAGCTGAAGCTCCATTGTGGCCAGGACATCCACCAAACCCTTGGATGTTTCGGTACGTATCAAAGCAATGTGATTTTTTTGTGATGCGTCTATATTTGTCACACTTGTGAATAATGACATCTCTATGCAGTGATATTGCTTTTTTGTTGGCTTGATGCTGCCAGAAAGATTTTGTTACAGCTTAGAGAAAAATAGTAGAAGATGGTGGAAGTTGCAGTCTTAATTAATGTGTATGTCATTCTGTTTTCGTTCAGGGGAAATTGTGACTAAGGAGGTCCCGTTTGCTCGGCTAAATCTGAGAGAGACTCAAATCAATCCTCCCAAATTTTCTCTGGAACAGCAGAGAAACGGCAGAGCATCCTCAACATTGTCCCCTTCATCCCAGGAAACCTCCAGTATGTCAGCGGGAAATGCTCCCCTTTCCCAATGTCAACCAACACTAATGCGCTTGCTTTCCCGCCCCCGGTCCTCCCCCTATCCCCATGAACCAGAGAGACTGTCATTTTACCACTTTTCCCCTGACTCTCGCGGACCCTCTTTACAGGCACTATCCTCTTCCCGCTCTGACAGCCCTCTGTCCTTGTCCTCTACGTCTGCTGTGAATGCAACAGGTCCCCAGCGATGTGCTGTAAACACGGAAAACAAAGACTGCTCGTTATTATCAGGGATTGCACTGGACACCCCTGTCCCATATCACGGGTATCAGGGTGGCTCCTCAAAGTCTGACCTGATGGAACTTGTTTCCCGGGCCTTTCATGTCAAAAGGAAAGCAGGGGATGAAAATGTGGGTCCTCAAATTAAACGAAGTTGTTTGCAGCCCTTGAAGGTACCAGCGGACTCCTCCTGTGAGAGGGTTCCCCCTATAGGTACTGAAAAGCAGGCTGGGGATGTGGCTGCTACCGTTGTCATAGAAAGAGAAGCTACACCCAACATTACGGACCAGAATGCAACGGCTCCAGTGTATGGACAAGAAGCTACTAAGGCTTCAGGCAGCCGTCAATCAAATCTGGTTGTTGGCAGGAGTGTGAAGATGGCCAATCAGGTGGTTTTAGCTCCCTTCACACTCCCTGTCACCGGGAACTCCGTCACTTGGGGCATGTCACCAGCTAATGCCACTCTTTTTCCTGGTACTGTGAACACTCCCCCCAGCTTTGGATGTGTAAGGGCTGTCCCCCCATACTTGGTTTTGTCCAACAGCGCTCCAGTTTCTGGTCCCACTGGCGCTGTGGGCAGGCTTGACAATGGAAGCCTGGTCTTCATTTGTAATGACGTGCCCTTTTTCAACATCTTGAGCCATGTTAGAGGAGGTCAAAACCAAGTGCTAGCTGGTTCTGTCCCAGGAGGACTCCGCCCACCATGTCTGCTAGACCCCACCTCTCCAAAGAGCCCTATGGTTAGTTGTGAAGAAAGGTCTTTACTGTTAATTTCCCTCTTATCTATAGTATATCCTAGTAGTTCCTATCCCATAGTAGTTCATGTGTCCTCTTTTGCCTCCCATCTCTTTACTTCCTCTCAAATCCATCTTCTGTCTGTTGGTGTCCCAAATCTAATTTTATGCTAGTTTGTCAATTGTCCTATTTTGTATCCTCAGTTAGGTCTTGGGAGGTTGAGTAAATAATGGAAAGTTAAACGTTTTGCTAAATCACAATTTGGGGAAACTTTGGAATGACTACTGTGTTGCGTTTATCTGAAGTATAAAAATTGTAGATCAGCTATGAATAATTAATAATTCAATAATTCATCATATCCGCATTATGCAATGTAATTGGAAACTTTTTGAAGCCTGTTTTTTTTTCTTCAATTGAATTAAGATCACACCTCTGGCCTTTGATAGTCTTAATCTTATTAATAAGACACTATCACACCCTCTCAACAGGAAGCTCCTCAGTCCCAGTCCACTGGTCCAATATATCCAATCAGAATTTTTCAACGGGTAAAGAATATTTCAACAGTCCAGGACACTAAGCAGCCCACCCAGAATGGCACTGCTCAATCAGGTTTGTGCAGAAAGGATGAAGCCGCCTCTACTCTCCTCGTACACACCGCTGATGCCCAGGCAGACTCTGTACAAATGGACATTTCCAAGTCAGATGTTGACCTCATCCAGGCAGACCCAAATCCAACAGTCTTTGTCATGGAAGAATCCACGGAGATAGACATTGTCCATAATAAAACTACCCAGCCAGACTTTGTCCAGAATGAGACCAGCCAGGCCGAACTTGTTCAGAATGCTGCTGACCAGACAGTACTTTTCCAGAAAAAAACAGCCCAGATGGTAATTGTTCCTTCTCAAGTAGTTGGAATCAAGGAGGAACAAACATTACGGCCAGTTACAGGCCCAATGGAGTCTGTGACGACAGACATGCTTAACCTTGCCAAAACTGTGCCTGTCCAGATTAACCTTGTGCATTCTAACACTGTCCAAAGCGACATTGTGCATACTGAAACTGACCAGACCTACTTTGTCAACGTAAGCACACAAGTATCTGGGATCACAATCAAGGAAGAACCGCCAGCCACAGACAGCTTATCAGTTACAGGGCTAATGGAACCCATCAGAGTGATTATGCCTGACACACTACCTACTGAAACTGTCCAGACTGACCCTGTCCACACACAAATGATTAATGTGACTGAAATTGTGCAAAGGGATGTTTTCCAGCCTGAAACGGTGCAGGCGGACTCTGCCTTCATTGAAACGGTGCAGGCGGACTCTGCCAGGGCAGAAACCCTGCAGAATGAAATTGTCCAGTCAAACTTCAATGAGACTGAAACCGTGCAGACAGACCCTGTCCTGACTGAACCAGTTTATGCAGTCCAGATAGACACTTTGCAGATGGAACCAGTCCATAGTGAAACTGTCCTTACCGGCATTGTGCAGACTGTGACTCTGCAGAGGGACCTAGCCCTAACTGACTGCACAGAGATAATTCAGACAGACATGTCAACCACCAATAAGGTATCCACAAATGACACTGTCAATGTGGTCAGTGTCCCCAGCTGCACTCAGGAAGTTGAACTTGACCTCACCCTTGACCTCAGCAATGATTTCTGCTCGCAGATAGTGGTAAGTGTTTGCTTTTAGTCCAAGTCTACCTAGTTAATGCCCTGAATCATAACTAACTCCAGCCTGTTAAGTCTTTCTGCAGTCTCTTGCCCTTCATACCAAACAAAAATTGGAAATATTTTTTATCAATTTATTTTCATATAAACTCTTGTATGTATAGTGTAATGGTGTCGGAGTGTATTTAAACAATTTCATTTGAAGCATTTTCATGACTAATATGATTTATTTTTATTTCATCTGAGCGCTATGGCTGTCTCACTCTTTCCCAACAGAACAGTAAAATGTAAACCATTTCTCTTGCTGTCATACAGGAGGAAGATGACAGTATGGCTGTTGATGTCAGTGATGCTGACAGTATTGAAGAGACTGGGTGCCAGGCGTCTGTTAGGCTTAATAGCAGGTGACAATCTTTCTATCCTTATTGTAACATTTGTCAACCAGAAAAACGGCACAAATCATTATTTTGGGCATGAATTACTTCAGTGTGATGGTGTGTAGCTTATTTGAGTTTGTACATGCATGCATACATCATATTGTGGGTTTAACCTCAGTGCATGGCTCTCTGTAGATTTCCCCAGGTGTCTTTGCTTTGGATGCCCATCCTTGACGCCCATGTTAGCGTCCCACCAACCCGCTTCCGCCTCCTCCCAGGGGTCAAAGGGCAGCAAACTATCGTTCAGGTGATCCAGACGGACGCGCCGGTAAGGCCAACTTTCACAGTGTTGGTTTGAATGTGTGTTAATATCACATTTTCTTGCTGACACTGGTTTACACATCTTCCAGCAACCAGAGTCTCCTTGCTCCTCCATGTCGAGCCCAGACAGTCTGAGGAGCACCCACCAGCTACGCCCCCTCCTGGCCAGGAGGAAACACTGCACAGCATGTAGGATGCAAGGGAATCTCACCCTGTGTGTCGTGTGTGGACGGCGCTTCCACAGGGAGTGTCACGTTCCACCCATCTATTCCTTATCAACGTAAGCTTGTTTAATTAAACAACTTAATTGCGTTCTGAATGAGCAGTGATTTAAAAACATACAGTACCAGTTAAAAGTTTGAACACTTACTCATTCAAGGGTTTTTCTTTATTTTTACTATTTTGTACATTGTAGAATAATAGTGAACACATTAAAGCTATGAAATAACACATGGAATCATATCGTAACCCAAAAAAATTCTATATTTGACATTCTTCAAAGTAGCCACCCTTTGCCTTGATGACGGCTTTACACACTCTTGGCATTCTCTTAACCAGCTTCACGAGGAATGCTTTTCCAACCGTCTATACTGAGCACTTGTTGGCTGCTTTTCCTTCACTCTGCGGTCCAACTCATCCCTAACCATCTCAATTGGGTTGAGGTTGGGTGATTGTAGAGGCCAGGCCATGTGATGCAGCACTCCATCACTCTCCTTTGTCAAATAGCCCTTACACAGCCTGGAGGTATGTTTTGGGTCATTGTCCTGTTGAAAAACAAGTGATAGTCCCACTAAGCGCAAACCAGATGGGATGGTGTATCACTGCAGAATGCTGTGGTAGCCATGCTGGTTGTGTGCCTTGAATTCTAAATAAATCACAGATAGTGTCACCAGCAAAGTCCCCCACGCCATCTCACCACCTTCATGCTTCATGTTGGGAATCACACATGCGGAGATCATCCGTTCACCTACTCTGTGTTTCACAAAAACACGGCAGTTGGAACCAAAAATGTCACATTTGGACTCATCAGAACAAAGGACAGATTTCCACCGGTCTAATGTCTATTGCTCGTGTTTCTTGGCCCAAACAAGTCTCTTCTTCTTATTGGTGTCCTTTTAGTAGTGGTTTATTTGCAGCAATTCGACCATGAAGGCCTGATTCACGCAGTCTCCTCTGAACAGTTGTTGAGATGTATGTTACTTGAACTCTGAAGCATTTATTTGGGCTGCAATTTCTGAGGCTGGTAACTATAGTGAACTTATCTGCAGAACAGTTAACTCTGGGTCTTCCTTCCTGTGGCGGTCCTCATGAGAGCCAGTTTCATCATAATGCTTGATGGTTTGAGCTGCTGCACTTCAAAGTTCTGGACATTTTCTGGATTGACTGACCTTCATGTCTTAAAGTAATGCTTATTTGAGCTATTCTTGCTGTAATATGGACTTGGTCTTTTACCAAATAGGGATATCTTCTATATACCACAGCTGATTGGCTCAAACGCATTAAGAGGGAAAGAAATTCCACAAATTAACTTTGAACAAGGCACACCTGTTAATTGAAATGCATTCCAGGTGACTACCTCATGAAGCTGGTTGAGAGAATGCCAAGAATATGCAAAGCTGTCAAAAGGCAAAGAGTAGTTACTTTGAAGAATATCAAACAAATCAATATATATTATATATTTAATACTTTTTTTGGATGCCATAACTCACCGCCACCATACCTCAGTAAACAGCTTGCTCACATGATGCTGTCTGCCATCTGCCCGGTACAGTTGAAACCAGGATTCATTCGTAAAGAGCATACTTCTCCAGCTTGTCAATGGCCATCGAAAGTGAGCATTTGCCCAGTGAGGTCGGTTCCGACTCCAAACTGCAGTCAGTTCAAGACCTTGGTGAGGATGACGTGCATACAGATGAGCTTCCTGCAATGGTTTCTGTGCAGAAATTCTTCGGTTGTGCAAACCGTTTCATCAGATTATACATGGTCTGCATTTGTGAGGCCGGTTGGACGTACTGCCAATTTCTCTAAAACGACGGAGGCGGTTTATGGTAGAAAAATGAATATTATGAGAAAAGGGAAGAACCCGCACAATGCTCTTGCTAGTATCACTGCTCTTTATTAAGTTTACGTATTGGCCTCATAATTTAATGTTTATCTGGTAACAGCTCTGGTGGATATTCCTGCAGCCAGCATGCCAATTGCATGCTCCATCAACTTGAGACATCTGTAGCATTGTGTTCTGACAAAACTGCACACTTTAGTGGCCTTTTGTCCCCAGTACAAGGTGCACCTGTGTAATCACCATGCTGTTTAATCAGCTTCTTGATATGCCACACCTGTCAGGTGGATGGATTACCTTGGCAATGGAGAAATGCTCACTAAATGGGATGTTAAACAAATTTGTGCCCATCATTTTGAGAGAAATAAGCTTATTGGCTTTATGGAACACTTCTGGAATCTTTTTATTTTTTTCAGCTCATGAAACATGGAACCAACACTTTCTACATGTTGTGTTTTTATATTTTTGTTCAGTGTATATTTATATATTTTTTACTTTATTACTTTAATAATTGGTTTCTTATTGGAATCTGTATTGTATATGGATCTCAAATGTGGGCCCCTGTGTGGAAAGAGGTTTCACTGTGGGGCCCAAATAAAGCATTGAGATTTCTCTCTCTGTATTGGCCTGATGTATGCAATACTGCTCTCCCAGTGAGAGCTGGCAGTGTATGCTGTGCCGGGACCTCTCTGATCTGGCGTTGCTGCAGGACTACAGCGGGACCGACGGGGGACTGTGTATGAGCCCTCCTGACCAAATGGTGAGCCTTTTTCCTTTGTGGAGCATGTCTGGGCACGTCTGCTATCTTTCACTTCAATATGTGTGTCTGTGTACACACATGACTGTGCATGCCCAGTTCTCTGTTTGAGCATGTCTACGAAGGTCTGGTATTGTTTACTGTGTCTGCTTCTAGTACTTATTGACCCTGACCCTATTTTAATGGAAATGATCTGATTTTTAGATCCAGGAAATAATTTTTAATTGAAAGAAACAAGGGTAGAGTAAATGTCAACCATGTATTTCTGATATGACATGGGCTTAATTGGTTATTTTAACCCAGACTCATCCAAACCAGTTTTTACATTTTTGTTTTAGTCTGGCCATTAAATCAATATTGCTTCTGTTAGTTTGCCCACTCAAGGTGTTTTGTCTATTGTACTCTAAAGCAGTGTTACCCAACAGTACATATTTTTGTTGTGGCCCCAGACAAACTCACCTATTCAACTCATTGAGGGCTTGATGATTAGTTGACGAGTTGAATCCGGTGTGATTGTCTGGGGCTACAGCAAAAATGTGTGTTGGGGCTACAGGATGGACTGGAGTTCGGTAACACTGGTCTAGAGTGTGGATTTGCTGGACCGTGTGTGTAAACCATCTCTTACCCTTTGGGGTTAACCCTACAGAGATGTGAGCGCTTACTACTCGTCCTTTTATGCAGAAAGTGCAGCGTTGTCCTCTACAGACCAGCCAAGGTAATCGACAAGTGCAACTTACTGCATTTACCTTTACATCCTCAACATCCCTCTTAGTATTGTCATAGTGTTAGCTATTAAAATGTCACACACTAACAGACTTTTCATGTTTATTACCATGTAGGTTGCTGACAAATGACTAGTATTAATGAAGTATGACTTTGTTTTTCAACTGTGTGTTGAATATACTGTATACAATTGCAGTTTGATGTTAGTCGTATTGCTTTGACTTTAGAGAGAAATGCTATTGATTCTCTTCTCCTTAGCGCTCTTCCCGGTCTTCTCACTACATTGACATCACCATGATACGGGGACGGTTGCTACGGAAACTGGTCCCCCCTTACTGCACCCCGTCGGAATTTGTGTCCGATGTCTGGCTTCTCCTCCACACACTGTTGAAGAGTGTGAAGGTGAGGAGACTCACGATGGCTGTGTCCATGTCTCAGCTCACCCTGATTTCCTATAGAGAAATGCATATGATGGCTACAGTTCCATATGTAGGCCCTCATTTCCAAATGACGACTGTTTTCTTTGTCAAAATCCCTCAACCCCTACCTTTTTTTACTTTACGAAACAATTAGTCCGAGCTTTGCATTTGGAAAGCCGTACTCTATTGCTCTCTTTAGTCATCAATAGTGATCTGGTTCTGTTGCTCTTTCATCACCCTTTCCTCTCTCTCACCATTCCAAGTCAGTGGACCGACTTCAGGCATGTTTTGGGAAGGAGCTGGGCAAAACGTTTGAGGGGACCCTGCACCCTTCGCTGCTCGTCAATCCCCACCAAGGGGAAGCGGAGGAGGCGGAACAAGAGGGGGACAAGTAGAAAGTGACCATGAGGAAGAATCCGAGACCTCTCGAGGTAGAGCGTGCAGGCAAAGACATTTCACGCAGGATGAAATGAAAGATAAAGAATGGGAAAAGAAGCCTGTCTTTTTATGTATTGATTTGAATTGCTTGCTGAACATGTTTGTACATACAGTTGCCTCCAAATATATTGGAACCACACTCATCTTTAAAAAATTCTGTTTTCTAAAATAACATTTCAGTTTCTGAAAATGTGTTTTTGGCCGCAACTGTAGTTGGTTAAAAACATTGGGGATAAAGTGTTTCAAGTGTTTTTGTGTGTGTGCATCTTTTTATATTCCGTATCTATTTACAATAAACATTTTTGTGTGCATCTTTTGTACATGTCTAAACTCAGTGAAAATCTTACTGGGCACTATTCAAACAGGACCATGGTAAGTTAAAATGTCAATAATATTACCACCACCGGGTGGCATTGGTCATCAGTAAATTGACTGAATGCAAAACATTGTTTACCCATCATATAAGTCCTCCTGCCTTTGATCTTATGACTGTACAGAGTGGGGTAACTTAATTGCAAGTTATTTTAGTGTCTACTTGGTGGTTTTTTTTGCGTCTTTTGGTAGACTATAAATTGTGTTCTGTTACTTCCATGATTATGGTTTCATATGAATGTGTCCATTTAACTGAACTCGAAACAACTGAATATGAAATTGATACATTTGAAGGTTTAGGGTATTATGCTATTCTGTACATAGCAGCGGAGTGTAAAGGGGCTGCAGTACCCCTGAAAAATCTGAATTTTTATCACCAATAGTAGTGCACTGGTCCTTTTAATGTGCTGTATTTGTGGACCAATATAGCGTATGTAGTGCAGACAAACTATTTTTTTTGTCAGCACCCCCCCCCCACACACACACACACACTTAAATACAATCAAAAATAAAAACGCAGCAAACTACTTACCCCTACTATGATTCTGTATTGTTAATCAGCTAGTTACAAAGTTCTATATTAAGCACATTGGCCTCTGACAAGCGCACAGTCCTCTCATTGGCCCTTAGGTTTAGCCATCAGAGAACCGGGCCCGCCTACCCCTTATAAATTGACACGGCACAATCCCATATATTTTACATTTTGTGTATCCTCCACGTTGAGCAGACACGGAAAACGTTGCACTCTTTCAACAAATGGTTGTCTAACTAAATCCGCACACGCCACTACAACAGAACAATGGAAGGAAGTCAGCAAAAAGTGGAGGCTAATTTCTTACTACTTGGAGCTGAAAGCGTCGGTAAATCTGGTGAGATTAATTTTAATGAATCCTTGAAATGTTTTTGCACTTTTATTCATGACATTGACAGTCTTTGTGCACCATGAAGAGCATATATTTGTGATCATTGAAAGTAGACGAGTTATGGTGGCCGAATGCAACGTAGAATGTTTTTCCTTGTGTAGGGCTAATACATGTACTGATCAACATGTCTCATCAATTGCGCTATTTTCTGCCCTCAGCTCTCACGGTGCGGTTTCTCACTAGAAGGTTTATTGGCGAATACGGCGATATTGGTAAGTGCTGGTCTTTTGACTTGATCCATTGGTAATGATATAATTGCGTTCATATCAAAAGGTTACAGTCGATCAAACCAAGTGTATATAAATGGTCCGTTATTTTTGCCTTTACAGAATCCATCTACAGTCATACTGACAGAATAGACGGACGGGATATCTGTTTTAATATCTGGGACTCACTTTGCCCTCAGGTGAGGCAAAACATTGTATATCATTTGGGCTACATTATAATAACGTTATAATGGTAACAAAGACTTTGACTAGTGGACACTCCAACAGTCAGGGCATTATTGAGGTTTTCTATTAAACCATGAGGTTAAAGGGTTTACTAAAGGAATGTATTTTGTCTTCATGTGTTTTAGAATGATGAGGGCGCGGGACACATCAGCGACCGACAACTCCAGTGGGCGGACGGTTTCATCCTGGTTTACAGCATATGCGACCGTGCCAGCTTCAACGTGGTGCGGCAACAGGTGAAGCGCATCCGGCAAGCCAAAAGCAAATTCCCCGGCGCACCTCCCATCGTCATCGTAGGGAATAAACGCGACCTCCAGCATCGCCGCACCGTCTCCAGCGAGGAAGGACGCCTCCTCACTCTTTCCACAAACTGTGGCTTTTTCGAGATCTCTGCAGCGGAGACATACCACGGGGTACAGCTGGTATTTCACGAACTGCTCGACCTTATCCGAGAAGCGAGGGCGCTCAAGAAGGGGGCAGCTGGGATCAAAGGTATCGTGAGAAGCATGTCCGCCGTTTTCGGGAGGAAGAGAACTGAGTAGTTCCAATAGCCTAATATGAGAGACACTGAGATGATAGTTCTGCGTCTAAACGGTCCGGGACTTGTCCGTGCGTGAAGTGGTTCGCTACGTTTCCATATTGGAATAGGTCAGTGCGGCCTAACTGAATTCACGCTGCTTGGATTCTTACTCAAATGAGAAGATTGACAATCAAATCCTGTCGAACGGGCCGTTGGACAATCTACTTACTGCAAAATAAATACTCTTGAGGTCAGCTGGACTAAAGTAGCATTACATGCCCTTAAATGTCCAATATATTAGATTGCCGTACAATGAATTGCCAGCTGTAAAGCAAATGGTATCGTGTTTAAATGCCTGGAAGAAGTATTGTGGAAAACTTCTGTGCAATAGACAATTTCTTTTTCTTTACTAAACTGTATCAGTCTGCAGAATGTTCTAAGGGTCAGGCCAGCTTGGCCTTGTCATTGGCACAATCCTTTTTTGGACTGTTGACAATCTATGCAAGACAGATGAGAATGTGTAGCCGTTTCACTCATTACAATGGTCTGGTCATTAAACTTGCTGCCTCAGTTAGTATACATGTAGCTTTGCTGTGTTTCCATATGTTTCCACATATGCCAAGCTATTGGGGGACCAATTCTCTGTTCATCTTTAGGATGTTCAATAATGTCAATACCGTCTATTTGTGTACTGTACATTTGATGTGTTCTAAGAATGCAGAGGCCCACTTTACTTTTTCACAGGGTTGTTTAATGCACTGGACCAACGTCTTGTCTATTTCATTTAGTACTGATTCTATGAAAAAATTAATGGGAACTTTTCATGAATGATAACTGAAGTCATGTTTGTTATACAAGTCATTAGACTTTAAGTGAACAAAGTGTACACATTACAGATTTCCTAATAAAATGTCAAACAAATGCTTAAGTGCAATCTATATTTTTTTTAAGCTCGATTTGTCAAACCATGCTGGAGATACAAAAAAAAAAAAAAAGTTTTTAATTCACTTTAAGAGGGGAACATCTTCTCAACAATTCTAGCTAGAGGTAAAGATGAACCAAACCACATCAGATCATCTCAACTAAGGTTTCCAGGGTTATTTGGACAGAAATCCATTCAATTCCATTATGTGAAGGGTGAAACACATCAAACTTAATGCAAAACCATTTTGAAAACACAAACATTTTGACATTCCAAAAAGTTATCCTTTATTGTGCTCTCTCAAATCTCCACAAATCAGAAATTTGCTCCAATTCAGCTCCAAGATAGCTGAACTGAGATCTCCAAGCCTAATCCCATAGAATCCCTATGGCGAAAGTAGCCAATCTAACCCCCAAGCTCCCATCAATGTTGACTTTCTAACCAAGGTCAACTACAAGGGAAATGCAGTCAATCACCCTGAAGTCTGTGCACTTAAACTCTGCACTTCAAAGCCATTTCCTCCACTGCATTCGATTTCACTGACCAAATGAAACCAATAAAAACTAACATCCTCATTCACAACAAAAGAGGGGCGCTCGTGCCACCTCATTGCCCCCTTGTTTACTCACAGGTTCACTCACACACTTGACCTGGCAGGATCAAAGTGTGGGATACTGACTGCAGCGTGATGACCATTGTGGCCAAGCGTGGGAGTTTTCCAGTCATAACACCTGAGCATCACGTGGTGCCCCAACAGAAACCACATCTCAAGAGGCAGATTGGCTCAAAGAGGCTATGTGGGTTGCTTTGCTAATGCTGTGAGTTTGCACATACAAACATCCAGCAGAAAGGATATGTAAGCAAGGTCCTGATGAGCAGTTGATTAGTATAATCAGGTGTTAGTGTTTAGCAGGGCTGGAGCAGTAACCTGAAAACCCAGTAGTGCTCCAGGAGGAGGGTTCGCCACCCCTGTGGTGACAAGCAGTGGGGGACTCGATATTGACACAGCCCCCGGCGCTTCAGGCAGTCCCCACAGGTACTTCATCTTTATCAGTTACTGCTCAAAAGCTTTGTTTAAACCTGGTCCTGTGTCCGGATCTTGTCCACATTCTGATTGTGCATGGTGTTAAAATGGGACTTTTATATGTCCACTGTATACTCATTGTGACCAGATTTCCGGGTACATCCCTCGATGCAAATGATTTGACAGATATTCTTTAAAAATATATAGATTTATTTACTTTAAGAAATATTGGTGCCATAAGTCAATGGTGCCAGCTGTCAATTATTTTAGAATGTGGGATAATGATCATTTAAATGGTTTTACTTTCCAGATCCGCCTACATATCCAGTGACAATGCGTGCCTGACTACCTCCGGAGGTGGGCATGAAGATCTGATCACATTCATTCGTCTACACCCGTCTTAAAATTTGGACTCAATCAGAATGTGGATCAGGATTAAGGATGCATGTTTCTACCAGGTGTAAACGGGGCTAAAGAAGCAAAACGTCCATGCCCACCTTCCATAACACACAGAGCCTCTCATGCTTCTCGTCTTTATCACCGCTGGTTGCCACAGGTTTACAGCGTATCGCTGCCTGTCTGTCCCCTGCCAAGAGGCCTATTCTTCACTGACAATCCTTGTTCAGGTCCCACTCCTCAGGCGTAACCACCCTGGGATCACTGGGTCTCCTCCAGGCTCTCCTTTAACCTTTCCAATAAATGTATTTAAAAGAGAGAAGGAAGGGCGACTCTCAACTGTCTAAAGGAGCTTCCTTCTCTCCTTGTGGACACACAATAATGCTGTATGAAAATACTATAGATACACTATATATACAAAAGTATGTGGATGCTATTTCAGCCTCGCCCGTTGCTTAAAGGTGTATAAAATCGAGCACACAGCCATGCAATCTCCACAGATAAACATTGGCAGTAGAATGGACTTACTGAAGACCTCAGTGAATTTCAAAGCGGCACCGTCATAGGATGCCACCTTATACAACAAATCAGTTTGTCGAATTTCTGCCCTGCTAGAGTTGCCCCGGTCAACTGTAAGTGCTGTTATTGTGAAGTGGAAACTTTTAGGAGCAACAACAGCTCAGCCGCGAAGTGGTAGACTACACAAGCTCACAGAACGGGACCTCCGAGTGCTGAATCACGTAGCACATAAAAATCCTCTGTCCTCATTTGCAAAACTCACTACCGAGTTCCAAACTGCATCTGGAAGCAGCGTAAACATAATTAACTGTTAGTTGAGAGCTTCATGAAATGGGTTTCAATGGCTGAGCAGCCGCACACAAGCCTAAGATCACCATGCGCAATGCCAAGCGTCAGCTGGAGTAGTGTATAGCCCCTATTGGACTCTGGAGCGGTGGAAACGCGCTCTCTCGAGTGATGAATCACGCTTCACCATCTGGCAGTCCGACGGACAAATCTGGGTTTGGTGGATGCCAGTAGAACTCAACCTGCCCGAATGCAAGTGTCAACTGTAAAGTTTGGTGGATGAGGAATAATTGTCTGGGGCTGTTTTTCATGGTTCGGGCTAGGCCCCTTAGTTCCAGTGAAAGAAAATCTTAACTCTACAGCAAACAATAACATTCTAGATGATTCTGTGCTTCCAACTTTGTGGCAACAGTTTGGGAAAGGCCCTTTGCTGTTTCAGCATGACAATGCCCCAGTGGACAAAGCGAGGTCTATACAGAAATGGTTTGTCGAGATCGGTGTGGAAGAACTTTACTGGCCTGCACAGAGCCTTGACCTCAACTCAATCGAATACCTTTGTGATGAATTGTAACACCGACTGCGAGCGAGGCCTAATCGCCCAACATCAGTGCCTGACCTCACTAATGCTCTTGTGGCTGAATGGAAGCAAGTCCCTGCAGCAATGTTCCAACATTTAGTAGAAAGCCTTCCCTGAAGAGTGGAGGCTGTTATAGCAGCAAAGGGGGGACCAACTCTATATTAATGCCAATGATTTTGGTATGAGATGTTCGACGAGCAGTTGTCCACATACCGTACATGACCAAAAGTATCATACACATCTCAACCATATCCCATGCAAATAATACTGTAATACATTACGAATGCATGTCAATGGAGATAAGGATTAACTACAAGGATACTTCACCCAAATTACAAAAAGGCATATTGGTTTCCTTACCCTGTAAAAAGTCTATGGACAAGGTATGACAGCAATCCATGCATTGGTTTAGTTTCCCTGGCACAAATACTTTTGCATTTGTGGCACGAATCCCATTCAAGTCATGTGACTGATGTTAGCGTGTGACCGATATTAGGATTGCAGTCATATGTTGTCCATAGACTCTTACAGGGTAAGGAAACCAATGTGTCATTTTGTAACTATCCCAGGAGGGAGGACCACACTTGTATAATGCACGTCATATACAGTACACTAAGTTTACCAAACAGTAGGAACACCTTCTTGATACACACGGGAAACTGTTCAGTGTGAGAAACTCAGCAGCGTTGCTGTACTTGCCAAACGGGTGCAGCTTGCACCTACTACCATACCCCTTGTAAAGGCACCTAAATATTTTGTCGCCCATTCACCCTCTGAATGGCACACATACACAATCCATGTCTCAATTGTCTCAAGGCTTAAAAATCCTTATTTAACCTGTCTCCTCCCCTTCATCTACATGGATTAAAGTGGATTTAACAAGCGACATCGATAAAGGATCATAGCTTTCACCTGGTCAGTCTATGTCATGGAAAGAGCAGGTGGACTTGTATTTCTGCAACCTACACCAGGGTTATAGTGGGCGTCTCTCGCCTGAACAAATAGGTCGGTATGTAGAAGGAAGTACTATGAGTATGTCATACTGCATACAGTATGTAGCTACCACAGCTTCTGCCATCCCATTAACATTGTCCATGGAGACCAACAGTAATTTTTATTTGAACATTTATTTAACTAGGCAAGTCAGTCAAGAACAAATTCTTATTTTCAATGACGGTCTAGGAACAGTGGGTTAACTGCCTTGTTCAAGGGCAGAATGACAGATTTCTACCTTGTCAGCTCGGGGATTCGATCTTGCAACCTTTCGGGTTACTAGTACAACGCAAGTGCAACGCTCTAACCACCTGGCTACCTGCCATGATTCGGGGACTATACAGCTCTGGCAGGGTGGGATTTCCTTTTTTATTATTTGTATTATTATTTTACCGAGGCGTTTGCCTGTCGCATACAAACGTGATAATACTTACATGTACAGTACATCCATACAGTATGTGAGGTCATGTAGCTGGGGGGAGGTTGGTAGGGCAAATGTGGCTATTGGGTTAGGGGGTCTGAGCCGATGCTCAAATTACGTTTTGTGAGGAATATTAGTTTAGAGCATTGTCTCCTGTTTGGAAATCCACTCCGTGACAACCCCCCCCCCCCCCCCCCCGGACACGTGACGCAAGCAACAACAAATATTTGTCTCTTCAGTGCTTCAATCAGTACTAATGAATATGAACGTAGAGGCTCATGGCAACAACAACACCATCGTTGACACTTATCTGTAATGAGTGGGAGGGATCGTGTCGGTTGGAGTACAGGTTGGTGTGCCACACAGAGTGAGAGCTGCCACGATGTCATCGTTGTGGGCCGGAATGGAAAAGGGAAACTCAGTGTCCATGGCAACCAGGGCCGTCACTGTTGCCGACGGTCTCTCGCCCACGCAAACGCGCCCACGCCATCGAGAAAGCAAGCACCGCCGGGAAGATCCCACAGAATGAACTCTACTTCCGATCAACAGTGGGGGTTGGGAGGTTAGGGGCACGTTGGCGAGAGAGAGTGGGCGTCTTTTTATCTGAAAGACAGCGAGGATTCTCCGGAAGCTCCGGTGGTTTGACCTGTGCCAACGAACAAGGAGCACAGAAACACACCTCACAGCTTCTTTCAGGCACGTCGTTAACACACACAGACACACAGAGGAACCCCCACCCCCCACACACGGCCTCCTCTCAGTCAATGACGCTGGCACACAAGGCCGGAGAGACCAGTTTGTCTGTAGTAGACATGGCTTTTCATTCACAGACAGGATGTGGAGTACAAGCTGCCTGAGTCATGCAAGTGTCCAGGACCAGCCAGAGGCTTACATCCCCAGCTACTGGGGGGTGGAGGAGGGCGAGGGGTCTTGGATATGTCTGGGATTGAGGGGCAGCAGATGTTCACATTGCCAGTAGACCTCCGGTTGTATGGAGAGAAAGTGGGATTTAGAGAGCACAGAAATTTGATTACTGGCTGTTATCTAATAAGGCCCTAGGGAAGAGGAGGCTAACACAGAAGATATTGGCCCGTCTTGACCATCACCGGTGACCCTGGAGAGAGAGTGAGTGTGTAAGTGTGTGGGTTTAATAATAATTTAGGAAAACCTAAATTATTGTTTCTTATTGGACCAGCCCAGGTAGTCCCTCCCAGTTTCATTTTCGCTTGTTCCCATTGGTGCCCAATGAACATGACCCAGGCCAACTGCATTGTGCAACTGGGACCAATCAATAACGACCAGACAGCAGGCAGGCATCAACAACATGGATGACATCTATGTCAGTACCATTGGACACGTAGTAAAACAGAGCAATGTCCAGTCATGCCCCTCACATGTCAATGGGTGAAATCCATTTAGAAAGTTCTTGCAATCCCACAAAATGAACCGTTTTAGGGATGCATAAGAATGGCCATCCACACTCTGAACTTCTACCCAGCCAGCCGAGGAAGACGGCTTCCTTCCAAAGGAGATTTTCCTTCCCACTGGGCACAGATGTCAATTCAACGTCAATTCCACAATGGTTTAACGTAATTTAATTGAAATGTGTAAACAACGTTGATTCAACCATAGTGTGCCCAGTGGGTTGCCACTGCTTGGTCGTTGGTGCTTTAAGTCTGGGTTGTTGTTTTAAACATGTAACAAATGTGTTTGCATACAGTGCTATAGAGATGGGTGGGGTGTTTACCAACAAAACCAATGTGTGCACAACTACGAGGCTAAAACAGACAAGGTTGGCTTACAAGGATTATTCACAACATGTACTGTAAGCTATATTTCATCTTCAAATGTTTATTGAAAGCGTACATTTGCCCAATAAGCACTTGTTGTCTCTCAAATACATGGTTACAGTTGTTGGTTTGCTAGCTAGCTAATTTTTAGCCATTTTAGCATAGATGTGACAACAGTCAAACACCTCAAAACAAGAGATGGTAGCAAGAACAAGATGAAACTATCTGAAACAAGCCATCTACCACACAGCCTTTTACCTCTGAGTTGTGCATGTAGTATTGTGGTGACCTTGCCAACCCTGCTGTCTATATTAATAGACAATACAGATTGATTGATCGATATGTACGAGCTGTTTGGTAACTTGTGTCCCTAAACCTTGGTCAGTTAGTATCCCTTTAATAGACAGGCCAAATTCCCACTATTTTACCATGCGTGCTTCTTTATACGGCAGGGTAGCGTAGTGGTTAGAGCATTGGGCTGGTAACTGGAAGGTTGCAAGTTCAAATCCCCGAGCTGACAAGGTACAAATCTGTCGTTCTGCCCCTGAACAGGCAGTTAACCCACTGTTCCTAGGCCGTCATTGAAAATAAGAATTTGTTCTTAACTGACTTGCCTGGTAAAAAATAAAATACCTGCTTTGTTGTATATCTGAAAGGGGTAGGGCTAAAGACCTATTCATGATTCCTGCATTTTCACAGACCCTGTAACCAAAATACAGGAATCAGATTTGTGTGAATGGTACTCTCTCCTTGAGGTAAAGCCATTCACACTTCCATTGTTTAACACCTCCCTAATTTGAAATGCAAACACCCCCCAACCCAGCCCCTCCCAATTTGCAAGTTACTTACTGATTTGTATAAAAGGGAAAGAAAGTGCAAGAAAGTGGTAAATAAGGGGCTGTTTGAATGGGGGTCATATAAACATTGTGTTTAGTTTTTTTTGTCTTGGTAATAAACCACATCTACAGTCTGAAATGGGTATCTGAGATCACTTTC